>NC_057795.1:369087170-369687170 GCF_018294505.1 Triticum aestivum | reverse complement strand
CTCGTATTAGAGGTGACATTCGGTTCTCCCGACAAATTCAGAAGCGAAGAATTACTCTTCGACATTGCTCCCTTTTGAAGCGGTTATCATGCATTACTCGGAAGAACAACCTTTTCTCGCTTCAACGCAGTACCACACTATGCCTACCTTAAACCAAAGATGCCCGGTCCACGTGGCGTCATTACTGTTAGCGGAAACACAGAGCGTTCCTTATGTGCGGAAGAGTATGTGGCGGCTCTAGCAGCCGGACACTAAGCAGCCTCTCCTATCAGAATGCATGATCAGTCGTTAAGACCACGGACATGGTTAGACGAGTCCGGTGCACCACCATCGGTAACAGCCCAGATAAACCTGAGCTGGGGTCTATACATATACCCCCATAGGTGGTACTAGGGGCTGCAAACATGTAACAAAACCCACAATTCGACTTGACCTTATTAATATACCAATATCTCACATTTTTACTATTCGTTGAGAATAACCAACTTTTCGCACGCTTACATGAGTATTCCTTTTTACAGACACCATTCGTGCGACACCCTTCCAGGATATGGCACAACAGAGACAAAGGAACAGACGTGCAGCAGGGCCCCACTCAAAGGTTTCTCTTTAGATTAAGCCCCTGTGTAAACCTTCTTTACTATCTCTTGTTGCTTGACATCCCACGGGTATTCAATACACCCACAGGGGATACTGGCGTTATTGGCATTTCGCCACGACAGATTAATGCACGTACCTGGAAATACAATGTTCATAATCGAGGGTGTTACTCAGCCCAGTATATGTTATAAAGTTCGAATACCTTCGGGAGTGTTCGGCGTCGCGAGTTTGGCCTTATATGCACAGCTCCGAGTCATGTCTTTGGTCAAATGTTGGGTTTGCTTGGCTCCTGGGTTTGCTGCCTTATGTTCCGTTCTATCGGCTAAGGCGGCCAAAGGAGAACTACTGCGATTGTGCCCTGATTATTCTGGATGAGCACCTCAGTAGAGAAAGCCGAAAACTAATTGTCATGATACAGCGAGAGACTGGTCAACCACTCGAGGACTCATCAGAATCTTTGGGATTCCTCCGCATTAACAAAGGACGTTTCCCGGTCATGTACATACGCGCCCGTATCCGGATGCACGTGGAAGTACCAGGGGCTACATAGTAGCCCCACCGTCAAACTCCTATGGCTAAGTGAAAGTGTTAAAGCTATATAGTCTGGTTGCCTAGTTGGACGTGCGATCACTTCCTTAATGGACCAAGACGTTGGATCTAGTGTGATTATGCACATTTTTGCAAACACCCCCGCATTATATGCATGGAGGCTGAAGCCAACGACTGCTAACTTTCAGGTTATATACATACATAAACGGCCGCACATGAGGCACTATAACACTTTGGGGCAAAAGTATAAACACAGCCTTTATAATTAAAATAGAATTGTTTTTACAACTGAATGACTTGTCACTCGAACATGACACTCTTCGAGCACTGAGCCTCTATTAAACGAGCACCTTCTATGACCTGCTCAAAATAGTGCTCGGCTGGGTCTTCCTGCCGGACTCTGGGTTGCAATGTTGGTGGCCTCCATATCCGCCCAATATGTTTTAACACGGGCAAGAGCCATCCGCTCACCCTCTATGCACGCCGACCTCTTCACGACATCGATTTGTGATACGGCACCAAGGAATTGTTGCACTAAACCAAAATAACTGCCCGGCCTTGGTCCCTTCGGCCATAGATGTTCTATGACAGACCTCATTGCAAGACCGGACAACCTATGGAGCTCGGCCATAGCGGCCATCCTCTCACTCAATGGCAGCGGGCACGTTGGAGCACTGAATTGCGACCAGAACAGCCTTTCTATTTCATTATCTTTTTGATCCTTGAAGAACTTGGTCGCATCAGCCGTACTTTTTGCTAGATCCGCATACGCGTCTGCAGCTCTCCAAGACTGATCCAGATGAGCGTATTTTGGATCTCCGAACTTCATCCGCAACAAATAGGGGCTTCCAGCCGTGATGTCTCCGGCTTGTCGAAGCTCCTCCTGTGCAGCTCTAATTTTAGAGCGCGTCTCCTTGGCCGCATCCAGGGCCTTCTTCAGGTCAAACGACTTCGCCTGATTCTCCTTTTCAAGGAGATCATACCGGCCGGCGGTGTCCCTCAGCTCCACAGCCATCTCGGCTATTTTATCTTCGCTTCGGCAACGAGCAGCCTGTTCGACTCTTAAATCTTCGGCCGCCTTTAGGGCAGCCGCATTGCTAGCCCTGGCTTGTTCCTTGGCTAGGGCAAGTTCCGTCCTTAGGGCCTCCACGGCAGCAGCTCCACCTGCAGCCACAGCATATCATATTAACATTATGCTCCTCTTAATATTTCCTAAACAAATGAGGAAAAAAGAGCACACACTCTGTGACTCGTCAAGCCGCTTGTTTACAAGCGTGATGTCGGCATCCACCACATCAATCTGTCGCCTCAGTTCGGCAAATTCGGCAGTCCGGTCTACCGCCAGACCCTTAGCCACCTGCGCATGAATGCGGTGCAATCATTACTTGGGAGTGTGATCCTCCGTTTGCTGCCTAGGGCTGGCAACCAGAGTCTCAGGGGCTACTATCTACACAGAGCACACCTAGCGTGTGCGGTACAACAAAAAAATTACGTGTTTCGTTGCATACCTCAAAGCCTTTGAGCAGGCTTGTAAAAGTCAACCCACTTGTGGCGGATGAAATCTTCTCAAACACCGTACCTATTAATGTACGGTGATCCTTCGAGAGAGCAGCTTGCTCCAGAAGGCCCGTCAGTGTGTCTGGTAGGGCACCGGACTGTCCCGGACCCTTCCTATTGCCCTCCGTGGGAGCCGAACACTCCAGGCTCCGGGTGGCCGAAGTGTTAGCTTCCGGTCTCGACGGATCTGTAATCCTCTATGACGACACCTCAGGGTCGCCCGCCCCATGGGGCGGAGAGGCAGGTGGGGTTTCACTCTCCATCATCTCTGGAAGAAGATCCCCCGAAGACGAACTCTATTGAGAAGAGCTACTAGCCGGACTGCAAAGGATAGATCCTGGTTATTATTCTCGGAGGAGAAAGCAATATCTTTTTATTACAGTTAACTTACAGCTCGGTGGAGGGCTGGCTCATTTGCGGGCATGGTGCGGTGAGGACGCCCTCTGGGGCAGGCCCCCCTGGTGAAGTTTTCTTCCCTTGTTTAGGCACCTCCGTTAGTCTTTGGAGGCGGCCCTTTTCTTCCCGCGGGGGGAGGAAACCTTAGATTCACCTCCCCGATTATCCTCCTTCGTGGAGACATTAATCCCCCCGGTTTGGATGTACAATGTGTGAAGCTCGTTCTCGGCTTCTCTATTCTTCCATTCATCTTTCCCCGAGGGCACTTGACTTAGCGCACGTCTAAGCATCCTGGCTATCACAGGATTCAGCGAGCCTTTGGGAAGTGGGGTCGGACACCTGATTCTCTCCGCCTTCCTGAGCCAATCCTGGCAGCGGAGAGTTTTCAGAATAATGTTGTGATAAATATAAACGAAGTGTTCGGTTACAGGGTTACTTACTTGGGTATCTGTGCGATTGCAGCTGAGGCCCGCATCCTCGGTGGTATCCGGACACTTTATTTGTGGTCCAAAGAATAACCTATACATCCCTTCGAGCGCCATGCCGAAGAAGTGCTGAATAGTTCGCGGAGCTTCTGGGTTGAACTCCCACATCTGGAGAGGTCGAGGTTTGCATGGCAGGGCCCGCCGAACTAGCATTACCTGAATTATTCTAACAAGGCTGATATCCCTCTCAAGAAGCTCCCGAATACGGCTCTGCAATGTCGGTACGTCATTAGCAGGCCCCCAGTCCAGTCCCACGTTGGCCCACGACGCCAGTTGAGGCGGAGGGCCCGGGCGGAAGGCGGGGGCAGCCGCCCACTTTGTGCCTCGGGGAGCTGTGATGTAGAACCACCTCCGTTGCCATAAATCGGACACCTCCGGGAAGGAACTCTTTGGCCATGGGGCATCGGTGTTTTTGCTTATCGCAGTGCCTCCGCACTCCACGTGTCGCCCCTCAATCACTTTCGGCTTTACATTGAAGGTCTTGAGCCATAAGCCGAAGTGTGGGGTGATGTGGAGGAAGGCTTCGCACACGATGATAAACGACGAGATGTGAAGGATGGAATCTGGAGCTAGATCATGAAAATCTAGCCCGTAATAGAACATGATCCCTCTCACGAAGGGATCAAGACTAAAGCCTAAGCCTCGGAGGAAGTGGGAAACAAATACAACTCTCTCGTTGGGTTCGGGAGTGGGGATGACCTGCCTTGGAGCAGGAAGCCTGTGCTTGATGTCGGCGGTCAGATACCTGGCCTCCCTGAGCTTCGCAATGTCCTCCTTTGTGACAGAGGAGGCCATCCACCGGCCTTGAAGGTTGGATCCGGACATGATTGAAGATCTGAAGTGCTTAAGCTTGAGCTTCGGGTATTGGAACTCGAGGTACGGAAAGGCGCAAGCGTGGGAAGAAAGGGATAGGCCTCGGTCCCTCTATAAAGGGGGTGAATATCAAGCGTCCTCAGCGTAACCGTTTGGTACTTGCCTAAAAACAAGGAGTCGTACCAACAGGCGTAGTTGGGTTACCCACACCCGCATTGATAAGAATCCCGCGATAAGGAGGACACGATCTCTGCTTCGACAAGATGTGCTAATAAAACCACCTTGCAGTGCGTGTCATGGCAGGCTGGGAAAAATGGTTCGTATTAAACCAGGCCACAGCGTGAGGACACGCTATGAAAAATTGTCAGTAGATTAGATTTGTAAAGTATTGTGCTCTCTACGGTGGTGTGTGGAAATTATTTTGCAGAGCCGGACACGATCCTTGTGTTCGGAATATTCTACGGAGTATTTAGAGATGGATCCCGCCTTGCAATGTCGAAGACAATCTGCGCGCCGGACTCATCGTTATTGAAGCCTGGTTTAGGGGCTACTGAGGGAGTCCTGGATTAGGGGGTATCCGGAAAGACGTACTATATACTTTGGCCGAACTGTTGAATTATGAAGATACAAGATTGAAGACTTCGTCCCGTGTCCGGATGGGACTCTCCTTTGTGTGGAAGGCAAGCTTGGCGATTCAGATGTTAGATCTCCTCCTCTGTAACCGACTATGTGTAACCCTAGCCCCATCCAGTGTCTATATAAACCAGAGGGTTTAGTCCGTAGGACAAGAACGACAATCATAATCATAGGCTAGCTTCTAGTGTTTAGCCTCTACGATCTCGTGGTAGATCAACTCTTGTAATACTCATATCATCACGATCAATCAAGCAGGAAGTAGGGTATTACCTCCATCGAGAGGGCCCGAACCTGGGTAAACATCGTGTCCCCAGCCACCTGTTACCATTAGCTTTAGACGCACAGTTCGGGACCCCCTACCCGAGATCCGCCGGTTTTGACACCGACAATGACCATCACTGGGATGGCTTACACTGCACCAGGGGCTTCTACTGTGTTAGCAGAGCATGGTATGAAAGAAGAATCTCACTCTTTAGACAAGAGCAAGGCGAAGCTGGATCTGGAAACTTATGCTGCCCTTAGTGCAAGTGACATCCATGCTGGTTATCTGAACCGCCTTCACACTAGCCGTGATATGGAAGCCGGCTTAGTGAACCTTATGAAGGAATGATATGAGGTACGTTGCTAACCCCGTTCCATATGGCTTTATATAGCCGCCAAGCCAGAGTATAGGAAAATATTGAGTATGATGTAGACTTGATGAAAATTGTCCAAACTGTAGCCTCTCAAGGCCGACTTATCTTATCAAGATGAGTCGGGTCTTCGAATACTAATCTAAACCGAACCTTGTATAGTTTTTAACCATTAGTTTATAGTAACAAGATGAACTACATACTGAGAAAAAGCTCTAAGATCAGATACGTAGACCCCAAGGGCCGGCTTAACATAATAAGATGAGACGGCACTTACAGTCACTTCAGAAATCCAAATATGTAGCCCCAAAGGGCCGGCTTAAACTGACAAGTTATCTCGGGTCACAAAAGATTTGAAAATGACCCACATTAGCCCCAAAGTGCCAAGTTTATTGTTTGCAATGTGCTTGGGACTTAGTTTAGCCATATATTCACCAATCCTGCTCTTTGCATTATAATCATTTCTTTGTGTATCATGGGCTGAACTGAACATGAAGGAATTGCAAGTTGGCGATTTAAGAAAGAGCTTGAAACTGCAGCAAGCCGAAACCTCCAAGGCCAAGTCGGATCTGAAGGCCTCGTTAGAAGAGATTGAAAAACTTAAAGCAAGGTTTGTTGCTGAGAGAGCCGCCTGGGAATCAGACAAGGTTGCTCTAGCCAAAAAGGCCGAAGAGGCAGAAGCTGTGCTAAAGCCAGTAACTGAAGAGTTATCCAGCTTAAAACAACACATTATACAAATGACAACCGCCATCTTTGGTAAGATTGATATACAAGTCATCATCTGTTTCAGTATTTCTTTAACTCACCTGGCGACTTGTAATATGTAATGTTTTTTAATCCGCCTGGCGACTCTTATGCCTCACTTGAACAGGTCCGAGAAGCGCCAGCCTTGGTGAAAATATGTTGTCGAAATTAAAGGCAGTGTACTCCTTGACCGAGCAGTTATATACGGGAGCTCTGCGCAGTCTTGTTGCCCTGTCAGGTGGGGAAAAACCTCCAACACTTATTAAGACCGAGCTAGAGCAGCTTTCAACAACACCAACTCAAATCGAAGAGTGCTAGTTGTCAACCGCTCGAGCTGGATCTATCATTGCTCTAGCTCGAGCCAAGGCATGGCAAGCAGAACTTGACCCGAAGGAGATAGCCACCGGATGCCCCGAATTTAAAGATGACGGGTCAACTTTTGAAGAAAAAGATTTTAACAAGTGTGTCACGGAGATGCGGCCCATGGTGTGCAAGCTTATTGAAGATCTGAACCAGAAGCACTACACGCCGGCTTATGATGATCAGAACAACAAAATTAAGCCGCCTGCCCATGAAGTCATGCATCTTCTTCCCGCCAGGCGTAAGCACCTCTTTGCCCCTGACCTTGACTCTGCTCCAATTATAAATGTTGAAGCCATATTCGAGGCCTTAACCGACATCAAGTGGATGCTGCCTAACCTTTAGATGGCCGTGGAAGAAGAGCCGGCGCGGGATGACCTGGAGTCGTCAACTCGCCAAGAAGGAAACTAAATTATAACAATGATGACCCAGACAGCTCTCTGGCCAGGGTATAAGAGTGCACTTCCAAAAAACACTTTGCTCCAAACCCGTGGGCTTATACATGCATTGTAATAGGTTAGTTGAAAACAATGGTCTGCCATGTCATGCCTTCGTGCATGTTGATCTTCACTTTTGATCCGCCCATTTTAACTTTGTGATAGGCCTGATGCGACCATTCATATGAGTCATAGCATCACTCTTATTTGCATGTGAAGCTTTGCATGTCCTGCCAAAAGTTAAACAACATATGCCCTGGCGGCTTAAAACCAGGGCGGGTGACAACCCGAACATATATGGCCTTACATGATTATCGAGAAGACTACAATCTAGGCCATTCAATCCAAAGTATACTGACGACTTAAATTCGAAAATCAGGGTGGGTTACCAAACCCGAATATTCATGTAACAATTGAAAACATACCTATAGATTTGGATCATACTGGCGGCTTAAACATCAATATCCAGTGCAGGTGACAACCCAAAGACTTGCAATCGCACGATCGCAATTGTTCAAACCAAAGCATACTGGAGACTTAAAGTCCATAGCCAGGGCGGGTTACCAAACCCAAAATACTCAAACATGAGTCATATAATCGGAGCTTTATGACTCGTATTGTCAAAATTTACTTAACAGAAAAAATCTTTAGGAGAAACAAATCCAAAGGACTCAAGAGAAAAAATTCAAAAAATCTCAAATAATTTCCTGTCCGGCTTACCAAAGCACGACCAAACAAGTTGGCTCATAGGGTCATGTGCTTTCAAGGCCGCACAACCGTTGAGTAAATCCTAGATCACTGTAAGCAGGCTCTCACATGACACAAGCCGCCGTTTTAATCTTAACGAGTTCAGGGTCTAAAAAAGATTGACCGTTAAGAGTTCGGCGGGTCACCTGGTGCAGTAGCAAGTTGCAAACAGGCAGGATAACTCATAATTTGGCGTCCATGCTAGGTCAAGAGGTTATGAAAGCTAAACCCGGTGGGTTGGAAGCCCCCAAATGACATTATGACCAAATAATAAAGACTCAGATACGCAGAAATGAAACGACATAGGCCCTGAATTTTTTCATGGATGCCTGCTTTTTTATATTGATCATAAAATATATATACACTAACAAATGTGTGTACAAAGACGAGAGTCGGTGGTTCAGGTGTAATAAGGCCAACGATGAGCAATACTCCAAGGCCAATGGGTCTCCTCCTCCGACTTGCGTGAATCCTTGTGTTCTCGTATATCAATGAGGCAATAAGATCCGTTATTCGGGGTTTTGCTGACCACAAAGGGTCGTTTCCAAGGAGGTGATAACTTATGCATATCAGTTTGATCTTGAATCAGCCGGAGTACCAAGTCACCTTCTTAAAATGCTCGAGTTTTAACTCTGCGGCTATGATAGCGACACAAGTCTTGATGATATATTGCTAAACGAGCCGTCGCAAGGTCACCCTCCTCATCAACAGAATCAAGTGTGTTTGGACATGCTATCTCATTATCAGCTTCAACATAAGCCGTCACATGGGGCGAGTCATGACGGATATCACTTGGAAGAACCGCCTCTGCACCATAGACCATGAAGAAAGGCATATAGCATGTTGACCTGTTAGGGGTGGTATTGATACTCTAGAGTACCGAAGGTATCTCCTCAACCCAACAACTTGGCGTTCGCTTCAAAGGAACCATAAGCTGGGGCTTGATTCCTCTCAAAATTTCTTGGTTATCCCTCTCAGCTTGACCATTAGACTGCAGATGAGCCATAGAAGAAACATCAAGACAAATATGCTCTCATTGACAGAACTCCTTCATAGCACCCTTAAACAAACTAGTACCATTATGAGTGATGATACTATGAGGGTATCCAAAATGGAAGATCAGTTTTTTTAACAAACTGGACTGCGATCGCCGCACCACACTTGCTGACTGGCTCTGCTTCAACCCACTTGGTAAATTTGTCAACCGCCACCAATAGATGGGTTTTCTTATCCTTAGACCTCTTGAAAGGTCCAATCATATCAAGCCCCTAGACTACAAACGAACAAGTAATCAGAATCATCCTCAACTCTTGAGCCAACACATGAGCCCGTCGAGAAAATTTCTGACATCCATCACACTTACTGACGATATCCTCTGCTTCAGCATGAGCCATCAACCAATAAAAACCATGACGAAAAGCTTTAGCCACCAAAGATTTAGAGCCGGGATGATGACCACAATCACCCTCATGAATCTCTCTTAAGATCTCACAGGAGAAACGCATCGTTGGAACACGCCTGTCACACTACATCGGTGTAACTCGCCATTGACAATAGTCGAAGCATTAGACCTCCTGGTGATTTAACTTGCCAAATTTTCATCTTCAGGTAACTCGTCCCAGGTCATATAAGCCAAGTAGGGAGGCATCCAATCAGGAATGATATGGATAACCACCACCAACTGCGCCTCTGGGTCAGAAATAGCAAGATCCTCTTCCGATGGTAACTTGACTGAGGGATTATGCAATACATCAAGAAACACATTAGGAGGCTTACATTGAGACCCAAGCCGGCTCAAGGCATCGGCCGCATCATTCTTCCATCAATCCAGATGTTCCACCTGGTACTCCTTGAAGTGACCAGCAATGTTGTCAATCACCCAACGATAAGCCACCATGAGCGGGTCTTTGGAATCCCATGTGCCTGAAACTTGCTGAGCCACCAGGTCTGAATCACCAAAACACCTGACCTGGCTTAAATTCATATCTTTGGCCATTCGAAGGCTGTGGAGTAAAGCCTCATATTCTGCTGCATTGTTAGTACAAGGAAACATCAGCCTTAAAACATAACAAATTTGTCACCTCGTGGGGAAGTCAAAATAACTTCAGCCCCCGAGCCTTCCAACTGCTTGGACCCATCAAAATGAATCGTCCAATATGTGTTATCAGGCTTTTCCTTAGGCGTCTGCAACTCTGTCCAGTCATTGATGAAATCCACCAGAGCCTGAGATTTGATAGCTGTTCTTGGCACATATTTCAAACCATGAGTTCCAAGTTCTATTACCCACTTAGCAACCCAGCCTCTATGAAGGAAATATGCCCTAGAGGCAATAATAAAGTTGTATTTTATATTTCCTTATTCATGATAAAGGTTTATTATTCATGCTAGAATTGTATTAATCGAAAACTTAAATACATGTCTGAATACATAAACAAATACCGTGTCCCTAGTAAGCCTGTACTAGACTAGCTCATTGATCAAAGATGGTTAAGGTTTCCTAACCATAGACATGTGTTGTCATTTTATAATGGGATCACATCATTAGGAGAATTATGTGATGGACAAGAACCATCCGTTAGCTTAGCAAATTGATCGTTCAATTTATTGCTATTGCTTTCTTCATGTCAAATACATATTGCTTCGACTATGAGATTATGCAACTTCCGGATACCGCGGGAATACATTGTGTGCTATCAAACATCACAACGTAACTGGGTGATCATAAATATGCTCTATAGGTATATTCGAAGGTGTTTGTTATGTTGGCATAGATCGAGATTAGGATTTGTCACTCCGATTAACGGAGAGGTATCTCTGGGCCCTCTAGATAATACACATCATAAGCTTGCAAGCAAATGACTAAGGAGTTAGTGACGAGTTGATGTATTACGGAACGAGAAAAGAGACTTGTCGGTAACGAGATTGAAGTAGGTATAGAGATACCGACGATCGATTCTCGGGCAAGTAACATACCGATGGACAAAGGGAATTACGTATGTTGTTATAACGGTTCGACCAATAAAGATCTTCATAGAATATGTAGGAGCCAATATGGGCATCCAGGTTCCTCTATTGATCATTGACCGAAGAGATGTCTTGGTCATGTCTACATAGTTCTCGAACCCGTAGGGTCCACTCTTAACGTTCGATGACAATATAGTATTATATGAGTTATGTGATTTGGTGACCGAATGTTGTTCGGAGTACCGGATGAGATCATATACATGACAAGGAGTCTCAAAATGGTCAAGAGGTAAAGATTTATATATAGGATGATGGTATTTGGACACCGGAAGTGTTTCGGGTGGTACCGGGTACTTATCGGGTCACCGGAAGGGGTTCCGGGCAGCCCCGATAGGTTATTGGGCCTTATGGGCCAAAAGGGGAAGAGCACACCAGCCCACAAGGGTCTGGTGCGCCCCTCTACCCCCTGCCACGCACCAAAGGAGGGAGGATAGGAAAGGGGAGGCGCCCTAAGGCAGCCATCTCCCTTTCATTTCCCCCTCATGTTCAAATACGAAAGGAGGGGGGGACTAGGCAGGTGCCCTAGGGCAGCCGCCGACCACTTGGGGCGCCCTAGCGGTTGCCTCTCCTCCCCCACCTATATATATGAGGGAGGGGCTCCACACAATCCATGACATTATTCTAGCCGTGTGCGGCGCCCCTCTCCACAGTTTTGTCCCTTGGTCATATTTTCGTAGTGCTTAGGTGAAGCCCTGCAGATATCACTTCACCATCAACGTCACCACGCCATCGTGATATCGTAACTCATCCACTACCTTTCCATCTTGCTGGATCAAGATGGCAGAGGACGCAACCGAGCTGAACGTGTGCAGAACTCAGAGGTGTCGTGCGTTCGGTACTTGATCGGTTGGAGCGCGAAGAAGTTCGACTACATCAACCACGTTACTAAACGCTTCCACTTACGGTCTATGAGGGTACGTAGACACACTCTCCCCCTCTTGTTTCTATGCATCTCCATTGATAGATCTTGCGTGTGCGTAGAAATTTTTTGTTTTCCATGCAACGATTCCCAACAGTGGCTTCATGAGCCAGGTCTATGCGTAGATGATATGCACGAGTAGAACACAAAGAGTTGTGGGCGGTGAGACTCATACTGCTTACCACCAACGTCTTATTTTGATTCAGCGGTATTGTGGGATGAAGCGGCCTGGACAACCTTACATGTCCACGCACATGAGACCGGTTCCACTGACTGACATGCAACTAATTTTGCATAAACGTGGCTGGCGGGTGTCTGTTTCTCCTACTTTAGTTCAATCGAATTTGACTACGGCTGGTCCTTGAAGAAGGTTAAAACATCAAACTTGACGAATCACCGTTGTGGATTTTGCTGTAGATAAGAACGGTTCTTGCTAGAAACCCGTAGCAGCCACGTAAAACTTACAACAACAAGGTAGAGGACATATACCTTGGTTTTGCAGGGTATGTTGTGATACGATATGATAAGGACGTGATGTGATATACGTTATTGTATGAGATGATCCTGTTTTGTAAGATATCATGCAACCGACAGGAGCTTTATGGTTGTCTCTTTATTGTATGAAATGCAAACGCCATGTAATTGCTTTGCCTGATCGCTGTGAGTTAGCAATAGTTGTAGAAGCAATAGTTGGCGAGACGACCACGACACAATGATGGAGATCAAGGTGTCGAGCCGGTGACGATGGAGATCATGACGATGGTTTGGAGATGTAGATCAAAAGCACAAGATGATGATGGCCATATCATGTTACATATTTTGATTCATGTGATGTTTATCTTATATGCATCTTATTTTGCTTAGAATGACGATAGCATTATATGATGACCCCCCTCACTAAATTTCAAGGTAAAAGTGTTCTCCCTGAGTATGCACCATTGCTACAGTTTGTCGTTTCGAGACACCACATGATGATCAGGTGTGATAGACTCTACATTCACATACAATGGGTGTAAGACAGCTTTACACACGCGGAATACTTGGTTTAAACTTGACGAGGCTAGCATGTACAGACATGGCCTCAGAACACTAGAGACCAAAAGGTCGAACGTGAATCATATAGTAGATATGATCAACATAGAGATGTTCACCATTAATGACTACCCCATCTCACGTGATGATCGGACATGGGTTAGTTTTTTTTTCTCGAATATGCACGAGTGTGCATATCATATATTAAAGAAGAAAGGCATAGAAAGCCTCCACCACAATTACACGGTTCTTGTTACATATTACTCCTCACTAGTCTCCCACCTCTCCACCCTAGTAAAGAAGGGAGTTACATTCCCTTTCATTAACCCGGCCGATGCCCACAGTTGGCCCTCATGCCTCACTCGCCCTAGTAGATACTCCAAGCAAGGGCGCGCCCCCTCAAAAATAATAGCATTCCTATGCTTCCACAACTCCCACCAGACTAAAGCAATAATAGTTCTAAGGTCCTTGATGCTCATGCCTTCCAAGCCCTGCTTAGCCACAACCCAATCCGCCAACTTATCCTGTTGAGTGGGAGTCCAATCCGGCTTACCCAAGGCCTCGCAGATCCTTGCCCAAGCAGTCCTAGCGAAACCACAAGTGAGTAGAATGTGGTTAATGGTTTCATCCTCCTGGTCGCAAAACGGGCATGCATCTTGGTGTGGTAACCCTCTTCTCGCTAGTTGGTCCGACGTCCAACACCGGTCCCTGAGGGCCAACCATGTGAAGAACCTGTACCATGAGGGTGCATGTGATTTCCAAGTTAGATCTGCCATCACGCGTCCTACTCAACCCCAAAAGCCAGACGCATAAGAAGATTTCATGGAGAACTGTCTGGTGGCCTCCCATGACCAAAGCACCTTGTCAGGCACATCCACCCTTGGCTCCCAAGCTAAAACCCGATGCCATACCAAAAAGAACTCGTGCAGTACGGCCGGTCCAATATCCGGGCCAACATCCAAATCCCAACTCCCATTCTCCACCGCCGGACCAACTAACCTGGATTCTCTGATGCGCTTAGGAACCAAACTGTAGAGAAGCGGTGCAACCTCCTGAATCCTGCTACCATCAAGCCAGCGGTCCTCCCAAAAACGTGTCATGAGCCCAGAGTTAGACACACTCCTCATAGCCGCCATGCAAAGCCCCAAGGACTCCTTTGGGACCTTTATCTTGAACTCTCGCCATGGCCTCGTCTCATCAGTCCTCGCAAGCCACGGCCATCCCGCTTGCATAGCTATGTTCATCCAACGCAAGTTCGGCAAGCCAAGGCCACCTGCCCACTTCGGTGCACACACCACGTCCCAAGCCACTGCACAATTTCCACCATTCGCCTCCGCGCGTCTACAGCACAAGAAACCTTTGCAAAACTTCTTCATTGCATTAATTGTTTTCAACGGTAGATCCAACGCCATCATTGCATGGATCGGCATGGCACAAAGCACCGATTGGACCAAGGTTAGTCTGCCACTCTTTGGCATAAGTGATGCCTTCCATTTTGGAAGCTTATTAGCCATTTGATCCACCAAATACTGCAACTGACTCGCCGATGGCCTCCTTAATGAGAGTGGCAGTCCCAAATACTTGATCGGGAAGGCTCCCAAGGGGCATTGGAGCTCCGCACATGCCATGGTGATTTGCTCCTCCGAACATCTAATAGGAATAGCGGCCGACTTTTGCATGTTGATCCTCAGTCCCGAAGCTTCGCCGAAGAGCTCCAATATACACTTGCACGCCGCAAGGTCCACCTTATTTGGTTTGACAAATAGGACAACATCATCCGCAAAGAATGATAGTCGCTTCTCCATTCCCACAGGCGCCAATGGCTCCATCACCCCACGGGTCACAGCTAGTTGCATCATCCTTTGCATTGGCTCCATAATAAGAATAAAAAGCATTGGGGAGATAGGATCCCCTTGCCGTAACCCTTTGCAGTTGTAGATCGTGTCTCCCGGTGCACCATTGACCATTAATTTTGTGGTTGAGGTTGAAAGTATTCAACAAATCCAAGACCTCCACCTTGGCCCGAAACCCATATGCTGCAACACCTCCACCAAGAAGGGCCATTGCACCGAGTTGAAAGCTTTCGAGATGTCTAGCTTAAGCAAAATCGCTGAACTCTTCCGAGCATGAAGATGTCTTGCCGTACTTTGCACAAGCATGAAGTTATCATGCAAGGATCTGCCCTTGACGAAAGCACTTTGATGATTACCAACCAGTTTAGGTAGATCTTCCACGAGTCTACACGCAAGCACCTTCTCGAAAATCTTCACAGCCCCATGCACAAGGTTTATGCGCCTGAAGTCACACACCTCCAGGGCACCATCCTTCTTGGGTAAAAGAGAGACCAAGGACTTGTTGATGGTCGCCAAACCCCTCATGTCACCATTGTAGAAGCAGCCCATTCCTCTCATGAAATCCTCCTTGATTATACTCCAGCAAGTCGCATAGAATCGGCCCGTGAAACCATCTGAGCCCGGCGCTTTATCCCGAGGCATCATCTTGATCACTCCTTCCACCTCCTCCTCCGTAAATGGTCGCTTAAGATGCCCCAGATTTAGGCGTGGAAGACCCAGCTCATCCAGGTTGAGCGCATATCTATGAGGGCATGCACCCCAAAAGCCGCACCAAAGTACGCATCCACCACCGAAGCCACCTCCTCCTGGCCGGAGTACAAATGATCATTGTACTTGACCGTCCTCAATACATTCTTTCTTTGACTATGGTCTGCTTGCTGATGGAACAACCTCGTGTTCCCGTCACCCTCCCGCAGATGCAACATTCTGGATCTCTGCCTAGCAATTGTTCGCTCCAAAGAGCTCAACCCCAGAAGCTTCCTCTCTAAACACTTGCGCAATTCCCTTTCTGCATCCGAATGCGTCCTTGCCTCCATAGCCAAATCCAGCTGCTTAATGACCTCGAAAGCAATGGAAATTTGAAGTTTCACGTTGCCGATCCAACGATCACTCCACTTTTGCAGACACGTAGCCGTAGCCCTTAGCTTGCATTGCAAAGTGAGGTAGTCATTAGAGGCCGCGGGATTCATGGACCAAGCCATCTTGACCACATCGAAAAAACCTTCCGCACAAGTCCAAAATGCCTCAAACTTGAACCTCTTCTTTGTGCCAATGGAGACATTCATATCCAACATCAGCGGGCAATGGTCAGAGACCGCAGTACCCAGAGCCGAAAGGAAACACGTTGGGTATGCCTCATCCCACTTGTTTGACACGAACACATGGTCGATCTTCTCCAAAGTAGCCATCTGCCTCTCATTCGACCACGTATAGCATCTCCCATTCAGATAGAGCTCCTTCAGTTCAAGCAAGTTCAGCTTAGCTCTGAACCTACCCATCATCCTACGGTTGATCAATGCATTGCTTTTGTCCTCCTCCCGGGCAATAAGATTAAAGTCTCATGCTACCAACCAGGGCCCAGCGTGCAAGTCCCGAATGTCAACAAGGTCTTGCAAGAACACCACTTTGTCCACCTCATCCTATGGCCCATAGACACAAGTGAGCCACCATGGTCGTTCGTCCTCCGGGCACATCACAAGCGCTGTTAACGTATGATCCGTGTAGTGCGGATTCGATAGCCGCGTAACGGCGGCATCCCAAGCCACCAAGATCCCACCTCGTGTACCCACAGCCGGCAAGTAGAAAAAGTTTTCATATTTAGCGCCAAGGCACTGACGTACAATGTTCGTGGGTACATCATGCAATTTTGTTTCTTAGAGGCAAATAATAGCCGGTCCTGCCGAGTTAACTACCTGAAAAACTGCATTTCTACGTGTCGGAGCATTGAGCCCATAGACATTCCACATGATCATCCTCAATGGCTGCACATTCATGATCAACTCCAACCGTGACCACCAGCCGAGCAGATTAGTGCACCACCGCACTTGCCAGCGGCATTGCCGGCGACTCCCATCCAAACAAGGCTAGTATCGCAGCAATGTGGGCATTCGAAAGTGGCCGAGAAAATAGGTCCACGTACATCTTTAGTGCCTCCTCCGAGATTACCTCCCCTTCATGCGCCAAACACAACCTTCTAATGAGAACTTGTTGCGGCTTGGAGGCTCCCATCTTAGCCAAACGCACACTCCTCCTTGGAGTGACATCCACCCTCTGTTTCTTCCTTGGGTTCCGGGCTTGATTCCCACCTGCATGACTTGGCGGGCGCAGCAAAATCGGCGTTATGGACCGGCACATCTGCTCCCGCATGGCATCTATATCCTGTAGAAAGGGGGCCCCTCCATCCGCACACTGCGGTGCGACCACAGTCTGCACAGGGCTTAGCTGCTCCGCCACATCCTCCGGGTGCACCAACCCCACCGTACGTAGCAACATCGGGGAGGGAGTGCATGGTGCATGAGCGCCGCTGCTCATTGATAGGCTCACGCAGAACGTGTCACCCACCGCCACCTGTCCATGCAACATGCGCAGTCCTCCACTGGCCGAATCCTCCTCGAAAAGCGAGTCGAGACCGTCCCATCTGTCCCCGCATGATGAGGAGTCCCCATCATGCAGCGGGCCCCGTAGTGGGATAGTGTAATCTCCAATTTGGACGGATCCTACCCCATGCAACGCGCCGACCGGCTCTAGATCCGAGAGCCAATCGTCCTCTAGCACCTGCGCAACTCTGTCCGCCCGCGCCCACCTGGACAGCTGCACCGAGGCGGGCGAGACAACAGAAACCTGCGCCTCTGTCCCCATACCAACGCAGCGCAATGACCCACCGATCCTTCCTTTTGACCTGACCCCACCTGCACTGATCTGTCGGCCTCCACCATTGGCTGGTCGCCCGGACTGCGAGCCCGTGGAACCACCAAATCAACGCAAAGCGATCCCGTGACGATCGCCATGCAACTGTCGCTGATCGAGCCGCAGCCTGCCGTACCCGCGCCAGCCTGCACGCCGCGCGTCACCGACGGCGGCGCCGCCGTTGACGACTCCGCCGTACTGACCGAAGCCCTGGGCACCGCAGGACTGCGAGCCTCCCTCCTCGGTGGCCCCCACACCAGATCATCACTTCCCGAAGGTGGCGACGGCGGCGACGGCGGAGGCGGGGGGGGGGGGCACTGACCACCATCATCCACACCATCCATCATCTGCGGCTCCTCCAGAACACGGATATCAATCGGATACCAGAGCGTGCTGGCACGCCGGCCAGCAGAAGGACGCCGGCTCTCTTCCTCAGCCCAGAGGTTTCGCCGGGGCTCATCAATGTACAGTAACCTACAACGGGGAGTCTGATTAGGACGATCCGTGCGCAGCCATAGCCGAAAATCAGCCATGTCGAGCCGGCGAGCTGTGGAATCATCCACCCCCACAACATAATCGAGACCACGCATGATCACACTCGCCGTCCTCTGGTTCCACGCATGCGCAGGCACTCCCCTCAACGAGATAGGCAATAGGTAGGGGAGCGAAGCCGCCGTCGCCTGCGCTTGCCGATTCCACGACCGGAGGTTGAGCTCAAACCAGGGCGAGCTAGCGCGGCCTGCGCGCACCATTTGGTCCCGGACCTCCCCATTGCAACAAAGGACAAGGAAGTCGTCGGGGAAGAAGGCACGAATCGACATATCCTCCGGACCAACACCGAACGACGCGTGCAGCACCTCCGCTGCAGAGGCCAAATCCACCGAGGGCCTGTTGCCGGTGACCGTGACAAGCACCGCCCGGGCAAGCTCGACCCTCATCCGCCATGTGTCTTCACCCGCCTCCAAGAAGCAGACTTCCACCGGCGCATCTTGAACAGCGGCCACCCCGGGAAGCGCAGACTCCAGATGACCGAACAACATAGAGAACTCAGGGCCGGCAGCATCCCGCACATCTCGGGATGGCGCCCGCACCACCTCACTCCAGAGCCTGACCGCACCAGGCGGCGGGGGGCCAGGCGGCGGAGGCGGTAGGAGAGAAGCAGAGCGCCGCGGCGACGCAGGGACGGGCGCCTCCACCGGACGATGCTCCACCGGACGACGCAGAGCAGGAGGCGGGCGTGCAGTTTGTTCCACCGGTGATGGACTGCGCTGCCTGGTGCAACCACGAGAGATGTGCCCCGCACCACGGCATCAAACGCTGAACGCCGGGTTGGGACAGTCCACCGAGATGTGCCCGTCGCTCCTGTAGTTGTAGGAGCAACCATACAACTCCGCCGGTAGCCACGAAGACGGTGGCGGGCGAGCAGCCGGCAGCATGCAGGGCCGACCCGCGGGGGCACGACGCCGAGGGTGCTGCGAAGCCCGAGGACGGCGGCCCGACTTGGTCTGCTGGCCACCCCCAATCTGCAGTGGCACCGGCGTGCGCGACGGACCACCCTCGGCCCTCCGCCCTAGACGATAGGGCCGAAGGCCGTGCCCAGGACCGGCGGCATGATGATGGAGCGTAGCTGAGGCCGCGGTTGCGCCGGAGCCGGAGCAGAAGGACCGGCGCGCGTAGGGGCGTGGGATCTCGCCGCGCCGCAGGAGACGGTGAAGGCGGAAGGGAAGAGGACGTGGAGGAGATGGAGCCTGACAGCGAGACCCTGGACGCCATGGCGTCGCGGAGGGAGAGGTGGCCGCCACCTCCGGAGTGGAGAACGGCGGGGGGTGGCTGCCGGCGCCGGAGTGGCGACCGGCGCGGGGCGCTAGAGGCAGGGGAGCACTAGAGCAGGGGAGCGCTAGAAGCCTACAGTTCCAACATGGGTTAGTTGATTTGGATCATGTATCACTTAGATGACTTGAGGGATGTCTATTTAAGTGGGAGTTCATTAGTAATTTGATTAATTGAACTTAAATTTACCATGAACTTAGTCTTAATAGTTTTTGCATATCTATGTTGTAGATCTATGGCTCACAATATAGCTCCCCTATTTTTGATATGTTCCTATAGAAAACTAAGTTGAAAGATGATAGTAGCAATAATGCGGACTAGGTCCATGATCTGAGGATTATCCTCATAGCTGCACAGAAGAATTATGTCATTGAGGCACCGCTAGGTGACAGACCTATTGCAGGAGCAGATGCAAACATTATGAATGTGTGGCAAGGTCAATATGATGACTACTTAATAGTTTAGTGCGCCATGCTTTATGGCCTAGAACCGGGACTTCAAAAATGTTTTGAACGCCACAGAGCATATGAGATGTTCCAAGAGTTGAAACTGGTATTTCAGACTCATGCCCGTGTCAGGAGGTATGAGACCTCTGACAAGTACTTTGCCTACAAGATGGAGGAGAATAGCTTAGTCGGTGAGCATGTGCTTAGAATGTGTGGGTACTACAATCGCTTGAATCAAGTGGGAGTTAATCTTCCAGATAAGATAGTGATTTACAGAGTTCTCTAGTCATTGTCACCAATCTACTAGAACTTCATGATGAACTATAATATAAAAGGGATGACGAAAATGATTCCTGAGCTCTTCGCAATAATGAAATTGGCAAAGGTAGAAATCAAGAAAGAGCATCAAGTGTTGATGGTTAACAAGACCACTAGTTTCAGAAAAATGGCAAGGGAAAGAAAGGGAACTTCAAGAAGAATGGCAAGCAAGTTGACACTCCCGTGAAGAAGCCCAAAGCTGGACCTAAGCCTGAAACTAAGTGCTTCTACTGCAAAGGGAATGGTCACTAGAAACATAACTACCCAAAATACTTGGCAGATAAGAAGGATGGCAAAGTGAACAAAGGTATATTTGATATACATGTTATTGATGTGTACCTTACTAGTATTCGTAGTAGCCCTGGGTATTTGATACTGGTTTAGTTGGTAAGATTAGTAACTCGAAACAGGAGTTGTAGAATAAATAGAGACTAGTTAAGTACATGTGTGTTAGAAATGATTCCAAGGTTGATACGATCACCATCACACACTCTCTCTACCTACGGGATTAGTGTAGAATCTAAATAAATGTTTTTTGGTGTTTGTGTTGAGCGTGAATATGATTTCATCATGTTTATTGCAATAGGTTATTCATTTAAGTCAAAGAATAATTGTTTCTCTATTTACATGAATAAAACCTTCTATGGTCATACACCCAATGTAAATGGTTTATTGAATATCGATCGTAGTGATACACATATTCATCATATTGATGCCAAAAGATGCAAAATTGATAATGATAGTGCAACATACTTGTGGCACTGCCATTTAGGTCATATTGGTGTAAAGCGCATGAAGAAACTCCATGCAGATGGACTTTTTGAATCACTTGATTATGAATCATCTGATACTTGCGAACTATGCCTCATGTGCAAGATGACTAAAACTCTATTCTCTGGAACAATGGAGCAAGCTAATGACTTATTGGAAATAATACATACCGATATATGCGGTCCGATGAGTGTTGAAGCATGCGGTGGGTATCGTTATTTTCTGACCTTCACAGATGATTTGAGTAGGCATGGGTATATCTACTTGATGAAACACAAGTCTAAAACATTTGAAAAGTTCAAAGAATTTCAGAGTGAAGTGGAGAATCATCGTAATAAGAAAATAAAGATTGTACGATCTGATCATGGAGGTGAATATTTGAGTTACGAGTTTGGCCTTCATTTAAAACAATGTGGAATTGTTTCACAACTCATGCCACCTGGAACACCACAGCGTAATGGTGTGTCCGAACGTCGTAACCGTACTTTATTGGATATGGTGCGTTCTATGATGTCTCTTACCGATTTACCACTATCGTTTTTGGGTTCTTCATTAGAGATAACTGCGTTCATGTTAAATAGGGCACCGTCTAAATCCGTTGAGATGACACCATATGAACTGTGGTTTGGCAAGAAACCTAAGCTGTCGTTTCTTAAAAGTTTGGGGATGCAACGCTTATGTCAAAATGCTTCAGCCTGATAAGCTCGAACCCAAAGCAGGGAAGTGGGTCTTCATAGGATACCCTAAGGAAATTATTGGGAACACCTTCTACCACAGATCCAAAGGCAAGATATTTGTTGCAAAGAATGGGTCCTTTTTAGAGAAGGGGTTTCTCTCAAAAGAAGTGAGTGGGAGGAAAGTAGAACTTGATGCGGTAGTTGTACCTTCTCTCGAATTGGAAAGTAGCACATCAAAGAAAGCCATTCCCGTGATTCCTACACCAACCACAGAGGAAGCAAATCATGATGATCATAAAACTTCATATCAAACTACTACTGGACTTCGTAGGTCGATCAGAACACACTCCATACTAGAGTGGTATGGTAATCTTGTCCTAGAGGTCATGTTATTGGACAACGGCGAACCTATGAACTATGAAGAAACTATGATGAGCCAAATTACGAAAAATGGCTTGAGGCTATGGAATCTGAGATAGGATCCATGTATGAGAACAAAGGGTGGACTTTGGTGGATTTGGCCGATGATCGGCAAGCCATTGATAATCTTCAAGAGGAAGACGGACACTGATGAGCTCGACTTATTGCAAAACTTTTTTTGACAAGTTCAATAGGTTGACTATGATGTGACTTTCTCACCCGTAGTGATGCTTAAGTCTGTCCGAATCATGTTAGCAATTGCCGCATTTTATGATTATGAAATCTGGCAAATGGACGTCAAAATTGCATTCCTCAACGGGTTTCTTAAGAAAGAGTTGTATATGATGCAACCAGAAGGTTTTGTCGATCCTAAAGGTGCTAACAAAGTGTGCAAGCTCCAGCGATCCATCTATCGACTGGTGCAAGAATCTCGGAATTGGAATATACGCTTTGATGAGGTGATCAAAGCATATGGTTTTATACAGACTTACAGTGAAGCCTGTATTTTCAAGAAAGTGAGTGGGAGCTCTGTAGCATTTATGATATTATAGTTGGATGACATATTGTTGATTAGAAATGATATAGAATTTCTGGATAGCATAAAGGATACTTGAATAAGAAATTTTCAATGAAAGACCTCGATAAAGCTGCTAACATATTGGGCATCAAGATCTATAGGGATAGATCAAGACACTTAATAGGACTTTCACAAAGCACATACCTTGATAAGATTTTGCAAGGTGTGAAGCCGAGTAAGACTCAAAGCCCAACCATGGCAGAAGATAGAAAGAGAATGAAAATCATTCCCTATGCCTCAGCCATATGTTCTATAAAAATGTCATGTTGTGTACCAGACATGTTGTGTGCCTTACCATGAGTATGGCAAGGGGGTACAATAGTGATCCAGGAGTTGATCACTAGACAATGGTCAAAATTATCCTTAGTTACCTAAGAGGACTAAGGAAATGTTTCTCGGTTATGGAAGTGATAAAGAGTTCATTGTAAAGGGTTACGTTGATGCAAGCTTTGATGCCAATTCAGATAACTCTGAGTATCATTCTGGATAGGTATTAAAAGAGAGAGCAATTAGCTAGAATAGCACAATACAGAGCATTGTTGACATAGAAATTTGCAAACATACGGATCTAAATGTGGCAGACCCGTTGACTAAACCTATCTCACAAGCAAAACTTGATCACACCTTAGTACTCTTTGGGTGTCAATCACATGGCGATGTGAACTAGATTATTGACTCTAGTAAAATCTTTGGGTGTTAGTCACATGGCGTTGTGAACTATGGGTGTTAATCACATGGTGATGTGAACTAGATTATTGACTCTAGTGCAAGTGGGAGACTGAAGGAAATATGCCCTAGAGGCAATAATAAAGTTTTTATTTTATATTTCCTTATTCATGACAAATTTTTATTATTCATGCTAGAATTGTATTAATCGGAAACTTAAATACATGTGTGAATACATAAACAAATACCGTGTCCCTAGTAAGCCTCTACTAGACTAGCTCGTTGATCAAAGATGGTTAAGGTTTCCTAACCAAAGACATGTGTTGTCATTATATAATGGGATCATATCATTAGGAGAATGATGTGATGGAAAAGACCCATCCGTTAGCTTAGCAAATTGATTGTTCAATTTATTGCTATTGTTTTCTTCATGTCAAATACATATTCCTTCGACTATGAGATTATGCAACTTCCGGATACCACATGAATACCTTGTGTGCTATCAAATGTCACAACGTAACCAGGTGATCATAAAGATGCTCTACAGGTATCTCCAAAGGTGGTTGTTGAGTTGGCATAGATCGAGCTTAGGATTTGTCACTCCGAGTATCGAAGAGGTATCTCTGGGACCTCTAGGTAATACACATCATAAGCTTGCAAGCAAATGACTAAGGAGTTAGTTACAATGTGATGTATTACATAACAAGTAAAGAGACTTGCCGATAACGAGATTGAACTAGGTATGGAGATACCGAGATCGAATCTCGGGCAAGTAACATACCGATGGACAAAGGGAATTGCGTATGTTGTCATAACTATTCGACTGATAAAATGTAGAATATGTAGGAGCCAATATGGGCATCAAGGTTCCACTATTGGTTATTGACCGGAGAGATGTCTCGGTCATGTCTACATAGTTCTCGAACCCGTAGGGTCCGCACGCTTAACGCTCGATGACGATACAGTATTATATGAGTTATGTGATTGGGTGACCGAATGTTGTTCGGAGTCCCGGATGTGACCACAGACATGACGAGGAGTCTTGAAAGGGTCGAGAGGTAAAGATTGATATATAGTATGATGGTATTTAGACACCATAAGTGTTTCAGGTGGTACGAGGTACTTATCGGGTCATCGGAAGGTGTTCCGGGCAGCCTCGGTAGGTTAGTGGGCCTTATGGGCCAAAAGGGGAAGAGCACACCAGCCCACAAGGGGCTGGTATGCCCCTCTACCTCCTGCCCACACACCAAAGGAGGGAGCGAAGGAAAGGGGAGGCTCCCTAAGGCAGCCATCTCCCTTTCCTTTCCCCCTCATGTTCAAATAAGGAAAGGGGGTAGGCAGGTGCCCTAGGGCAGCTGATATGTCTCCAACGTATCTATACTTTTTGATTGTTCCATGTTGTTATGTTATCATTCTTGGATGTTTTACAATCATTTTATAGCATGTTTATGTCATTTTTGGGGACTAACCTATTGACATAGTGCCCAGTGCTAGTTGTTGTTTTTTGCTTGTTTTTTTACTTTGCAGGAAATCAATACCAAATGGAGTCCAACCGCAGCAAAACTTTTTGGTGATTTTTTCTGGATCAAAAGACACACAATGGCTAAGAAAGTACCTGGGGGCCCAGGCGCACCCTGCTGGGTTGTTCCCTCCTTGGTGGCCTCCTGCACCACCTCTTTGCTCTATAAATACCCCAATATTCCAGAAACCCTAGGGAAGTCGACGAAAATCAATTCTAGCCGCCGCAAGTTCCAGAAACACCATATCCAATCTAGACACCATCACGGAGGGGTTCATCATCCTCATTGGTGCCTCTCCGATGATGCGTGAGTAGTTCATTGTAGACCTACGGGTTCGTAGTTAGTAGCTAGATGGCTTCATCTCTCTCTTTTGATTCTCAATAAAATGGTCTCTTGGAGATCTATTTGATGTAACTCTTTTTGCGGTGTGTTTGTTGGGATCCGATGAACTTTGAGTTTGATCAGATCTATGTTTTTATCCATGAAAGTTATTTGAGTCTTTTGATCTCTTATATGCATGATTACTTATAGCCTCGTATTTCTTCTTTGAATCTTTGGTTTAGGTAGGCCAACTAGATCGATTTTTCTTCCCATGGGAAGAGGTGTTTTGTGACGGGTTCGATCTTTAGGTGATTGATCACAGTGATAGAAGGGGAACCGACACGTATGTATCGTTGCCATTAAGGATATGAAGACGGGGTCTATTTCTACATAAAAAGATCTTGTCTACATCATGTCATCGTTCTTATTGCATTACTATGTTTTTCTATGAACTTAATACACTAGATGCATGCTGGATAGTGGTCGATGTGTGGAGTAATAGTAGTAGATGCAGGCAGGAGTCGGTCTACTAATCTTGGTTGTGATGCTTATATAATGATCATTGCCTGGATATCGTCATAATTATTTGAAGTTCTATCAATTGCCCAACAGTAATTTCTTTACCCACCGTATGCTATTTTTTATGAGAGAAGCCATTAGTGAAATCTACGGCTCCCGGGTCTCTTCTTTGTCATATTTGCCTTCGAGATCTATTTTTATTTGCTTTTTTTTCAGATCTATTAATCCAAAAACCCAAAAATACCTTGCTGAATTTTATTTGCTTCTATTTGCATTTATCCAATCTACTACAATTAATCTCCCGTTAACTCGCGAATTTATGGCACCGTTACCTGAAAGGGATTGACAACCCCTTTAACACGTCGAGTTGCAAGTATTTGTTCTTTGTGTATATGTACCATTTACGTAGTGTTGCTTGGTTCTCCTACTGGTTCGATAACCATGGTCTCATCACTGAGGGAGATACCTACCATTGTTGTGCTGCATCATCCCTTCCTCTTTGGGAAAATACCGACGTAGTTCAAGCCAACATATTACTTAAGAATTCCCACTTAGATTGACATTCCTTAAGTCATCTAAATGATACGTGATCCAAATCAACTAAACCATGCCCGATCATCACGTGAGATGCAGTAGTCATCAATGGTGAACATCTCTATGTTGATCATATCTACTATATGATTCACGTTTGACTTTCGTTCTCCAGTGTTCTGAGGCCATGTCTGTACATGCTAGGCTCGTCAAGTTTAACCTGAGTATTCCACATGTGCAAAACTATCTTGCACCCGTTGTATGTGAACATATAGCCTATCACACCCGATCATCACGTGGTGTCTCAGCACGAAGAACTATCGCAACGGTGCATACTCAGGGAGAACACTTATACCTTGAAATTTTAGTTAAGGGATCATCTTATAATGCTACCGATGTACTAAGCAAATAAGATACATAAAGATAAACATCACATGCAATCAAAATATGTGACATGATATGGCCATCATCATCTTGTGCTTTTGATCTCCATCTCCAAAGCATTGTCATGATCTCCATCGTCACCGGCTTGACACCTTGATCTCCATCGTAGTGTCATGGTCGTCCCGCCAACTATTGCTTCTACAACTATCGCTACCGCTTAGTGATAAAGTAAAGCAATTACATGGTGTTTGCATTTCATACAATAAAGCAACAACCATAAGGCTCCTGCCAGTTGCCGATAACTTTTACAAAACATGATCATCTCATGCAACAACGTACATCACGTCATGTCTTGACGATATCACATCACAACATGCCCTGCAAAAACAAGTTTGATGTCCTCTACTTTGTTGTTGCATGTTTTACGTGGCTGCTACGGGCTTCTAGCAAGAACCGTTCTTACCTACAGCGCAAAACCACAACGGTGATTTATCAAGTTTGCTATTTTTACCTTCAACAAGGACCGGCTGTAGTGAAATTTTATTCAATTAAAGTAGAAGAAACAGATACCCGCGAGCCACCTTTATGCAAAACCAATTGCATGTCTGTCGGTGGAACCGGTCTCATGAACGTGGTCATGTAAGGTTGGTCCGGGCCGCTTCATCCAACAATACCGCTGAATCAAAATAAGACATTGGTGGTAAGCAGTATGATGATCAACGCCCATAACTCTTTGTGTTCTACTCGTGCATATCATCTATGCATAGACCTGGCTCGGATGCCACTATTGGGAAATGTAGCATAATTTCAAAAACAATCCTACGCTCATGCAAGATCTATATAGGAGATGCATAGCAACGAGAGGGGGGGGGGTGTCTATGTACCCTCGTAGACCTAAAGCGGAAGCGTTTGGCAATGCGGTTGGTGTAGTCGAACTTCTTCTCGTTCCGACCAACCAAGCACCGAATGTACGGTACCTTCGAGTTCTGCACACGTTCAGCTCGATGACATCCCTCGAACTCTTGATCCAGCAAAGTGTCGAGGAAGTAGATGAGTTCCATCAGCATGACGACGTGGTGACGGTGATCGTGAAGTGATCCATGCAGGGCTTCGCCTAAGCACTACGAGTATATGACCGAGGGTGTTATCTGCGGAGGGAGGCGCCGCACACAACTAACAGATGTTGTTCTGTGTTCTAGGCGCCCCTCCCTATGTATATATAAGTGGGAGAGGGAGAGGAGCAGCAGGGGGCGCCCCAAGTAGGAGGAATCCTACTTGGGCGCCTCCCCCCTTCCTTATTCACCGGATGGGAAAGGAAGGAAGAGGGAGGAGGGAAGGAAGGGGGAGGCCGAATCCCTCCCCTTCCTTTCTCTCTTCCCCTCTTTCCTTCCCCTCACGTGCGGCCCCTATGGGGGTGCACCAGCCCCTGCTGGTTGATGTGTTTCCCCTCTTGGCCCATTAGGCCCATATCATTGTCGAGGGGGGGGGGGGTGCCCGGAACCCCTTTCGGTGACCCGATATGTACCCGGTACCCTCCGAAACACTTCATGTGTTCGAATACCATCATCCTATATATGAATGTTTACCTATGAACCATTTCGAGACTCCTCGTCATGCCCGTGATCGCATCCGGAACTCTGAACAACATCCAGTCACCAAATCACATAACTCATATAATACAAATTGTCATCGAACATTAAGCGTGCGGACCCAACGGGTTCTGGAACTATGTAGACATGACTGAGACACCTCTCTGGTCAATAACCAATAGTGGAACATGGGTGCTCATATTGGCTCCTACATATTCTGCGAAGATCTTTATCGATCGAACCGTAATGATAACATACGTTATTCCCTTTGTCATCGGTATGTTACTTGCCCGAGATTCGATCATCGGTATCTTCATACCTAGTTCAATCTCATTACTGGCAAGTCTCTTTACTCATTCCGTAATACATCATCCTGCAACTAACTCATTAGTCACTTTGCTTGCAAGGCTTCTTATGATGTGTATTATCGAGAGGGCCCAGAGATACCTCTCTGATACTCGGAGTGACAAATCCTAATCTTGATCTATGCCAACCCAACAAACACCTTCGAAGATACCTGTAGAGCATCTTTATAATCACCCAGTTACGTTGTGACGTTTGATAGCACACAAGGCATTCCTCCAGTATCTGGGAGTTGCATAATCTCATAGTCGAAGGAATATGTATTTGACATGAAGAAAGAAATAGCAATAAAATTGAACGATCAATATGCTATGCTAACGGGTGGGTCTTGTCCATCACATCATTCTCCTAATGATGTGATCTCGTTCATCAAATGACAACACATGTCTATGGTTAGGAAACTTAACCATATCTGATTAACGAGCTAGTCTAGTAAAGGCTTACTACGGACACTGTGTTTTGTCTATGTATCCACACATGTATCAAGTTTCCGGTTGATACAATTCTATCATGAATAATAAACATTTACCATGATATAAGGAAATACAAAATAACAACTTTATTACTGCCTCTAGGGCACATCTCCTTCAGTCTCCCACTTGCACTAGAGTCAATAATCTAGTTCACATCGTCATGTGATTTAACACCAATAGTTCACATTTTTATGTGATTAACACC
This sequence comes from Triticum aestivum, assembly GCF_018294505.1. Lineage (NCBI taxonomy): Eukaryota > Viridiplantae > Streptophyta > Magnoliopsida > Poales > Poaceae > Triticum > Triticum aestivum. The sequence goes on along the minus strand of NC_057795.1, from coordinate 369,657,869 downwards.
CATAGTTCACATCGCCATGTGACCAATACCCAAAGGGGTTACTAGAGTCAATAATCTAGTTCACATCGCTATGTGATCAACACCCAAGAGTACTAAGGTGTGATCATGTTTTGCTTGTGAGAGAAGTTTAGTCAACGGGTCTGCCACATTCATATCCATATGTATTTTGCAAATTTCTATGTCTACAATGCTCTGCATGGAGATACTCTAACTAATTGCTCCCAGGTTCAATACGTATCTAGATTGAGACTTAGAGTCATCTAGATCAGTGTCAAAGCTTGCATCGATGTAACTCTTTACGATGAACTCTTTATCACCTCCATAACCGAGAAACATTTCCTTAGTCCTCTTTAAGGTAACGAAGGATAATTTTGACCGCTATCCAATGATCTATTCCTGGATCACTATTGTACCCCCTTGCCAAACTCATGGCAAGGTACACAACAGGTTTGGTACACAGCATGACATACTTTATAGAACCTATGACTGAGGTATAGGGGAATGACTTTTATTCTCTCTTTATCTTCTGTCGTGGTCGGGTTTTGAGTCTTTACTCAACTTCACGCCTTGCAATACTTGCAAGAACTCCTTCTTTGGCTGATCAATTTGGAACTCCTTCAAAATCTTGTCAAGGTATGTACTCATTGAAAGTCTTATCAAGCGTCTTAATCTATCTCTATAGATCTTGATGCCCAATATGTAAGCAACTTCACTGAGGTCTTTTAATGAAAAATTCTTATTCAAATATCCTTTTATGCTATCCAGAAGTTCTACATCATTTCCAATCAACAATATGTCATTCACATATAATAACAGAAATGCTACAGAGCTCCCACTCACTTTCTTGTAAATACATACTTCACCATAAGTCTGTATAAAAGCATATGCTTTGATCACCTTATCAAAGCGTATATTCCAACTCCGAGATGCTTGCACCAGTCCATATATGGATCGCTGGAGTTTGCACACTTTGTTAGCACCTTTAGGATCGACAAAACCTTTTGGTTGCATCATATACAACTCTTCTTTAATAAATCCATTAAGGAATGCAGTTTTGACATCTATTTGCCAGATTTCATAAAATTGACAATTGCTAACATGATCCGGACAGTCTTAAGCACCGCTATGAGTGAGGAAATCTCATCATAGTCAACATCTTGAACTTGTCAAAAACTTTTTGCAGTAAGTCGTGCTTTATAGATAGTAACACTACCATCAGCGTCCGCCTTCCTCTTGAAGATCCATTTATTCTCAATGGCTTGCCGATCATCGGGAAAGTCAACCAAAGTCCACATTTTGTTCTCATACATGGATCCTATCTTAGATTTCATGGCCTCAAGCCATCTGTCGAAATCTGGGCTTATCATAACTTCTTCATAGTTCGTAGTTTCGCCATGGTCTAATAACATGACTTCTAGGACAGGATTACTGTACCACTCTGGTGCAGCATATTATTATTTATTTCCTTAATTCAAGATAAATGTTTATTATTCATTCTAGAATTGTATTAACCGGAAACTTAGTACATGTGTGAATACATAGACAAAACCTATAGTCCCTAGTATGCCTCTACTTGACTAGCTCGTTAATCAAAGATGGTTATGTTTCCTAACAATAGACACATGTTATCATCTGATAAAGGGATCACATAATTAGGAGAATGATGTGATGGACATGACCCATCCGTTAGCTTAGCATTATGATCATGTTAGTTTCATCGCTACTGCTTTCTTCATGACTTATACATGTTCCTCAGACTATGAGATTATGCAACTCCCGAATAACGGAGGAACACTTTGTGTGCAACCAAATGTCACACCGTAAATGGGTGATTATAAAGGTGCTCTATAGGTGTCTCCGAAGGTGTTTGTTGGGTTGGCATAGATTGAGATTAGTATTTGTCACTCCGTGTTACAGAGAGGTATCTCTGGGCCCTCTCGGTAATGCACATCACTATAAGCCTTGCAAGAAATGTGACTAATGAGTTAGTTATGGGATGATGCATTACAGAACGAGTAAAGAGACTTGCCGGTACCGAGATTGAACTAGGTATTGAGATACCGACGATCGAATCTCGGGCAAGTAACATACCGATGACAAAGGGAACAACGTATGTTGTTATGCGGTTTGACTAATAAAGATCTTCATAGAATATGTAGGAACCAATATGAGCATCCAGGTTCCGCTATTGGTTATTGACCAGAGATGAGTCGCGGTCATGTCTACATAGTTCTCGAACCCGTAGGGACCGCACACTTAACGTTCGGTGACGGTCGGTATTATGAGTTTATGTGTTTTGATGTAGTGAAGGTTGTTCAGAGTCCTGGATATGATCATGGACATGACGAGGAGTCTCGAAATGGTCGAGACATAAAGATCAATATATTGGAAGACTATGTTTGGACATCGGAATGGTTCCGGGTGAGTTCGGGCATTTACCGGAGTACCGGTGGGTTACCGGAACCCCCCGGGGAGTGTATGGGCCTTATTGGGCCTTAGTGGGAGAGAGGAGGAGGCGGCCAGGTGGAGGGCGCCCCCCCCCAAGCCCAATCCTAATTGGGTGGGTGGATGGCCCCCCTTTCCTTCCCTCTCTCTCCCCCTTCCTTCCTCTCCTACTCCAACTAGGGAAGGGGGAATCCAATGTTGGGGATCGTTGCAGAAATTGAAAATTTTCTACGCATCACCAAGATCAATCTATGGAGTAACTAGCAACAAGAGAGAGGGGAGTGCATCTTCATACCCTTGAAGACCGCGAGACGGAAGCGTTACAAGAACGCGGATGAGGGAGTCGTACTCGAAGTGATTCAGATAACGGTGGATTCCGATCTTAGAACCGAACAACGGCAGCTCCGCATTCAACACATGTGCAGCCCGGTGACGTCTCCCGCGCCTTGATCCGGCAAGGAGGAGGGAGAGGTTGAGGAAGGGGGCTCCAACAGCAGCACGACGGCGTGGTGGTGATGGAGTGGCAGTACTCTGGCAGGGCTTCGCCAAGTTCTTGCGGAGGAGGAGAGGTGTTGGGGAGGGGAGGGTCTGTGCCTTGGATGTGGTGCTGCAGCCCTCCCCTCACCCCTCTATTTATAGGAGAAGGGGGAAGGGGGCCGGCCCCCTCTAGATGAGATCTAGAGGGGGGGGCGGCCAAGGGGAGGGGGCTTGCCCCCCAAGCAAGGGGGGCGCCCCCTTTAGGGTCCCGCCCCAACCCTAGGCACATGGGCCCAAGGGGGGTGGCGCTCAGCCCTCCAAGGGCTGGTTCCCTTCCCTCTACAGCCCATGAGGCCCTCCGAGAGAGGTGGCCCCTCCCGATGGAACCCCGGAACCCCTCCGCTAGCCCCGGTACAATACCGGTATGCCCCCGAACATTTCCGGTGATCGTATGACAACTTCCCATATATAAATCTTCACCTCCGGACCATTCCGGAACTCCTCGTGACGTCCGAGATCTCTTCCGGGACTCCGAACATAATTCGGTAATCACATACAAGTCGTCCTAATAACCCTAGCTTCATCAAACCTTAAGTGTGTAGACCCTACGGGTTCGGGAATCACACAGACATGACCGAGACAGCTCTCCGGCCAATAACCAACAGCGGGATCTGGATACCCATGTTGGCTCCCACATGTTCCATGATGATCTCATTGAATGAACCACGATGTCGAGGATTCAATTAATCCCGTATATAATTCCCTTTGTCAATCGGTACGTTACTTGCCCGAGATTTAACCGTCGGTATCCCAATACCTTGTTCAATCTCGTTACCGGCAAGTCACTTTACTCGTTACATAATGCATGATCCCGTGACTAACCACTTAGTCACAATGAGCTCATTATGATGATGCATTATCGAGAGGGCCCAGAGATACCTCTCCGTCATACAGAGTGACAAATTCTAGTCTTGATTCGTGCCAACCCAACAGACACTTCCAGAGATACCTGTAGTGCACCTTTATAGTCACCCAGTTACGTTGTGACGTTTGGTACACCCAAAGCAATCCTATGGTATCCAGGAGTTACACAATCTCATGGTCTAAGGAACTGATACTTGACATTAGAAAAGCGTTAGCAAACGAACTACACAATCTTGTGCTATGCTTAGGATTGGGTCTTGTCCATCACATCATTCTCCTAATGATTGGATCCCGTTATCAATGACGTCCAATGTCCATAGTCAGAAAACCATGACCATATGTTGATCAATGAGCTAGTCAACTAGAGGCTCACTAGGGACATGTTGTGGTCTACGTATTCACACATGTATCATGGTTTCCGATTAATACAATTATAGCATGAATAATAGACAATTATCATGAACAAGCAAATATAATAATAATCATTTTAGTATTGCCTCTAGGAAATATTTCGAATAGTCTCCCACTTGCACTAGAGTCAATAATCTAGTTACGCTATGATGAATCGAACACCCATAGAGTTCTGGTGTTGATCATGTTTTGCTCGTGGAAGAGGTTTAGTCAACGGATCTGCGACATTCAGATCCGTATGCACTTTGCAAATATCTATGTCTCCATCTTGAACATTTTCACGAATGGAGTTGAAGCGACGCTTGATGTGCCTGGTCTTCTTGTCAAACTTGGGCTCCTTGGCAAGGGAAATAGCTTTAGTGTTGTCATAGAAGAGAGTGATCGGCCCCGACACATTGGGAATAACTCCTAGGTCGGTGATGAACTCCTTCATCCAGATTGCTTCATGTGCTGCCTACGAGGCTGCCATGTACTCCGCTTCACATGTAGATCCCGCCACGACGCTTTGCTTGCTGCTGCACCAGCTTACTGCCCCACTATTCAAAATATACACGTATCTGGTTTGTGACTTGGAGTCATCCAGATCTGTGTCGAAGCTAGCATCGACGTAACCCATTACGACGAGCTCTTCGTCACCTCCATAAACGAGAAACATATCCTTAGTCCTTTTCAGGTACTTTCAGGATATTCTTGACCGATGTCCAGTGTTCCATGCCGGGATTACTTTGGTACCTTGCTAGCAAACTTACGGAAAGGTTTACATCAGGTCTGGTACATAGCATGGCATACATAATAGACCCTATGGCCGAGGCATAGGGGATGCCACTCATCTTTTCTCTATCTTCTGATGTGGTCGGGGATTGAGCCGAGCTCAATTTCACACCTTGCAACACAGGCAAAAAAAACCTCTTGGACTGATCCATATTGAACTTCTTCAATATCTTATCAAGATATGTGCTTTGTGAAAGACCTATGAGGCGTCTCGATCTATCTCTATAGATCTTGATGCCTAATATATAAGCAGCTTCTCCAAGGTCCTTCATTGAAAAACACTTATTCAAGTAGGCCTTTATGCTGTCCAAAAGTTCTATATCATTTCCCATCAAAAGTATGTCATCCACATATAATATGAGAAATGCTACAGAGCTCCCACTCACTTTCTTGTAAACGCAGGCTTCTCCATAAGTCTGCATAAACCCAAACACTTTGATCATTTCATCAAAGCGAATGTTCCAACTCCGAGATGCTTGCACCAACCCATAAATGGATCGCTGGAGCTTGCATACCTTGTTAGCATTCTTAGGATCGACAAAACCTTCCGGCTGCATCATATACAATTCTTCCTTAAGATAGCCGTTAAGGAATGCCGTTTTGACGTCCATTTGCCATATCTCATAATCATAGTATGCGGCAATTGCTAACATGATTCGGACGGACTTCAGCTTCGCTACGGGAGAGAAAGTCTCATCTTAGTCAACCCCTTGAACTTGTCGATAACCCTTAGCGACAAGTCGAGCTTTATAGATGGTAACATTACCATCCGCGTCCGTCTTCTTCTTAAAGATCCATTTATTTTCTATCGCTCGCCGATCATCGGGCAAGTCTGTCAAAGTCCATACTTTGTTTTCATACATGGATCCTATCTCGGATTGCATGGCTTCAAGCCATTTGTTGGAATCTGGGCCCGCCATCGCTTCTTCATAGTTCGAAGGTTCACCGTTGTCTAACAACATGATTTCCAGGACAGGGTTGCCATACCATTCTGGTGTGGAACGTGTCCTTGTGGACCTACGAAGTTCAGTAGTAACTTGATCTGAAGTACCTTGATCATCATCATTAACTTCCTCTCTAGTCGGTGCAGGCACCACAGGAACATCTTCCTGAGCTGCGCTACTTACCGGTTCAAGAGGTAGTACTTCATCAAGTTCCACTTTCCTCCCACTTACTTCTTTCGAGAGAAACTCTTTCTCCAGAAAGGACCCGTTCTTGGCAACGAAAATCTTGCCTTCGGATCTGAGGTAGAAGGTATACCCAATGGTTTCCTTAGGGTATCCTATGAAGACGCATTTTTCCGACTTGGGTTCGAGCTTTTCAGGTTGAAGTTTCTTGACATAAGCATTGCATCCCCAAACTTTTAGAAACGACAGCTTAGGTTTCTTTCCAAACCATAATTCATACGGTGTCGTCTCAACGGATTTAGACGGTGCCCTATTTAAAGTGAATGTAGCTGTCTCTAAAGCGTATCCCCAAAATGATAGCGGTAAATCGGTAAGAGACATCATAGACCGCACCATATCCAATAGAGTGCGATTACGACGTTCGGACACACCGTTACGCTGAGGTGTTCCAGGCGGCGTGAGTTGTGAAACAATTCCACATTTCCTTAAGTGCGTACCAAACTCGTGACTTAAATATTCTCCCCCACGATCTGATCGTAAGAACTTTATTTTTCTGTCACGTTGATTCTCTACCTCATTCTGAAATTCCTTGAACTTTTCAAAGGTCTCAGACTTGTGTTTCATTAAGTAGACATACCCATATCTACTTAAGTCATCAGTGAGGGTGAGAACATAACGATAGCCACCGCGAGCCTCAACGCTCATTGGACCGCACACATCAGTATGTATAATTTCCAATAAGTTGGTTGCTCGCTCCATTGTTCCGGAGAACGGAGTCTTGGTCATTTTGCCCATGAGGCATGGTTCGCACGTGTCAAATGATTCGTAATCAAGAGACTCCAAAAGTCCATCTGCATGGAGCTTCTTCATGCGTTTGACACCAATGTGACCAAGGCGGCAGTGCCACAGGTATGTGGGACTATCATTATCAATCTTACATCTTTTGGTATTCACACTATGAATATGTGTAACATCACGTTCGAGATTCATTAAGAATAAACCATTGACCAGCGGGGCATGACCATAAAACATATCTCTCATATAAATAGAACAACCATTATTCTCGGATTTAAATGAGTAGCCATCTCGTATTAAACGAGATCCAGATACAATGTTCATGCTCAAAGCTGGCACTAAATAACAATTTTTGAGGTTTAAAACTAATCCCGTAGGTAAATGTAGAGGTAGCGTGCCGACGGCGATCACACCGACCTTGGAACCATTCCCGACGCGCATCGTCACCTCGTCCTTCGCCAGTCTCTGCTTATTCCGCAGCTCCTGTTTTGAGTTACAAATATGAGCAACCGCACCGGTATCAAATACCCAGGAGCTACTACGAGTACTGGTAAGGTACACATCAATAACATGTATATCACATATACCTTTGGTGTTGCCGGCCTTCTTATCCGCTAAGTACTTGGGGCAGTTCCGCTTCCAGTGACCGTTCCCCTTGCAATAAAAGCACTCAGTCTCAGGTTTGGGTCCGTGATTTGGCTTCTTCTCGGCAACTGGCTTACCGGGCGCGGCAACTCCCTTGTCGTCCTTCTTGAAGTTCTTCTTACCCTTGCCTTTCTTGAAACTAGTGGTTTTATTGACCATCAACACTTGATGTTCCTTTTTGATTTCTACCTCCGCTGATTTCAGCATTGAAAATACCTCAGGAATGGTTTTCACCATCCCCTGCAAATTGTAGTTCATCACAAAGCTCTTGTAGCTAGGTGGGAGCGACTGAAGGATTCTGTCAATGACCGCCTCATCCGGGAGGTTAATGTCCAGCTGGGACAAGCGGTTGTGCAACCCAGACATTTTGAGTATATGCTCACTCACATAACTATTTTCCTCCATCTTACAACTGTAGAACTTGTCGGAGACTTCATATCTCTCGACCCGGGCATGAGCTTGGAAAACCATTTTCAGCTCTTGGAACATATCATATGCTCCGTGCTGCTCGAAACGTTTTTGGAGCCCCGGTTCTAAGCTGTAAAGCATGCCGCACTAAACGAGGGAGTAATCATCAACACGCGACTGCCAAGCGTTCATAACATCTTGGTTCGATGGGACGGGTGCTTCACCTAGCGGTGCTTCTAGGACATATGCTTTCTTGGCAGCTATGAGGATGATCCTCAGGTTCTGGACCCAGTCCGTAGAGTTGTTGCCATCGTCTTTCAACTTGGTTTTCTCTAGGAACGCGTTGAAGTTGAGGTTGACATGAGCGTGGGACATTTGATCTACAAGACATTTTACAAAAGTTTTAGACTAAGTTCATGATAATTAAGTTCATCTAATCAAATTATTTAATGAACTCCCACTCAAATAGACATCCCTCTAGTCATCTAAGTGATACATGATCTGAGTCAACTAGGCCATGTCGATCATCACATGAGACGGACTAGTCATCATCGGTGAACATCTCCATGTTGATCGTATCTTCTATACGACTCATGTTCGACCGTTCGGTCTCTTGTATTCCGAGGCCATGTCTGTATATGCTAGGCTTGTCAAGTCAACCTAAGTATTTTGCATGTGTAAATCTGGCTTACACCCGTTGTATGTGAACGTTAGGATCTATCACACCCGATCATCACATGGTGCTTCGAAACAACAAACTTTCGCAATGGCGCACAGTTAGGGGAAACACTTTCTTGAAATTATTGTGAGGGATCATCTTATTTACTACCGTCGTTCTAAGCAAATAAGATGCAAAAACATGATAAACATCACATGCAATCAAATAGTGACATGATATGGCCAATATCATTTTGCTCCTTTGATCTCCATCTTCGGGCGCCATGATCATCATCGTCACCGGCATGACACCATGATCTCCATCGTCATGATCTCCATCATCGTGTCTCCATGAAGTTGTCTCGCCAACTATTACTTCTACTACTATGGATAACGGTTTAGCAAAGAAGTAAAGTAATTATATGGCGTTATTCAGTGACACGCAGGTCATACAATAAATAAATACAACTCCTATGGCTCCTGCCGGTTGTCATACTCATCGACATGCAAGTCGTGATTCCTATTACAAGAACATGATCAATATCATACATCACATATATTTCATTCATCACATCCTTTTTGGCCATATCAAATCACAAGGCATATGCTGCAAAAACAAGTTAGACATCCTCTAATTGTTGTTGCATGTTTTTACGTGGCTGTTATAGGGTTCTAGCAAGAACGTTTCTTACCTATGCCAAAACCACAACGTGATATGCTAATTTCTATTTGCCCTTCATAAGGACCCTTTTCATTGAATCCGATCCAACTAAGGTGGGAGAGACAGACACCTGCTAGCCACCTTATGCAACTAGTGCATGTCAGTCGGTGGAACCTGTCTCACGTAAGCGTATGTGTAAGGTCGGTCCGGGCAGCTTCATCCCATGATGCCTCTGAAACAAGATAAGACTAGTAGTGGCAAGTAAATTGACAAAATCTACGCCCACAACAAACTTGTGTTCTACTCATGCATAGAAACTACATAGAGACCTACCTCTTGATGCCACTGTGGGGATCGGTGCAAAAATTAAAAAATTTCTACGCATCACCAAGATCAATCTATGGAGTAACTAGCAACGAGAGAGAGGGGAGTGCATCTTCATACCCTTGCAGACCGTGAGACGGAAGCGTTACAAGAACGCGGATGAGGGAGTCGTACTCGAAGCGATTCAGATCGTGGTGGATTCCGATCTTAGCACCGAACAACGGCACCTCCGCGTTCAACACACGTGCAGCCCGGTGACGTCTCCCGCGCCTTGATCCAGCAAGGAGGAGGGAGAGGTTGAGGAAGGGGGCTCTAACAGCATCATGACGGCGTGGTGGTGATGGAGTGGTAGTACTCCGGCAGGGCTTCGCCAAGCTCTTGCGGAGGAGGAGAGGTGTTGGGGAGGGGAGGGGCTGCGCCTTGGATGTGGTGCTGCAGCCCTCCCCTCACCCCTCTATTTATAGGAGAAGGGGGAAGGGGCCCGGCCTCCTTTAGATGAGATCTAGAGGGGGGGCGGCGGCCAAGGGGAGGGGGCTTGCCCCCCAAGCAAGGGGGCGCTCCCTTTAGGGTTTCCCTCCAACCCTAGGCGCATGGGCCCAAGGGGGGCTCCCAGCCCTCCAAGGGCTGGTTCCCTTCCCTCTACAGCCCATGAGGCCCTCCAAGAGAGGTGGCCCCTCCCGGTGGACCCCCGGAACCCCTCCGGTGGCCCCGATACAATACCGATATGCCCTCGAACATTTCCGGTGACCGTATGACAACTTCCCATATGTAAATCTTCACCTCCGGACCATTCCGGAACTCCTCGTGACATCCGGGATCTCTTCCGGGACTCCGAACAACATTCGGTAATCACATATAAGTCTTCCTAATAACCCTAGCATCATCGGACCTTAAGTGTGTAGACCCTACTGGTTCGGGAATTATATAGACATGACCGAGACAATTCTCCGGCCAATAACCAACAACGGGATCTGGATACCCATGTTGGCTCCCACATGTTCCACGATGATCTCATCGGAAAAACCACGATGTCGAGGATTGAAGTAATCCCATATACAATTCCCTTTGTCAATTGGTACATTACTTGCCTGAGATTCGATCGTCGGTATCCCAATACCTCGTTCAATCTCGTTACCAGCAAGTCACTTTACTCGTTACATAATGCATGATCCCATGACTAACCACTTAGTCACATTGGGCTCATTATGATGATGCATTACCGAGTGGGCCCAAAGATACCTCTCCGTCATACGGAGTGACAAATTCCAGTCTCGATTCGTGCCAACCCAACAGACACTTTCGGAGATACCTGTAGTGCACCTTTATAGTCACCCAGTTACGTTGTGATGTTTGGTACACCCAAAGAAATCCTATGGTATCCGGGAGTTACACAATCTCATGGTCTAAGGAACTGATACTTGACATTAGAAAAGCTTTAGCAAACAAACTACACGATCTTGTGCTATGCTTAGGATTGGGTCTTGTCCATCACATCATTCTCCTAATGATGTGATCCCGTTATCAATGACATCCAATGTCCATAGTCAGAAAACCATGACCATCTGTTGATCAACGAGCTAGTCAACTAGAGGTTCACTTGGGACATGTTGTGGTCTATGTATTCACACATGTACCACGGTTTTCGATTAATACAATTATAGCATGAATAATAGACAATTATCATGAACAAGGAAATATAATAATAGTCCTTTTATTATTGCCTCTAGGGCATATTTCCAACATCCACCTCCCACCGGGAGTAGGACTCCCCCCTTGGGCGCGCCATGAGAGGGCCGCCCCCCTCCTCCACTCCTTTATATACGGGGGAGGGGGCACCCCATAGACACACAAGTTGATCAAGTTGATCTTTTAGCCGTGTGCGGTGCCCCCCTCCACAGATTTCCATCTCGGTCATATCGTCGTAGTGCTTAGGTGAATGTCGGTGTCAAAGCCGGCAGATCTCGGGTAGGGTGTCCCGAACTATGCGTCTAAGGATAATGGTAACAGGAGGCGGGGGACATGATGTTTACCCAGGTTCGGGCCCTCTCTATGGAGGTAATACCCTACTTCCTGCTTGATTGATCTTGATGATATGAGTATTACAAGAGTTGATGTACCACGAGATCATAGAGGCTAACCCTAGAAGCTAGCCTATGATTATGATTGTTGTTCTTGTCCTACGGACTAAACCCTCGAGTTTATATAGACACCGGAGGGGGCTAGGGTTACATAGAGTCGGTTTCGGAGGAAGGGAATCTACATATCCGAATCGCCAAGCTTGCCTTCCACGCAAAGGAGAGTCCCACCCAGACACGAGACGAATTCTTCTATCTTGTATCTTCATAGTCCAACAGTTCGGCTAATGTATATAGTCCGGCTGTCCGAGGACCCCTTAATCCAGGACTCCCTCAGTAGCCCCTGAACCTGGCTTCAATGACGATGAGTCTGGTGCGCAGTTTGTCTTCGGCAGGCGGGTTCCTTCTCTGAATACTCCAAAATAGATCTTGAAAATGAGAATCGTGTCCGTCTCTGCAAAAAAAATTCCACATACCACCGTAGAGTGTATAATATTCCACGAGTCTAATCTACTGACAACTTCTTCATAGCGTGACATCACGCCACGACCCGGTCATTATTCGAACCGTTTTCCCAACCTGCTACCACACGTTTCGTGAGGCGATTTTATTGGCACGTCTTGCCGAAGCAGAGATCATGTCCGCTTATCACGGGATCCTCATCAATACGGGCATGGGTAACCCAACCGTGCCATTACCATGGCGCTTGGGAAATAAGCGAGTTTCAGGGCATGCGGGGAGGCACATGATTTTACTGCCTTTATAAAGGGATAAGGATTCCCCTCTTTCACCCACGCCTTCTTCTTCCTCTGCCTACTCTCTCTCTTCGAGCTCCAGCGCCCAAGCATTCGTCTTCTCCGCCCACAAGAGCATTCCAAAAATGTCTGGATCCGGAGCTGGAGGCAAGTGGATGGCCTCCACTGTCCGGGAGAAGGATATAAAGAAACTTTGGGAGGCCAGGTATCTGGCCAAGAAGATCGGCCACCATCTCCTGATGGCGGGACAGATCGTCCCTACTTTGGAACCCCATGAGAGGGTTGTATTCCTCCCTCACTTCATCCGTGGGTTGGGGTTTCCCCTCCACCCATTTGTTCGCGGCATTATGTAGTACTACGGGATCGATTTCCATGATCTATCCCCCAATTCCTTCCTCAACATCTCGACATTCATCATCGTGTGCGAGGCCTTTCTCCGCATCTCTTCACACTTAGGATTGTGGCTGAAGATTTTCAATGTGAAGCCCACGGTGGTGAGCCGCGAGCACGCCGAGTGCGGAGGCGCCATGGTGAGCAAGATGCCCAATGTCACATGGCCATCAGGTACCTTTAATGATTCCGTCAAAGGGTGGCAGCAGCAGTGGTTCTATGTCACTGAGCCACGCGGCGCTAAATGGGCCGCGACTCCCGGATTCCGATCCGGAGCCCCATTGCGGCTTACATCCTGGTCCGAGAAGGGCCTAGACTAGTCTTCGTCAGACGAACTGGCAACGCTCCAGGCGCGCGTCAAGAGCATGGGAGACAAGAACATCAAGCTTGTTGACGTAGTCCAGGTGATGTTGGTTCGCCGGATTCTCCCATGCCAACACAGGGCTTGCAATTTATGGGAATTCGACCCAGCCAAGCACCAGACCCTGCTGGAGTTCTTCGGCACAACGCACAAAGATATCTGGAACGTGCTCTTCAAGTCTGGCAAATCATGGCCGGACTCGGCCGAGGACAGTGGGTACAAATTGTCCCGTCCCGCAAGTTCAGTAAGTTTTCATATATTAGCAAGATGTACGCTTTATCTGCGTACTCTGAGGGAAATGCCTAATATAGTTTCCAATAATTCTCCTAGGGCTGGACGAAGAAGGTGGAGCGGATCTACTGTCCGGCCCCGCTGCCAGAAGAACAAGCCGACCCACTTCTGATAAAGATGCTGGTCCCGGTGCCTTACAAGGCACCGGAGAAGAAGGCCGAGAAGGAGGCCAAAGAGACCAGGGGCAACCTTCATTGCAAGGGTACTTTGGACATAGTGTCCGAAGACTCTGAGGCCCGCTCCTCCTCCTAAGAGGACGAGAAAGAGGAGGAGGAAAGCAAAGCCCCCCTAGCGAGGGGGAGAGAGAAGAGGACGGCCTCCATACTCTTGGAGGCCGATTCGTCTAAGAGGGGGAAAGCCACCTTTCTAGACGATTCCACCACCGCCACTGACAGCAACCCAGAGTGGGATCCCAGGGTCTAGCCCCTGGTTAAATCGTGAGTACATAAAATTCGGACACATTCGCAAATTCAGACTCACTATCGCACAATGTTGACGCCTTGAGTGACACATCTTGCAGTTCGGCGAGGTCCCGCGTCGAGCAATCCTCATCGGAGGATTCACTGGGCTCAGACGTGATGGACAACGGGACTTTCCCGACGGCCTCCTCCCCTGAACATGTGGACAACACTGAGGTGTCGTCCCAACAGGGCTCGGACCAAGGAGGAGCTGGGGAGACCGTCAAGGCAGCGCCAGAGGGTCAAACCTTGGCAGCCGGACACATGGGGGAGAAGACCCCCATGGATACTGACGGCGGGGGCCAGCTTGAATTCGGCCCCCAGCCGGACATTGTTCCAGAGACCAACACGACTCCGGAATCAGGCAGAAAACCTTCTTCAACAGAAGGGGGTGCGCCTGTTCCACCGGCGACCTCTGTCCAGCCAGAGGTGCCGCATACCTTGTCGACAGCGCAAAAGAACACTTCCATCGTTGAAGAACACCGTGCCCTTATGGGTGCGGTGATTGAGAAGATTCAATCTGCGGAAAGCGGGCTGACTAAAGCCTGCACCAGCCTCTTAACAGGCTTTGAGGTAAGTGGTGAGGTTTAAAGAGTGTCATAGTATAGATAGTAGCCCCTGATACACTGTTCGGTGTTCGAAAAGAAAAGCCGGACAGAGGATCGAGTATATGCTCGCAGGAGACTTACCATGCAATACCCTTGTTTTTTTGCCTAAGAAGGCGTCTTTATTGACTGCCACCTCTCATACCGCGGAAGTCTCCGGACTGAAGCAGCGTTTGGAGCGGGCCGAAGAAGAGCTCGGCCAAGTGAAGAAGCAGTTGGAGGATAACCAAGGTATGTAAAACCTTGTTTGTATTCAGTACAAATCAATGATTGATTATTACAAAAAAAATATCATTATGTGTACCATGAGCGACATCCGAAGTCGAGGCTCTTAAGAAGGCGGTGGCTGAAGCCGAAAAGAAGGCAGCCAAGGAGCAGGCCGCTCGTGAGAAACACGAGGCCAGGGTCGCTGAAGTTCAACAAGAACTCCAAGAGGCCATGAGGAGGTGCGAGACCCTGGAGCAGAGTTTGTCGGATAAAGAATCCAAACTCACCAGGGCTCGTCAAGCCGCATGCGATGCCTAGGGTGAGGCCAAGGCGCCCTCCAGGAAATCCAAGAGGCCAGAAAGATCACGGAGGGTAAGGCTTTTTCTATGCAAATCAAGTATGTGAAGGAAAGATTCCTATTACTAACCCGAATTCGGGGCTCTCCAGGGGCGTTTGCGGATCTGCCGCGCAGCATATCTGATGCCGCACAATTCTATCGAGCTGAAGAAGGGAGCTCTACAGAGAAGCTGTTTTGGTCGCAATATCTTGCGCCAGAACATCCCGCGCCCTTTATCGATCAGCTGAAACAGCTGGTCGAGCTGCATAGGGCGGCCGAACTAGCCATGAAGGATTTAATTATCCGGCTATGGCCTGCCGAAGCAATTCCCAGTGGCTACTTCGGGCTCATGACGCGGCTGGTTAGTGCCTGCCGTCGGCTTGACGCCATCAAGCGGTCGGTCTGTATTGAAGGTGCACGGATGGCTTTTGCCCGCGCTAAGGTGCACTGGGCAAAGATGGATGCTGTTAAACTGATGACCGAAGGAACACCCAAAGGGAAGGAGCATCGCAAACCCAAATTGTATTACGAGAGTGTCCTGGAGGGATCCCGCCTTGTGGCAGAACATGTGCCAAGGACATTATTTTCCCATGAATATATTCATGTTGTCCGGCGTTGTAACATGAAACAAGGTTACTATGTAGTGCTTGTTATTTTAAAAAAAATTACCTCCTCTACAGCCGTTACTTATATTAATTCTGAGAGTTGGCCAGTCATCGACTTCTGCCCCCATGTAGGAAGTACGGGGGTGTTCGGGATAAATCTAAACACTCTTTACCCCAATTTTGGGTCCTTTAAGGAGGTGTTCAGCGCAACGAACCAGGCAATCGGACTATAAGGCTTTAACACCCTCACTTAGCCATAGGAGTTTGACAAAAGAAAGGTAGGCATAGCCCCTAGTGTTCGGAAGACCGAACTAGGAGCTCTATAAGCACCTGATCGGAAAAAACCGATCCATCGCACGCTGCATTAGTTATCGCATAATGCGGAAGAAATATTTAAAGATTTTGTAACCTCTCGAACAGCTGACCAACTCTTGCCGCATCATGACAGTCAGTTTTCGGCTTTCTCTACTGAGGTGCTCGTCCGGAAGAATCGGGACACAATCGCAGTAGTTCTCCCTGTGCCACCTTAGCCGATATAGCAGAATGTAAGGTAGCAAAACATGGGAGCCGGGAAAACCCAACATTTGACCAAAGACACTATTCGGAGCTGATGCATATAATGCAATAAGTTTGGGGTGTCGAACGACCATGAAGGTGTTCGGACTTACTTGCCGTATTATGGGTACAACGAAGCCCGTTGCATATTAAGGCGTACCAGAGTGTACGGCTGCTACTTGACAAAAAATATCAAATAAAAAGGAAGAGCAACTGAATGTCATATAAAGCCGCGGATTTGTAATTGAATAATACATCAAACATATGAGTACAAGTAGTGCGATAAAAAGAAATATGACTTCGAAACCTGCTGAGACCAGGGGGAGCTGTGTGCGAATCCGGAGAATAGTAGGATGATAGTCAAGGGGAATATCTAGGGATTCCCCTGCGCATTCGAGTTGTTTCCCTCTGTGGTGTGTCCGTCCCTTCATAGGTCCGGTCGCCAGGTCGCTAGTGATGGCCTAGACAAAAGTGAACCTGAAAGAAAATGCAAAAATATTTGTGTGTCCCCGAGCGGTTGAGCCGTATTGTGGGACATAACCTTGCTGTGCCTCCGTCTATCGCCGAAGTGGTTAGTTGAGCTCTTGAAGAGCTGGGCTATCATGCCTCGAGGTAGTTAGGACTCTTTTGACAGTGTCCGGGAACTTGGGCGTCGAATGAATGTTTGACTGAAAGAGGACGCTCTGTGCTTTTGCCGCTAGGGCGGCTGTGTGCTCTTCGGTATGGAGGGAGCGTTTAGTGTTTCCATTGACTATTATGATGCCATGTGGACCGGGCATCTTAAGCTTAAGATAAGCGTAGTGTGGCACCGCATTGAATCGAGCAAATGCGGTTCGTCCAAGCAGTGCGTGATAGCCGATGCGAAAAGGGACGATATCAAAGATTAACTCTTCGTTACAGAAATTGTTCGGGGATCCGAAGACCACTTCCAGAGTGATTGAGCCCGTACAGCAGGCCTCAACACCTGGTATGACACCTTTAAAGGTGGTTTTGGTGGGTTTGATGCTTGAAGGATCTATGCCCATCTTGCGCACTATATCCTGATAAAGCAGGTTCAGGCTATTGCCTCCATCCATAAGGACTTGCGTGAGGAGAAATCCGTCGATTATTGGGTCAAGGACCAGTGAGGCTGAGCCGCCATGACAGATGCTGCCCGGATGATCCTTGCAATCAAAGGTGATCGAGCCGAATGACCATGGGTTGTACTTTGGGGTGACTGGTGATACGTCTCCAGCGTATATACTTTTCCAAACACTTTTGCCCTTGTTTTGGACTCTAACTTGCATGATTTGAATGAAACTAACCCGGACTGACGCTGTTTTCAGCAGAACTGCCATAGTGTTATTTTTGTGCAGAAACAAAAGTTCTCGGAATGACGTGAAAATCCTCGGAGACAAGTTTTGGAAAATATAAAAAATACTGGCAAAAAGTGAAGGCCAGGGGGCCCACACCCTGTCCACAAGGGTGCCCCCCTATAGGGCGCGCCCCCTGTCTTGTGGGCTCCCTGCTGCTCCACCGACCTCAACTCCAACTCCATATATTCCATTTCACGGAGAGAAAAAATCAGGGAGGAAGTTTCATCGCGTTTTATGATACGGAGTCGTTGTCGGTGTCAAAACCGGCGGATCTCGGGTAGGGGGTCCCGAACTATGCGTCTAAGGCTAATGGTAACAGGAGACTGGGGACACGATGTTTACCCAGGTTCGGGCCCTCTCGATGGAGGTAATACCCTACTTCCTGCTTGATTGATCTTGATGATATGAGTATTACAAGAGTTGATCTACCACGAGATCGTAGAGGCTAAGCCCTAGAAGCTAGCCTATGATTATGATTGTTGTTGTCCTATGGACTAAACCCTCCGGTTTATATAGACACTGGAGGGGGCTAGGGTTACACAGAGTCGGTTACAGAGAAGGAGATCTATCATCCGAATCGCCAAGCTTGCCTTCCACGCAAAGGAGAGTCCCATCCGGACACGGGATGAAGTCTTCAATCTTGTATCTTCATAGTCCAACAGTCCGGCCAAAGTATATAGTTCGGCTGTCCAGATACCCCCTTATCCAGGACTCCCTCAGTAGCCCCCGAACCAGGCTTCAGTGACGATGAGTCTGGCGCGCAGATTGTCTTCGGCATTGCAAGGCGGGTTCTTCTCCAAATCCAGAGTACCTGTCGTAGCGAACAGTGTCCGGCCTCCCATTAATTTTTTACTCCTTGGCCTTTGTGCTTCAATAATGACCATCTCCATGTGTCGAGCGAATATGAGGAGCCGGGGCATTTTTACATTTGCCACCTAACCCTGCAAGCAAACCGTCTATTTGAAGAGACGGGGATCCTCAGATCCAAATCACACCATCTTCTCCCGAGCAAGCATTCCGTTGAGCGCGCCCAGAAAAGACCATCCTATCATGGTCGATCGCTGCAGCTCTTCCTCTCGTTCCGTTAGCGCGAAGCCAGGGGATTGGGAAAAGTGTTCTGTCCCTCACAGCCGCCTAGTAGAGTTGCAGACCCAAGGGTTCCTTCCACCCGCATACATGATCCCCGTCCAATCCGGACTAGCCACCTATAATGGCGGGGAGCAAGCGGAGAGATTTCCTAACCCATCTCAGGGGGAGCGGGTATGCCTTGTCCCATATATGCTAATAGGAGTCGGGTTTCCAATCCACCCATTCCTCCGCGGGCTCTTGGAGTTCTACGACCTCTAGCTGCATAACTTTACCCCCGCCTCCATACTGCACATCGCGGGTTACGTTGCCCTCTGCGAGCTATTTCTGGGTTGGGAAGCTCATTTCGAGTTATGGAAGAGGTTATTCTGCCTCGTCCCCCGTAACCAGGAGGGATCCATATATCAAGTGGGCGGAGCCGAAATATGGCGCGTCGCCCTGACCGGATACTTGTCCGGTACTCCAAAGAAGGCGTCCGAAGACTGGCCTTCGGAGTGGTTCTATGTTGATGACATTCCCCTTCTGGATCCAGTCCGGACAGGCCTTCCCGAGTTTATCAATACTCCACTGAAGAAACGCCAAAGTTGGCGCCCCCGGAGCCCCCAGGAGGAAGACAACAGGGAAGTCTTCTATCTGCAGCAGGATAAAAATCTTGGCTAAATCAGGACTGAGAATAACCGAAGTTATGTCAATATGCATAATACGGGGAGGGCAGCCACTTCAATATATGGGGAAACCCATGTGGCACTTCAATGGAGAAGACGACGCCTCCCGCTGCGGTCGTAAAGGTCCAGACTCCGCCACCGCTCTGGCTAGAATATTATCCGACTTGTATAAAGGAGAAGAAGAGGAGTTCCTCCGCATTAAACCGCGGGATGGATTTTCCATGTACAACCCCCCAAGCTGGGTAAGCTGTCATCCTTTACTCGACTCTGTCCATTCTTGCCTCCTTCGTCACAATCGTTTACCTTGCTATTTCAAAGCAGGAACTAAAAAAGGCGGTGGAAGGGTTCAACAGCCCATCTCCGCAGCCAAAGGATCCTGGCCGGGCCCTCGAGCCCGGACTTGAAGAAGATCTGGACATATCCGTGGAGTTTGTCAACGGGACATTCTATCAGGGAGGCTACGACGACTCTTTAGTGGCCATCATTGCGGATTATCTCGGACTGCTTCCTGTGCCACATGTAAGTAAAGCCGGGGCCCTAACTTCTGAAAAGGATTCCTTTGTTATGCCATATCTTATGCACACATGTTGCATCTTTATAGAAACGGCCATCAGGATGCCGCGTGGAACCCGCGGGGGCTCATCGGCAAGGGGCGCCCGGACAAGGCAGGCTTAAAAGGAAGGCAGTTAGGGTTGAGACGCTGGCACAGAGGTACAAATTAAACTTGCTCCATGATTATCGTTGCCGAGATATGACAGTCTTAATTATGTCCTGGCAGAAAGAGTAGTCGTCGGACTATATCCGGGGACCCTGCCGGCCACGCCTCAAGCAGCCGGATTCCTGATCCGGACTCACGGGTGGAGGCTGATGTGGGGACAATGCCGAACTGTCCTCATGCAGAGGATGCGGATAGGCTTTCTGCCACAAATTCAGAAGTGGGGAGCGCCATGAATCACCGGTGCTGACGGGCCGTACTCCATGGTGGTATTTTTTTCCGAAGAGGCGTTTAATGCCTTCAACTCCAGAGACGCATATATCCGCGCTGCTCAAGATGGACTTGCCAGAGCAACGGACCAGTATGTGAAGGATATACGGGTAAGAAAATTTGATAAGTATGTGTAGTAGTAGCCCTTGAGACTTGAAACAGTTGGCACAACTGATTTAAGGATCATTGTATGCATAGGTTCTTGTAGAGAAGAATACCCATTTATCTCAAGAGCTGGAGGAATGTAAGACCCAGCTGAAGGCCAGTGTTGCCAAACAAGAGGAATCCAAAAAGGCCTCTTCAGGTAATACTTGCCTTCATAATAGAATATGCAAGGATGGGTACCAGTTATTTATTCGGCATGGTTTATAAATCTAACAAAAGATTCTGCAAACAATCCCAGAGAGAATCCGAAGACTATGGGAGACAGTGAGTCGCATCTGCGAAGTCAGCTGAAGGCGGGCGAGCGTGTGCTGACACAGGCTATTCAAGAGAAAAATAATCTCCGGGATGTCAATATTCGACTGAGCGTCGAACTGGCAGATGTTCGGGCTCAGCTTGCTGACTCCATGAAGGAGAACATGAGGCTTCGACGCAGCATTTATAGTAAGTGCTTTAAACAAGCTGCGAAACAGTTCGGTGAGGAAGCGAATTAACAGAGTTGTGTCTACAGGTATGCTGACGGGCCGTCCTGGAGAGGAGATGCCCGGATCCGCAGGTGATTTGCTGCAAGATCTGTCACAACTGCACGAGCGAGCTCGGCAGGTGATGCATGGTATTGCCTAGGCCTTGTGGCCGTCTTCTTCCTTGCCAGGAGGCATGAGCGAGCTTGTAGAGATGCTCAAAGGAGCACGGTGGCGCTTCCGTTTATGGAAGATATCAGCTTGCCGACAAGGTGCGAGGGAAGCTTGGGCCATGGTGAAGACGCGATACACCAAGGCTGACCCGAACCATATGGCCGAAGTCGGACCGGTGGGGTCAGATGGGAAAGAGATACCCGTTAGTCTGGTATATGACCAAGTAGCATTAGCCGCAAAGTATTCCCAACAGGATTGTAGGCTAGACAGCTTGTTGGATGGTATAGAGGAAGAATATAGCCAGTCGAAGTGACTATGTAATTAAATGGACCTATGTAGTCCCTAGTGCCGGTGTCAAAACCGGCGGATCTCGGGTGGGGGGTCCCGATCTGTGCGTCCTAGGCTGATGGTAACAAGAAGCAAGGGACGCAATGTTTACCCAGGTTCAGGCCCTCTCGATGGAGATAAAACCCTACTTCCTGCTTGATTAATATTGAAGATATGAGTAGTACAAGAGTAGATCTACCACGAGATCATAGAGGCTAAACCCTAAGAGCTAGCCTATGATGGTATGATTGTAATTGTATCGGCCTTCTAAGGGCCACCCTCTCTGGTTTATATAGACACCGGAGAGCGCTAGGGTTTACATGGAATTGGTTACAAGGAAGGAAACATAATATCCGGATCGCCAAGCTTGTCTTCCACGCAAAGGAGAGTCCCATCCGGACACGGGCCGAAGTCTTGAGTCTTTTATCTCCACACTTTAATAGTGCGGACGATGTATATAGTCCGGCTGTCTGGATACCCCCTAATCCAGGACTCCCTCAGTAGCCCCTGAACCAAGCTTCAATGGCGATGAGTCCGGCGCGCAGTCTTGTCTTCGGCATTGCAAGGCGGGTTCCTTCTCCGAATACTCCAAGGTTATTTGTCGAACACGTAGACCGTGTCCGGATCTGCAAGTTGATCTTCACACACCATTGTAGGGAACATAGCATAAATCCGTTCTACTGGCAATCTTCGTACGTCGTGCCCTGGCATCGTGGCCTGGTCCGACACGAACCGGCGTTTCCTGCTCCACCTCGACTCGTGTTGCGAGGCGGTTTTATTGTCACATCCTGCCAAAGCAGAGATCGTGTTCCTCTTATTACGGGATCTTTCATCAATATGGGTGTGTGTGACCCCACGGCGACCGTTGGTATGACTCTGTGTATTTTAGGTAAGTCTCAAGCGGTCACGCTGAGGACTCTTGATATTCATCCCCTTTATAAAGGGGCCGAGGCCTACGCCTCTTTTCCACCTCTCCTGCTCCTTCTCGCACCTCGAGCTCCAGCACTCAAATACTAAGCTCCAACCCCCCAGATCCTCCAGTATGTCCAGATCCGACGCAAAAGGCCGGTGGGTGGCCTCCTCAATCCAAGAGGAGGATATCGCTAAGCTTAGGGAGGTCGGATACCTGACTGCCGATATCCAGCACAGGCTTCCTGCTCCAGGGCAAGTTATCCCCACGCCGGAGCCCAGCGAGAGCGTCGTGTTTGTCCCTCACTTCCTCCGAGGCCTGGGCCTCACCCTCGACCCCTTTGTGAGGGGGCTCATGTTCTACTATGGCTTGGATTTCCATGATCTGGCTCCAGACGTCGTCCTCCATATCTCGTCGTTCATTATTGTATGCGAGGCTTTTCTCCACGTCAACCCACACTTCGGCTTATGGATCAAGACCTTCAATGTGAAGCCGAAGATGATCGAGGGGCGACATGCGGAGTGCGGAGGTGCCATAATAAGCAAGAACGCCGATGCTCCATGGCTAGAGGGTTCTTTTCTGGAAGTATCCGATGTATGCAAACGGAGGTGGTTTTACGTCATAGATCCCAGAGGTACAAAGTGGGTAGCCGTCCCTGAGTTCCGCTCAGGCCCTCCATCATAGTTAGCGTCTTGGACCGACGTAGGACAAAATTCTGGGCCTGCTAGCGATGTACCAGAACTGCAGAATCGTATCCGGGAGCTTATTGAGAGGGACATAAATCTTGTCAGCATAATGCAAGTGATGCTAATCCAGCGGATGTTGCCATGCAAACATCGGCCTCTCCGGATGTGGGAGTTTAATCCGGAGGGTCCACAGACTATT
This sequence comes from Triticum aestivum, assembly GCF_018294505.1. NCBI lineage: Eukaryota > Viridiplantae > Streptophyta > Magnoliopsida > Poales > Poaceae > Triticum > Triticum aestivum. Next base: position 369,634,575 of record NC_057795.1, on the reverse strand, counting down.
AAGCACTTCTTTGGCCTGAAACTCGAAGGAATGTGTAAATTATTCTTCGGACCACAAGTAAAGTGTCCGGACACCACCGAGGATGCGGGTCTAAGCTACAATCGCCTAGATGCCCAGGTAAGTAGCCTTAAAGCCGGATACTTCATTTATATTTATCATAACTATTATTCTGAAAATCCCTCCGTGGCCAGGAATGCCTCAACAAGGCAGAGAGAATCAGGTGTCCGGCGCCACTTCCTGAAGGATCGCCCGGTCCAACCATTGCCAAGATGCTTGGCCGGGTGCTCAGCAAAATCCCCTCAGGGAAAGGCGAAGGAAAGGGCAGTGAAGCCGAACTTCACACACTATGCATCCAGACCGGGGGAATCGCTACCTCTCCTATGAAGGATGGTCAGGAGGAGGAGGTTAATGTCTCCTCCCCACACGAGAAGAAGATGGCAGCCTCCGAAGACTTGGAGGCGGAGGCGCCCAAGCAAGGGAAGAAGGTATCACCAGGGGGCTCTGCCGCGACGGGCACCCTCACCGCATCGTGCCCACCAATGGGCCAACCCTCCACCGAGCCATAAGTTATTCATTAATTCGAAGGTATGGTGTTACTCTGAGATTCATAACCGGGACTTCGTCTTTTGTAGTCCGGCGAGCAGCTCTTCTCGACAGAGTTCGTCTTTGGGGGCGATGAGAAGGGTCCGGCACAATTCGGTGTCCGGCCGGACGTACTGACATGCCTTCTGGAGCGAGCCGCGCTCTCGGAGGAGCACCGCTCTTTAATGGGCACGGTGCTCACAAAGATTTCATCCGCTACCAGCGGGTTGAATGAGGCATTTACAAGCCTGCTCAAAGGCTTTGAGGTATGTAGTGAAAATGCACTATTTTTTGGTTATGAAGCACGCGCTAGGTGTGCTCCCTATGGATAGTAGCCCCTGAGACTCTGGTTGCCCTCCATAGGCGGCAAACGGGGGATCATATAGTAATGGCTGCATTATATATGTGCGCAGGTATATAAGGATCCGACAGCTGACCAGTCTGTTGAAGTTGTCGAACTAAGGAGGCAGATCAGATCTATTGATGCCGATATCACACTGGTGAACAAACGGCTGGAGGAGTCACAGTGTATGTGCTCTACTTCCCTTATTGTGTTGTATAGGAAAATGCGAAAATGACATAATGTTAATGCCTTGTGTATGCACTGCAGATGGTGCTGATGCCGTGGAGGCCCTAAGGGCAGAGCTTGCTCAGGCCAAGGAACAAGCTCGGGCTAGCAATGCGGCTGCCCTAAAGGCGGCCGAAGAGTTGAGAGCCGAACAGGCTGCTCATTGCCGAAGCGAGGAAAAGATAGCCGAAATGGCTGAAGAGTTGAAAAATGCCGCTGACCGGTATGTGCTCCTTGAAAAGGAGAATAAGGCTAGTTCTGCCGAGCTGGACAAGGCACTTAATGCCGCCAAGGAGATGCGGACCGAGATTCGGGGTATGCAGGAGGAGCTCCAATAGGCCGACAAAATCGTGGTTGGGGGCTCCTACCTACTGCGGACGAAGTTTTTGGATCCAAAGTATGCTCCCCTAGCTGGGCGCTGGAGTCCTGCAGACGCATATGTGGACTTGATGAATACTACAGCTAACGCTGCCAAGTTCTTCGAGGATCAAGGTGAGAAGGAAGTGGAGAAGCTTTTCTGGTCGCAATTCAATGCTCCCACTCGCCCGCTGCCGTTAAATGAGAAGGTGGCTGCTGTGGCGGAGCTTCATAGGATGTCCGGGCTTGCAATGCGGTCTCTAATAGACTATCTTTGGCTGACGGGGCCCAAGTCGGACAGTTATTTTGGTTTGGTGCAACAATTCCTTGGGGCCGTGTCTCGGATTGACACCATGAGGAGGTCGGCGTGCATAGAGGGTGTGCGGATGGCTCTTGCCCGTGTAAAAGCCTATTGGACGGATATGGAGGCCACCATTATAGCGACCCAGGATCCGGCGGGCGGCCAATATCCGGCCGAGCACTACCTGGCACAGGTCACCGAAGGTGCCCGCCTAATAGAGGCGCAGTGCTCGAAGAATGTCCTCTTCAACTAAGAAGTCAAATCATTGTAAAGAACAATGTTCATTTTGATTATGAGGCTATATTTATACTTTTTGCCAGAAAATATGATTGTGTCCCCTTGTACGGCCGTTTATATATATATATATATATATATATATATATATATATATATAAGTAGTCCAAAAGATAGTAGTCGTTGGCTTCAGCCCCCACGAATACAATGCGGGGGTGTTTGCGAAAAATATGCTTAATCACACTTGATCCAACGTCTTGGTCCATTAAGGAGGTGATCGCTTAGCCATGGGGCTCTAATGGTGGGGCTACTATGTAGCCCCTGGTACATTCACGTGCATCCGAATACAGGCGCGTATGTATGTGGCCGGAAAACGGCCCTTCGTTAATGCGGAGGAATCCTTAAAGATTCCGGTGAGTCTTCGAGTGGTTGAACAGTCTCACGATGTATCATGACAGTCAGTTTTCGGCTTTCTCTACTGAGGCGCTCATCCGGAATAACCAGGGCACAATCGCAGTAGTTCTCCTTTGGCCTACCTTAGCCGATAATAACGGAACATAAGGCGGCAAACCCAGGAGCCGGGCAAACCCAACATTTGACCAAAGACAAGATTCGGAGCTGATGCATATAAGGCCAAACTCGTGACGGCGAACACTCCTTCTATAAGGTATTCGGTCTTTGTGAAAGAAAACAGGCTGACGAAAGCCTTCTATAAACCCTATGGTTCCAGGCACGTGCGATGAATCTGTCGTGGTGAAATGCCAATAACGGCAGTATCCTCTGTGGGTATGGAACCCATGGGATGGTTAAACAACAAGAGGCAGTAGAAAAGGTTTACACAGGGGCTTAATCTAAAAAGAAACCTGTTGAACGGGGCCCTGCTGCACGTCTGCGCCTTTGTCTCCGTTGTGCCGTATCCTGGAAGGGTATCGCGCGGACGTTGTCTGTGAAAAAACAAAACTTGTAGGAGAGTACAACGTAAGTAAGCGATGGATAGTAAAAGTGTTAGATACTGGTCTGCCAATAAGGTTGAGCCAAGTGTGGGGTTGTATTAAATATTTATAGCCCCTGGTTTCCGCTATGGGAGTACATATACGGTGCCCTGGTTGAATCTTATCCGGGCTACCGGACTCGTCTAACTGTGTCTATGGTCTTAATGACCAGTCATGTTTATGATATTTGGAGGCCGCTTATAGTCCGGCTGGCAGGGCCATCGCGTGCTCCTTTGCGCGTGAAGAGCGCTCTGTGATTCCGCTAACGGTGATGACGCCACGTGGACCGGGCATCTTGAGTGTAAGGTAGCCATAGTGCGACAATGCGTTGAAGCGGGCGAAGGCCGTTCTTCCAACCAATGCATGATAGCCGCTTTGGAAGGGGGCAATGGTGAAGAGTAGTTCTTCGCTTCTAGAGTTGCCTGGGAGCCAAATGTTACTTCCAGCACGACGGAGCCCCTACCGTAGGCTTCAACGCTTGGTATCACCCCTTCAAAGGTGGTGTTGCTTTGGCTAATTCTGGATGGGTTTATCCCCATTCTGCGGACAGTGTCCTCGTATATTAAATTGAGACTATTGCCGCCGTCCATGAGGACCCGGGTGAGGCGGTATCCGTCGATTATTGGGTCAAGCACCAAGGCATGTGATCTTCCATGCCGAATACTAGTTCGGCCGTCCATGTGATCAAAAGTGATCGGACAAGACATCTAGTAGTCAGATGTGGGTATGGTGGACTCGACATCGTGCGCATCTCTGAGCGTGCGTTATTGCCTTCTCGTGAATGTGTGAGTCGCGTGGATCATGTTTACTGTTTTAACTTCTGGCGGGAATTTTTTCTGTCCCCCGGTGTTCGGCTGGCGAGGTTCGTCCTGGTCTTCACTTGGTGTTTCCCTCCCTTTGTGTTCGGCATTTAGTTTGCCGACCTACTTGAAGACCCAGCACTCTCTATGGGTGTGGTTCACAGGTTTCTCCGAGGTACCATGAATTTAGCATAGTCTGTCCAGGACTCTGTTCAGACCGGACGGTCTCTCTTTACTGCCTTTAAATGGCTTCTTTTGCTGAGAGCACCTGAATCTGGCATTAAGCATTGTGTTGTCCGGGCTTTGTTCCTTGTTTTGGCATTTGTGTTTATTATGCCTTGGTTTCCCGTTGCGATCCCTTATTTTGGATGTGCTGGGGTCGCTGGTGCCTTTACGGGCTAACCAGCTATCTTCACCCGCGCAAAAAGCGGGTCATAAGGCTTGTTAAGGCTGCCATTGTCCTTGGCTTTTCTTGGCCGAGGTGTCTGGCAAGCCATTCGTCATGGATGCTGTGTTTGAATGCCGCTAAGGCTTTGGCGTCCTAACAATCGACAATTTGATTCTTTTTAGTGAGGAATATGTTCCAAAGCTTGCGGGCGGACTCTCCAGGTTGTTGGATTATGTGACTTAGATCGTCTGCATCCAGAGGCCGGACATAAGTCCCTTGAAAGTTGGCCCTGAAAGCGTCCTCGAGTTCCTCCCAACTCCCAATTGAGTTTACGGGGAGGCTTTTCAACCAGTGCCGAGCTGGTCCTTTCAGCTTGAGGGGAAGGTATTTGATGGCGTGGAGATCATCCCCACGAGCCATGTGAATATGCAGGATAAAATCCTCGATCCAGACCCCTGGGTCTGTCGTTCCGTCATATGCCTCTATGTTCACAGGTTTACAGCCTTGTGGGAATTCATGGTCCAGTACTTCTTCGGTGAAGCACAGGGGGTGAGCAGCCCCTCTGTATCTGGGCGCGTTGTGGCATGTAGTCGGCTGTTGTTGTGTCCGATGCTTATTCCGAACTGGTATTTGGCTTGTATTAGCGTTTGGGTGACCATAATCCCTCGGCGGGGTGTGTCCTTTAGATCCGTAGATGGACCTAGCTGCACCGGCCTTCTTATCTTGCTTCTCACGTAGATCGTGCATGGTGCCAGTAGCCGCTCTGTTGTGGTTGTGAAGCGGCACATCTGGTCTCCTGGTTGTATTATTCTTTCATGGAACAGCCTCGTTGTCGAATTCTGGCAGTAGCTTGCGTTTTGGATAGCTCTTTGTATGGCAATCATCGCCATATCTTTCTTCAGTGTCTAGCACTTTATTCCATCTGCAACGGAGCTTTTCCTGTGCGGCTTTAAGCCGTTGCTTCTGCTTCTTTAGACCTCTTGCTGTGGCCATAAGCTTTCGGTCGAGGTTGTCTCGTTCCACTCGTTCGTCCGGGATGATGAATGCATCGTCGTCCGGACTGTGTTCCTGTTCTGGGGCGGTTTCATGAGCTTGTCCCTTCGGGTCATTGTGATCGGATATTTGCTCCGAACTTGGTTTGGCGTGACCTGGCTCCTCCTGCTCCATCGCTGGGTCCGTGTGGTCATTACTGCCTTCTGGTATGTCGACCCTTCTTGCGCTTTTGTCGCTATTTTTGCTGTTGTTGGATTTTGAGCGACGTCTGCGCCGCCGTTTTGGCTTTTGCCTGGGTGTTTTATCCTCCGGACTATCGATGTCGTCCTTCTTGGGCATATCCACCATGTATATATTGTGTGACAAGGTAGTAGTCCCGCGCCCCAGAGATTCTGGGGCTTCTCCTGCATCATCGTCCATATCGTCGATGTCTTCGGAGTCGAAGTCAAGAACGTCAGTTAAATCGTCGATAGTGGCAATGAAGTGGGTGGTGGATGGGCAACGAATTCCTTCGTCGCCTGCTTCCCACTCAGGCCGGACATAGTTCGGCCCAGAGCCTCCTGACAAAGAGAGAGACTTTAATGAGTTCAGCATGTCGCCAAAGGGCGAGTGCTGGAAGATGTCCGCAGCGGTAAACTCCATTACCGGAGCACAACCTGGTTTGACTGGCTCGAAGGTATGCGGACCGGAACCAACAACCGGATATGAGTACGGGGGCCCGGGGTTACAGGCGTCCATAGAGATGAGACATGTGTTTGGCTCCACCGCCGATGGCTACTGCTGGGGTGATATCCCGAGCATTGTCCGACAGCAGGTCTAGGCCGTGCTCGTCGCGACTGTCCGGTGCTCCTGGCACGGGGCCGAATCCGTCAAAGATCAAGTCTCCGCGAATATCCGCCGTGTAGTTCAAGTTTCTGAACCTGATCTGGTGGCGAGGGGCGTAGCTATCGATCTGCTCCAGATGGCCAAGCGAATTGGCCCGAAGTGCGTAGCCGCCGGACACAAAGATTTTTCCGGGAAGAAAACTCTCGCCCTGGACCGTGTTGTTGATGATTGAAGACGCCATCAAGCCTCAAAGCGACGACACAAAGGAACTCTCAATGAAAGCACCAATGTCGGTGTCAAAACCGGTGGATCTCGGGTAGGGGGTCCCGATCTGTGCGTCTTAGGCTGATGGTAACAGGAAGCAAGGGACACAATGTATACCCAGGTTCGGGCCCGCAATCCAGGACTCCCTCACCTAGCCGGATTGAAAATCATTTGTCATGGCAGACCTTTTCACCTCAGCCCCCGGACCCGACAGTCTGGAGTGTATCTGAATACCCGCATAGTTATGAAGAACCGGGGTATGCATGGAAACCAGGTGTAGGGGTCATAATTGCATGAACAGACAAGTACCCAACTAGTTATGTTATATTACATGGATAGTAAGAAACATCTTCCAGAGAGAATAGTTCCGTTAAGGGTTCCTTTCCTTGGGTGCGCATGCATCGATGTGCATGTTAGAACTGCGAACAGAAGCGTAGGAAACAAAACATCTGGGGATTCACATTGTAATAAATTAAAACTGAATATTCCCTTAAGAACGCTAGCTTTCGGCATCACCTAGTCTGAGGTACACATCTGGCTAAACCGGCAGTAACAATCGCAGAGGTGCTTCCCTTATGCCCTAGCCGAATTAATGGGAATGCAGGGCATAAACACAAGAGCCAGGCAACCCAGCATGGCCAAAACTTAAGTCATATCTATTGGAAATATGCCCTAGAAATTTTAACCGTAGGAAAATTTTTAATTTTCTGCAACGTTCCCCAACAGTGGCATCATGAGCTAGGTCTATGCGTAGTTCTCTATCGCACGAGTAGAACACAATTTTGTTGTGGGTGTAGATCTTGTCAACTTGGTTGCCGCTACTAGTCTTTTCTTGCTTCAGCGGTATTGTGGGATGAAGCGGCCCGGACCGACCTTACACGTACGCTTACGTGAGACAGGTTCCACCGACTGACATGCACTAGTTGCATAAGGTGGCTAGCGGGTGTTTGTCTCTCCCACTTTAGTTGGAGTGGATTCGACGAAAAGGGTCCTTATGAAGGGTAAATAGAAGTTGACAAAATCACATTGTGGTTATTCGTAGGTAAGAAAACATTCTTGCTAGAACCCAATTGCAGCCACGTGAAAGATGCAACAACAATTAGAGGACGTCTAACTTGTTTTTGCAGCAATTGTCATGTGATGTGATATGGCAAGAAGTTGTGATGAATGATGAATGATATATTGTGATGTATATGATCATGTTCTTGTAATAGGAATCACGACTTGCATGTCGATGAGTATGACAACCGGCAGGAGCCATAGGAGTTGTCTTTATTTTTGTATGACCTGCGTGTCATTGAAGAATGCCATGTAAATTACTTTACTTTATTGCTAAACGCGTTAGCCATAGAAGTAGAAGTAGTCGTTGGCGTGACAACTTCATGAAGACACGATGATGGAGATCATGATGATGGAGATCATGGTGTCATGCCGGTGACGAAGATGATCATGGATCCCCAAAGATGGAGATCGAAGGAGCTATATGATATTGGCCATATCATGTCACTACTTTATATAATTGCATGTGATGTTTATTATGTTTATGCATCTTGTTTACTTAGAACGACGGTAGTAAATAAGATGATCCCTTATAATAATTTCAAGAAAGTGTTCCCCCTAACTGTGCGCCGTTGCTAAAGTTCGTCGTTTCGAAGCACCACGTGATGATCGGGTGTGATAGATCCTTACGTTCACATACAACGGGTGTAAGACAGTTTTACACATGTAGAAACACTTAGGGTTAACTTGACGAGCCTAACATGTACAGACATGGCCTCGGAACACAAGAGACCGAAAGGTCGAACATGAGTCGTATGGAAGATACGATCAACATGGAGATGTTCACCGATGATGACTAGTCCGTCTCATGTGATGATCGGACACGACCTAGTCGACTCGGATCATGTAACACTTAGATGACTAGAGGGATGTCAATCTGAGTGGGAGTTCATTAAATAATTTGATTAAGATGAACTTAATTATCATGAACTTAGTCTAAAACCTTTGCAAAATATGTCTTGTAGATCAAATGGCCAACACTCATGTCAACATGAACTTCAACGCGTTCCTAGAGAAAACCAAGCTGAAAGATGATGGCAGCAACTATTCGGACTGGGTCCGGAACCTGAGGATCATCCTCATAGCAGCCAAGAAAGATTATGTCCTAGATGCACCGCTAGGTGAAGCACCCATCCCAGAGAACCAAGACATTATGAACACTTGGCAATCATGTGCTGATGATTACTCCCTCGTTTAGTGCGGCATGCTTTACAGCTTAGAACCGGGGCTCCAAAAGCGTTTTGAGCGACACGGAGCATATGAGATGTTCAAGGAGCTGAAAATGGTTTTTCAAGCTCATGCCCGGGTCGAGAGATATGAAGTCTCCGACAAGTTCTATAGTTGTAAGATGGAGGAAAACAGTTCTGTCAGTGAGCACATACTCAAAATGTCTGGGTTGCACAACCGCCTGTCCCAGCTGGAGATCAACCTCCCGGACGAGGCGGTCATTGACAGAATCCTTCAGTCGCTCCCACCGAGCTACAAGAGCTTTGTGTTGAACTACAATATGCAGGGGATGGTGAAGACCATTCTTGAAGTATTTTCAATGCTGAAGTCAGCAGAGGTTGAAATCAAGAAAGAACATCAAGTGTTGATGGTCAATAAGACCACTAAGTTCAAGAACGGCAAGGGTAAGAAGAACTTCAAGAAGGACGGCAAAGATGTTACCGCGCCCGGTAAGCCAGTTGCCGGGAAGAAGTTAAAGAATGGACCCAAGCCTGAGACTGAGTGCTTTTATTGCAAAGGGAAGGGTCACTGGAAGCGGAACTGCCCCAAATACTTAGCGGACAAGAAGGCCGGCAACACTAAAGGTATATTTGATATACATGTAATTGATGTGTACCTTACCAGTACTCGTAGTAACTCCTGGGTATTTGATACCGGTGTCGTTGCTCATATTTGTAACTCACAGTAGGAGCTGCGGAATAAGCGGAGACTGCCGAAGGACAAGGTGACGATGCACGTCGGGAATGGTTCCAAGGTCGATGTGATCGCCGTCGGCACGCTACCTCTACATTTACCTACGGGATTAGTCTTAAACCTCAATAATTGTTATTTAGTGCCAAGTTTGAGCATGAACATTGTATCTGGATCTCGTTTGATGCGAGATGGCTACTCATTTAAATCCGAGAATAATGGTTGTTCTATTTATATGAGAGATATGTTTTATGGTCATGCCCCGATGGTCAATGGTTTATTCTTAATGAATCTCGAACGTAATGTTACACATATTCATAGTGTGAATACCAAAAGATGTAAAGTTGATAATGATAGTCCCACATACTTGTGGCACTGCCGCCTTGGTCACATTGGTGTCAAGCGCATGAAGAAGCTCCATGCTGATGGACTTTTAGAGTCTCTCGATTATGAATCATTTGACACATGCGAACCATGCCTCATGGGCAAAATGACCAAGACTCTGTTCTCCGGAACAATGGAGCGAGCAACCAACTTATTGGAAATCATACATAGGGATGTGTGTGGTCCAATGAGCGTTGAGGCTCGCGGAGGATATCGTTATGTTCTCACTCTCACTAATGACTTGAGTAGATATGGGTATGTCTACTTGATGAAACACAAGTCTGAGACCTTTAAAAAGTTTAAGGAGTTTCAGAATGAAGTAGAGAATCAACGTGACCGAAAGATAAAATTCTTACGATCGGATCGTGAAGGAGAATATTTAAGTCGCGAATTTGGTACACACTTAAGGAAATGTGGAATCGTTTCACAACTCACGCCGCCTGGAACACCTCAGCGTAATGGTGTGTCCGAACGTCGTAATCGCACTCTATTGGATATGGTGCGATCTATGATGTCTCTTACCGATTTACCGCTATCATTTTGGGGATACGCTCTAGAGACAGCTACATTCACATTAAATAGGGCACCGTCTAAATCCGTTGAGACGACACTGTATGAATTATGGTTTGGGAAGAAACCTAAGCTGTCGTTTCTAAAAGTTTGGGGATGCGATGCTTATGTCAAGAAACTTCAACCTGAAAAGCTCGAACCCAAGTCGGAAAAATGCGTCTTCATAGGATACCCTAAGGAAACCATTGGGTATACCTTCTACTTAAGATCCAAGGGCAAGATCTTTGTTGCCAAGAACAGATCCTTTCTGGAAAAAGAGTTTCTCTCGAAAGGAGTAAGTGGGAGGAAAGTAGAACTCGATGAAGTACTACCTCTTGAACCGGAAAGTAGTGCAGCTCAGGAAAATGTTCCTGTGGTGCCTACACCAACTGGAGAGGAAATTAATGATGATGATCAAGGTACTTTGGATCAAGTTGCTACTGAACTTCGTAGGTCCACAAGGACACGTTCCACACCAGAGTGGTATGGCAACCATGTCCTGGAAATCATGTTGTTGGACAATGGTGAACCTTCGAACTATGAAGAAGCGATGACGGGCCTAGATTCCAACAAATGGCTAGAAGCCATGCAATCCGAGATAGAATCCATGTATGAAAACAAAGTATGGACTTTGACTGACTTGCCCGATGATCGGCGAGCGATAGAAAACAAATGGATCTTTAAGAAGAAGACGGACGCGGATGGTAATGTCACCATCTATAAAGCTCGACTTGTCGCTAAGGGTTATCGGCAAGTTCAAGGGATTGACTACGATGAGACTTTCTCTCCCGTAGCGAAGCTTAAGTCCGTCCGAATCATGTTAGCAATTGCCGCATACTATGATTATGAGATATGGCAGATAGACGTCAAAACGGCATTCCTTAACGGTTATCTTAAGGAAGAGCTGTATATGATGCAACCGGAAGGTTTTGTCGATCCTAAGAATGCTAGCAAAGTATGCAAGCTCCAGTGATCCATTTATGGGCTGGTGCAAGCATCTCGGAGTTGGAACATTCGCTTTGATGATATGATCAAAGCGTTTGGGTTTATGCAGACTTATGGAGAAGCCTGCGTTTACAAGAAAGTGAGTGGGAGCTCTGTAGCATTTCTCATATTATATGTAGATGACATACTTTTGATGGGAAATGATATAGAATTCTTGGACAGCATAAAGGCCTACTTGAATAAGTGTTTTTCAATGAAGGACCTTGGAGAAGCTGCTTACATATTAGGCATCAAGATCTATAGGGATAGATCGAGACGCCTCATAGGTCTTCAACAAAGCACATACCTTGATAAGATTTTGAAGAAGTTCAAAATGGATCAGTCCAAGAAAGGGTTCTTGCCTGTATTGCAAGGTGTGAGATTGAGCTCGGCTCAATGCCCGACCACGGCAAAAGATAAAGAAGAGATGAGTGTCATCCCCTATGCCTCAGCCATAGGATCTATTATGTATGCCATGTTGTGTTCCAGACCTGATGTAAACCTTGTCGTAAGTTTGGTAGGAAGGTACCAAAGTAATCCCGGCAAGGAACACTGGACAGCGGTCAAGAATATCCTGAAGTACCTGAATAGGACAAAGGACATGTTTCTCATTTATGGAGGTGACGAAGAGCTCGTTGTAAAGGGTTACGTCGACGCTAGCTTCGACACAGATCTGGATGACTCTAAGTCACAAACCGGATACGTGTATATGTTGAATGGTGGAGCAGTAAGCTGCTGCAGCTGCAAGCAGAGCGTCGTGGCGGGATCTACATGTGAAGCGGAGTACATGGCAGCCTCGGAGGCAGCGCATGAAGCGATTTGGGTGAAGGAGTTCATCGCCGACCTAGGAGTCATACCCAATGCGTCGGGGCCGATCAAACTCTTCTGTGACAACACTGGAGCTATTGCCCTTGCCAAGGAGCCCAGGTTTCACAAGAAGACCAGGCACATCAAGCGTCGTTTCAACTCCATCCCTGAAAATGTTCAAGATGGAGACATAGATATTTGCAAAGTACATACGGATCTGAATGTCGCAGATCCGTTGACTAAACCTCTTCCGCGAGCAAAACATGATCAACACCAGAACTCTATGGGTGTTCGATTCATCACAATGCAACTAGATTATTGACTCTAGTGCAAGTGGGAGACTGTTGGAAATATGCCCTAGAGGCAATAATAAAAGGATTATTATTATATTTCTTTGTTCATGATAGTTGTCTTTTATTCATGCTATAATTGTATTATCCGGAAATCGTAATACACGTGTGAATACATAGACCACAATACGTCCCTAGTGAGCCTCTAGTTGACTAGCTCGTTGATCAACAGATAGTCATGGTTTCCTGACTATGGACATTGGATGTCGTTGATAACGGGATCACATCATTGGGAGAATGATGTGATGGACAAGACCCAATCCTAAGCATAGCACAAGATCGTGTAGTTCGTTTTGCTAGAGCTTTTCCAATGTCAAGTATCTCTTCCTTAGACCATGAGATCGTTTAACTCCCTGATACCGTAGGAGTGCTTTGGGTGTACCAAACGTCACAACGTAACTGGGTGACTATAAAGGTGCACTACAGGTATCTCCGAAAGTGTCTGTTGGGTTGACACGGATCGAGACTGGGATTTGTCACTCCGTATAACGGAGAGGTATCACTGGGCCCACTCGGTAGTGCATCATCATAATGAGCTCAAAGTGACCAAGTGTCTGGTCATAGGATCAAGCATTACGGTACGAGTAAAGTGACTTGCCGGTAACGAGATTGAACGGGGTATTGGGATACCGACGATCGAATCTCGGGCAAGTAACATACCGTCTGACAAAGGGAATAGTATACGGGGTTACTTGAATCCTCGACATCGTGGTTCATCCGATGAGATCATCAAGGAGTATGTGGGAGCCAACATGGGTATCCAGATCCCGCTGTTGGTTATTGACCGGAGAGCCGTCTCGGTCATGTATGCATGTCTCCCGAACCCGTAGGGTCTACACACTTAAGGTTCGGTGACGCTAGGGTTGTATGAATATGAGTATGCAGCAAACCGAATGTTGTTCGGAATCCCGGATGATATCCCGGACGTCACGAGGAGTTCCGGAATGGTCCGGAGGTAAAGAATTATATATAGGAAGTGCTGTTTCGGCCATCGGGAAAGTTTCGGGGTCACCCGGTATTGTACAGGGACCACCGGAAGGGTCCCGGGGGTCCACCGGGTGGGGCCACCTATCCCGGAGGGCCCCGTGGGCTGAAGTGGGAGGGGAACCAGCCCCTAGTGGGCTGGTGCGCCCCCCCTTGGGCCCCCCTGCGCCTAGGGTTGGAAACCCTAGGTGGGGGGCGCACCACTTGCCTTGGGGGGCACTCCACCCCCCCTGGTCGCCACCCCCCTTGGGAGATTGCATCTCCCAGGGCCGGCGCCCCCCCTGGGGGCCTATATAAAGGAGGGCAAAGGGGAGGGCAGCCGAACCCTGTGTCTTGGCGCCTCCCTCCCCCTGCTACACCTCGTCCTCCTCCCGCAGCAGCTTGGCGAAGCCCTGCCGGAGTTCTGCTGCATCCACCACCACGCCGTTGTGCTGCTGGATCATCATCAACCTCTCCTTCCCCCTTGCTGAATCAAGGAGGATACATCATCCGCTCCGTACGTGTGTTGAACGCGGAGGTGCTGTCCGTTCAGCACTTGGTCATCTGTGATTTGAATCACGGCGAGTACGACTCCATCATCACCTTTCTCTTGAACGCTTCCACACGTGATCTACAAGTGGTATGTAGATGCAATCTCTCTCCTATCACTCGTTGCTTAGATGAACTCATAGATGGATCTTGGTGAAACCGTAGGAAAAATTTTAATTTTCTGCAACGTTCCCCAACAATATCGATGCATATAATGGTGAAGAAAAGGCACATATGGAAAGAAAACGCATATGTGGCTGGTAGGAAGCCATTAAAGTGGTTATATTTAGCTTCCGTATAGGAAGCCCCCAGGTATGGTGTACACGCATAGTGCGGCCGGAGCGATCAAATCATCCATACAGTTTTTAAGGCTGTGTGTGAAAAGGCAAAGAGGGCGAGAAAGGAAGAAAGAGAACATAATTGAAGAAGCGGAGGTAAGGAGACGGACACTGAGTTCGACGCTAGGCGTAGAATCTTCGAAGTCTGGCCACGTTCCATGGGTTCGGCTCGAGTCTGTTGTCAAATGCGTTGCACAGACGGTACGCTCCTCTAGTGAGAACTTTATCAATGATGAAGGGACCCTCCCACTTGGGTTTGATCTTGTCCTTCTTCTTCTCCGGGAGGCGTAGAACTAGTTCGCCAACGTTATAAGTTTTGGCCCATACTCCTCTGCTTTGATACCTTCGAGCCTGTTGCTGATAGAATGTGGAATGGGCTTTTAAGACGTCACGCTCCTCCTCCAGAGCATCTAAGTTGTCCTGCCGATCTAGTTCGGCTTCCTTCTCTTCGTACATGCGCACGCGAGGTGAGTCATGGATTATGTCGCAGGGTAGAATCGCTTTTGCGTCGTATACCATAAAAATGGTGTGTATCCGGTGGTACGATTCGGCGTGGTCCGCAGCCCCAGAGTACGAAGTCGAGCTCCTCGACCCAATGCGTGTCTTATTCCTTCAAGGATCGCACTAGTCTGGGTTCGATGCCGCTCATACTGAGACCATTTGCATGTTCGACTTGACCGTTTGTTTGGGGGTGATAGACAGAGGCATAATCGAGCTTGATGCCCATGTTGCTGCACCAAGTTTTCACCGCATCGGCTGTAAAATTTGAGCCATTGTCAGTGATGATGTTGTGGGGGACACCATAACGGTGTACAACCCCTGATATGAAGTCTATCACTGGTCCGGATTCGGCCGTTTTAACTGGTTTGGCTTCTATCCATTTGGTGAACTTGTCCACCATGACCAATAAGTATTTTTTTTCTTATGGCTTCCCCCTTTAAGGGGTCCGACCATGTCCAGCCCCCAGACCGCGAATTGCCAAGTTATGGCGATTGTTTGGAGAGCTGTAGGGGGCATATGGCTCTGATTGGCGAAGAGTTGGCAACAAACGCAATGTTGGACAAGGTCCTGTGCATCTGCCCGGGCTGTCGGCCAGTAAAAACCTGTCCGAAAGGCTTTGCTTACAAGTGCCCGAGCTGCAGCATGGTGCCCGCCGAGTCCGGAATGGATTTTGGCTAAGAGCTGCCGCCCTTCCTCTTCGGAGATGCATCGTTGGAGCACTCCGGTAGTGCTCTTCTTGTAGATCTCTCCTTCATGGACTTTGTAGGCCTTAGAGCGTCACACAATACAACGTGCCTCATTTTGGTCCTCAGGGAGCTCTTGCCTAGTTAGGTAGGCCAAGAAGGGCTCGGTCCACGGGGCGATGATAGCCATGATTTCATGGGCCGAAGGTGTTATTTTGGTGGCAGAGCCTCCGATTACGTCAGATGGTTCGGAATCTGTGGTTGTATTCGGAGCCGGACTAATATTGTCGAACTCATCTTCCCATACCACGCACGGCTTGAACAGCCTTTCCAAGAATATATTAGCTGGGACGGGGTCGCATTTAGCGCTGATGTGGGCAAGGATATCCGCCACTTGATTATTTTCTCTGACCACATGGTGGAATTCGAGCCCCTCGAACCGAGCTGACATTTTGAGCACGTCATTATGATAAGCCGCCATTTTCGGATCTTTGGCATCGAAGTCTCCATTTATCTGAGATATTGCGAGGTTCGAGTCCCCGCATACTTCGAGGCGTTGGATGCCCATGGAGACTGCCATCCGAAGACCATGCAACAGAGCCTCGTATTCGGCTGCATTGTTGGAGTCTGTGTATAATATTTGGATATGTATTGGACCGTGTCTCCGGTGGGGGATGTCAGGATGACACCCGCTCCCAATTTGCCCAGCATTTTGGAGCCGTCGAAGTGCATAATCCAATTGGAGTATGCGCCGTACTCTTTAGGGAGTTCGGCTTCTGTCCATTCGGCGACAAAGTCAGCTAGTATTTGCAACTTAATGGTCCGCCGTGGTTTGTATGTTATGTCAAACGGAAGGAGCTTAATAGCCCATTTAGCAATTCGGCCCGTTGCATCGCGGTTGTTTATTATATCATTGAGTGGTACTTCGGAGGCCACCGTAATCGAACACTCTTGAAAGTAGTGTCATAGCTTCTGAGATGCCATGAAGACCGCGTACGCTATCTTTTGATAGTGTCGGTACCGAGATTTGCATGGAATGAGGATAGTGGACACGTAATATACCGGTTTTTGGAGCGAGAACTTGTGTCAGTCTGCTTCTTGTTCGACAACGAGCACTGCGCTTACAACTTGGTGTGTTGCAGCTATGTATAATAGCATGGGATCGCCAGTATTTGGCGCGTTCAGAACTGGATTGGTGGCCAAGAGTACCTTTATTTCTTCTAGTCCGGCCGTGGCTGCATCCGTCCACTCGAAGTGTTCGGTGCATCAAAGAAGGCGATAAAGAGGTAGTGGCTTTTCTCCTAATCAGGAGATGAAGCGGCTTAGGGCAGCCACACATCCAGTTAGTTTCTGGATCTGCTTGAGGTCTGTTGGGATAGCCAACTATGACAGAGCTCGGATTTTTGCGGGATTTGCTTCAATTCCTCTGTTGGAAACGATGAAGCCGAGCAATTTCCCGGAGGGCACACCGAAGACACATTTCTCCGGGTTGAGCTTGATGTCGTATGTTTGGAGGTTGTCGAACGTGAGCCTCAATTCATCTATTAAAGTTTCAACGTGTCTTGTTTTGATGACCACGTCGTCTACATAAGCCTCTACTATTTTGCCAATTTGTTTTTCCACGCATGTCTGAATCATGCGTTGATAAGTTGCGCCGGCATTTTTGAGCCCGAAAGGCATGGTGTTGAAACAGAAGGGGTCGTATGGCGTAATGAAGGCCGTTGCAGCTTGGTCTGACTCCGCCATCTTGATTTGATGGTATCCGGAGTATGCGTCGAGGAAACACAATGAGTCGTGTCCTGCGGTGGCATCGATGATTTGATCAATGCGGGGAAGGGGGAAGGGATTCTTGGGGCAAGCCTTATTGAGGTCCTTGAAATCGACACATAGGCGCCAGGATTTGTCCTTCTTTGGTACCATTACCAAGTTTGCCAGCCAATCCGGATGTTTGATGTCTCTGATGAATCCGGCCTCGAGTAGCTTGGCTAGCTCTTCTCCCATGGCTTGCCGCTTAGGCTATGAGAAGCGCCTAAGAGTCTGCTTGACTGGCTTGTATCCTTTCAGTATATTGAGGCTGTGTTCGGCTAGCCTGCGTGGGATGCCCGGCATGTCTGAAGGATGCCAGGCAAAAATATCCCAATTCTCACGCAGGAAATCTCGTAGTGCAGCGTCTATTGTGGGGTTCAACTGTGTCCCAATGGAAGCTGTCTTTGTAGGGTCCGTTGGATGGACCTGGAATTTGACTATCTCGTCCGCGGGTTTGAAAGAGGTGGACTTGGGTCGTTTGTGGAGTATCACGTCATCTATGTCCACTGTTGCTCGCATCGTTGTCAGTTCTTCGGCTGCAAGGACTTCTGATAATGCCTCCAGGGTGAGTGTGGCGGTTTTATTTTTGGTGCGGAGTGCGATGTCCGGATCACTAGCTAGAGTGATGATTCCATTGGGCCTGGGCATTTTGAGCTTCATGTACCCATGATGAGGTATAGCCTGGAAACTCGTGAATGTGTCCCACCCTAAGAGGGCGTGGTATCTGCTGCTGAATGGGGCCACTTGGAATGTAATTTCTTCGGACCTGTAATTCTCCGGCGTGCCGAATACCACACCCAGTGTGATTTTTCCCGCACATCGCGCCTCCCGACTAGGGATGATCCCCCTGAAGGTCGTGCTGCTTTGCTCAATGCGGCTCTTGTCAATTTCCATCTTGTTAAGGGTTTCCTCATAGATGAGGTTTAGTCCGCTTCCGCGTCCATGAGCACTTTAGTGAGCCGGAAACCGTCCACGATTGGACTAAGGACCAAAGCGACTGGTGCTCGGACTGTTCGGAATTGAGGTTCGTCACTGGCATTTTAAGTTATAGTCGTGTCGTTCCATGGATTTATTGTTGCCACGTGGCAAACTTCGGCGAGACTGCGTTGAGCTCGCTTGCGCCTATTATTTGAGGCGAAAGTCTCGAAGACTGTAAATACCGTATTGTTATTTCCAGCGGGATGTTGCTTTGCTGTATGGTTTATGAGGAGATCCTCGCCGCTCTTTGCTACCTGCCGGAGTATCCAACATGCTCTAAGGCAATGAGTTGGCATGGTATCCGGTGTGCTGTGAATTTTGCATGGCCCATTGAGCCATTCCTCCAATACGGTTCCACGCCTTGTATCGGGCTTTGGTTTTTTGGTAATTAAATTGGGTAACTTATGAGAGTTTGCCCTTTTAGTTCGGACGAAGGGTTTAGTGAGAGCCGGATTGTCCCAGAAGTTTGTTTGGGTTTTCCAAGCGCTTTTCATCGCGCAGTATTTCTGCACTATGGCCGCTAAGTCAGCAAAGCGTACTATGTCACGGCGACTTATAGCGTTGAGGATCCCTTTGTCCGTGCAATTTTTGCAAAAGAGGGAGAGTGTGTCTTCCTCGCGACAGTCCTTGACCCTGTTTATCACAAGGAGGAATCTGGCCCAGTAATGATGTACTGTCTCTTGGGGCTCTTGTCTGATATGCGAAAGATTGAATAAATCTGGTTGTGTGGGTGGTTTTGAATCTGAATCCTGACCCAATCTGAGACCCAGGGGCAAGGAAGCTTCCGAGCTTAACAGCTCGGGCTCTGGGATGTTGCCCAATTTCTTCGGCCCGCCGCCCGATTCTGAATTCGGGGTTTGGGCCATGTCCTCCCGCGAGCGGGTGTCCGGCTTAGAGAGCTCGGAGATCCAGACATAGTTCATCCTCAAAATAGAGGGAGAATTCGTATGATGCTCTTCCACTACCGCTATCTCATGGGTGACCGGCGGAGAATAAATCTCCCTTTGGTCGGGTTTAAGCCCGATCTGATCATAGTCCGTAGCGACGCCCAGGGCGGAGATGCGATCTAAGAGCTCATTGAGGGAGGAGAGCTCCATTGGATCCATCTGTTCGGCGAGCTCCAAATCGTGGTGGAGGCTGTTTTTGATGACCTGAGAAGTCATCGTCGGCGCAAAAGCCGATCGGGCGGTCATGGCGAAGCCGCCCAGCTGGTGGGTTTTGCCTAGGGCCAGAGCTCCCCCAGAGGTGATGTTGTCCTTGACAACGGGACAAGCCATCAAGCCTTATTCCGACAGCACAGTGGAACTCTCAATGAAAGCACCAATGTCGGTGTCAAAACCGGCGGATCTCGGGTAGGGGGTCCCGAACTGTGTGTCTAAGGCTAATGGTAATAGGAGACTGGGGACACAATGTTTACCCAGGTTCAGGCCCTCTCAATGGAGGTAATACCCTACTTCCTGCTTGATTGATCTTGATGATATGAGTATTACAAGAGTTGATCTACCACGAGATTGTAGAGGCTAAACCCTAGAAGCTAGCCTATGATTATGATTGTTGTTGTCCTATGGACTAAACCCTCCGGTCTATATAGACACCGGAGGGAGCTAGGGTTACACAGAGTCGGTTACAGAGAAGGAGATCTATCATCCGAATCGCCAAGCTTGCCTTCCACGCAAAGGAGAGTCCCATCCGGACACGGGACGAAGTCTTCAATCTTGTATCTTCATAGTCCAACAGTCCGGCCAAAGTATATAGTCCGGCTGTCCGGATACCCCGTTATACAGGACTCCCTCAGCCGTCACCAAGCCCTAAAACCTCTCGGGAGGGCTGATCTGGAGTCCGTTCGGGGCTCCGGAGAGGGGGATTCGTCGCCGTCGTCATCATCAACCATCCTCGATCACCAATTTCATGATGCTCACCGCCGTGCGTGAGTAATTCCATCATAGGCTTGCTGGACGGTGATGGGTTGGATGAGATTTACCATGTAATCAAGTTAGTTTTGTTAGGGTTTGATCCCTAGTATCCACTATGTTCTGAGATTGAAGTTGCTATGACTTTGCTATGCTTAATGCTTGTAACTAGGGCCCGAGGCCATGGTTTCAGATCTGAACCTATTATGTTTTCATGAATATATGTGAGTTCTTGATCCTATCTTGCAAGTCTATAGTCACCTATTATGTGTTATGATCTAACAACCCCGAAGTGATAATAATCGGGATACTTCTCGGTGATGACCGTAGTTTGAGGACTTCATGTATTCACTATGTGCTAATGCTTTGGTCCGGTTCTCTATTAAAAGGAGGCCTTAATATGCCTTAGTTTCCACTAGGACCCCGCTGCATTGGGAGGGTAGGACAAAAGATGTCATGCAAGTTCTTTTCCATAAGCACGTGTGACTATATTCGAAATACATGCCTACATTACATTGATGAATTGGAGCTAGTTCTATGTCACCCTATGTTATAACTATTACATGAGTAATCGCATCCGACATAATTATCCATCACTGACCCATTGCCTATGAGCTTTTGATATATTGTGCTTCGCTTATTTACTTTACCGTTGCTACTGTTACAATCACTACAATACCGCTATCTTTACTTTTGCCACTGTTGCCATTACTATCATACTACTTTGCTACTAAATACTTTGCTGCAGATACTAAGTTATCCAGGTGTGGTTGAATTGACAACTCAACTACTAATACTTAAGAATATTCTTTGACTCCCCTTGTGTCGAATCAGTAAATTTGGATTGAATACTCTACCCTCAAAAGTTGTTGCGATCCCCTACACTTGTGGGTTATCAAGACTAATTTCTGGCGCCGTTGCCGGGGAGCATAGCTCTATTCTTTTAGTCACTTGGGATTTATATCTGCTGAACACTATGAAGAACTTGAAAGATCAAAGAACTAAAATCTACCCCTCAACTATGAGGGGAGGTAAGGAACTGCCATCTAGCTCTGCACTAGATTCTCCTTCTATTATGAGTAAGCTTGCGACACCTAAACCTGCTACTGCTAAGAATTATGATATGTCGCATGTTATTGATGATGCCACTTCTGCTATGCATGATACTTATGATGAAACTACTACTATGCTTGATACTATTGTGCCATTAGGTGAATTTCTTGATGAACAACTTACTAGGGCTAGGGAGAATGAAATTATTGAAAATGAAATTATTAATGAAAGCGATGATGAAGGTTCCCCCCCTAATTATGAATTGCATGTTGTTCCTGAGTGTTATGGATGAAGAAACTGCTAGAGATTTTCTTGCTTTCAATGATAGACCAGATCTTAAGAAATTACTAGCTAAGCTGAAACAAAAGACTCTGAATGCTAGAATGAAACATGACCCTGCTTTTGCCACTTCACCTATCTTTGTTACTGATAAGGATTATGAATTCTCTGTTGATCCAGAGATTATTACTTTAGTTGAATCCGATCCTTTCTGTGGCACTGAATCTGAAACTGTTGTGGCACATCTTACCAAGTTAAATGATATAGCCACCCTGTTTACTAATGATGAGAAGTCTTGCTATTATTATATTCTTAAGATATTTCCGTTCTCATTAAAAGGTGATGCTAAAACTTGGTTTAATTCCCTTGATCCTGGTTGTGTGTGTAGTCCCTAGGATATGATTTATTACTTCTCTGCTAAATATTTCCCTGCTCATAAGAAACAAGCTGCCTTGCGGGAAATATATAATTTTGTGCAAATCAAAGAAGAGAGTCTCCCACAAGCTTGGGGGAGGATTCTCCAATTACTTAATGCTTTGCCTGATCATCCTCTTAAGAAAAATTAAATACTTGATATCTTCTATAATGGACTAACTGATGCTTCCAAGGACCACTTGGATAGTTGTGCTGGTTGTGTTTTCAGGGAAAGAACAGTCGACCAAGCTGAATTGTTATTGAATAATATGTTGACAAATGAAAATAATTGGACTCTTCCTGAGCCAATTCCTAAGGCAATTCCTGAACCAATTAAGCCAACTCCTGGGCCTATTCCTAAACCTACTCCGAAGAAGAGAGGTGTTCTATTTCTCAGTCCTAAAGATATGCAAGAGGCAAAGAAATCAATGAAAGAAAAAGGTATTAAATCTAAAGGTGTTAAGAATTTACCTCCTATTGAAGAAATACATGGTCTTAATATACCGCCTGTTGAAGAAACACACCGTCTTGATAACCCGACACAGGTAGTGAAGGTAAACTCTCTCTATAGATATGATAAAGTTGAAATTCCGTCTACTAAGTTTCATAGCCAATGCTTAGATGAGTTTGATGACTTTATGGATAAACAAGAAAATTTCAATGATTATGTTAGTAGACAATTGAAAAATAATGCTTATATGATTGGACGCTTGAGTGATTATATGTCTAGAGTTAAGGGTGAACTTAAACTCACTAGTAAACATGCTTCTGTGGTTACCACTCAAGTTGAACAAGTACTTAAGGCTCAGAATGAATTGCTAGATGAATTAAATAATAAACATGACTTTCCTATTAGAGTGGCTACTAGAACTGGTAAAATGACTCAGGAACCTTTGTATCCTGAAGGCCACCCTAAGAGGATTGAACAAGATTCTCAGAATAATAATCTAGATGCTCCTAGTTCTTCTAAGAAGAAGAAAAAGAAAAATGATAGTACTTTGCATGCTTCTAGTGAACCTAATGTAGAAACACCCGAGAATCCAAATAATACTTCTATCTCTGATGCTGAAACCCAATCCGGAGATGAACATGACCCTAATGATAATGCTAATAATGATGTTCATGTAGATGCTCAACCTAGTAATAACAATGATATAGAAATTGAACCTATTGTTGGTCTTGATAACCCACAATCAAGAAACCAACATTATGATAAGAGAGATTTTGTTGCTAGGAAACATGGTAGGGAAAGAGAACCATGGGTTCATAAACCCATGCCCTTCCCTCCTAAACCATCCAAGACAAAGGATGATGAGGACTTTGAGCGCTTTGCTGAAATGATTAGACCTATTTTCTTACGCATGCGCTTAACTGATATGCTTAAAACAAACCCTTATGCTAAATACATGAAAGATATCATCACTAATAAAAGGAAAATACCTAAAGCTGAAATCTCCACCATGCTCGCTAATTATACCTTTAAGGATGAAATACCCAAGAAACTTGGTGATCCCGGACTGCCCACTATACCATGCTCCATAAAAAGAAATTACGTTAAAACTACCTTATGTGATTTAGGAGTCGGTGTTAGTGTTATGCCTCTTTCCTTGTACCATAGACTTGAATTAAGTAAGTTGACACCTACCGAGATATCCTTGCAAATGGCTGATAAATCAACTGCTATACCTGTCGGCATTTGTTAGGGCGTGCCTGTTGTTGTTGCGAACGTTACTATCTTAACAGACTTTGTCATTCTTGATATTCCTGAGGACGACAGTATGTCGATCATCCTTGGTAGACCCTTTTTAAATACTGCAGGTGCTGTTATTGATTGCAACAAAGGCAATGTCACCTTTCATGTTAATGGAAATGAGCATACGGTACATTGTCTGAGGAAACAACCTCAAGTTCACGGCATAAATTCAATTGGGAAAATTCCATCAATTATATTTGGAGGTTTTGAATTTCCTCTTCCTACTGAAAAGAAAAGGTATAATATTCTTATTATTGGGGATGTTCATATCCCCGTTGAGGTAACCTAGTGTCACTTCGAAATTTCTCCGGTTCTATGTGATTCAGAATGAGTTGTTAACAAGACTTGATCAACCTTGTTAGTGAATTCATTTTGATGATCATGAGATGGATGAAACTAGAAGGCACAACCTTTTGTACCTTCTTTTTATTTTCTGTTACTTAGAATAAATAAAGTAGAAATAAAATATTTTGTCTGTTTTTTGAATTATCCATGCAATAAAAAATATCCCGAAAATAAAAGTGCTCCAAATGCCCTGCAAATTTAGTATGATTTTTTATGGAATATTTGAGGATTTTAGGCAGTGAGAACACTACAGGGGGGGGGGGGTCAACCACCTGGCCATGAGGGTGGAGCCCCCCCCCCCTATAGGGTGCGCCCCCTGTCTCGTGGGCCCACGGTGGACCCCCTCCACTTATTCCTGCACCCACACATTTCTTATTCCTCCCAAAAAAATCATCATCTAGCTCAAGCACGATTTCCAACTCATTTTGTTGTGATTTTCGATCTCCTTGCTCAAAGCCCCATTCACAAAACTGTGTTGGGAGATTGTTGCTTGGTATGTGACTCCTCCATTGATCCAATTAGTTTTTGTTCTAGTGCTTTATTCATTGCAATTTTTTTCTGTATAGGTGACCCTGTTCTTGAGCTTGCATGCCAAATATATGAGGTCCCAAGTTATTTTAATGCATGATATAGGCTCTAAGCACTTGTAGGAGTAGTTGTTATCAATCTTGTTCAGTTTTATTTACTTTTATTTTGAAGTTACTAAAAAAATCAGAAATATTGCAGAAAAAGAAATATGTTCAGGAAAATGTACCAAGGTGGTTCTTCTAGGAAGAAAGGACCCCGGCTTGCAATACGTGAGCTCGACGACAAATTACCAAAGGAAGCTTATGTACGACCTTGTGAATGGCTGTCAGAGCCATTTATGGTTGCAACGGGTATCAAGGATGAATTTGATGCATATGTGCGTAATGTCGACCTTGAGGCGTTCATGCAAGATAAGTGCCCACAGTACCAGTATTTAACTGATTCATTTGTGAGAAGGTTTACATTTACGTCTTCGCGCAATTCTCAGAGTGTCCTGTTTGATATTTATGATAAATCATATACCATGGACCTGGAAGATTTTACTACTGCTTGCAAACTCCCGCAGTGGGGAAGTATTAATGAACCTAGTAAATCTGAATATAAAGATTTTCTTGCTAATATCACTGTGGGAGAATCTAGGGACATAGCACAAGCTACCTTAGGAAGCATTCATTTTCCTTCTATACATTATTTTGCTCTCTTCATTGGTAGATGCATCAATGGTAAAGATGAAGCATGTCACATGTGTGTCCCTGATCTTTGTGTTCTCAAGAGTGCTGTATCAGGTGATAGACAATACAACTTGGGGGCAATTGTTGCACGTAGGTTGCATCATAATGCTTTAGCTGGAAACTTTTTCGGAGGAATTTATGCAACCCGTGTGGCTAATTATCTTGAGATACCCATACATGAAAATGATACGGATTTGCTCCCTGCTTATTTAGATCATAATGCTATGATTAGTCATCAATTCCTTGAAAGGAATGACCAATTCCTCCAATATCGACTAATCTTTGACAGACGTCATGCTATCCATATTACTCTCCCTGCTCCTACCCTTTTTGATTATCAGGCAAAACAAAGATATGTTGTCACCAGGGAGGAGGCAAATGAACACGAGAGCAGGCGGAAGCAGCCCGCCGTCAGGCAGCAGCTGAGGAGGCAATGTCTGCTGCATCTCAGTACGACCCCAGTTACAACTACGGATATCAGTCAAGCTATCCATGACCATAGACCAACTTAAGCCAAAAGCCTAAGCTTGGGGGAGTACATATTTCCCACCCACTTTACATTCATGTTCACACACTATTCTAGTCGTTGGTGCTCATACTCTTTCATTGTACTATCCATGCTAGTTTAAAATCTTTTTCTTGTTTTCTTGTTGTGTGTTTGATAAACCTTATAAAGAACCAAAAAATTACTTAGTTTAATTTTCATGCCTGTAGTAGAAATAATTAAAAAGAAAACCAAAAAAGATTTCTCGTTCTTCTTTTACTTGTTGGGAGCTTTCCCGTGTAAATAGTTTTTATTTCTTTTTCTTTTCTTTGGGGCTCAAGAGTAGAAGACCATATTGAAAATGTTTAGTGGCTCTCATATGCATGATGGTTGATTTAATTTAGAGCCCATATTACTTTGTCTTCTCTCTTGAAATGAATGCTTGCAGATTCCAGCTTAGTCCAATGCACGTGCACTCTTATTATTATACACATCGTTCGGTCGTGCAAGTGAAAGGCAATAATGACGATATATGATGGACTGATTGAGATGAGAGAAGCTGGTATGAACTCGACCTCTTTTGTTTTTTGTAAATATGACGAGTTCATCGTTCCTGATTCAGCTTATTATGAATAAACATGTTTGCAATGACATTTAGAGATTATAGTTGCTTATGCCATGCTTAAGTAGCTATGAGTTATAATGGTTTACCTTGCGTGCCAACATGCTATTAAAATGATTGTGATGTGGTATGATGCGATGGTGTCCTCCTATTGAGTGACTCGACTTGGCACATGTTCACGCATGAAGTTGAAACAAAATCAACATAGCCTTCACGATATTTATGTTCATGGTGGATTATATCCTACTCATGCTTGCACTTAGTGTAAATTAATTTTAATGCATGTTCATGACTGTTGTCGCTCTCTCAGTTGGTCGCTTCACAGTCTTTTGCTAGCCTTCACCTGTACTAAGCGGGAATACTGCTTGTGCATCCAAACTACTTAAACCCCAAAGTTACTCCATATGAGTCCACCATACCTTCCTATATGCAGTATCTACCTGCCGTTCCAAGTAAATTTGTATGTGCCAAACTCCAAACCTTCAAATGAAATTCTGTTTTGTATGCTCGAGCAACTCATGTTTCAACTAGGTTTGTCTGTATCTTCCATGCTAGGTGGGTTATTCTCAAGAGGAGTGGACTCCGCTCCTCATTCACGAGAAAATGGCTGGTATCCGAGATGCCCAGTCCCATGATCAAAAAGATCAAAGCAAATCAAAATAATTAAACAAAACTCCCCCAGGATTGTTGTTAGTTGGAGGCACTCGTTGTTTCGAGCAAGCCATGGATTGATGCTTGTTGGTGGTGGGGGAGTATAAACTTTACCATTCTGTTTGGGAACCGCCTATAATGCATGTAGTATGGAAGATATCGCCATCTCATAGTTGTTGCGTTGACAGTGAAAGTATGCCGCTCAAAATGTTATTTATCTCTCTATTTAAAAATTGAGCTCTGGCACCTCTACGAATCCCTGCTTCCCTCTGCGAAGGGTCTATCTATTTACTTTTATGTTGAGTCATCACCCTCTTATTAAAAGGCACCCGCTGGAGAGCACACTGTCATTTGTATGCATTACTGTTAGTTTATATTGGGTATGACTTGACTGGATCTCTTTTACCATTAATTACAATGTTTAGTCAGTCCTTGATCTTTAAAGGTGCTCTGCATTTATGTTTTGCGGTCTCAGAAAGGGCTAGTGAGATACCATTTTGTTATATCATATTATAATTGTTTTGAGAAAGTGTTGTCATCCGAGTTTTATTATTATCGCTCTCTAGTTGATTATGCCATTGATATGAGTAAACATGAGACCTGAGTGTTATTGAGAATATGGTTAGTTCATAATCTTTGCTGAAACCTTGAATGTTGGCTTTACATATTTACAACAACAAGAGCAAACAAAGTTTGTAAAAGTTTTTCTTTATCCTTTCAGTTTATCAACTAAATTGCTTGAGGACAAGCAAAGGTTTAAGCTTGGGGAGTTGATACGTCTCCAACATATCTACTTTTCCAAACACTCTTACCCTTGTTTTGGACTCTAACTTGCATGATTTGAATGAAACTAACCCGGACTGACGCTGTTTTCAGCAGAACTTCCATAGTGTTATTTTTGTGCAGAAACAAAAGTTCTTGGAATGACCTAAAAATCCTCGGAGACAAGTTTTGGAAAATATAAAAAATACTGGCAAAAGATGAAGGCCAGGGGGGCCACACCCTGTCCGCGAGGGTGGGGGGCGCGCCCCCCTGTCTCGTGGGCCCCCTGCTGCTCCACCGACCTCAACTCCAACTCCATATATTCCATTTCGCGGAGAGAAAAAATCAGGGAGGAAGTTTCATCGCATTTTACGATACGGAGCCGCCGCCAAGCCCTAAAACCTCTTAGGAGGGCTGATCTGGAGTCCGTTCGGGGCTCCGGAGAGGGGGATTCATCGCCGTCATCATCATCAACCATCCTCCATCACCAATTTCATGATGCTCACCGCCGTGCGTGAGTAATTCCATCATAGGCTTGCTGGACACTCAAAAGTATATGTGCCAAGTGAACAAGATACTTGACCGATTCATTCGGATGCCTTCGTCACAGGCTAAACCGCTATGTCATGGACAAGACAAAATGGTAAAGTCCCTTGAATGAAATACAAAATCACTCGATAAGGCCAGTCGCGAGCACGGTGATGGGTTGGATGAGATTTACCATGTAATCAAGTTAGTTTTGTTAGGATTTGATCCCTAGTATCCACTATGTTCTAAGATTGATGTTGATATGACTTTGCTATGCATAATGCTTGTCACTAGGGCCCGAGTGCCATGATTTCAGATCTGAACCTATTATGTTTTCATGAATATATGTGAGTTCTTGATCCTATCTTGCAAGTCTATAGTCACCTATTATGTGTTATGATCCGACAACCCCGAAGTGACAATAATCAGGATACTTCTCGGTGATGACCATAGTTTGAGGAGTTCATGTATTCACTATGTGCTAATGCTTTGGTTCGGTTCTCTATTAAAAGGAGGCCTTAATATCCCTTAGTTTCCACTAGGACCCCGCTTCCACGGGAGGGTAGGACAAAAGATGCCATGCAAGTTCTTTTCCATAAGCACGTGTGACTATATTCAGAATACATGCCTACATTACATTGATGAATTGGAGCTAGTTCTGTGTCACCCTATGTTATAAGAAACAATTCCTTATTTAACACTATCTTAAATTTCATTTCCTTATTTGACACTGAAAACCTTTTTCTTCCCTATCTAACAACGAGTCTAAATTTTGTGCCTTTTATAACACTTTCGTCTATTTTGAGCCTAAATGACACCTGAAAAGACTCTTTTGCCCCTCATGTGACATGTGTGTGCACGGGGCAGTACCACAAACACGTAAAATGAGTGTGAGGGCAGTAGGACACACGCATCAGCACATACACACGCAGCAACACACATGCACACGCACACACACAACATCGCACAGACACGCACGCACGCAGCAGCACACACGCACGCTTGCACGCACAACAGCACACACACGCACGCAGCACTCACAGGCAGCCCACACCCACAGCAGCACACACAGGCAGCACACACGCACAGTAGCACACCCAGCGGCATGGATGCATGCAACACACAGAGGCTCACACACACGCAGTAGCAAACACACACATAGCAGCAAACATGCACATGCGCGCGCACACACACACACGCAGGAGTAGCAAACATGTGTGCACGCACAGACACACACACACACACAAACACATGCGCAACAGCACACACACACACACATGCGTACGCAAACATAGCACATGAGGGCAAAAATGTCTTTTCAGGTGTCATTTAGGCTTAAATGGACAAAAATGTTATAAAAGGCATAAAATTTAGAAAAATCGTTGTTAGATAGGGAAGAAATTATTTATCAATGTCAAATAGGGCATAAAATTTAGACACAGTGTTAAATAAGGAATTCTCTCATGTTATAACTATTACATGAGGAATCGCATCCGACATAATTATCCATCACTGATCCATTGCCTATGAGCTTTTCATATATTGTGCTTCGCTTATTTACTTTACCGTTGCTACTGTTACAATCACTACAATACCGCTATCTTTACTTTTGCCACTGTTACCATTACTATCATACTACTTTGCTACTAAATACTTTGCTGCAGATACTAAGTTATCCAGGTGTGGTTGAATTGACAACTCAACTGGTAATACTTAAGAATATTCTTTGGCTCCCCTTGTGTCGAATCAATAAATTTGGGTTGAATACTCTACCCTCGAAAGCTGTTGCGATCCCCTACACTTGTGGGTTATCAACTGGCTCCATCGCGTAGACGTCCCTGAGTGCGCGCCTCTGCTCCCGCTTGGGAATGTGGGTGGCGTATATCATATTCACTGGTTCCATTTGCAGAGGAAACTTCTTTTGCCCTCCTGTCTTCGGTGGTCGCGGCTCCTCGACATCGTCATCGCTTTGCGACCCCTTCTCCTTGCTTTCGGCATTTGACTTGCGAGCCTGTTTGAAGATCCAACATTCTCTGTTAGTATGATTAGCTGGTGTACCTAGGGTGTCATGAATTTGACATGGTCGGTCGAGTATGCGGTCCAGACTGGACATGCCCGGATTGTTTCTTTTGAATGGTTTCTTCCTTTCACCGGTCTTAGAGACACTGAAACCGGCATTGGCAGATGTGTCTTCGGCACTACCACCGTTGTCGGCGTTCGTATTTGCTGCATCGGGGCTTGCCGTTGTCGTCTCTGGATTTAAAATTTCCAGGTTTACTTGAGGTGCTGTTGCTACGAGCTAGCCAGCTGTCCTCGCTCGCACAGAAGCGGGTCATAAGCGTCGTAAGGGCTGCCATGGATCTCGGCTTCTCTTGTCCAAGGTGTCGGGCAAGCCATTCGTCTCGGATATTATGCTTAAAGGCCGCTAGGGCTTCGGCATCCGGACAGTCGACGATTTGGTTCTTTTTAGTTAAGAACCGAGTCCAGAATTTCCTGGCTGACTCTCCGGGCTGTTGTGTTATATGACTTAAGTCATCAGCGTTCGGAGGTCGTACATAAGTACCCTGAAAGTTGTCAAGGAATGCATCTTCCAGGTTCTCCAAACTACCAATGGAATTTTCGAGCAGACTGTTCAACCAGTGCCGAGCTGGTCCCTTGAGTTTTAGTGGGAGGTACTTGATGGCATGGAGATCATCACCGTAGGCCATATGAATGTGGAGAAGGAAGTCTTCGATCCACACCGCAGGATCTGTTGTCCCATCATATGATTTGATGTTTATGGGTTTAAACCCTTCTGGGAATTCATGTTCCATTACTTCATCATGAAGCATAGGGGTGTGTGGTCCCTCTATGTCGGGCTACGTCGCGACACAGTTTGGATGGAGCCTAGACAGGTTGGTTTTTATTGTATCCGGTGTAGCAGCCATCATCGCGCGCTCGGGCGCGCCCCCGCGATCCGTAGATCGATCTGGGCTAACCTGCTCTCTTTTCCAAGTCGTACTGCATGTCATTTGTATGTCCCCGGTCTTTTGTGTTTCTATTTGTTCGGTTACGTGGTGCGGGCTGGTGTTCAGGCTGATGTGCCGATTTGTCTCAGCCATGCGGTGGTCAGTCAGTCGCATCGTGCACTGGTAGTTTAGGCTCCAGTGCTTCATCGTTAAATTGAGGCAACAACCTGCGCTTTGGGTAGCTTTTTGGTTAGGCGCTCGAGTCCGTATTCTTCGGCTGCTAGGACCTCGGTCCATCTATAAGTGAGAAGATCTTGATTAGCTTGAAGCTGCTACTGTTTTTTCTTCAGGCTATTTGCAGTGGCTATAAGCCGGCACTTGAAGCGCTCCTGCTTGATGGGATCCTCTGGCATGGTAAATTCTTCATCGCCGAGGCTCACCTCGTCCTCGGAGAGACGCATGTAATTATCGTTCTCGGAATCTTCATTCATGTCCTGTTCTTCGGGGCTGGCTTGCCCGTCCTCCCGTCCGGCATGTTCGAAGCTTGGCTGGGCGGGGTCATCTTTGTTGTCTTCGGCATCATCCGGAGTGCTATTGTCTCTTGTGCCGGCATTGCTATTTTTACCATGGCGTGCTTTAGAGCAGCGCCGCTGATGTTGGCGCTTCGGCTGCTTCTCGAGAGGTTTATCCTCACCTGTATCCTTTTTGTCCTCCCCATTGTCTTCTTTGGGGGTATCCACCATGTAAATGTCATATGACGAGGTGGCTGTCCAGCGCCCTGTGGGCGGTGGTTCCTTTTCTTCTCCTGCATCGTCGTCCATACCGTCGATGTCTTCAGAGTCGAAGTCAAGCATGTCGGTCAAGTCGTTGACAGTAGCTATCAAGTGGGTGGTGGGTGGGCAACAAAGTTCTTCGTTGTCCGCTTCCCACTCAAGCCGGACATAGTTCGGCCAAGAATCTCCTGACAAGGAGATAGATTTTAATGAGTTCAATACATCACCCAAGGGCGAGTGTCGGAAGATGTCCGCGGAGGTAAACTCCAAGGTTGGCGCCCAATTAGATTCGATGGGCGCAGACACACACGGTTCAGAACCTGTATCCGGAGATGAGTCTGAGGGTCCGATGGCGCATACCTCGTTAGAGGTTAGATCTGTGTTCGGCTCAAGCATCATAGAGTATGTGGCTTCCGTGGCGGGGTCTAGCCCCCCGTCCTCGGACGACGTGATCTGTTCTGGATCTAGGGTCGGGACAGTTACAAGCGCTGTCTCCTGAGCATAGTCCGATGATAGATTTAAGTCATGTTCATCGTGGCTATAGGGTGCGGCTGTCATGGGTTCGAATCCGTCGAAGGTCAAGTCTCCACGGATGTCGGCGGTGTAGCTAAAGCTTCCAAACTTGACCTGATGACCAGGGGCGTAGCTGTCGATCTTCTCCAGATTGCCAAGTGAGTTGGCCCGCAGTGCGAAGCCGCCGAATACGAAGATCTGTCCGGGGAGAAAGATCTCACCCTTGACCGATTTGTTGCAGATGATTGAAGGAGCCATCAAGCCTTATGATGACGACACAGTGGAACTCTCAATGAAAGGACCAATGTCGGTGTCAAAACCATCGGATCTCGAGTAGGGGGTATCGAACTGTGCGTCTAAGGCTAATGGTAACAGGTGGTGAGGGGCAATGATGTTTACCCAGGTTTGGGCCCTCTCTATGGAGGTAATACCCTACTTCCTTCTTGATTGATCTTGATGATATGAGTATTACAAGAGTTTATCTACGACGAGATCGTAGAGGCTAATCCTAGAAGCAAGCCTATGATTATGATTGTTGTTCTTGTCCTACAGACTAAACCCTCCGGTTTATATAGACACCGGAGGGGGATAGGGTTACACAGAGTAGGTTTCAGAAGGGAATCTACATATCCGAATCGCTAAGCTTGCCTTCCACACAAAGGAGAGTCCCACCCAGACACGAGACGAAGTCTTCTATCTTGTATCTTCATAGTCCAATAGTCTGGCTAATGTATATAGTCCGGTTGTCTGAGGACCCCTTAATCCAGGACTCCCTCAACGAAGCCCTACGTCGGTAACTTCATCATCACCGTCACCACACCGTCGTACTGACAAAACTCTCCCTTCACCTCAGCTGGATCTAGAGTTCGTGGGCCGTCACCGAGCTGAACGTGTGCAGATCGCGGAGGTGTCGTACCTTCAGTGCTAGGATCGGTTGGATCATGAAGGCGTACGACTACATCAACCGCGTTGTCATAACGCTTCCGCTTTCGGTCTACGAGGGTATGTAGACAACACTCTCCCCTCTCGTTGCTATGCATCTCCTAGATAGATCTTGCGTGATCGTAGGATTTTTTTTGAAATTACTGCGTTCCCCAACAGTGCTATCAGAGCTAGGTTTATGTGTAGATGTTATATGCACGAGTAGAACACAAAGAGTTGTGGGTGATAATAGTCATACTGCTTACCAGCATGTCATACTTTGATTCAGCGGCATTGTTGGATGAAGCGGCTCAGACCGACATTACGCGTACACTTACGCGAGACTCGTTCTACCGACGTGTTTGCACATAGGTGGCTGGTGAGTGTCTGTTTCTCCAACTTTAGTTGAACCGAGTGTGGCTACGCCCGGTCCTTGTTGAAGGTTAAAACAACACACTTGATGAAAAATCGTTGCGGTTTTGATGCGTAGGTAAGAATGGTTCTTGCTAGAAGCCTGTAGCAGCCATGTAAAACTTGGAACAACAAAGTAGAGGACGTCTAACTTGTTTTTGCAGGGCTTGTTGTGATGTGATTTGGTCAAGGCATGCTGTGATATAAATTGTTGTATGAGATGATCATGTTTTGTAACAAAGTTATCGGCAACTGGGAGGAGCCATATGGTTGTCGCTTTATTGTATGCAATGCAATCTCCATGTAATTGTTTTACTTTATCACTAAGCGGTAGCGATAGTCGTAGTAACAATAGGTGGCGAGATGACAACGATGCTACGATGGAGATCAAGGTGTCGCGCCGGTGACGATGGAGATCATGACGATGCCTCGGTGATGGAGATCATGAGCACAAGATGATGATGGCCATATCATGTCATATATTTTGATTGTATGTGATGTTTATCCTTTATGCATCTTATTTTTCTTAGAACGTCGGTAGCATTATAAGATGATCCCTTGCTAAATTTCAAGGTACAAGTGTTCTCCCTGAGTATGCACCGTTGCTACAGTTCGTCGTGCCGAGACACCACGTGATGATCGGCTATGATAAGCTCTACGTTCACATACAACGGGTGCAAGCCAGTTTTGCACATGCAGAATACTCGAGATAAACTTGACGAGCCTAGCATATGCAGATATGGCCTCGGAACACTAACCAAAAGGTCGAGCGTGAATCATATAGTAGATATGATCAACATAGTGATGTTCACCATTGAAAACTACTCCATCTCACGTGATGATCAGGCATGGTTTAGTTGATTTGGATCGTGTGATCACTTAGATGATTAGAGGGATGTCTATCTAAGTGGGAGTTCTTCAGTAATGTGATTAATTGAACTTTAATTTATCATGAACTTAGTACCTGATTGTATTTTGCATGCCTATGTTGTTGTAGATCAATGGCTCGTGCTACCGTTCCTTTGAATTTTAATGCGTTCCTAGAGAAAGCTAAGTTGAAAGATGATGGCAGCAACTACACGGACTAGGTCCATAACTTGAGGATTATCCTCATTGCTGCATAGAAGAATTACGTCCTGGAAGCACCGCTAGGTGTCAGGCCTGTTGCAGATGCTACTGATGATGTTAAGAATGTCTGGCAGAGCAAAGCTGATGACTACTCGATAGTTCAGTGTGCCATGCTTTACGGATTAGAATCAGGACTTCAAAGACGTTTTGAACATCATGGAGCATATGAGATGTTCCAAGAATGGAAGTTAATATTTCAAGCAAATGCCCGAGTTGAGAGATATGAAGTCTCGAACAACTTCTACAACTATAGAATGGAGGCGAATAGTTCTGTCAGTGAACACATACTCAAAATGTTTGGGCATCATAATCACTTGACTCAACTGGGAGTTGATCTTCCAGTTGATTGTGTCATTGACAGAGTTTTTCAATCACTGCCACCAAGCTATAAAGGCTTCGTGATGAACTATAATATGCAAGGGATGAACAAGACTATTCTCGAGCTCTTCACGATGCTAAAGGCCGTGGAGGTAGAAATCAAAAAGGAGCATCAAGTGTTGATGGTCAATAAGACCACTAGTTTCAAGAAAAAGGGCAAAGGGAAGAAAGGAAACTTCAAAAAGAACGGCAAAAAGTTTGCTGCTCAAGAGAAGAAACCCTAGTCTGGACCTAAGCCTGAAACTGAGTGCTTCTACTGCAAAGGGACTAGTCACTAGAAGCGGAACTGCCCCAAGTATTTGGCGGATAAGAAGGATGGCAAAGTGAAAGGTATATTTGATATACATGTTATTGATGTGTACTTAACTAATGCTCGCAGTAGCGCCTGGGTATTTGATACTGGTTCTGTTGCTCATATTTGCAACTCGAAACATGGGCTACAGATTAAGCGAAGATTGGCTAAGGACGAGGTGACGATGCGCGTGGGAAATGGTTCCAAAGTCGATGTGATCGTGGACGGCACGCTACCTCTACATCTACCATCGGGATTAGTTTTAGATCTGAATAATTGTTATTTGGTGCTAGCGTTGAGCATGAGCATTATATCTGGATCTTGTTTGATGCGAGACGGTTATTCATTTAAATCAGAGAATAATGGTTGTTCTATTTATATGAGTAATATCTTTTATGGTCATGCACCCCTGCTGAGTGGTCTATTTTTATTGAATCTCGATAGTAGTGATATACATATTCATAGTGTTGAAGCCAAAAGATTGAAGTTTAATAATGATAGTGCAACTTATTTGTGGCACTGCCGTTTGGGTCATATCGGTATAAAGCGCATGAAGAAACTCCATACTGTTGGACTTTTGGAATCACTTGATTATGAATCACTTGGTTCTTGCGGACCGTGCCTTATGGGCAAGATGACTAAAACTCCGTTCTCCGGAACAATGGAACGAGCTACTGACTTATTGGAAATTATATGCGGTCCAATGAGTATTTATGCTCGTCGTTGGTACCGTTATTTTCTCACCTTCAGAGATGATTTGAGCAGATATGGTTATATCTACTTAATGAAGCATAAGTCTGAAACATTTGAAAAGTTCAAAGAATTTCAGAGTGAAGTGGAAAATCATCGTAACAAGAAAATAAAGTTTCTACGATCTGATCATGGAGGAGAATATTTGAGTTATGAGTTTGGTCTTCATTTGAAACAACATGGGATAGTTTCACAATTAGCGCCACCTGGAACGCCACAGCGAAATGGTGTGTCCGAACGTTGTAACCGTACTTTATTGGTTATGGTGCGATCTATGATGTCTCTTACTAATTTACCGCTATCTTTTTGGGGTTATGCTCTAGAGACGACTGCGTTCACTTTAAATAGGGCACCATCAAAATCTGTTGAGACGACGCCTTATGAATTATGGTTTGGCAAGAAACCAAAGTTGTCGTTTCTTAAAGTTTGGGGCTGCGATGCTTATGTGAAAAAGCTTCAACTTGATAAGCTTGAACCCAAATCGGAGAAGTGCGTCTTCATAGGATACCCAAAGGAAATTGTTGGGTACACCTTCTATCATAGATCCGAAGGAAAAATCTTTGTTGCTAAGAATGGATCCTTTCTAGAGAAGGAGTTTCTCTCGAAAGAAGTGAGTGGGAGGAAAGTAGAACTTGATGAGGTAACTGTACCTTCTCCCTTATTGGAAAGTAATTCATCACAGAAATCAGTTCCAGTGATTCCAACACCAATTAGTGAGGAAGTTAATGATGACGATCATGAAACTTCAGATCAAGTTACTACAGAACCTCGTAGGTCTTCCAGAGTAAGATCCGCACCAGAGTGGTACGGTAATCTTGTTCTAGAATTCATGTTACTAGACCATGATGAACCTAGGAACTATGAGGAAGCGATGATGAGCCCAGATTCTGGGAAATGGCTTGTGGCCATGAAATCTGAGATGGGATCCACGTATGAGAACAAAGTGTGAACTTTGGTGGACTTGCCCGATGATCGGCAAGCCATAGAAAATAAATGCATCTTTAAGAAGAAGACCGACGCAGACGGTAATGTTACTGTTTACAAAGCTCGACTTGTTGCGAAAGGTTTTTGACAAGTTCAAGGAGTTGACTATTATGAGACTTTCTCACCCGTAGCGATGCTTAAGTCTGTCCAAATCATGTTAGCAATTGCCACATTTTATGATTATGAAATTTGGCAAATGGATGTCAAAACTGCATTCCTAAATAGATTTCTGGAAGAAGAGTTGTATATGATGCAACCGGAAGGTTTTGTCGATCCAAAAGGTGCTAACAAAGTGTGCAAGCTCCAGCAATCCATTTATGGACTGGTGCAAGCCTCTTGGAGTTGGAATAAACGCTTTGATAGTGTGATCAAAGCATATGGTTTTATACAGACTTTTGGAGAAGCCTGTATTTACAAGAAAGTGAGTGGGAGCTCTGTAGCATTTCTAATCTTATATGTAGATGCCATATTGTTTATTGAAAATGATACAGAATTTCTGGATAGCATAAAGGGATACCTGAATAAGAGTTTTTCTATGAAAGACCTCGGAGAAGCTGCTTACATATTGGGCATCAAGATCTATAGAGATAGATCAAGATGCTTAATTGGACTTCCACAAAGCACATATCTTGATAAAGTTTTGAAGAAGTTCAAAATGGATCAGTTAAAGAAAGGGTTCTTACCTGTGTTACAAGGTGTGAAGTTGAGTCAGACTCAAAGCCCGACCACTACATAAGATAGAGAGAAAATGAAAGTCATTCCCTATGCTTCAGCCAGAGGTTCTATCATGTATGCAATGTTGTGTACCAGACCTGATGTATGTCTTGCTATAAGCATAGTAGGGAGGTACCAAAGTAATCCGGAGTGGAGCACTAGACAGCGGTCAAGAACATCCTGAAATACCTGAAAAGGACTAAGAATATGTTTCTCATTTATGCAGGTGAAAAACAGCTCGTCATAAATGGTTATGTCGATGCAAGCTTTGACATTGATCCAGATGACTCTAAGTCGCAAATCGGATACGTATTTTTATTGAATGGAGGAGCTACCACTTGGTGCGGTTCCAAGCAGAGCGTCGTGGCGGGATCTACGTGTGAAGCAGAGTACATTGCTGCTTCAGAAGTAGCAAATGAAGGAGTTTGTATGAAGGAGTTCATATCCGATCTAGGTGTCATACCTAGTGCATCGGGTCCAATTAAAATCTTTTGTGACAATACCGGTGCAATTGCCTTGGCAGAGGAATCCAGATTTCACAAGAGAACCAAGCACATCAAGAGAAGCTTCAATTCCATCCGTCATCAAGTGTCGGAAGGGGACATAGAGATTTGCAAGATACACACAGATCTGAATGTTGCAGACCCGTTGACTAAGCCTCTTCCACGAGCAAAACATGATCAGCACCAACGCTCCATGGGTGTTAGAATCATTACTATGTAATCGAGATTATTGACTCTAGTGCAAGTGGGAGGCTGAAGGAAATATGCCCTAGAGGCAATAATAAAGTTATTATTTATTTCCTTAATTCATGATAAATGTTTATTATTCATGCTAGAATTGTATTAACCGAAAACTTAGTACATGTGTGAATACATAGACAAAACCTATAGTCCCTAGTATGCCTCTACTTGACTAGTTCATTAATCAAAGATGGTTATGTTTCCTAACCATAGATATGTGTTGTCATTTGATAAACGAGATCACATTATTAGGAGAATGATGTGATGGACATGACCCATACGTTAGCTTAGCATTATGATCGTGTTAGTTTCATTGCTAATGCTTTCTTCATGACTTATACATGTTCCTCGGACTATGAGGTTATGCAACTCCCGAATAACGAAGGAACACTTTGTGTGCTACCAAACATCACAACATAAATGGGTGATTATAAAGGTGCTCTACAGGTGTCTCCGAAGGTGTTTGTTGGGTTGGCATAGATCGAGATTAGGATTTGTCACTCCGTGTTTCCGAGAGGTATCTCTGGGCCCTCTCGGTAATGCACATCATTATAAGCCTTGCCAGAAATGTGATTAATGAGTTAGTTACGGGATGATGCATTACGGAACAAGTAAATAGACTTGCCGGTAATGAGATTGAACTAGGTATTGAGATACCGATGATCGAATCTCAGGCAAGTAACATACCAATGACAAAGGGAACAACATATGTTGTTATGCGGTTTGACCGATAAAGATCTTCGTAGAATATGTAGGAACCAATATGAGAATCCAGGTTCCGATATTGGTTATTGACTGGAGATGAGTCTCGGTCATGTCTACATAGTTCTCGAACCCGTAGGGTCCGCACACTTAACATTCGGTGATGATCGATATTATGAGTTTATGTGTTTTGATGTACCGAAGGTAGTTCGTAGTCCCGGATATGATCACGGACATGACGAGGAGTCTCGAAATGGTCGAGACATAAAGATCAATATATTGGAAGACTATGTTTGGACATCGGAATGGTTCCGGGTGAGTTCGGGCATTTACGGGAGTACCGGGGGTTATCGGAACCCCCCGGGGAGTGTATGGGCCTTATTGGCCCTTAGTGGGAGAGAGGAGGAGGCGCCAAGGTGGAGGGCGCCCCCCCCCTAAGCCCAATCCGAATTGGGTGGGGGACGCCCCCCCCCCTTTCCTTCCCTCTCTCTCCCCCTCCTTCCTCTCCTACTCCAACTAGGGAAGGGGGAATCCTACTCCCACCGGGAGTAGGACTCCCCCCTTGGGCGCGCCATGAGAGGGCCGACCCTCCCCCTCCTCC
The DNA here is from genome assembly GCF_018294505.1 of Triticum aestivum. Lineage (NCBI taxonomy): Eukaryota > Viridiplantae > Streptophyta > Magnoliopsida > Poales > Poaceae > Triticum > Triticum aestivum. Next base: position 369,594,485 of record NC_057795.1, on the reverse strand, counting down.
ACTCCTTTATATACGGGGGAGGGGAGCACCCCATAGACACACAAGTTGATCAAGTTGATCTTTTAGCCGTGTGCAGTGCCCCCCTCCATACATTTCCACCTCGGTCATATCATCGTAGTGCTTAGGCGAAGCGATGCACTGGTAATTTCATCATCATCATCACCACACCGTCGTGCTGACGAAACTCTCCCTTGACCTCAGCTGGATCTAGAGTTCGTGGGACGTCATTGAGCTGAACGTGTGCAGATCGCGGAGGTGTCGTACCTTCGGTGCTAGGATCGGTCGGATCGTGAAGACGTATGACTACATCAACCACGTTGTCATAACGCTTCCGTTTTTGGTCTACGTGGGTACGTAGTCAACACTCTCCCCTCTCGTTGCTATGCATCTTCTAGATAGATCTTGTGTGATCGTAGGATTTTTTTTAAATTACCGCGTTCCCCAACAGCTTGGTTCGCAAGTATCAAATGATTTATATTTAAGTGATTCCAAAAGCCCATCCACATGGAGTTTCTTCATGCACTTTACACCAATATGACCTAAACGGCAATGCCACAAATATGTTGCACTATCATTATTAACTTTGCATTTTTTGGCATCAATATTATAAATATGTGTATTACTACGATCGAGATCCAATAAACCATACACATTGAGTGTATGACCATATAAGGTTTTATTCATTTAAACAGAACAATAATTATTCTCTGACTTAAATGAATAACCGTATTGCAATAAACATGATCTAATCATATTCATGCTCAACGCAAACACCAAATAACATTTATTTATTTAGGTTCAACACTAATCCCGAAGGTAGAGGGAGTGTGCGATGGTGATCGTATCAACCTTGGAATTAATTCCAACACACATCGTCACCTCGTCCTTAACTAGTCTTTGTTTATTCTGCAACTGCTGTTTTGAGTTACTAATCTTAGCAACTGAACCTGTATCAAATACCCAGGGGTTACTACGAACACTAGTAAATTACACATCAATAACATACCTTTGTTCACTTTGCCATCCTTCTCATCCGCCAAGTATTTGGGGTAGTTCCGTTTCCAGTGACCATTCCCTTTGCAGTAGAAGCACTCAATTTTAGGCTTGGGTCCAACTTTGGGTTTCTTCTCGTCCAAGAAAAATCATCAAAAAGTTCCGTTTTGTTTGGTATTGATTTTTTGTAAAAGACAAAAGCATGGAAAAACAGCAACTGGAACTGGGCACTAGGTTAGTAGGTTAGTCCCTAAAAATGATATAAAATAGTATAATAATGCATATAAAACATTCAAGATGGATAATATAATAGCATGGAACAATAAAAAATTATAGATACATTGGAGACGTATCAATGATGATGTATGTGTAATATGGAGTGTAGAAGTAGTTTTGATAATCTGAATAAATACTTACAATAAGGTAACACGTAACAAAAGTGAACAAAAGCAATGTTCCAATGCTTCAAAACAAAGCCTAAGGTCCATACTTCCGCTAGTGTCAACCCTCAAGATCATTAACATAGTTAACACACATGATGTGCCCTCAAAAAGTGTGATGAAAATTCACTCCAAAGTTTCTCTTTAAATCGGATCAAAGTAGGATGAGGTCGTGTAGGCGTGCTAACAGCAAACCACCTCAAAGTCATCTTTTCTGATATTAATATTCGGGCCAATTCCATTCCCCCCCCCCCTAATTTTAGCCCGATCTCATCTTTACCCCTAAATAAAAGCAGTGCTCAATTATGCCCCTCTTCTGTCTGAAGCCCTTATGAAAATCCCCCTTTGTGTCGTTTTCGTCTGGGCAAAGGCCTTTGACCGTCTACGGGACATTTACTGGACATTTTGACCCCTCCCAAAGAAAATGAAAAATGAAACAAAAGAAGAAAAATGCATAGAGAACCTTACGTGTAGCCGGCCCATGTAGCGAGTCCAGCCCACCATCGCTGCCCGTCCTCGCCTTCAAGCTCGTACCTGGAAGCACGAGGGCGTGTGGAGGCCGCGTGCGCCGCCGCCGTTCGCATAGCCACCTGACTCCCACGGCGTCTAACCATGTCCAGAAGCTCCGTCGAGCTCCGCCATGTGTACACGATGACGCCCATGAGCCGGGAAGAACCGCATCGTTGAGTTAGTTGTCATCTTCATCGTTGGCCACCGAAGGTTGCCATCACCGATTCGTCGTCGTTAGAGCTCCCCCAACCCTGCCGGCCTGCCCAGCAGAACCACCGTGATCCCCTGCGTGTTTCCCCCTTTTCCTTTGCATGTTCCCATTCTACTGCGTCATTCCCCGCGAGCTCTGAAGCCGTCGTCCGCCATTGACAAAGAACCCGAGAACCTCGAGCTCGATTTGCCCCATTTTGCACCTCGAGGTCGGGCTGAAATTAGGGGGGAAATGTAAATGTCCCTTAATCTATTGTACCACCCCAATGTCACCATAGGCAGCCCCCAAAATTATTCTACAACAACCCCATATGCTCTTTGTTTTCCTGATATATTATGCATAGAGTTACCCCAATGTCACTACGAGACTCTACGGATTGTACTAGATATGCATCATGTAATCTAATTGATTCCCAAAAGATTAAATCATAAAGAAACTCATAGAATGAGCAAAGATTCAATTCACCACAAAGAGAATAGATGGGCACACATCACAATGTTGAACTCCATTAGCAAAGAACATGATGAAAATCATCATCAGAAATGGACATGATCGAGAGAGAGAGAGAGAGAGAGAGAGAGAGAGAGAGAGAGAGATCACATAGCTACCAGTACATACCCTCAGCCCATAGGGAGGACTACTCACACATCACCATGAGAAGAGAGTAACAGTTGTTGGTGATGTAGATGGAGATGGCGGAGATGTCCCCAACGGTGTTATGGTGCCACCTGAGGAGAGGGAGAGGGGCCCCCTCCTTCATCGCCTCCTCCTTCATCTTCTTCCTTGGCCTTCTCCCCTTGTTAGAGAGGTGTATGCTCCTGTGGTTTCATGGCTATGGTGGTCTTGGGGGTGAGATCCTCCCCCGAGATTGGGTCTCTCTATTTCGTGTCTCCTATTTTTTGACGTTTTCTAAATCATTTCACCATTTCTTAAATTTATCTGGAGGTTTGTAATCCTGATTGGTCTGAAATTTTAAGGATGGTTCAGAACTTTTGGGGCTTTCTTGCACTGAAGGAGAACCCCCAACTGACCTCCATAGCCTCCAGGCAGGTGGTCCACACGACCATGGGGCGCGTGGAGGGGCCATGTGGATGTAGGATCGAAAGAAACAATAAGTAAGTGTCATATAAAAAAACTTAACAGAACAAGACCTAAAATATCATGAGTAACAATGAAATCAAATTGTAGAAAAGCCATTGCGGTTGGAGGAACAAAATCATAATGGTATTTGCAAAGAAAAAAAATGAATCGAAGGATGAATATTTCAAAGACAACATAATGTATCATAGAAAATTAAAAAGTCCGCATAAAGAGCAACAATTTGTGATGGGAAAATGATGGCATGAACTTGCGGAGCGACTGAACATGACAAACTGCTCAATTGACCTCATGAAAAGCAAAATAATTCTAAGGAAAAGAAATACGCGATCAAAGGATTGAAAGGAAGAACACAAGAGGACGCGAAAGAGAAGAGTATTGAACAGTTAAGGTGGAACAAGTGGACCAAGGAAGAAGGTAATCAGTAACATGGATGGCTCGAACGGGGTTGAAGAATAAAGAAGAAATTGAACATGAAGGGACGATGCACCATACTTATAGGAACAGGGACGTAGAAGAACGGTTGCACGAAGTATTCATACAAGATAAACATATATATTGTCTCGTATTGAGAGGGTTTCAAATTTGCATATATTTTTCAGCCAATTTTCACCGAAACAATTTTTCAGATCACGACACAGATCAACGGCTATAGACGGATGCGCAGGTGCGTGCCCCGGGATTGCAGGACTCACTGGCAAGTGACATATGCAATATATGGAAAAGATATGCATTTGGCTTTGACCTTCCATACCTCTAAAATGAGATCCAATTTAATCTAAAAAAATTACGGGGCCATAAATACTCCCTTCTCTCCGTGCTCATATAATTAGTAACTACTTAATTTGGTATTCCACCAGCAAGCAAACAGTCAAGCTTTAGGAAAATCCATCTGTTTGATTTATAATGAAATTTGTCTAAATCATCTTCTTTCTACTATACACCAGCCCTTCCCACCCCCATTTGTACTCCTAATCCACCCCTTTCTCATGATCCCAAAATAAATAGGGTAAACAAGGGAAAGAAACGTTGAAAAATGTGATGCTGAGCATACATGTCTCAACCTAATCTGGAGATCTCACCTACTCCTCCGCCCAAACTGTATATAAACCCGGCACCCTCCATTTTTCTCCTCAGCTCTACCCCAAGAGCGTTATAACACATCAACCTAAAACCCACACCGTCGAATCGAACACCCAAGAAAAGCCAAAAACAAATTAGAGATTCTAGTTCGAGTATCCGTCAATGGTGGATTTGGCCAAGACCGCCATGGAATGGCTCCAAGATCCACTGAGCTGGCTGTTCGTCGCCTCGGTGGTCTTCGTGGTGCTGCAGCGGCGCCGGCGAGGCAAGGCGCCGCCGTTTCCTCCCGGGCCGAATCAGCTGCCGGTCGTCGGCAACATGTCGATGATGGACCAGCTGACCCACCGGGGCCTCGCGGCGCTGGCGAAGCAGTACGGCGGCCTTCTCCACCTCCGCCTCGGCAAGCTCCATGCCTTCGCCGTGTCGACGCCGGAGTACGCCCGGGAGGTGCTGCAGGCGCAGGACGGCGCCTTCTCCAACCGGCCGGCCACCATCGCCATCGCCTACCTCACCTACGACCGTGCCGACATGGCGTTCGCGCACTACGGGCCCTTCTGGCGCCAGATGCGCAAGCTGTGCGTGATGAAGCTCTTCAGCCGGCGCCGTCCGGAGACGTGGGTCGCCGTGCGCGACGAATCCGCGGCGCTCGTCCGCGCCGTGGCTCGGCGGAGCGGCGAGTCCGTGAACCTCGGCGAGCTCATATTCAACCTTACCAAGAACGTCATCTTCCGCGCCGCGTTCGGTGCTGGCGCCGCCGCGGACGGCGACGGCGGCAAGCAGGACGAGTTCATCGCCATCCTCCAGGAGTTCTCCAAGCTGTTCGGCGCGTTCAACATCGGCGACTTCTTCCCGTGGCTCAGCTGGGCGGACCCGCAGGGCATCAACGTGCGCCTCCGCGCCGCGCGCGCCGCCCTCGACGAGTTCATCGACAAGATCATCGACGAGCACATGGCGAGGGGCAAGAGCCCGGACGACGTCGACGCGGACATGGTGGACGACATGCTGGCGTTCCTCCCTGAGGCAAAGCCGAAGAAGGCCGCCGGCGACGGCGGGGACGAGCTGCAGAACACGCTCCGCCTCACGCGTGACAACATCAAGGCCATCATCATGGTACGTGAACCGAAGCTTCCGTTTTTACTCCGCTAATCAATTACTACCATAATATGCGCACAAAAAACAGATCACCAACGCAATATTTCACCAGATAAACGGACAAAAAAAGGCAAGCGATTTACTTTTGACTCGAAATCCTGATTTATCGTAGTAATTAAATGGTTGATTAATGCCTGGCGAGTGCAGGCGATATCTGACGATTAAATAAGACACTCCTACTCCAGTAAGATATATACGGCGATCGAGCTGTTCTTCAGTTTTGATCGTCCAGAAGTACTAACATGCAATAAAATAAATATCATACCAAAAAACGATCCTGCAGATATCTCAATATATATGGCGATTAATGTACGCGTCAATGTCCAGCACATGGTGTAATAAACATCCGCTAGTTGTGTATACTTGGTACTACCATGTTGGCTGAAATTTCATCGAAATTCCAGCAAGCACTAATATATTTCTGGCAAATAAAATTAACCCAAACAGAATCCAAACTTTTATCGGATTATTTGTTGTGTGTTGGCCCGAGGTGAGGACACATGATCAAGCTTGCTCCCTTGAGCTTTCGTCCAACATTTTGCACCCTGAGCCGTAGCTGGCAGACACCTCACCTCAGAGCAGTAGAGACACGTGACGTGCACATTTTTCTTCCCTTCCGAAAGCCCGATCCAACCAACGAGGTGGCGCCGTATACACTACGGGCAAGCTGCTTTGACGCATGAACCACACATGACGTAGCATATGCATACAATAGGTACGCACAATAGGTACGTTGGACTTTTTTTTTTGCGAATGGGGTACGTTGGACCCTACTAGTTATGTTTGTCTCCTTACGTACCGGAATGCGAGCCCATCCATCTTTATTAAGACCTTATTATGCACCGAAGGCCAGATACCAATGCCAGATCCAGCACCGAGAGCTGGCAGATATATGTGAGGCGTTGCCGGAGCCTGGGGACCTATTTTGGTTCCTTCGTTCGAGGGGGAAAAACACCGTCACGCCTCGACCATGAACGATCATCCGGATCACGATCGGTGCAGGCGGAATTACTGTTGAAAGGTAGCGAGAAGCCGCGCCCATGCAGCTATGGCTGCTAGTAATCTGCTTGTACTTTTCAGTTCCCACTTGGTTCGTTCACGCCCACACACACACACACCGTGCCCCTACATCGTTTTCAACTTCTACCAAAGAAAAACCAGGCGCTGAGAACCAAATCACGCACGAAAGTTTCCAAGATTGGGGCTCTGCATCCGACTTTTTATGGTGCGTCATTTTTTCACCTTATGTCACACGCAGATAAGCTTTGGCCGGCCGGCCGACTTGGTGTTGTAGTGCGTGTCTCCTTCCCAAGTGAAAAACCCTCAACCTCTGAACACAACGGCTTCCCTAAGCTTTGCACCAACCACTTCGTTTTCTTTACTTTCACGGTAGGAATCATGTTAAGCCTCGGCCCTTCTGCGGTTGAGTGCACGTCGAAATGGAAAAACGACCACGACCTCGTAACTTCAGGACCGGCACAGCACTAACGCGTGCGAAATTGGACACCTATGCCACGCTCTACTGCTACTGCACGCATGCATGACACCTGTTTGCGATCTATATACTGTACTGTATATTTTATATACTGTACGCATGTATGACACCTGTTTGTGATTTCTTTTTTTATGTGATCTTTTTTTTAATATAAACTAACCTGTTGACGTGGATGTGTGGCAGGATGTGATGTTTGGTGGGACTGAGACGGTGGCGTCGGCGATCGAGTGGGCAATGGCAGAGATGATGCACAGCCCGGACGACCTTCGCCGATTGCAGAAGGAGCTCGCCGACACGGTGGGTCTTGACCGGAATGTGGATGAGTCGGACCTCGACAAGCTCCCCTTCCTCAAGTGTGTCATCAAGGAGACGCTCCGGCTGCACCCGCCCATCCCGCTGCTCCTCCACGAGACTGCCGAGGACTGCGTCGTCGGTGGCTACACCGTGCCCCGAGCCTCCCGCGTCATGATCAACGTCTTCGCCATCGGTCGCGACGCCAAGGCATGGAAGGATCCGGACACGTTCCGGCCGTCTCGGTTCGTGGCGGGGGAAGGGGAGGCTGCCGGGGTTGACTTTAAGGGCGGCTGCTTTGAGTTCCTTCCGTTCGGGTCTGGTCGTCGCTCATGCCCCGGGATGGCGCTCGGCCTGTACGCTCTGGAGCTCGCCGTCGGCCAGCTCGCCCACGGATTCAGCTGGGCGCTACCTGACGGCATGAAGCCGTCGGAGCTTGACATGAGCGACATCTTTGGCCTCACTGCGCCGCGCGCTACCAGGCTCCACGTCGTGCCCACACCCCGGCTCACCTGCCCCTTGGTCGCTGACGTTGATATTAACGGCACGCGTCAAGCGTGATATCATACATTTGCGTGTGCGATCTATGATATCTACCGGCTGCACAGGGTGAAGTTGTTTGGTCAGAGGTGGTGGTGGCGCCATTGCAAGAGTTTGGTGGTTTTCTCTTGCATTTTGTTGTTGTTTTTCTTCTTTTTCCTGTCTTTTGAATTATGGTACTGAGGAACATAATAAGTGGATCTCCATGCTACCTGCGTGCATGCTTAGGTTACGATTAAGCATATGATGGTGTTCTATGACTAAGAACACAAACTGTATAAAACCGTATTGTTTGAGACTTGTTGGTCCCAGATTCTGTAAATTTCTTCGTATGACAATTTTTTTTAAGATCGCAAAGATTGGCCTCTCCTTTTTCTTATCTCATAAGCGTCATATATTAGTCGATGTGAAAAATTCGCATGGATTCGAACTCCACCCTTCTGCAATTTGCTTGGGTACTTCAAAGCGCGTCGGTCTGCATTTTACAGGGCACTTTTTCGGATTTTTAGAACAATAATTGTGCATTTGCACAAAAATAATACTACATCCGTCCCTAGTGTCGAAAACGCTATTGTATTATATTATGGGATGGAGGGAATATATAATAATAGCGCACAACTACTCAACTATGTTTGTCAATGCATATACTTCCATATAGCTAGTTATTCTTTACTAACGCCAAATATAAATTGACAGTAATGCAAATAGCTAGTTTTGTAGTGCAAGGACAAGATTAATTTAATCCTTAATTTAATAGTCGTCCTTCCACAGTTCGTACAGGAGGATATTTAAGTGCGATAATCTAGGCATTAATGTGACTTGCGACTTGCGAGTACATGATTTGGTCACCAAACACAACAATAGAGTTCGTAAGGAACAGCTAGCTATCTGGTTTGTCCGGTAAAACAACCTTTTCCATATTTGTGGGTGAACTGATGGTATACCAACAAATAGTACAACATTACTTATGTACTCAAATAAGAAATTCGGCAGAATTGGTTAAGAAATGACTGCGTAAGGAATTTCCCCAACTAGTTGCCCGCACAACCTATACTATCTCTCCTTTTTCTGATTTTCCAAACATATGTGAAATAATTCATACTTGTCCTTGTAAACACTCATCAACTAATATGACAATTTGTGAGCTAGACAGAAAATACAAGATTCAAATGAATAGTGCATAGCTAAACATAATGTACTTGATATAATATTTTTACATGTCACAAGAAATCCTATTTAGTTATGAGTTTCTGCACATGCGCATTATGTAGCATAGGCACCAACATTACTGAGCTACAGCGATCGACACAAGGGACACCACCGACTTGACGTCCCTCTTGCTAGCACGAGAGCCTAGGCCCCTTCCTAGCACTGCGCCGGAATGATCCCGCGTAAGGGCATGTAACATGTATCACTGTCTTTTCTTCTTCGTTTGTCGTATTTCGTCAGACTTGGTGAATTCGCAAGGGCCTTAGTTTAAGGCTGGGTAAGCACCTCTTTTCTAAAAAAAAGACACCAACATTACTTTCCGCTACTTATTATTATTATTTTTAGAAAAGAAGAATGACCCCTGGCCTCTGCATCTAGGAGATGCATACGGCCACTTTATTGATTATTCTCGAGGACCTAGAAAGTATTACAACAATATGCCTGAATCCGCCATCTTGGCAACATATGTCACTACTTTCATCCATATGATGAAGAGGTGCTACCTGGGCCAAATAACCGGACCACTCACCTAAGCCTATCATCAAAAGCCACAAGCCCCAGCCGAGCCACATATCAGGTCTGGGGCATAAACTGGTCTAACGCATTCATATGTGTTGTCGACGCCATCTTCCACATGTCCGTCTTCAGAGCAGATATTAAGGCTTCTATCTTGTCAGGTCACTCTGACATCGACGCCACCATGACGCCAGACAACTGCCTCCTCATGCGCGAGTCCATCACCGCGCATCGGGCGCCGAGTCTCCACTGCACCACGCCGCCGAGATCCGCCGCCATCAATGTGTAGGATGAAGCATCGCTCAGTGGAGACTTTCCGCTACTTATATATATCAAAAAAGGAATATCGTGCATGCCAAAACGGGGAGTCAAAATAGCAAAAAGTTGTGGAGAATGAAGACATGAGTAGTTGAACCAATGCGTAATGTGGGGAAACAACATGGTTTTTATAGCTACAAACTGGACCGTAGTTTCAGCAGATTTTAGGGACCTCTGAGTGAATGCCTGCAGCTCTAAGGACGCGTCAGAGAATTTAGAGTTCAAAAGATTCACACGATTTGTGAATTTGTATTACGAGTGTAGGTAGGTCCATACAAGAATTAGATCCGGTAGGAGAGGTCAAGTCTATAGAGTGGTAGCATGCATGAAGCCTGGTGAAGTTTAATGTGTCCGCATAAATCTCCAAAGTGTCGATACACGCTTGTCCACTATGCAAGAGAGAGCAAGAAACGGGGCCGCACCTCTTCTTTAAGTGTCGATACACGCTAGGCTTTGGAGATCTATCATCGAGAAGGTTGGGCTACCTCATGTCAACATTCCCGAGGCATCTTGATGAATCCGTCAAGGAGTGATGGGACAAGCAAACCGATAACCGAAACCCGAATTGGCATGCCATGACTGATGGGGTCATGTACCTAGGGTAGGGTCACAGACCTGATCTAAGTACCCTGCCCAAGGACACCCTTAGAGGAGGTCACCTTCCAGTCGACCAACGAGGGACTCACTAGACTGACTTTAAGGACTCGACCACGAAGACTCACTCGACCACAAGAAGGTCAAGAGGCACTCTGCACTGCAACGGCCTGTAATTAAGTAGACTTTATGATAGTAAAGACACTTTATGTAGGGCGTTACCAGTAACGCCCCAGACTTAACTCACCTTAAACCCTCTCCTACGTGGGATGGCTGGGGTCCTGGCGCACTCTATATAAGCCACCCCCCACCACAGGTAGAGGGGTTCGGCACCTTGTAACTCATATACTCATAATCCACTCGACCGCCTCTGGGCTCTGAGACGTAGGGCTTTTACTTCTTCCGAGAAGGGCCTAAACTCGTACATCTCTTGTGTTTACAACCTCCCCATAGCTAGGACCTTGCCTCTCCATACCTACCCCCACTCTACTGTCAGGCTTAGAACCACGACAGTTGGCGCCCACCTTGGGGCAGGTGTTTTAGCAATTTTGTGGAGAAGTTGCGATTCTTCCGAGTACTTTCATGATGGTGGCTGCTGGAGTTTTGGTCGAGAGTCGAGAGATCCGTCTCGGTGCTCTCACCTTCATCGCCGACGACTCCGCCTGGCTCCAGGAGGCTCCACTCGACGTTGATGCGCTCCCCGTCCGCGGTGCGACGCATTTTCGCGCATGTGTCCGCGGCGTTCTGCTGCGGCAACCGTCGACCCCGTATCGGTCGACTCCTCCATCGTCCACCCTCCCGGTCTCCCGCCAGCGCAAGCGCTCGGGCCGGTCGAGGCTTCAGCGGTGGGTGAGGCACGCGGTGGCTCGCCAGACGGCCACCTTTCATGTTGCGGCAATCGAGCCCGACGAATCTCTCTACGGCCTGTTCGATCTGTCGACTGGCTCCGTAGAGACTGCATCCGAGTGCGATAGCAGTGATCCAGCGGCGGAAATCCTGATGGTCGACGGGCCCCACAGTCCCCCTGGCTTCGCCCGTGATGGTGGAGCAGGCGACGGAGGCGACCCCGCACGAGACCACGAAGAGTACCAGCCCGAGCCACTCGACTCTCTGCAAAGAGAGGAAGTTCGCCGCAGGAACGTGGATGCCCTGCGTACGCCCATCGCAGGAGAAACCCCCAAGGCTCGCGTCTTGGAGGAGGCACGTTTGGCCAACTTGGCCGAACGCACTCGACTGGAGAATCTTCAGCGAGCACTCGACGAGCGCGCGCGGCAACGAGTTCCCGACAACAGTCGACGTCAACTCTTCCCGCCGACTCAGGTATATCGAACCCCAATCCAGAATTTAGCAGCTGCGACCCGTATAGCAGAGTCTATCCAGCCTTCTCAGTTGGAAGCTGGCAGAGGCTTGATGCAGATCAGGGATCTGCTCCGGGCAGCAGGAGATCAGAATTCGGTCGTGTCGCAGTCGCGCAACAGAATTCACAGTCGATCCGTCGCTGCGAATACGGTTCAGTCGGCTCACAGCCCCAGATCGCCTCCGCGGCGTGAAGGGCGCGAGAATCGGCGAGACCAATATGGTGACCGACTCGACCGAAATGATAGGCGTCGAGTGCCCAATTCCCCTCCGAGGGGTGGGTCTTACACTCCTCGGCAGCAAGATGACAGGCGTCAGCTCAGTACAGGGCGAAGAGTTCCAGTCGACCCCAGAGAACCAGGCTTCGACGCGCGGTCCATTATCGTGCAAGGTTTGGTCGACCGGAACAGAGCCCATCGAGGTGGACTCGACAGAGATGCGCCCACAAGCAGTCGAGTGCATGTTTCTGGTCCTGAATGTTTCAGCAGAGCTATCAGAGCCGCAGTTATCCCTTCCAATTTCAGGTTGGCAACAGGAGTCAGCAAGTTTACTGGTGAGTCTAAGCCTGAAACTTGGCTCGAGGACTACCGAGTGGCAGTTCAGATTGGTGGTGGAAACGACGAGGTGGCCATGAAGCATTTGCCCCTCATGCTGGAAGGTTCTGCCAGGGCATGGTTGACTCAATTACCTCCTAGCAGCATTTACACTTGGGAAGATCTGTCCCGAGTGTTCATCAGAACATTTGAAGGAACTTGCAAGCGACCAGCTGGACTGACAGAGTTGCAAGTCTGCGTGCAGAAGACCAATGAGACTCTCAGAGAGTATATTGAGAGATGGATCACTTTGCACCATACTGTGGAGAATGTGTCTGATCACCAGGCAGTCTGCGCCTTCAAGGATGGCGTCAAGAACAGAGAATTAAGTTTGAAATTTGGTCGAACCGGTGACATGACCTTGAGTCGGATGATGGAGATTGCTACCAAGTACGCCAACGGCGAAGAAGAAGACCGACTCCGAAGCGGCAAGCACAAGCCGACCCAGTCGGAAAAGGGAAACACCAGTCGGAAACAAAAGCGGAAGGCTGAACCAGCAGCTCCTGGAGAGGCTCTGGCCGTGACTCAGGGAAAGTTTAAGGGGAAACCAAAAGGATCCTGGAACCCTAAGAAGGTAAAGGATAAAGAAGGGAACGACGTAATGGATATGCCATGTCACATCCACACGAAGAAAGACGAAGAGGGGAATATCATCTACCCGAAGCACACCACTCGCCAATGTCGACTCCTGATCCAGCAGTTTCAGGGAAAACAGTCTAAGGACAAGGAGAAGGAGTCGGACAAGGCCGAAGACAAGGAGGACAGTGAGGAAGGATATCCGCATATCAACTCCACTCTGATGATCTTTGCAGATGTGGAAAGCAAGAGTCGATTGAAAGTCATTAACCGAGAGGTGAACATGGTTGCCCCAGCAAAAGCAAATTATCTGAAATGGTCCCAAATACCCATCACATTCGACCAATCTGATCACCCGACTCATATTGCCACCCCTGGGAGGCAAGCCTTGGTGGTCGATCCAGTTGTCGAAGGCACTCGACTGACAAAAGTGCTGATGGACGGTGGAAGCGGGCTGAATTTGTTGTATGCAGACACACTGAAAGGAATGGGCATTCCGATGTCCCGACTGAGCACTAGTAACATGAGCTTTCATGGAGTTATACCAGGGAAGAAAGCCGAGTCACTCGGCCAAATAGCTTTGGACGTGGTGTTTGGTGATTCGAAACATTTTCGCAAAGAAAAGTTGACGTTTGAGGTCGTGGATTTTCAGAGTGCATATCATGCCATTTTGGGGAGACCAGCTTACGCACGGTTCATGGCTCGACCATGTTACGTGTACCTCAAATTGAAGATGCCCGGCCCCAAAGGAGTGATCACTGTCACCGGTGATCGGAAAAAGGCAGAAGAGTGCTTTCAGAAGGGCTCAAAGATTGCCGATTCCCAGGTGACAGCGGTCGAGTTCGAGGAATACAAGCAAAACGCAGATCCGAGTGACTTGCTGCGATCCAAGAAACCCGCCACAGAGTCTGCATTTCAGTCGTCCGGTGAGACGAAGCCTGTTCACATTCACCCGACCGACCCCGATGCAGCTCCGACCCGCATCTCCACAACACTCGACCCAAAATAGGAAGAAGCGCTCATCCAGTTCCTCCGTGAGAACTGGGACATTTTTGCATGGAAGCCCGCTGACATGCCAGGTGTTCCCAGGGGACTGGCTGAGCATCGCCTAAGAGTCGACTCATCTGCAAAACCAGTCAAAGAGCATCTTCGGCGGTCCGCCGTCCAGAAGAGAAAAGCCATTGGTGAGGAAGTGGCTCGACTGTTGGCGGCAGGATTTATCCGAGAGATATACCACTCCGAGTGGCTCGCTAATGTCGTCATGGTTCCTAAGAAGGACAAATCGCTCCGAATGTGCATTGATTTCAAGCACATCAACCGGGCCTGCCCGAAAGATCATTTTCCTCTCCCTCGCATAGATCAAATTGTTGACTCGACCGCGGGATGCGAGAGACTGTCTTTTCTAGACGCCTACTCCGGGTACCACCAGATCCGTCTGTACGGACCCGACGAGGTAAAAACAGCTTTCATCACTCCATTCGGGTGCTTCTGCTATATCACCATGCCGTTCGGCCTCAAGAATGCCGGAGCCACATTTATGCGAATGATTCAGAAGTGTCTACTCACTCAAATCAGTCGGAATGTGGAAGCATATATGGATGATATCGTTGTCAAGTCACGAAAAGGTTCCGACCTGCTCGCTGATCTCGCCGAAACATTTGCCAACCTCAGAAGGTATGATATCAAGCTCAATCCATCAAAGTGCACATTTGGAGTTCCTGGTGGCAAGTTACTCGGTTTTCTCGTTTCCGAACGGGGAATCGACGCTAATCCAGAGAAGATCGGCACTATTCTCCGAATGAAACGCCCTGTGCGAGTGCACGATGTCCAGAAGCTTACTGGATGCTTGGCCGCATTAAGTCGATTCATCTCACGACTCGGTGAAAAGCATTGCCTCTTTACCGACTGATGAAGAAGGCAGACAAGTTCGAGTGGACTCCAGAAGCTGATGCAGCGTTTGCCGAGCTAAAAGCTCTGCTCTCCACCCAGCCGGTGCTTGCTGCTCCAATCAGCAAAGAGCCTCTTTTGCTCTATATCGCAGCCACAGGACAAGTCGTCAGTACTGTGCTTACGGTCGAGCGAGAAGAAGAAGGAAAAGCTCTCAAAGTTCAGCGCCCAGTGTATTATTTGTCTGAAGTCTTGACTCCATCCAAGCAGAGATATCCTCATTATCAGAAGCTTGTGTATGGAATATACATGACCACAAAGAAGGTTGCTCATTATTTCTCTGATCATTCCATCACAGTCGTCAGCGACGCCCCACTATCAGAGATTTGCACAACAGAGATGCAACTGGTCGAGTGGCCAAATGGGCGATTGAACTTCTTCCCCTGGATATCAAGTTTGAGGCAAAGAAAGCCATTAAGTCCCAGACAATAGCAGATTTCCTCGCCGAGTGGATTGAACAGCAGCAGCCGACTGAAATTCACTCGGAGCATTGGACCATGTTCTTTGATGGCTCTAAGATGTTGAATGGTTCCGGTGCTGGGGTTGTCCTGGTTTCCCCCAGAGGAGATAAGCTCAGATATGTGCTCCAGATTCACTTTGATTCCTCCAACAATGAGGCAGAATATGAGGCCCTCTTATATGGATTGCGCATGGCCATTTCACTCGGCGTCCGTCGCCTGATGGTCTATGGCGACTCGGATTTAGTGGTCAACCAAGTGATGAAGGAGTGGGACGTGAGAAGCCCAGCCATGACTGGATACTGCAGTGCAGTGAGGAAGCTGGAAAAGAAGTTCGAGGGGTTGGAGCTCCATCATATACCCCGACTGAAAAATCAAGCAGCTGATGATCTAGCAAAGATAGGTTCCAAGAGAGAAGCCATTCCGAGTGGTGTGTTCTTGGAGCATATACACACTCCGTCAGTCAAAGAAGATCCTTTCACCGAAGAAGCTCCACAGCCCAAGAGTGCCACAGATCCGACTGAGGTTGAAGTCCCAGCGGTGGTCGACTTGATCATGGAGGTCTTGGTGGTCATTCCCGACTGGACAGTTCCATATATCGCGTATATCCTGAGAAAAGAGCTTCCGGAGGATGAGGAAGAGGCTCGACAGATCGTCCGTCGATCTAAGGCCTTTACCGTAATCAAAGGACAATTATACAGAGAAAGCGCGACTGGAGTTGGTCAGAAGTGCATAACACCAGAAGAAGGTCGACTCATCCTCAATGATATCCACTCGGGGACCTGTGGTCATCATGCGTCCTCTCGGACCATCGTGGCCAAAGCATACCGAGCCGGATTTTACTGGCCAAAGGCGAATGAGATGGCAAAGGAGATAGTGGATAAGTGCGAGGGATGTCAGTTCTACTCGAATATGTCGCACAAGCCTGCATCGGCTCTGAAGACCATCCCACTCGTCTGGCCTTTCGCAGTATGGGGGTTGGACATGGTCGGTCCTTTGAGAACAGGACGAAGCGGCTTCACGCATGTACTGGTGGCAGTCGACAAGTTCACCAAGTGGATCGAGGCTAAACCAATCAAGAACCTTGACACCGGTACTGCTGTTAGCTTCATCAGGGAACTAATATTCAGATATGGAGTCCCGCACAGCATCATTACGGATAATGGGTCGAACTTTGACTCGGAGGAATTCAGAGATTTCTGTAACTCCCAAGGCACACGGGTCGACTACGCTTCAGTCGCCCATCCGCAGTCGAATGGACAAGCAGAGCGAGCTAATGGCCTGATTCTCAAGGGATTGAAACCCCGACTGATGCGTGATCTCAAGCATGCAGCTGGAGCTTGGGTCGACGAACTTCCCTCAGTGCTTTGGGGGCTGCGGACCACACCTAATCGGTCGACCGGAAGAACTCCATTCTTCTTGGTCTACGGAGCTGAAGCAGTCTTGCCGAGTGATCTTCTCCACAATGCTCCTCGAGTTGAAATCTACAACGAAGCAGAAGCTGAACAAGCGCGGCAGGACGCAGTCGACCTTTTAGAGGAAGAAAGGGAGATGGCTCTGATCCGGTCGACCATCTACCAACAAGATTTGCGTCGTTTCCACGCCAGAAATGTGAGAGGTCGAGCCTTCCAGGAAGGAGATTTAGTTCTCCGAGTGGATCAGCACAAACCACACAAGCTTGCTCCTTCTTGGGAAGGTCCCTTCATCGTCACCAAGGTTCTCCACAACGGGGCGTACCGTCTTTACAACGTCGAGCATAATATCGACGAGCCCCGAGCTTGGAACGCGGAACTACTCCGCCCATTTTACACTTAAGTTTTATCACTCGGATGAGTTGCAATAAAGTACTTCTGTAGTTCATGGACCTCAAAATAATAGTGTCATAGTTCCTCCATAATTTTTGTCACTTTTTATTTTTGTCCAATAAAATTCCCCCTCAGTGGGTGACTTAGCCGCGAATCCGTTTCGCCTAAGTTTGTAAAAATCCTACCGAGTGGTGAGCCAGACTCCCACTCGGAGGCTTAGCTGCGAATCCGTTTCGCCTAAGTTATCGAAATCCTACCGAGTGGTAAGCCAGACTTCCACTCGGGGGCTTAGCTGCAGCCCTGTGCTCGCCTAAGTTGTAAAAAATCCTACCGAGTGAAGAGCAAGCCTCTCACTCGGGGGCTTAGCTGCAGTCCAAGCACTCGCCTAAGTTTTTAAAAATCCTACCGAGTGAAGAGCAAACCTCTCACTCGGGGGCTTAGCTGCAGTCCAAGCACTCGCCTAAGATATAAAAATCCTACCGAGTGGTAAGCCGGACTTCCACTCGGAGGCTTAGCTGCAGTCCAAGTACTTGCCTAAGTTATCAAAATCCTACCGAGTGGAGAGCAAACCTCTCACTCGGAGGCTTAGCTGCAGTCCAAGCACTCGCCTAAGTTTGTAAAAATCCTATCGAGTGAAGAGCAAACCTCTCACTCGGGGGCTTAGCTGCAGTCCAAGCACTCGCCTAAGATATAAAAATCCTACCGAGTGGTAAGCCGGACTTCTACTCGGAGGCTTAGCTGCAGTCCAAGTACTTGCCTAAGTTATCAAAATCCTACCGAGTGGAGAGCAAACCTCTCACTCGGAGGCTTAGCTGCAGTCCAAGCACTAGCCTAAGTTATCAAAATCCTACCAAGTGAAGAGCAAACCTCTCACTCGGAGGCTTAGTTGCAGCCCAGTGCTAGCCTAAGTTATCAAAGTCCTACCGAGTGAAGAGCAAACCTCTCACTCGGAGGCTTAGCTGCAGCCCAGTGCTAGCCTAAGTTATCAAAATCCTACCGAGTGAAGAGCAAACCTCTCACTCGGAGGCTTAGCTGCAGCCCAGTGCTAGCCTAAGTTAACAAAATCCTACCGAGTGGAGAGCAAACCTCTCACTCGGAGGCTTAGCTGCAGTCCAAGCACTAGCCTAAGTTATCAAAATCCTACCAAGTGAAGAGCAAACCTCTCACTCGGAGGCTTAGCTGCAGCCCAATGCTAGCCTAAGTTATCAAAATCCTACCGAGTGAAGAGCAAACCTCTCACTCGGAGGCTTAGCTGCAGCCCAGTGCTAGCCTAAGTTATCAAAATCCTACCGAGTGAAGAGCAAACCTCTCACTCGGAGGCTTAGCTGCAGCCCAGTGCTAGCCTAAGTTAACAAAATCCTACCGAGTGAAGAGCAAACCTCTCACTTGGGGGCTTAGCTGCAGCCCAGTGCTAGTCTAAGATATAAAAATCCTACCGAGTGAAGAGTAAACCTCTCACTCGGAGGCTTAGCTGCAGCCCAGTGCTCGCCTAAGTTATAAAAATCCTACCGAGTGGTAAGCCGGGCTTCCACTCGGAGGCTTAGCCGCAGCCCAGTGCTCGCCTAAGTGGACTAAAGAATAAGTCGATTGCAGTAAAGGCGCCTTGCTTTGAACCTGCAAAAGACATTTCGAGCCAAAAGCAATCATATTCAAGCACCAAATTCAAGTTTGAATCGATATCTAAAGGAACCGAAAGTGCTCAGGCGTTAAGCCCGTTAAGGTTTATCGGTTACAATTCCACTCGGCATACCGAGGCAAATTTAAAGCGTCGAGCTAGAAGAAGTTTTTTACCCCTCCTGTGGAGGGCTGGAAGGTGCAACAAACTCATCAAGGTCAATTCCGTCGGCGATCCGAGTGGCAGCCGCAAGGAAAGTTTCCATAAAGGACCTGAAGTCGTGTTTCTTGGTGTTGGCCACCCGGAGGGCCGCCAGCTTCTCTTCTCGCGCATCTTTGCAGTGGACTCGGGCCAGACACAGAGCAACATCTGCACCGCACCGAGCCGAGGACTTCTTCCATTCCTGCACTCGACCAGGGATCGTGTTCAAGCGAGCCATCAGCGACTCAAGGTCATTCTGAAGTGTCTCCCCAGGCCAGAGCGTCGAGTCGATGCGAGATGTGGCGGCCTTCAGCCTTGCGAGATAGTCCACGACAGCTGCAACACGAGACTCCAGTCGGAAAACATCCATGGCAACTTCGTCGTTCACCGGAGAATTGACGGGGTCGAGGTTTGGCTCCAGCCGGCTAGTTTCTTCTTCAAAGTTTTGGCAAAATTCTGCAAGGATGATCACTGAGTCAAGGGGATGGTCGAATGGAAAAACCACGATTGGAAATGTTTGCCGAGCATAGAGGTTTACCTTCAAGCATAAGAAACAGCTTCTTGGCAAGACCACTCAGGAAGGCCTCCAGATCATTTTTCTTCCCAGTCAACTTACTGACTTGGTCGGTCAGGGCAGCTTTATCAGTTTTCAGTCGACTGACCTCCTTGTTGGCGATCCCAAGAGCAGCTTTCAGATTGGTATTGTCTTGTTCAAGCTTGGTGACTGAAGCTAACTTCTCGTCAGCAAGCTTGATCTTCTCAGCTAGTTCGAGGTCTTTCTTCTGTTGGGCCTCCCTTACCTTACCTGCAAGTTACAGCAAGATCAGATTTTGAAACAAGCAAGGGGAAAAGCAGTCGTCAGGGTCTCACCAAACATACCTTCGGTCTCCTCCTTTGCCTTCGTCAGCTTCTCCTGAACCAGCTTCAAGCTCAGCTCGAGTTGAGTGTGCTTGTTTTCCAGCTCAGAGTAGCGAGCCACAAGATCACAGGAGTTCTGCGAAGAACCAATCGACTAAATGTCAAATATAATTCACTTCCGAGTGAAAAAGGAAAAATCACACGTTTCTAAGACTACAGCCGAATACAAGCATTCGACCGTAGTCTCGGGGACTACACCCAGTGGGTGCACTCAGCGTGCCCCCACTAATCCTGTTGAAGATAAAGTCGACCAGTCGACCTCAAAAAAAAGGGGGGGATGTATTCTTTAAGACTGTAATCGACTGCAAGCAGTCGACCACAGTCTCGGGGACTACACCCAGTGGGTGCACTCAGCATGCCCCCACCGGTTTGTGAAATCCAGTCGACATAGTCAACTGACAGAAAGATCGACATCATAAAGCCTAAGGCCGACTGCCAGCAGTCGACCTTAGCCTTGGAGACTACACCCAGTGGGTGCACTCAGCGTGCCCCCACTAATCCTATTAAAGACAGAGTCGACCAGTCGACCGGATTGCGAAATCCAGTCGACTTGGTCGAATGACAGAAAGGCTGAAATTATAAAGCCTAAGGCCGACTGCCAGCAGTCGACCTTAGCCTTGGGGACTACACCCAGCGGGTGCACTCAGCGTGCCCCCGCTAACACGGAGTTTAATCGACACACCCAGTGTGTGACTATTATAAATTCTGGAAAGGAAAAGTTTTTGGTAGCATATCCTAACAGAACAAACGGTGGTCGACTGACCTGAACATTGCTTTGGAGGGCAGAACTGGCGTCATAAGCCGCCTGGCTCGCATCCCGGATGGTCTTCAACTGCTCCATCATGATTCCTGCCTGACGTATCGCCTCCTTCGCCGCGCCAGCTTGGTCCTCTGGGACGTGGTGCGTCGTGAAGAGGGAGGGCTGCTGAGCACTCGTCAGTGGATTTGCGAAGGACACCGTGTGTCGAGTGGTGTTCTCCTCCTCCGCAATCAGAATCTCAGGCGCCGTCACATCCTGGGGCACCCTGCTGGCGGACGCTTTCCTACTCCTTCTGCGCTTCAGCGGTTCCTCATCCTCATCATCATCAGGGAGATTGATAACAGCATTGGGTGGAGCTACAGAGAAGAATCAGGATCAGAGATCGTGAGTCAGTCGACTAAAAACGGCGTTAAGAATATAGTACCTGGTTTTGAAGTTGCTGCGTCCTCCATCTCATGGTCATCAGCCCGGGCTGAGGTCTCAGAAGTAGCAGCACTGCAACTCTAAAGAATCAGTCGACTAACTTCAGCGTTAACCAGAGACAAAGTTCACACAAAATAAGAAGACTTAAGCAGCACGATTACCCTGATATGGTGGGGATGGACACCTTCATCTTCGGCAGGAGCTTGGTCAGCTTCGATGGGGCCGCCTTGGGCTGCTTCGGCGCCTTTTCAGTCGGTACCGGAGAGGTGGTCCGAGGGCGCTTGGTCGACTGAGCAACGGTCGCAACCCCCTTGCCACGTTCAGTCGAAGGGTCGTGGACAAGCTTCGACCGCCTTTCTGAGCGCGGTGGTACGACCTCCTCCTCCTCTTCTTCCTCGTCTTCAACGTCATCTTCATCACCGTCATCATCATCATCGTCATCATCATCCTCAGCAACGTCCGAGTCCCATTCCTCCTCCTCCTGGCTCTCGCCCCCACTCACCTCACCCTCCTCAGTCGGAGCTTGTGCCCCATTGGGCATCGAGTACAGCTCGGTGAGGGCCTGGTAGATATCAAGACAAGGATCAATCGACCAGTCGGCAGGATAAACAGAAACGAATATGACAAGAACACAGTGGAGAGCAGAGCAGACATACCTTGTTTGGATCGCTGTTGTGGTCGAGTGGAGGAATCCTTCTGGCTCCGCGTGGGTTATCCTTGTTTCCGGTAACGGCGGCCATCCATCTTTCCAGAGTGACATCGTTGACTGCTTCTGGATGGACTCGAGTCTCGTCTTCAGTCCCACAGTACAACCACATGCAGTGGCTCCGGAACTGAAGAGGCTGGATACGACACCTAAGGAAGACCTCCAGGAGATCCATGCCCGTCACTCCCTCCCGAACCAACTGCACCACGCGCTCCATCAACATCTTCACGTCAGCTTTCTCCTCCGGGATCAACTTCAGAGAGGAGGGCTTGTTCACTCGGTCCATGGTAAACTGAGGGAGTCCACTCGACTGCCCCGGCGTCGACTGGTCCTGGCAGTAGAACCAGGTCGACTGCCAGCCTCTGACTGACTCGGGAAAGGTCATGGGCGGGAAGGTGCTCTTATTCCTCACCTGGATCCCCAGGCCCCCACACATTTGGACGACTCGGGTTCTTTTGTCGCCTGGGCTCGCCTTCTTCACGGTCTGAGAGCGACACGTGAATATATGCTTGAACAAGCCCCAGTGCGGTCGACAGCCCAGAAAACCCTCACACATGGACACGAACGCAGCAAGATAGGCGATAGAATTTGGGGTAAAGTGGTGGAGCTGCGCTCCAAAGAAGTTCAAGAAGCCACGGAAGAAAATACTCGGCGACAAAGAAAATCCATGATCAACATGGGTGGCCAAGAGCACGCACTCACCCTCTTCTGGCTGGGGCTGCCACTCCTTCCCCGGAAGCCTCGCAGCTCCATGGGGGATCAAGCCCTCGTTGGCCATGTCGAGGAGATCTTTCTCTGTGATGGTCGACTGGATCCAATCTCCTTGGACCCAGCCCTTCGGCAGGCGGGATCTGGACGAAGACCCGCCGCGGCTGGTGGATCTCCCCTTCGCCTTCTCCGTCGCCGACGCCTTCTTCGCGCGTTCCAGCGCCGCCGTCTTTACCTTGGCCATGGTTGCCGGTGAGACGCGCGAGGGGAAGTTGTGCGGAGGCGAGAGCGAGCGCGCTGGGCGGAGACGAAGGAAGCAGAGAGGGAGAATGCTGAGGCACAGTACAAAAACCCTCGCCGGGCGCATTTATAAGGTCCCTTCCGAGTGGATGACAGGTGGGCCCGGTCGATCTAATCATATCCAGGAACAGTTATGCAGGCGGGATACGTGGCGAAGAAAGTGGCGCGGAGATCGAGGCGTCTCTGTCCCGTCCCATCCAAACGCCGCGGTCCGCTCCGCTTCGCGCGCTTCCCCAAATTTCGCATCCCGCGGAATCCGCGACGGCAGATCGGTCTGTCAGACGCGGGGTTTCCTGCGATCCGTCGCTCGGAGATCGTCGAAGCCCGAAAGATCACTCGACGAAAGAAGAGAATGGATCGAGTCGACCGAAGACAAGTTGCTCACTATCGACGAAGAGATTCTTTGGTCCAGAACAACGCACGATCAGTGTGCAAAGGTTAATCGGAAACAACATCAACTCCTTCCTCACTCGAAGCCTCAATCCATTCGGGGGCTAATGATGGGGTCATGTAGGTCACAGACCTGATCTAAGTACCCTGCCCAAGGACACCCTTAGAGGAGGTCACCTTCCAGTCGACCAACGAGGGACTCACTCGACTGACTTGAAGGACTCGACCACGAAGACTCACTCGACCACAAGAAGGTCAAGAGGCACTCTGCACTGCAACGGCCTGTAATTAAGTAGACTTTATGATAGTAAAGACACTTTATGTGGGGCGTTACCAGTAACGCCCCAGACTTAACTCACCTTAAACCCTCTCCTACGTGGGATGGCTGGGGTCCTGGCGCACTCTATATAAGCCACCCCCCACCACAGGTAGAGGGGTTCGGCACCTTGTAACTCATATACTCATAATCCACTCGACCGCCTCTGGGCTCCGAGACGTAGGGCTTTTACTTCTTCCGAGAAGGGCCTGAACTCGTACATCTCTTGTGTTTACAACCTCCCCATAGCTAGGACCTTGCCTCTCCATACCTACCCCGCACTCTACTGTCAGGCTTAGAACCACGACAATGACCTCTCTCATCATGCTCACCTCTTGGACCGTTTGAAACGAGCGAAATGCTAGGGTATTTCGGCAAAAAAATGCACCACCGCCTATTCTCCTCCAAACAATCCTTGAAGAGGCAAAGTTATGGGTTACTGCCGGCGCAAAGAAACTAGGGACTATCATTTTGTATGAGTAATTGTCATGTCGCTTGTATGGGTGTCCTGTAAAACTCTAAACACTATTATCTCCTTATTTATTAGATGAGTCAAATCTTATGCCTTGGTTTCGAAAAAAAAATCTCCAAAGTCGTGGTATTCTATATCGTCTTTCTGTTTGTGAAGTCCTAGGTATTCATTTTTATTATTTGATCCCCTTGCTTTCAGTCTAAGAATATCCAAGTTCGTAAGACGCACAAGGATATCTCGGAAATGCGCAGGGGTACTCACCTGCTAAGTCATGTCGCCCGCTCGTCTTGCCTTGTGATTCGGGCAGTAGTTTAATCCCTCACGAGGCCGCACAGTAAAATAGGAAATGCTCAAAAAGTTTTAAGTTTCAACGATGAAAGTTATGATTTTTGCATCTAAAACTCACATGTTTCAACTAGTTTTAGAGATGTAATTTCAAGCATTTTTTTGTGTTGGTTGTAGACACAAAATAATTGACTTTTATCGATCGCTCATACTACTAAGTTTCAACAATGAAACTTATCATATATTTTTAAAAGTTGTCAAAAATATATTCAAATGGATTGTATTTAAAAGCACGGGTCATGAGTAACACGAATATAAAAACAAAACTTAATTTGAATTTTTGTTTAAAAGATATAAATTTTTGAAAATCGGAAGTCAAAATAAAAAGCGGACACCAGGAACATATGCGTGCCCCGCACTTGTGTGCCATAAATCCTCTCCCAAGGATATCTAGGTCTTCAACTAAACTAGCGAAATGTATGTTATGTATCACTTGAAATATATCACTAAATTCATCGAATGAAGAGCATACTACACACATTTTGTCGGTCAAATTAAAAGAAATTGTGCCCGCCTATCAAACCTGGATAGAGGTAGTACAAAATAATCATAATAGTCCCACTTTCCCAGAAATCCTATGGCACCACTTTTTGCTTGCCTGTGATTTAGCTAACATTGGTCAGAAAGATGAACTAGAGTTGCCAATGAAGCATCGGCATGCCAAAAACTTGCAATAATCCAGACAAGGATAGATATTTTAGCCACGGCCGTAAAACAGTAAGGTAAGCTTTGAAACATATACCTAAGTTGCTATAACAATAGATTTGAATTTTTTTTCTGCAAAGAATAATCCCAAGAGTTTTTTACCTTATAGGACCTACCACACTGAATCCTTTGATGAATCAGTAGCTAGTGGAGTCGTAGCTATCTTTCTTAAAGACTGGTCAGCTAGTGGATAGTTCCTATTTGACCTTCAACTGTAATACAACCCATGTATCATGATCTTTTCCATGTAAGCTTATATTTATAAAATGGAATATGACGCGTGCAAGAATTAGGCATGATCCTTTGAGTAATCTAGTAGCTACATGAGAATGATGATCTAATCCTGACGAAACGGCGACGCCCATATTTGCATACAGTAAAAATATTATCAGAAAGTTGGTGTTGACGCGACTGAGGCCACATGATTATTGATCGGCTTCAACTTGAGTGGTCATATTGATATAAGGGTGTTTGTCCCATTGGTGCAAAGGCTCCGTTGAGGTGACCATTTCATCATATGTACACTAATTTATAATCAGCCAATTCCAAAAGTAGAGTGAAAATGAGTGTGCTCCTTGCGCATCGCCTTCACAATCTTCTCACTTGTCTTCTCACTTGGCCAGGTTAACTAGCTATATCTAATGTAATTCTCGGTACTAGATCCCCCCAACTCCACCAACTGTCCAGCTAGTCGGTAGGCAATATAATAAAGACGCACTAACCAAAAACATAACTTTTTTTTTACTTTCCCCATAAGTTAGCCCTAAGTTAATTAAGAAATCAATTTTGTTATGAGCATTGAGTTATTGGTCAGTGGCCTAAAAAAAGAGAGTTATTGGTCAGTGTACATGTTGAGGGGGGATGTTTGACAGAATATGGCCTCCCGGTGTCCAGCTGCCAGATGTTTCACCGTGGTTTACGCTATTGATCACTGTGAGTTGTTGAGTCACATTGTCTAGTACTACCTCCGTCCTGATTTATTGGTCCTTCTTTTAATTAGTATCATATTTTGACCATGATTTTACCTAATAAAATATAAGTTATGCATAAAAAATAGTATTATCAGAAATTATGTTTAAATATGAGTCCGAGATATAATTTTTGGTGGCATGCGTTAATATTTTGTTAGGTAAATCTATGTAACACAAAATATGAAGAGGACCAATAAACCAGAACAGAGGTAGTATTGGGATCAACAAATAGGGTGAACGAAGTAGAAAAATAAGGTCCCCGATAGCTTGCGATCGTCAGCTCTGGGAGGAACTGGGCAAATGATTCGTTCATTCCAGGAGGAGCGATCAAGCGAATCATCGTGATGCCTTTTTGACGTTCGCTACAACGGTTGTCAACGTGAACCCTCAGCTGGCCCATGAAGCAGCCAGGAATAAACGGGGTAGGCCCAATTAGCTCTTTTTTAAAAATAAAATGCCATAAGAGATAAAAAATCCGATGCATAAAAGGCAGAGACACAAGAATTTACAATTGTCATGCTATACTTTATAAATCTACCATCCTCTAATTTGAAATTTAACCATGGTATATTTTAAAACAAATGTGACACATATCTACAAAAACTAAAATTGCCATGCTCTATTTTTAAAAACGACAAAATTGGTCCGATGGCAAGTTCAACATCAACAGATTAACAAATGTTTTATCTACATAAGTCCAATAAAATTGCCATGGTCCAAAGATGAAAAAAAACTTTGTAAAAGGCATGGAAAATTGTGAAGAATCTAATTAATAAAATTGACATGGTCTAATTAATACAATTGTCATGGTGTAAATAATGAAATTGCCATGGTCCAATTCGTAAAATTGCCAAGGTCTAACTGACAAAACTACCAAGGTGTACATGATAAAATTGCCATGGTCTAAAAAAATGAAATTGTCATACTACCTACAAAAACGACCATTGTCTAAATAATTAAATTGTCATGGTATCTACAATAAAACTATCATGGTGTAACTCGTAAAAAAATTCGTGGACTAATTGTCTAAATAATGAAATTGCTATGCTACTATAAAAGCATGCAACTTTGGGATTTTGTAATGGGCACGTGCCAAAAATATAAAAACGCACATGGCAAGTTTAGAAAATTTATTCTCCGAAAAACAGGGCAACTTTTTGGAGGGCACTTGGCAAAAAATTAGGAATTTTTTGTTCTTTCAAAGATGGGCATTTTTTGGAATTTCCAAAAAAAAATGGCCAAAATTTTCAACATGAAAAATCAAATTCAAAACATTTTAGCTTCCAAACAATAGCAAATTTGACCACATTTGTTGACAATCCTGGTAAGCTCGCCCTCCTTCATTCAGTAGGTCATGAAATCGAGTCACCACCCACGCACCTTTCCATGATTTTCTTGTCGGGAGAATAAAAGAGCGGACGTTTGTCAAGAGGCTGGTTACAACGAATTACTCTGAAAACTTACACGGTGGCAGCCTTGCATCGCGATTCGTGCTAGGATATCGAATGGCAACCAACACGTTCGCTGCGAGAATGTTCCCAGCAAACGTTTGTTGGTTATCATTTTCGGAAAATAAGCAAGTAGGGAGAATGGTTATCATTAGGTCATAGATAATTAGTGGAGTACTGCTAGGGCAACTTTGGATCATGGGATTCAGTAACATGTGAAAAAGAGCACGCATGAAACTGAGAAGCATATGAAGAGAACACATAATTTCAAAATTGATTGTACGGATAGAGTTGAGGACAACTCAACTGAGAAAGACGTGGAGAAAACACCAAATTTCAAAAATGGTTGTACGGATAGGGTTCAGGATAACTCAACAAGAGTGTCTTCGTCCTGCACGGATAAGTATAAGAAGAGGTTGGAGTGTACATCGAATCGAAATTTCTAAAAATATAAGGTGTAGCAAAACACATAAATATTTAGGTAGCAACATTCCTTTGTGTTACAATATAGGAAAATATAGACCAGCGGGGGATGAGCCCAGTGGTATTTTAATTAAGGAAGGTGTTAGATACCAAATTTAAATCCGCAAAATAATATCATGCACACAGGATTCAAACTCGTCTCTGCCAAGATGGACTATTTTTTTATTAA
Organism: Triticum aestivum; assembly: GCF_018294505.1. Lineage (NCBI taxonomy): Eukaryota > Viridiplantae > Streptophyta > Magnoliopsida > Poales > Poaceae > Triticum > Triticum aestivum. The sequence continues at coordinate 369,566,370 of NC_057795.1, read as the reverse complement.
ACTTGATAGTTTTCTATATGGTATCACAACTAATAAAGACGTCTCTATATTGGCATCTCTTTATTATTTTCATTTTTGGCAAACAGGCAAAACTCATGTGCAATGACAACCATTATTTGCTCCTCCCATGTGTTGTGGGGAAGACACGGGGGTGTCCGAAAGAGACGTCATGTTAGACACGGACACACAAACCCCACATGAACTTCACTCCTCTCCATCCTCCCCCCGAGCCAGTTGCCGTCCCCTGCTCTCCCCTTCCCGCCTACCGTCGTTGCACCACACCAGCCGCCCCTCGCGCATGGCGATGGGCCGCAGCAAAAACCAAGAGGAGCTCGAGCGCTTCAGCATGGCCTGACTATTCAGAGGAGGGGAGACCGACCCAACTTCGATCTGCAGTCTCGGCCTTCCGCTGCCCTCAGATCGCCATCATCGTCGCACGTCCTCCCGATGCCATACGACACGCTTCCTCATGCTCGCCGTAATTCGTAATTTGTGCTTTCAAGCTTATCTAAGGGATGTGTGGGTCCTTCGGGACCGTACCTCTTGTTCAAAACAAAGTTTGTGATTAAAACCCCAATTAACACTATAAGCAAATACAGATTGTCATCGCTTTGGCAGTTCATTGGGCTTTTTTGCGTGGAAAGACTTTTGATCTATTTATATTCAATTAGGTGGTACAACGAACACCAGAAATAAGAAAAATTACATACTGATCTGTAGACCATAGTTCGTTGGGCTTTTGAGTATCTGCAATTCTACACTTTGAGTCAAATGATATCTAGAAAAAAATTCCAAAGGTTGGATTGAAAAAGAACTCAATGAATTTCGGTGATCCACATGGCGCCAAAACGAAGATATCCTCATTGGACATATTGGCTGGCTTCCTGCCTGCTAGTCCTTGAACATGCGTTTTTTAAACCAAGCGCATGCTTAGGTGCGATCAGCCACCAACTCGGTTTGGCATCATTTGTAGTGAAAAGTTGTACTCGTGTTCATTTTTGTAGTATCAGAACACAAACAAACAAATAGTAGTACACTGACCAATGATTGTAGAACTGCGGATTAGATAAAATCGCTAATCAAGAGGGCCAAAGTGCTAGTGGTTCCGTGGAGTAGTGATCACTCATCTCGGACCGATAACGAAGAACGGCTTGCCCACCGGTACCGACGTGACGGCGTTCGGGTGGCGGTACCACTCTCTCGTCCTCGCCGGGGCCCTCGAGGTCGATCGATGGATCGCCGTCGCCATCTATCGTTGTCACGTGTGCAGCCGGTGAGGAACTGAGATCAGTACGTGTGGCTGCCGCACCCGCGACGTCAGTTGCACAGTGCACCTGCCCGTGGGCGGCGAGCTGGGTCGTACGAGTAGATGACCGGCGCGCGTCCCACAACTATTTTAATATAGCGCAGGTGCAGATATTCAGGCTAACTCCACCGCGCGACTCCAAATGAACGTTCGTTTTATCCGGATTTTGTCTGTTTGGGTAGGGCAATGGGGTCGTGTCCGGGCCTGTCCTGAAATGCAGTGGCCGTGCGCCCAGCGCGCGGCCGCATCCGTTTGCCCCATCTCGTCTGCCAGGACCTAAAAATGGCCATATTTTCATATGAAAACAAGTTTGCACGTCCGAATATAATTAAAATAGTTTTACAACCAAATCGAAATTGTCTTGAATGAACATAAAACGAACCAATACATCTATCGGTTGCCAACATGCTCCCACCCGTGCTCAACCAAGTCATTTTGAAGAGCCCTATGGGTGTGCCAATCACGCAGCTCAGGATGAAACTGGCAGAACTCATCAAACGTGGCCGGTTCTTGGTGCAGGGGCTCAACATTGTCACCTTGAAAATCAAATCCTTGGTCGAAGATACTGTCATCACGCTCGTCCTCGATGATCATGTTGTGCATGATCACACAAGCAGTCATCACCTCCCAAAGCTTCCTTTCATCCCATGACAGTGCAGGGTATCGAACGATGCCCCATCGAGATTGAAGCACACCAAAAGCACATTCCACATCCTTTCTAGCACTCTCTTGCATTTGGGCAAATCTCTTTCTCTTCTCACCTTGGGGCTTCGAGATTGTCTTCACAAAAGTTGATCACTTAGGATATATATCATCAGCTAGATAGCATCCTTTGTTGTATTGGTGGCCGTTGACCTCAAAGTTGACAGGTGGGGAGCGGCCTTCTGCAAGCCTCGCGAAGACTGGAGAACGTTGCAGCACGTTGATATCATTGTGAGAACCTGCCATGCCGAAAAAAGAATGCCATATCCAGAGATCCTGCGATGCCACCGCTTCTAATATGACAGTGCACTCGCCTACATGCCCCTTGTACTGGCCCTGTCAAGCAAATGGACAGTTCTTTCACTCCCAGTGCATACAATCTATGCTGCCAAGCATGCCTGGAAATCCTCTAGCTGCGTTGGTCCCCAACAATCTCTCTGTATCAGCGGCAGTTGGCTGCCTCAAGTACTCTGGACCAAACACCTCGATCATAGCCTGACAAAACTTGTACATTGACATCAGACATGTTGTCTCGCTCATACGCACGTACTCATCCACCAAATCGTCTGGAATTCCATAAGCAAGCATGCGGACGGCCGCGGTGCATTTCTGGTAAGAGGAGAACCCAAGCTTGCCAAGGGCATTCGTCTTGCACTCGAAGTATGGGCCATGAGCAACCACTTCCTCTCGGATACGATTGAACACATGCCTTCACATTCGAAAACGGCGTCGGAATTTATCCGGCTTGAAGAGCGGTTTGTTGGAAAAGTAATCGGCATAGAGCAGGGCGTAGCCTTTCTCCCTGTTGCAGTTCAGGTTGGGAGCACGGCCAGGGACTGAACCCCTATACCGAGGAAGCTGCCGTTGAATGTGGTCGTGAACGACCAGTGCAGCCACCACAAAATCTTCATCATCCGATGAACAAAAGAAGTGGTGGAAGAAGAACTCGTCTTCACTGTTCATACCTTTGTGGGCAAAATTTCGAACACCTTGCGGCCCTAGTGGCGAAGGGGCCGTGATGATCACCTCGACGCAGCAGGGGTGGTTGTCGGCCGGCTAATGGCCGCTCTGGAGCCGTCCAAAGCTGTCGCGGCCGCCGTGGTACGTCGCGCGGCGGTCGTGTCTCCTCTGTCACCGGCAAAGACGGCGACGGTCAAACCTCCTCCGATCGACGACCAAAACTACGGCGAAAACGGCGAAGCGCAGGCGTGAAGGCGGCCACGTGGTTTGGTATGGACGGCCGGCGGCTGCGCGGTGAGTAGGTGGCCGGAGAATAGCGGCGACGCCGGCGGCGGGGCGGGGCGGGAGAGAGAGGGTCGAAGCGTCGGGAGGGAGGGACTGCTAGTGTCCCCGACAGGCGGGCCACAGGGGGGGACAAGGGCGTGCGTCCCGGCCATCCGCGCACGTCCATTTCACCCCAAACCGAGCGCAACTTTGGGCCGGGGATGGGTCGAAAACAGACGGATTCCGAACATTTGTCCGTTTGAGGCCGCGCGTTGGGCCGCGCTATTCGTCCGTTTTACTCCAAACGGACGCACTCGGACAAGATGGGATCGTGCGATGGAGTTGGCCTCATGCATAAGCACATATTCACCCTCATGTACACGCACACCTTTCTTCGATAAATATCTTTGAGAGACTGAATCGGCACATCATTTAGAAATTAATGAAATAGCTATAAGCGTCTTTATAGTTGATGAAAGCGTCTAATCCGCTTACCGCAGCTGCATACGTTGTAGACTTAATTATTATTTCCAGTTTTACATCAGCGTGCAACTGCATGTCCATCGATTGAGTGTAGCTGCAGTTGCATGCCCTATGACCGTGCGCAACTTCCTTTACGTATACATAAATAAATAGGGTAACCCGCCGTAAAAAATAAAGTTCGAGCGCACATGGCTCTCGCGAGCCCGCCTGCGCCGCCGTCCTGATCTCTCTTCTCCGGCCTCCCCTGCACCTGCCCAGTCCAGATCCGGCATTCTCTCGACGCCCTCTTGCAGCCTACGTGCTTCTCCTCGCGGGGTGATGCCATGGGTGCTCATCCACGATCTCGACCCGCGCCTGCGTCGGTCGCGACAGCGGCGGCCACTCCGGCCGTGCCGAGCGCCGGCTCCTCGCCGCCCGCTGCTCCAGTTCCCGCGACCGCCCTCGCCTCTCGCCGCCCCGACCCACGACCTCGGCCTGCATCCGCGTCGGTCACGATGGCGGCCGCCACTCCTGCCGTGCTGAGCGCCGGCTGCCCGCCGCCTCCCGCTCCAGCTCCCGCGTAAGCTCTCGCCGCGTCCGTCCTGGCCTCCCGCCGCGCCGACCCAACCGTCCAAGGGCGGAGGGTGGCACGTACGCTCCTCGGGGAGGAGGCGACGACATCTTCGGCTTCGACAGAGCCCTCCGCTCCCGCTTCGTCTCCAGCAGCGCCCGCCGACCCGTCCCCGACCGACTTAGGCATGGGGCGACATGTGTCCTGGGCTTCCCTTAGTGACGAGAATGTTGACGATGAGGAAGAGGAGGAGTTGGCCCCATTGACGCCATCGGCTGCCAAAAGCTCTGTCCCGGCAGCTCAGCATGCTGATCAGTGTGTGATGCCCGAGAGGGAGGCGACTGGAGGATGGCAAGATGTGCTGCCTCGGCATGGCCGGCGCCGTCTGGAGTCACCAACTCCGGCATTACCCCCTCGTCCCATTCCGGCTTGGCTCTTTGGTAGGTGTTGCAGATGCCTTGCTCCTGGTCATCGAGCCGCTGATTGCACAGATCCCTTGAGGTGCTGCCGCTGTTTGGAGAACGGCCACTGGGCGCGTGGGTGTCGCAATGCTTGGCGTCCATTCAGCTCACTTGCATGCCTTCCCATGCCGCCACAGTCTCGCCTCGACACCGAGCATTACCGAGCTCCAACTCCTTGTGATGGTCCGATGGTATCCCAGCTCCCCTCCAAGGTGCTTCACCGCAGGTCCTGGGCATCGGTCGTTTCCGCTCACGCTGAGTCGGCAACCCCATCTGATGTGCTGCTCCAGTCCACTCTAGCTGCCCAGGCTGAACTCCTGGTGCGCGTTGGGAGGTTTCTGGAGCGAGCGGAGGCTGCTCCGGGAAAGCTCTCTCTTGTGCCGGCTGTGTTGCAATCCGCTCCTGCGCCACATCCTCCTAGCGAGGTTGATGTTGGTGGCTCAGTGGAGAACAGAGTTGGGGAGTTCTATGGTTGTTTCTCCCCTAGAGTTATGGACAACTCATTATCACCGTCTGCCTTGCCCACTGTGATGTCTACCGTTGAGGGCGGGAGCATTCCCGTGGTTGTGCCTCCGGTGCTGCAGGTGATGCCCGAGCTTCAAGTGTTATGTGCGAGCTCTGATTCACCTCTATCAGTGGAGCATATGATGGTGGACACGCAAGCAACCATGTGTGAGGGACATGATTCAACCTTGACATGTGAGTCGAGTGAGGTGAACTCGGCTGCGCACTCACATGTGGCTTCTGCACCCATTCCACCCCCGCCGACGGATAATTCCAATGCTCTCTTTGCAAAAGAGCTTTGTGACTTGCTCACTAGCGTGGAGACTGTTAGCCCTGAAACTGGAAGGGCGATTGCTTGCATCCTGACGAGAACGACATACAAGGGCAAATACAAGAAGGCGAGTGATTGCCCTCGGTCTGGTATAGTGAAGGAGAAGCCACCAAGGTGCAAAGGCAAAAAGAGTGGCGCCACGCCCGCAGCTGCTTAATGGATGATTCTCGATCCCTCGGCTCATCCTCATGGTTTGGGTCGTCATATATGGTTTCGGCGTGGTCCACTATCTTTTGTTGGGATGTTCTTGTCGGGTTCAAAATTGTGGTGTACAAGCGTGAGGAGTTATTGCGTGTTAGGAGGGTTTGGCGGGTTGCACGAGTGCTTGTGGGATCATGATTGGTGAGTAACCCAATTATGGTCTGATTGTATCGGTTTTAGCCCGGTTTTCCGTACATTAACCGGGCAATTCTCTTCTTCTTAATTAATCGACGAGGCAATTCTTTTGCCTCCGTTTCGAAAAAAATAAATAAATAGGGTGGTGAATTTTTTTTAAAAAAGGAGAACAAATAAAATTGAAAGAAATGCCCAAAAAATCACGTGCTGATGTCATCTAGATTTCTCAAAAATCTCAGCGGTATCTCAGAGGCCAATAATACTACACGTACACAAAGTTTTACAGGATGAGTGAACCAACCTGTGGTTGGATGGTTAGAGGGACTGATTTCGGCGATGCGCATTCAGTGGGAGGACACGTTCCCGTCGACGACGAGGCGCCTACGGTGACTTCGTAAATCTCAAGATGATATGCCGGCTCAGTCTTTCGGAGGCGCTCATAGGGATAGGGTGTGCGTGTGTGCGTTCATAGGGGTGAGTGTATGCGCGTGTATATGAGCGCTTATGTCTGTACTGATGTTAAAAAAAAACTTTACAGGATGACAACGTGGTCTAATTTAATTGCCCCTCCTGATTTTCAGAGTGGGGCCATTCCCCTTAATCAAATTCCAATCAATCACAGTCAACGAGCCTGTAAATCCTCCATACACCGCCCGTACTCTAGCATTGCTCAGAGGCACCAAAATGGGCGTATGCCCCCAATAGAGTTTTACAGAAATCTATGTACGAGAGCGGCGTACGTGACCCGGCGTGGGGTATCTCAGGCACCAAAAATGGGAGCATCATTCTCCTCCAAGAAAAGGAAACGAAATTGAGCCTGAAAGGGCAGGAGAGTTGCGGCGTTCACGTCACGCTCAGTGCCTCGCACTAGCCACCGTATGTCTCAGTGGAGATCGTCTGAACGTACGACGCCCCTGGTCACGTGGCCACCAAACCTGACGTAACGCGCCGACGGTAACACTCGCCTTTCCTGTTTCAACGGGGAGGGAGCCGCCGAGGACCAGTAATCGGGTTTGGATTGAGAGCGAGTCGGTGCGTGGGCGTCGTCCTCGATCGATCGGCATATCCTCTTCCCCCGGGAGATAACTTGTGGGAGGCACGCACGTACGCCGGCCGGCCGGTCGCGGCGGGAATTATTGTCCCAAAAGGTAGGAGAAAAGCTGATGGCGGCGTCCATTGACGAACGAGCCGCAGAGCGATCCTTCTCGATCGACATCCTTGCGCCTTGCATCTTGATCGCCCAAGCTATTTGCGTCAGCAGCTCCAAGATTCGCAACTGTGTGCAATAAAATTTGGGTTTGGTGAGATAGCGATCGATGTAATCTCGCTGCATTTTTTCAGCATACCTCTTAATTTCTTCTGCCAATTTCCTGTATGACGCTTACGTTTTTCAGAAAAGTTGACGTTTGAAACTTTGAATTTGAGGCCTAATACCGCCATGCACGCGACCGTGTAGACTTGAAGAAAACTCAATTTGTGGTGATATGGGATTCCACTGTTGTTGTGTACGGTTTTTTGAGCGTTAACACCAAGTTTTATTCAGCAAAATCCACAGAGAACGGGATACATCTCTGGTCATGGGTAGGCTTAAGCAAAGATGACGGCCCAAACCCAACGAGAGTGCGAACTTGGCTACACTATGTGCCTCGATGTTTGCGGCACAACCCTTAAAAGTAAAATTACAAATAAAAGAAAAGCTGCTAAGCTGTTAATCTCACTTATGATTGCACCATTTCCTCCGTTGGCTCCCATGTTGATAGCTCCGACCACTCCCTTTGAATCTGAAGCAATCACTAGCTGATGGAGATTAAGATCTTGTGCCAACGCAAGTGCCTCCCTGCATGCTATAGTCTCCAAAATTGCTGGGTCGTCAACACCCCCGATGACTAATACATAGCTACCCAAGTAGAGCCTATTTGCATCTTACCGCTGCAGCGGTGCTCCCGACTCCCTTGCGGCAAGCAGCATCGACATGTATTTTGCATAACCCAACGGTGGAGCCTTTTGTCTCTGTCTTGTAACATTCAATGTACTCGCCATCCGCTGGTTGTGTGTGTGTGGGCTTTGTCGACATGTTCAGCTCCTCAATATATCTGTTGATGAAACAATGGATAGCCTGAGGGCTTTGAAATATGCCCTCGTGGATAGCCTTCCGACGCGCAGCTCAAATAGGCCACATGTACGTGGCGTTGATCACAATTTCGTCCACGGCATAGGCTGCCATGCCGGGTCGCAAACTAACAAGGGCCTAAGATGCATGGGCCTTAAGGCAGAGGCCGGTGGGCTGATTGTAACCCGCAACATGTTGCTTAGGACATCTCCAACGATGACCTCGAACCGCGAGAGCTATTTATTGCCTTAAGCAACCGCAAGGGGAACATCTCGTTGAAGGGGCCAATCTCAAACGCGAGAGCTATTTTTTTTCTTTTCTTTCCATAATTGTTGTCTTTCTTTAGTTTTCCTTTCCCCCCTTTTTTCTCCTCCATTTTTTTAGCTTTCTTTTTCCTTCTCAATTTTTGTTTTTTCTTTTGTTTTTCATGTTTGTTTTTTTCACTCTAAATTTTCATATATGTTAAAAACATTTTTTAATAAGTGATCACCATTTTTTTATACAGGTTCAACATTACCCGAACGCTTATTCAAAAACAATTTAAATACTTGCTCAACATTTTAATAATTATTCAACTTTTTTTAATACATGTTCAACATTTTTCTAATACTCGTTCAACATTTTCTTAATATTTATTCAACATTTTTCAGATAGTTGCTCAACATTTCAAATACTTATTCAACATTTTCAAATACTTGTTCAACATTTTTCAAACACTCGTTCAACAATTTTTAATACTTATTCAACATTTTTCAAATACTTGTTCAACATTTTTAATACTTATTCAAAAAAATTCAAATACTTGTTCAACATTTTCAAATACTCGTTCAACATTTTCAGATACTCGTTCAATATTTTTAATACTTTTTCAACATTCTCAAATACTTGTTCAACATTTTTAATAAACTTTCAACATTTTTAAATACTTATTCAACATTTTTTAAATTCTTGTTCAACATTTTTTCAAATGTTTTTATAGAGTGTTTTTTCTAATATATATATTTAGAATATTTTGAAGTATAAACAAAAGTAAACATAAAAACAAAGAAAAGAAAACATAAAACACAGAACAGAAAGAAAAAAAAGAAAAAAGGAGGCTGGAACGCGGCTCGGTTGCGACCAATGTATAGCTCCGTGACGTGAGAGGCTGCCCTCCTCTCGCGTAGCGCGAGAAATAGGGGTGCCCACCTTGAACCGCCCGCACATGTCCGGACTGCATGGTCCGAACGTGTTATACCATTCAACATGGAACTGTATCGGTCTGTAGGTGGTCCAGACGTATTTTTTCCCGCAAACAAAAGACAACCATGGGGGGCTTTGCGGGCATCTGCACCACTCCCAAGCCCATGCCTGACCGTCTTAGCCCACCAAAATCACTCCCTCGCCAGCGTGCGCTTACTATCCGAAACGGTCAGTGCCGGACTAGAGCGTCAATGCTGCATTCATGCCCGACCGAAGTGGATGCGACCTCTCACTGGCACCGGCATTGAAGCGGCGCGCTAGCCTAAAGAGCACTGCCCGCGCGTGCTTTCCAGTGCAGGCGACTGCTCCGCGTTCAAACGACACCAGAACCGTACGTCTGCCCGCCAGCCACCCACATTAATAACACACAGTTGCCAAGGATCCTACTCCGGTGCCACCCGTTTGTCCCTCTGCCGCCCATCATTGCCTCCTCGCCCGCTATACAAACTGCAGCCCCGACCATAGCCGCATTCATCCTCATCCGGTCCTTTTCCCCTATTTCGCACCACTCCCATCATGGCCTCCTCGCACGCCAAAGGTCCCTGGGACGGACTATCGCTGGAGCATAATAAGGAGATGGCCGCTATTGCTACCGGCTGGCAGGCCGACAGGCAACCGGAGGCCGATGATGCCCTAATGAAGGATGCGGTCGGCGATGAGCCGATACCATCCTTGTCGTTGGCGCCACCCTCATTGTTGCATTGAACCATAACCATCAGCGAGGCTCGTGCCCATTACATGGACAGGAGCGAGAGGAGCAGGTGAAGAAGTTCCAGGAGGCGCAGGCCTACGCAACCTACAACCTCCAGCTCCTCCAGGAGCACTAGCAGGCGGAGAAGCAGCTCAACTCCGGCAGGGAGATCACGCCAGACGCAGACATGGCGGAGCAGATGGCGCTACTCGAGTCATACCGCTCTGCCTGCCCGATCCACCTCAACCGATGGTGGTACCGCGAGCATTAGGCAGAACTGGAGGCCACTTACAAGGATCTTGATGAGGCGGCGGGCGAGGTTTGCGACAAGAGCAACGAGGAGGAGGAGGACATCGTCAGCTACAGCCTGGCCCCGCTATGCCGCCACGACCATGAAGCCGTCACGTCAGCGGGCGCCACCAACAACGAGCTAATGTAGTGCACGGCAGGTCGCCGCCGCTCGGTCCCAATTAGCCCACCACTCCTCCCCTTCCATTAAAGCCAAGCTTGGTGGTTGAACATCGTCGGTCGATTAGCCACTTGGCGACGATGTTGAGGCGGATTGCTTCACTTCTCGGGGCTTCGAAGGCGGAGTTGGAGAGCAGCAAAGTGAAACTGGAGAAGACAAAGCTTAAGTCTCGGGGCTCATGGCCAGAGACGGGAAACGGGCACCGGCGATCATTTACTCTAGGTATTATACCTCGAGAGCCGGACGAGCACCGTTTTTAGTTGAGGTCTATCTGAAATGTAATAAATTATGTCATGTTTATATGAAATGCAACATGCTTGCATGAACGTCGTCCGGTTAATATGAAATACGACGTGTTTGCACGAATTTTGTCCGGTTAGTTCGAATAGTAATTGAAATTTATGCGGGCAACGTTGGATGGCCACCTCCCGCATCCGTGTCCATAGAATGGTCCTCCTCTATCCGCGGACGAATGCGGGAGGAAATTTGCAGGTCATCGTTGGAGATGCCCTTACCCATCTTAAAATGCAACTTCCCAGGCCGGCTGGATGCTTAACTAGTGAGTTCGGGAGAGCTTCTAACCATGGGAGCAACTAACCGTGGTTACTCCTTGCGGCAACCCCTCGAATGTCACTTTGATGGATTGAGAGCATGTTAAGTGACGCGCTCTCGGCAACCATCACGTGTCACCTGTTAGGTGCTCCCTCGGGATATTTTAAGTTATTTTTACGAGTTTTCGGGTTTTAGATGGGGTTTTCTCAATTTTTTTTTGCTCTTCAGTTTTTCCTTGGTTATGGACAAAAAATTATGGGAAAAATATGGTTTTTTTAATTCCACGAGAAGCAAATCTATGCCTCTCAGAAAAGAAAAGAAAATGTGGTTTTTTCTTTCATGGTAGGCATAGATTTGCCTTTCGTGGAGACACGGTTACACTAGCTTGTGCATTTGGGCAACTATTTGACATAGCGAGCATCCAATAAGATTTGCAATAGTAGATGCCTGTAGGCGTCAAATAGATGAGGTGACGGTGAGGTGAGCGCAGTAGTCCAGCTCAGTAAGCGTGCTAACCTTTGTTTCTGTAGGCATGCAGCGCGGTTTTACATTTTATTCATTTTGCTTCATTTTTATGGTTTTCTGCTCTTCATAAATCCATTCTTGTGAAGAAGCTTGTGATTTTTCTAGATTGTAATCAAATACCCATGTTAATCATAAGGATCAAAGATGGCATGTCACTCTATTCGTGTATTTTAGAAATCCTGCAAATCGAAGAGGCTTGTAGTAGTGTTCAAAACTGCATGTAGGCACTAATACATTCTCTTCTTTTGCAGATAAGATTAGGCCCGATAGTGAATAATGTGATACAATATAACAACCACATTGAATACCTTCATCTACATCTCTCAGAAATTACTTTGAACTCCTACCAAGGGACCTTACTAAAGATTATATTCGCCAGGTTCTTTGTTGTGAGAGCAAGGGTCCTAAAGGTAATGAGGTTTTCCCAAGATTTATTTCACAAAAATGATTGGTTGCTGGTCAGTGCCAGCGGCTAGAAGAATGGAAAAGGCTCTACAAAAGCTGAATTTCATTTTGGAAGTTCAGTTGACAAAGTAATCAAAAGTTATTATGTCAAGCCCATACATGACTTGTTAGTGGCTGATCCCTTTGCAGAAATGTTGAGGTTTCGAAACAAGTGTTACAAGTGGTAATATCAGTTTGAACCTCTCATATGTCCGTGTTCAGCTGATCAACGCGAGGTTTCTAATATTAGTTTGAACCTTGTCACTACTGCAGGATACTGCTAACGCGACACTATGATCAGGGACCCTTTGCCGAAACTATGTGCGATGCAATAATCGCAAACGGTGGTGTAAAAAACCGTCAAAAAGGTGCAAAACGTTTGCAATGGCGGAGCCATCAAACACGGCTCAGATTTTAGTTGCTTGTGCGATGCATGACACATGGTTAATCCATTCAAACTGTCTGCGATGAGATAGAACAACATAAACGGGCAGCCATAACAATGTGTGTGCGATGCAGGGAACATGGTTAATCCATTCGAACTATTTGCGAAGAGGTAGAACAACAGAAACGGGCAGCCATATCAATGCGTGTGTGATATACGACATACAGTTAACTCGGACGAACTGTTTTCGATTAGGGAACACAACAGGAACGACTCAACTTAACAAGATGTGTGTGATATGTGGCATACAGTTCACATGAATGAATTGTTTGCAATGAGCCAAAAGAACACAAACGAGTCGTGTAAACAAGATGTGTGTGATACGTGGCAAACAGCCGACTCGGATAAACTGTTTGCGATGAGAAATTACAACACAGGCGGTCAATGCAGTTACTTCGTGTGCGATTCTGTGTGTATATTTTTTTTGAAAAATGCAAATTAGTTGCTTGCAGTGGCGGCGCACACGATGAGTCTGCGAGTACTCGTGTGCGTTGATTAGTATGTTAAACATACATTTCCTTATGTTAACATGTGTGTGAATTTGCAATATGACAGTTAATATGCAAATGCCTTTTGGATATCGGACACACGCTTAAAGTCAATGAACTGTGTACGATACTAATACTTTCCATGCAAATTTATGAACTTGGGTAACAACATTTGAGTAACATATATATATAGTGGTTACACTAGTCGACAAAAGTTGGATCTTCGTAACACGATTTTGACAACCATATGATCCATATCTACATACTTAACATAGTAACAACTATCACATTTTAAGAGGCTAAGGGCCAACAACCATATGGTCCATATCTACATACTTAACATATATAGTACTCCCTCCGTTCCAAAATAGGTTACCCAACTTTATACTGACTTTAGTACAAAGTTGGGTCATCTATTTTGGAACGGAGGGAGTAACAGCTAGCACATTTTAAGAGGCTGAGGGCCAACAACCACAACTATCCACTGGAAGCAACTTGATCATGGTGACTCGACATCTCATCAATGAAAAGGAAGAGCCCTCATGTGCCTTGGTAGAGCATGAGTAGAACAGTGTCTCCAATTTTCCAGTATGGATGCATTGCCACGAGAAGCGAGAACTTGTTAATTTGAATGGTTCCATTTCTGTGGGAAATGAAGTACCTTGCAATCACATTGGCGTTATTAGCAGGCACAAGTGTAATTCGACCACATCGAAAAATCGATCCAGGAACTACTACCGGGGGCAATTTCTGTTGACATGTAGAATAAAAAATAATTATAACATATCATTGAAGATATATATAGTTTATGAGCATCAACATTAAAATAAGACTTTTTACCAGCGTTTTGTGCACACAATTGGTCTTGTTCAGTGCGTTCACCATAGGTCTAATTAATCCCATCCAAAATCCAGTGTTCATACGTTGTGCTATCTCTGCCAGATTATCAACAAAGTTTATGACATGCTTCAAGTCCTTCCAGTGAAATTTGGTATGCTTAGTAACATACAGATCGTTCACTATGCATTCAATATATCCTGCTTAAAAGATGGAAAGGTATTATTTATTCAGAACATGGAAGAAGAATATATAGTGCGCATAAATTGGTAAATAAAATTTGTTACTGCCTAGGAACCCGGAGTCAAAATATGATATCACAATTGGTTGCTCAAAAAGTGATCAATTGGTTGCTTAAATAGTAATATGACAACATGGAGAAAGTTGAAAGGACACTAACCTCGATCAGACTTTGATCGGCTGATGACGTTGGGAAAGTAAACATCCATGTTAATTAGACTAGGCTATGGTGCACGCACTAGAATTTTATTGCCAACTTTCAGTTCATAACACTTAGACATTTTTCTCCACAGGTCCACATTAAAATAGGAGTGACCATCTTTATCAAGTTTTACGCTAATCGTCATTGTAAATCCATGTTGCATTGTCAATATGACATCCTGGGAGTCATCGGCAAAGTAAAGCCCAAGATTTCCTTCTACCCCTGTTCTTGCAAAGCAAGGGATGTACTGCTTGAAATGAAAATTAAGATCGTAAATTAGATATATTGAAATAATAGAGCAAGATGCAAATATGGGAGTAACTAATAGAACAGATCCATATATATAGATGAAAGCAAAGTACACAAATATAGAATTGAAAATAGATAATGTAACAAAGATTTGATGCAAATATATAGATAATGTAGCAACATATGGTATATGTTCACAAATTTAGGCCATGCATACTGTGGTAGGTTGAGATTTAACATACCGAGCGCTCCCTTAAGTCATCCGGAATGGTGAGATAGAACTTCGTTTCTGACTGGCCACGACCACAGTTGCTCGATTTGTGCTCGCACTGTGGACATATGAATGAACACCCACGAATCAGCTAGAACAAAAATGATTCCACGACGATTTCCATCGGTTGATTAACAGCGAAGGACGGACTGCGATAAGAGATGAGTGAGTATTTTGCTAATTAAGTTGATTACCTTCTCCATGAGAAAAATACCCGGCCCAATCCCGCAGAAAACACCAGTCGACCAGAGTCTAGAATGTCGGTGCAGATAGGCGACAGAAAGCGGTAGGGGAGAAATCTGGTGCCGTTTGGAGCGCGACCTACGCCCGCCGCCAACAGCCGTCAAGCTTAGGGTGCAGAGTTGCGGAGGAGTCCACGGCGAGTGAGTGAGGATGAAGTGGGCGAGGTTTATTTTTTTCTTTTGCATGTGTGAGTGGACACACACGGTTCGTAGAGGCGACGAAGATGAATCGTGTGCGATAGTAAATCATCGAGATTAAATGGAAATCCAAATTTCCTTTGTCCTTCATCCATGAGTTTTTTTCTATGATGAATATAAACCCTGCTAATCACCGTGTTCAAATTTGACACTTCTCCGGGTTCATTTACAATATTTAGGGGATTATGTGCATTTTGTAGGCATTAATGCATGTAATTCAAATTCAAACAATCGATGCATGAAAGGGTGCACAAGAACGGTCTGGAAAAAACATACTCATGGTATTTAGTAATTTCTCAAGCCTTTTACAAGGAATGGGTAGAAATTTCAGTGGAATGCATGGCAATAGTCAATCACAAATGCGTCATTTACTGGGTTATCAACTATAGAACAATGAAATATGTGCTTGAAAAACATGACAGCTAGCATGGTGCCATGGTATGGCCTCACCGTGCCCTGGTTAAAAGCTGAGAAGGTTTATTTTATGTCGTCATGCACGCCCTTCATAAATCGAACCATCACCGAGGAAGTTCAATGCTTTCGAGAGGGAAATCACCAAGATTGAAGGGGAATCCAAATTTCTGTCCTAGCTTGTCATTTAGTTTTTTTTGCAATGATCAACATACCGCCTCGAATGCAACGTGTTCAAATTTGACATCTTTCCGAACTCATTTACAATATTTAGGGGATTATGTGCATTTTCTAGGCATTAATTATGCACATAATTCAAATTCGAACAATCGGTGCATGAAAAGGTGCACAAGAACGGTCTGGAAAACCATGCTCGTGCTATTTAGTACATTCTCATGCCTTTTACAAGGAATGGGCAGATATTTCAAGGAAATGTGTGGCAATAGTCAACCATAAACACGTCGTTTACGTGGTTAATAACTATACAAAAATGAAATACATGCTTGGAAAACATGACGCCTGGTGTGGTGCCATGGTATGACATCACCGTGCCCTGGTAGAAATGTCGTCATGCACGCCTTTCATAAAATGAACCATCACCAAGGAAGTTTCATGGTTTCGAGGGGGAAACCAACAAGATTGAAGGGGGGGGGGTCCAAATTTCCTTTGTCCACGAGTTTTTTTCCTATGATGAACATACAACCTGCAAATCACCATGTTCAAATTTGGCACTTTTCCGAGTTCATTTGCCATATTTAGGGGATTATGTGCATTTCCTAGGCATTAATGCACATAATTCAAGTTCAAACAATCGATGCATGATAGGGTCCACAAGAACGGTCTGGAAAACCATGCTCGTGCCATTTAGTAAATTCTCCTGCCTTTCACAAGAAATAATGACAGATATTTCGATGAAATGTGTGGCAATAGTCAACCACAAATGTTTGTTTGTTGAGTTTTCAACTATAGAAAAAAAATGAAATAAATGCTTAAAAAACATGACGCCTGGCATGGTGCCATGGTATGACCTCACCATGCCTTGGTAAAAATTTGAGAAGGTTTGTCTTATGTCATCATGCACGCCCTGCATAAATTGAACCATCACCGAGGAAGTTCCATGCTTTCGAGTCCCCAAGATTCAAAGGGAATCCAAATTTCCATCCTAGTTTGTCATTCGGGTTTTTTCCAACGATCAACATACCGCCCAAATGCAACGTGTTCAAATTTGACATTTTCCCGGGCTCATTTACCATATTTAGGGGATTATGTGCATTTTCTAGGCATTAATGCACATAATTCAAATTCAAACAATCGGTGCATGAAAAGCTGCACAAGAACGGTCTGGAAAAGCATGCTCGTGTTATTTAGTACATTCTCATGCCTTTTACAAGGAATGGGCATTTCAAGGAAATGTGTGGCAATAGTCAACCATAAACGTGTCGTTTACTCGGTTAACAACTATACAAAAAATGAAACACATGGTTCGAAAACATGACGCCTGGCATGGTGCCATGGTATGGCCTCACCATGCCCTAGTAAGATTTGGAGAATGTTTTCCTTATGTCATGATGCACGCCTTTCATAAATCGAACCATCACAGAGGAATTTTCATGGTTTCGAGGGGGAAATCACCAAGATTGAAGGGGGGGGGTCCAAATTTCCATTGTCCTTTGTCCACGAGTTTTTTTTTCTATGATGAACATACAACCTGCAAATCACCATGTTCAAATTAGGCACTTTTCGGGGTTCATTTGCCATATTTAGGGGATTATGTGCATTTCGTAGGCATTAATGCGCATAATTCAAGTTCAAACAATCGGTGCATGAAAGGGTCCACAAGAACGGCCTAGAAAACCATGCTCATGCCATTTAGTAAATTCTCATGCCTTTTACAAGGAATGGACAGATATTTCAATGAAATGTGTGGCAATAGCCAACCACAAATGTTTGTTTGTTGGGGTTTCAACTATAGAAAAAATGAAATAAATGCTTGAAAAACATGATGTCTGGCATGGTGCCATGGTATGACCTCACCATGCTCTGGTAAAAATTTGAGAAGGTTTGGCTTATGTTGTCATGCACGCCCTTCATAAATCGAACCATCATCGAGGAAGTTCGATGCTTTCGAGAGGGAAATCCCCAAGATTGAAGGGGAACCCAAATTTTCTTTGTTCTTTGCCCTGGAGTTCTTTTTCTATGATGAACATACACCCTGCAAATCACCGTGTTCAAATTTCGCATTTTCCGGGCTCATTTACCATATTTATGGGATTATGTGCATTTCTAGTCATTTAGCACATATAAATCCAATCTAGCTATAGGTGCACGGGTGTGATGTGAGGGACGCGGATTGCCGTTCGATCACGGCCCATCCTACGGTGCACACTCGCGATCCGCGTGGCTGGGGTTCCGGCCAATCATAATGAAACACACAATAGGCTCAGCGCACATTGTTTCCGGAAGCGACGGAGATGAACCGTGTGCGATAATGAACCAGCAAAATTGTAAGCGAAGCCAAATTTCTGTTGTTGTTTGTCATTGAGCTCTTGAATCCCAACGCGCTGTACGGATGCCCGGCCCCTCCGTCCCAGAGCTCTCTCCAGGCATCATCCACGGCACCGCGACACACAGTAACTGGTAAGGAAGCGATGGCATCCCGTCGCGCCGCGTTCCTCGCCGCCCGCGATCGCACACATGGTAAGGAAGCGATGGCATCTCGCTGCGCCGAGTTCATCACCGCCGGCGGCCAGACAGTTACATGGGCGGACTTTGAGGCTGCCATGGCCGAATGGGTGGTGGATCTAGAGGCGGCCAAAGCCACACAGAAGGAGCGGAAAAGGCAGAAAGCAGTCAAGAAAAGAGAGTCCTGCCGCCGCAAGAAAAAAGAGGCCGCACACCATGGTGAGGAGAGCTTGACAGAGATCGAAGCATAGTGGGCTTCCGCCTACAAGGCTGGGAAGGAGAACGCCGGCGTCTGGCCAGCATGCCCCGATGGCAGCATGTGAGAAGTAGTTTAAGTTTGTAGTATTAGATCAAATTACCAGTAGTACTTTAAGTTTGTAGTATTAACGTACAATGTCGGTAAGCGCATCCTTTGAGGGCTTTGAGCGTTGATTAGCATGTGTGCCCATGTGCATTTTTTGCGTTAATCATTAGAAGATCACAAAACACACGGTTTCTATGTCGTACATGTCTACGTTTTTTTGCGTTAATGACCCATAAGTCAGTTACCTGTGCGCAATGTTTCCTAATAAACCAGGTGTACCATTGACCGAAAAAATCAAGTACATGTGTACATTGCTTTGGAGAGGGGATCTGCCAACTTTCTTTTTTCTCGCACACGAGTATTCTACGCGCTTCATCTGTGTTGTGTGTTTCCCCCGCCCAAGTTTCAAGTTTCGCACCAAAATTTTCATTAGGCACGCGATTTCATAATTTATTCCTCCAACCACATCCCCTTCCCCTCAGTATCCCCCCTCATGCCTCCCCCTACCGGCATCTCAAACCGCCGCCGCCGCAACCACAACTTCAACCACATCTACGTTCTGCTCGGATCCAGTCAGGTAACCCTCTGATCTCTATCATGTCCATGGCCTGATTGCTTAAATGGTGCCTGCAAAACATCCTCATGCCTCCAAATCCCCCCGCCAGGAGCTTATGGCGGTCCATGGCCCAATGGCCGCTGTGCATGTGACCCGGAGGAACACCTCACCTCCGCCACCGCCGCCGACATGGTGCAGGCTCTGGCCTAGATGAAGTCCCGCAACGACTACCCCCCAGGACTTAAGAGGTAAGATCTGACCAGCTAAATCTTACCAATACCACTTGCAATGGCTATGATTTGTATGGTTGATGTATTAAGCATGTTCGTGCCTTGTTTATTTCAGTACTGCATAGTGTGTGATGTTCAAATATTACCGTGTCCAACTCAATTTCACCAATACCAGCAACAAACTTACAATACACGACTCAGGATATCACTATAGATGCTGCCCATTTGCTATTTTTAGTGGATGCTAACCCTCTTGTACTTAACATGCCTGTCCATGTACTTATGCAGGGTCATAATGGCCGATGCTTTTGTTTGCCGTTGAGGTGAGCTGCATCCCATGTCTTACAGTATTTCACATAATTTGTGCAATTGCAGTTTAACTTCTACCATTTACTGGTGGCATGTAGGTACACATGTTAGTGGCACTGATCCATGCTTCGACCCGAGGAACAACTTGCCTCCGCTGTCGCTGACTTTGGGCGAGCTCTTGCCAAGATGAAGTACCCCAGCAACTACCTCTCAAGACTTACCAAGTATGTACTCACCAGTTCAATCTTACCAATACCAGTTGCAACTAATGGCTATGTTCTCTACGGTCGATGTATTAAGCATGTTCTAGTAAACATGCCTAACACATTTTTGCAACTTTCCCTACCTTTTTATAGAAATCTGGACCATTCTCTGCTCTGGCAGCACATGCCTTGT
The DNA here is from genome assembly GCF_018294505.1 of Triticum aestivum. Taxonomy (NCBI): domain Eukaryota; kingdom Viridiplantae; phylum Streptophyta; class Magnoliopsida; order Poales; family Poaceae; genus Triticum; species Triticum aestivum. The sequence continues at coordinate 369,546,380 of NC_057795.1, read as the reverse complement.
GATGTTTAACTATGCCAATTGCATTTTTATCAGTACCGGTTTCAATGTCTATTAAGCCTGTTAAAATTAATAGTTGAATCCATTTTAAACAGTTGTATTTCAATGACTACAAACTTACAAAACATGACTTAGGATGTTGTTAAGCCTGTTGCAATTAACAATTGAATCCATTTTTAATCTGTCCATTTGCTACCATGCTACTCTCCGCAATGAAGATATACTAGAGATGCTGCCCATTTGCTATTTTTGGTGGATGCTAACCCTGTTGTACTTAACATGCTTGTCCATGTACTTACATAGTGTAACACCCTCGATGCGGCTATATCTCCCACGTGTCGAAGCACGACTTAGAGGCATAACCGCATTGAAAGCAATGTCGCAAGTGAGGTAATCTTCGCACAACCCATGTAATACATAAGGGAAAAGATACATAGTTGGCTTACAGTCGCCACTTCACACAATACATAAATAAACATCCATCATCCAGATTACACTCAAGGTCCGACTACGGAACCAAAATAAAAGAAGACTACCCCAAATGCTACACAGATCCCCGATCATCCCGACTGGGCACCTCTACTGATCATCTGGAAACGATACATAGTAACGACCAAGGGCCTCATCAAATTCCCACTTCAGCTCAATTGCGCCATCTGCGCCGGTATCATTGGCACCTGCATCTGTTTTGGTAGAATCTGTGAGTCACGAGGACTCAGCAATCTCACACCCACGAGATCAAGACTATTTAAGCTCATAGGTAGGAAAAGGTGTAATATGGTGGAGCTGCGGCAAGCACTAAGCATACATGGTGGCTAACATACGCAAGTGAGAGCGAGAAGAGAAGCAACGCGTCGGTCGAGCAGCTAGAAGCGATCAAGAAGTGATCCTGAAACTACTTAGGTCAAGCATAACACAAACCGTGTTCACTTCCCGGGCTCCGCCGAGAAGAGACCATCACGGCTACACACGCAGTTGATGCATTTTAAAGAGGTCAAGTGTCAAGTTATCTACAACCGGACATTAACAAATTCCCATCTGCCTCATAACCGTGGGCACAGCTTTCGAAAGATTATATACCCTGCAGGGGTGTCCCAACTCAGCCCATCACAAGCTCTCACGGTCAACGAAGGAATAGACCTTCTCCCGGGAAGACCCGATCAGTCTCGGAATCCCGGTTCGCAAAACATTTCGACAATGGTAAAACAAGACCAGCAAAGCCGCCCGATGCGCCGACAAATCCCGATAGGAGCTGCACATATCTCGTTCTCAGGGCAACACCGGATGAGACAGGCTACGAGTTAAACCAGCCCTCGAGTTTCCTCGAGGTGGCCCCGCAGGAGCACTGGCCCGGGGGGGTAATAAAGATGACCCTTGGGCTCGCGAAAACCCAAGGGAAAGGGCTTAGGTGGCAAATGGTAAAACCAAAGTTGGTCCTTGCTGGAGGAGTTTTATTCAAAGCGAACTATTAAGGGGGTCCCATAAATCACCCAACCGTGTAAGGAACGCAAAATCAAGGAACATAACACCGGTAAACGGAACTAGGGCGGCAAGAGTGGAACAAGTCACTAGGCATAAGGCCGAGCCTTCCACCATTTACCAAGTATATAAGGTGCATTAATATAAACAGGAGATATTGTGATATCCCAAAGTAACAACGTTCCGACCTGGAACAAACTTCAGCTTCACCTGCAGCTAACAATGCTATAAGAGGGGCTGAGCAAAAGCGGTGACATAGCCAATCAATGGTTGCTAGGACAGGATGGTTAGAGGTTTATCATGGCAATAGGGAGGCATGGTGAACAAAGGCAGGTAGGTCTAACATAGCGAAAGAGCGAATACTAGCAAGCAAAGATAGTAATGATTTCGAAGGTATGTTCATCTTGCCTGCAAGGTTCTTAGAGTAGTCGAAGGCTGGATCCTCGTAAGCGTTCTCAACAGGTTCCTCGTGCACGTACTCGTCTCCCAGCTCTACCCAAAGCAAGAACACAAGCAAGGAACCACAATAAATCACGGTGCAATGCGCAAGCAATATGATGCAGAACATGTCATGATATGCGAGATGTGATATGCAATGCATATGCGTGCTTCGGGAGGAAAAAGGATGAGCACGGCATCAACTTGGCAAACCAAGTATGCCGCTGGAAAGATGAGATGATTTCGGTTGAAATCGATATAAAGATCACCGGGAACGGATGCACGGTTTGCAAATGGCAAGCAAGACAAGTATGGCAGAAAGGTGCGTTTAACAGCATGATGCTACTTAGCATGCAACAAGAAACTATGCTACAGCACCCCAACATAAAAACAAATCATATGGCAATGATCTACAGGAGATGCTTTACAAAAGAGGAACACTGAGCTATGGCTCATTCACATCATAACAGGTTCAAACAAGCATGGAGAAAGTGCAAAAAAATTATCAGGTTGGACATGGCAAAACAGCAGCACGAAGCAATGTTCAGAGCAGGTTATCAACATGCTACAGAAACTTATAATAGCAAACTAAGACATGGCATGAATCTACTCAAAGCATATATCAAAAGTCCCTTACTGACCATAAGCCAAAAAGGGCTAGAAAATATGATGGCACCCACGTAAAAATAGCAAGTTTCGTTAACAGATTTCAGCAAACAAAGCATGGCATTGAAATAATTATGAAGGCACCTTCACGAGCTCGATGCACTCATTACAGAGCTACTCATGATAAACTAAGCATACATCCATCAAGAAGACATTACATAGAAGATATACATGGCAAGAAACAACATCATAGCATATCCGGACCAACTACAACAACCTCGGCCAAATTGAATAACATGTAAACAATCTGCCAGGAAACAATTTGAAGCAAAAGTAGAGCACGAAAATGACATGCTAGGCTACTCCATAATTGCAACCAGGACCATGGATGGATAGAGCAAAACCATGTTTTCAAAACACCCTTACTGAAGTATCTCAAATTATGCATGGATTACTCTGTAGCAACATGTTTACATGGCAACAAAATTACAGCAGAACATGAACTAAAAACAGCGTTAACGCGAAGCCTAGTTTGCATGCTTGTGCTAGTCACCACATTGATCACAAAAATACATGGTAAACACCTCTGTAAAGAAGACATAGCCTAGTTCAAAACACATTTAGGGATCAACCTCATAGGATGCACACATCAATCATGGCAAAAATGACAAAAGAGCTCGTGCTGATAAGAATCTGGAACTAACGATATGAAGCCCTCTTCCAACAACATTTCGGGCATCAAGATGACCTCAAATGTAAACGATGCAATGGGATGAAATGATGTACTCTTCGAGGCGAACAATTTGACATATTATACACACGAAACGGAGCTACAAGTGCGAAGATGTGATGTGATGAACATGCGATGATTTAACAGCAGATTTCAGACTTAGTGAAAAACGGAGGGGGGAAGAAGTCAACCCTGGCGATCCGATCCGGATCTGGCGCGATTCCCGAGGCGGCAGCGCTGCTCGCCGAAGTCGGAGGGAGAAGGAGGCGACGGCGGCCGGGGCGATGGAGGTGGCCGGAGGCGAGGAGAGGCCGGAGGAGGCGCTCGGCGGCGACCCTCGCCGGAGTTGGGGACGACGGCGCGGCTGGGAGGAGCGGGCGGCCGAGGCGGTTCCGGCCACTGGCGGCGGGGCGGACGCGATGGCAGCGGCGGTCGGCGGCGGAGATGCGGCGACGGAGTTGGGACGGCGGCGGCGGAGGTCCCGCAGCGGCGACGCGCTGAGGCTCGGCGGTGGAGACGAAGGAGCTCGGGCGGAGGCGGCAGCCGGCGGCGGCGGCACGACCGGGCGGCGGCGCGCGGGCGCGCGGGCACCCCGCGGACGGCGGCGGCGGCGGATCCGGGCCCCGCGGGCCTGGCGCGGGCCGCGGCGGGCTTCGGCGGCGGCGGGCGCGGCGGTTGCGGGCGCGGCGGCGCCGGGGCGAGCCGGACGTGTCCGGCTGCGGCCGGATGTGTCCGGTGGCGGCGGAAGGGGAATTTCGCTAGGGTTATGGGGAATTGATCCGGGATTTCGGAGGGGGAGGCTTATTTATAGGTAGAAGGAGCTAGGAGTGTCCAAATAAGGTGCGGTTTTCGCCCACACGATCGTGATCGAACGACCGAGAGAATGGAGGGGAGTTTGATGGGTTATTGGGCTGTTTTGGAGGGGTGTTGGGCTGCAACTTAAAAGAGGCCTTTGCGGATATGCGGATAACCGTTGGAGTACCAAACGAGCTCCAAATGTCCCGAAACTTGACAGGTGGTCTACCGGTGCTATACCAGGGCCACTTGGCAAGGCTCGGTCCATTCCGAGAATGTTCAACACCCACACACGGAAAGGAGACAAGAGGGGTGCGCCGGTGCATGTGGAAGTGTCGGATTGCGAAACGGACAACGGGGAAAATGCTCGGATGCATGAGACGAACACGTATGCAAATGAGATACACGTGATGACATGATATGATATGCATGACATGAATAAAATGCAAGAACAAAAGACAAAACCCAACCACGAAGGGAATATCATATCACATAGCCGAAAATGGCAAGAGTTGGAGTTACAAAGATGGAAAGTTACATCCGGGGTGTTACAACACTCCACCACTACAAGAGGATCTCGTCCCGAGATCTAGGACTGAAAAAACTCCGGATATTCGGAACGGAGGTGATCCTCGTGCTCCCAGGTGGCTTCTCGGTCGGAATGGTGTGACCACTTCACTTTCAGGAATTTGATTGACTTGTTGCGAGTCTTGCGCTCGGTTTCTTCAAGAATAGCAACGGGGTGCTCATGATAAGAGAGATCTTCTTGGAGGTCGATCTCTTTGAAGTTGATAGTGCGCTCAGGAGTCTTAAAGCACTTGCGAAGCTATGACACGTGAAACACATCATGCACGTTTGCAAAGTTGGATGGAAGCTCAAGTTGATAGGCGAGATCGCCTCTTTTGCCAATGATCTTGAAAGGACCCACGTATCTAGGGGCAAGCTTCCCTTTGATACCAAAGCGACGAGTGCCTTTCATTGGAGAGACGCGGAGATAGACATAGTCTTTGATTTCAAAAGCCAAATCACGGTGCTTGCTATCATAGTAACTCTTCTGTCGCGATTGCGCGGCTTTGAGATTCTCACGAATGACTTTGCACATTTCTTCGGCTTCTGTGATCAAGTCGTTGCCAAGAAGTTGGCGTTCACCTGTCTCAGACCAATTGAGAGGAGTACGACACTTTCTGCCATAGAGAATTTCGAATGGGGCCTTGCCCGAACTCGCTTGGAAGCTGTTGTTGTAGGAAAACTCGACATATGGAAGACAATCTTCCCACTTCATACCGAAAGAGATGACACAAGCCCTGAGCATACCTTCAAGGATTTGATTGACTCGCTCAACTTGGCCACTTGTTTGAGGATGGAAAGCTGTGCTGAAACGAATGTTGGAACCCATGGCCGCCTGAAAGGAGTCCCAGAACTTAGAAGTGAAGATGCTTCCACGATCTGAAGATATCAATTGTGGAATGCCGTGCAAGGAGACAATTCTGGAGGTGTATAGCTCTGCCAGCTGAGCTGCTGTGATAGATTCTTTGATAGGAAGAAAATGAGCCACTTTGGTAAGCTTGTCAATGACAACGAAGATAGCATCATTTCCACGCTTGGACTTAGGAAAACCAGTCACGAAGTCCATCTCGATATGGTCAAACTTCCATTCCGGAATAGCAAGAGGTTGAAGGAGACCAGCTGGTCTTTGGTGTTCTGCTTTCACTCTTCTGCAGACATCACATTCATTCACGAATTGAGCAATTTCTCGCTTCATTCGCGTCCACCAATATGACTGCTTGAGGTCATGGTACATCTTTGTACTTCCAGGATGAATGGATAGGAGGGAATTGTGTGCCTCATTCATGATCACTTTTCTCATATCACCTTTTGGAACCACAATGCGATCCTCGAAGAAAAGAGTATCTTTGTCATCCAAGCGATAGCACTTGTATTTGGGAGTACCCTTGTCAATACCACGTTTCACCTTCTTCACCATGGTATCCAGGAGTTGTGCCTCACGAATTTGATCTTCCAAAGTAGGAGAGACTATGAGGTTGGCAAGAAAGCCTTGAGGAACAACTTGAAGATTTAGCTTGCGGAAGGCCTCACAAAGATCCAGTTGAAACGGCTTGAGAATTAGACTGTTGCAATAAGCCTTTCTGCTTAGAGCATCTGCAATCACATTCGCCTTGCCAGGAGTATATTTGATACTCGGATTGTACTCCTAAATCATTTCGACCCATCGAGTTTTCCTGAGGTTAAGGTTGGGTTGAGTGAAAATATACTTGAGGCTCTTGTGATCGGTGAAAATGTCCACTTGCCTTCCCAATAAGAGATGTCTCCATGTTATCAATGCATGGACAACTGCCGCCAACTCAAGATCGTGAGTGGGGTAGTTCTTCTCATTGGGCTTCAACTGACGAGAGGTATAGGCCACAACTTTTTTCTCTTGCATCAACACAGCACCGAGACCTTGAAGGGAAGCATCATAGAATACCTTGAATGGCTTGGGTTCATCTGGAGGAGTCAAAACAGGAGCTGTGACTAGCTTCTCTTTGAGGGTGTTGAAAGTGACGTCGCACTCAGGCGTCCAGACATACTTGGCATGCTTCTGGAGGAGGTTGGAAAGAGGCTTTGCAATCTTAGAGAAGTTCTCAACGAATCTTCGGCAATAGCTTGCAAGACCGAGAAAGCTACGGAGCTGCTTGACATTCTGAGGAGGTTCCCAATTCAGGACTGCGGAAACCTTCGCGGGATTAACAGCAATTCCCTTGGTGGATATGATATGGCCAAGATAAAGAACTTCATCAAGCCAGAACTCACACTTGGAAAACTTCGCATAGAATTGATGCTCTCTGAGCTTGTCGAGCACCAATCGCAAATGTTTGGCATGATCCTGCTTATTCTTGGAGAAGACCAAAATATCATTGAGATACACCAGAACAAATTCATTGGTGTAGGGGTTGAAGATAAAGTTCATCATGCGAGAGAATGTTGGAGGAGCATTGACAAGGCCGAAAGACATGACAGTATATTCATAAGAACCATAGCTTGTTCTGAATGCTGTCTTGGGAATGTCTTGTTCACGAATGCGAATCTGATGATAACCCATATGAAGGTCAAGCTTTGAGAAGCCTTTAGCACCTTTGAGTTTGTGACGCCCCCGATTCAATCGTACACTAATCATGCACGCAAATGTGTACGATCAAGATCAGGGACTCACGGGAAGATATCACAACACAACTCTACAAATAAAATAAGTCATACAAGCATCATAATACAAGCCAGGGGCCTCGAGGGCTCGAATACAAGTGCTCGATCATAGACGAGTCAGCGGAAGCAACAATATCTGAGTACAGACATAAGTTAAACAAGTTTGCCTTAAGAAGGCTAGCACAAACTGGGATACAGATCGAAAGAGGCGCAGGCCTCCTGCCTGGGATCCTCCTAAACTACTCCAGGTCGTCGTCAGCGGGCAGCACGTAGTAGTAGGCACCTCCGGTGTAGTAGGGGTCGTCGTCGACGGTGGCGTCTGGCTCCTGGACTCCAGCATCTGGTTGCGACAACCAGGAAGAAGGAAAGGGGAAAAAAAGGGGGGAGAAAGCAACCGTGAGTACTCATCCAAAGTACTCGCAAGCAAGGAGCTACACTACATATGCATGGGTATATGTGTAAAGAGGCCATATCAGTGGACTGAACTGCAGAATGCCAGAATAAGAGGGGGATAGCTAATCCTGTCGAAGACTACGCTTCTGGGAGCCTCCGTCTTGCAGCATGTAGAAGAGAGTAGATTGAGGTCCTCCAAGTAGCATCTCCAAGTATCATCTCCAAATAGCATCTCATAGCATAATCCTACCCGGCGATCCTCTCCTCGTCGCCCTGCGGAAAAGCGATCACCGGGTTGTCTGTGGAACTTGGAAGGGTGTGTTTTATTAAGTATCCGGTTCTAGTTGTCATAAGGTCAAGGTACAACTCCAAGTCGTCCTATTACCGAAGATCACGGCTATTCAAATAGATTAACTTCCCTGTAGGGGTGCACCACATAACCCAACACGCTCGATCCCATTTGGCCGGACACACTTTCCTGGGTCATGCCCGGCCTCGGAAGATCAACACGTCGCAGCCCCACCTAGGCTCAACAGAGAGGCCAGCACGCCGGTCTAAACCTAAGCGCACAGGGGTCTGGGCCCATCGCCCATAGCACACCTGCACGTTGCGTACGCGGCCGAAAGCAGACCTAGCCTAGTGGCGTTCCAGTCCAATTCGGCGCGCGCCGCTCCGTCGCTGACGTCTGAAGTGCTTCGGCTGATACCACGACGTCGGGATACCCATAACTACTCCCACGTAGATGGTTAGTGCGTATAGGCTCGTAGCCGACTCAGATCAAATACCAAGATCTCGTTAAGCGTGTTAAGTATCCGCGAACGCCGAACAGGGCCAGACCCACCTGTCTCCTAGGTGGTCTCAACCTGCCCTGTCGCTCCGCCACAAAGTAACAGTCGGGGGCCGTCGGGAACTCAGGCCCACCACTACCTGGATGGAGCCACCTGCCCCTTCAGCCCCCATCTCTGAACAGTATCACATGTAATGTAACAGTGTAAAGTATATAGTATATGCCCGTGATCACCTCCCGAAGTGATCACAGCCCAGTAGTATAGCATGGCAGACGGACAAGAGTGTAGGGCCACTGATGGAACACTAGCATCCTATACTAAGCATTTAGGATTGCGGGTAAGGTATCAATGACTGTAGCAGCAATGACAAGCTATGCATCAGAATAGGATTAACGGAAAGCAGTAACATGCTACACTACTCTAATGCAAGCAGTATAGAGTAGAATAGGCGATATCTGGTGATCAAAGGGGGGGCTTGCCTGGTTGCTCTGACAAGAGAGAGGGCTCGTCAACTCCGTAGTCGAACTGGTCAGCAGCAGCGTCGGTCTCGTAGTCTACCGGAGAGAAGAGGGGGAAGAAATAATGAATACAGAGCAAACAAAGCATCACAAAATATAACAAGGCGATACGCGGTATTCGGTGTGCCCTAACGCGGTAGTAGGTGATACCGGTGAAGGGGGGAAAACATCCGGGAAAGTATTCCCGGTGTTCCGTGTTTTCGGGCAGAGGAGCCGGAGGGGGAAAGTTGCGAGTTTGATATGTTAGGGGTGTGTGGCGGACGAACGGGTTGCGTATCCGGATTCGTCTCGTCGTTCTGAGCAACTTTCATGTTGAAAATATTTTAATCCGAGTTACGGATTAAAAGATATGATTTTTAAAGGATTTTAATAATTTTGGAATTTAATTAACTATTTAAATAAATTCGAAATTAGATTTATGACATCAGCATGATGTCATGCTGGCGTCAGCAGTCAACATGGTTGACTGGTCAACCTGACCAGTGGGCCCCACTGGTCAGTGACAAATTTTAATTTAACAATTTAATTAAATTAATCAAAATTAATTAGTGGGTGGGCCCCACTGTCATACTAATTAATTAGATAATTAACAGTAGTTAATTAGGTTAATTAATCATTAGGTTAATTAATCTTAATCGTTTATTTTAATCAGAATTAATTAAGTTAATTAATTAATTAATTATTTTTATTACTTATTATCATATTTTATTTTATATTTTTCTTTTAATTCTTTAATTCCCTCTTTTTTTTAACTAAAACGTTCTGGGGCGCGGGCCCTCCTGTCATTGACCCTAGGGGGCCTAGTGGATCGGGCGCTAGCGGGGCCACGCGCAGCGGGCGCCCGGGCGTTTGCACCCGCAGGGCAGACCCGAGACGCCGCGGGGTGGCAGAACTGGCCGCCGGCGTGGCGGTGGCCTGCGGGGCCAGAGGCGGAGGCGGGGGGGGGGGGCGAGACGACGGCGCCAACACCAGGGGCGAAGTGGCACCAGGGGCGGCGACGCGTGCGCACGGCGGTTGCAGTGGCCTTAGCAACAGCGGGGGGCTCACGCCGGAGCCGGTGGGGAGGCTCGGCGCCCACGGGAGCAGGGAAGGCGGGCGAAGCGGATGCGAGCTTGGTCGCGGCCGGAGGCGGAGCAGAGCGGGGGGGAAACATGGGCACGGCCAAGGCGACGGGCGCGTGGGCTCGTCGCGCACGCTGCAGAGCAGCACGGGGCGGGGTCGTAGCGAGGAGCACGACGAGCGGCGGAGAGGGGAAGAGGAGGCCGAGGGCCTCACCGTGGGTTGCAGAGGACGGGGCAACGGGGGTCGAGGAGGGGGTCGGGGACGACGTGGCGAAGAAGAGGCAGGCCGGTGGGGAGGAGGAAGCAGGCCGGCGATGTAGCTCGGAGAGGGGCAGCCCGGCGAGGAGGAGGGGCCGACGAGGTCGTCGTGCGGCGAGGGCGAGGCGGCGACGTCGGGGGCCGGCGCGGGTGATGCGTCGGGGAGGCGGCGATGGGTTCGGGCCCGATCCCGATTGGATCGGGGGGGGGGAAGGGAGTGGGGCGAGAGGAGAGGTGGGGATCGGCGGGGCGTGGGGCGCCGATGGGATCGGGGGTTGCCCCGATCTAGATCGGGGAAGGACGAGGGAGGAGTGGGACAAGGGGGGGGAGTGGGTGGCGGCTAGGGTTGGCCTGGGGGGTGGGGGGGGGTTATGTGGGGAGAGGTGGGCCGGCCGGGGTGGGCTGGCCGACTGGGCCGGCCGGTTGGCTAGCTGGGTCGGTTGGCCCGGGGGTTTGGGGGGTTTCTTTTTCCCTTTTTTTTGTTAGTTTGTTTTTCTATTTTATTTCTTTTCTGTTACTGTTTTATTTTATTCTAGTTTTATAAAGCATAAAAGTTGTACCTTAAAAAGTAACACTAATTATACCTCTACCACAAAAAGGTTTAACCCCCAAATAATATAGTTTAGTATTTTATAAAATACCAAAGCATTTATGTATTTGTCTTACCTACTATTTAATTAATTAAATGCATTTAGAACTTTTATAAAAATGTGGTTTCTCCACCAACATTACTTATGAATTATTTGTCACATTTAGAACATTTCAGTTTTGACTTTTGAAAACGTTTATTGTTTGCTTGATTTTGAATATGAATTTAAATCGGTTCCAAACTAACACGAGATTAGCGAAAATAATCGAAGTGATGTGGCATCATTAGCAGAGGGTTACTGTAGCTTGATTACCCGGGCGTCACAATTCTCCTCCACTACAAGAAATCTCGTCCCGAGATTTAAGCGGTGGATTAAGGGGGGAAAGGTGCTCGTAGCGAAAAACCTAATGAGTCTTCTCGGTCTTGGCTGCCCTTTCGAAGAGGTTGATCCCTTCCGTTGATGTCTTCATTTCTTTGCTTCAGGTCATCATGGTGAAGTCGGCATCCTTTTCTTTGGGAACTCCAACGTACTTATGAATAGGTAAGGTGCAGCTTCTACAACGATAGGATTTTATAAGGGAAAATCTTCTGGGGGTTTCCCAAGTATGAACATATGAGTATCTCTCGAGCTGAACAAACGAAACACATCGAGAGCAAAGTAAGACGGTGCAATAAGAATTTTCAAGCGAATAGGCAATCGTTCATTGCCTGGAACAGAGTGTGAATGGGGTTCAGGGCAACAGGAATAAGTATTGTGTCCGATACAGAATAGATCAACAGGCGGGTGGCCCGTGAATTACATAGAAAGTCAAGCACGAGGGATAACTTTGACAACAGGGTGTACAAGAGAGTCAGGTTTCGATCCTGTGAAACTGTGGGTTATGGGCCCACCATGTGGTTAAAAGTAGAAAGGTTGGTGACATCTGCTCGATCATGTTAGCCAGGCATGTCAGAGGAGAGTCTGAGGGTCATGCCGGCAACAGCATAGGTACCAAGGGCGAGGGACGAAGAGAACCATTTTCCTGCTCGTTGAACGAGGCGGACCAATAGGCAAAGTTCTCGTCCATCGGCGGTTACCGGAAGTCATCAACAGTAGAAACAGGGTTACACCAGACAGGAAGGTACACCGAGGTGTTTACCTAAGCAGGGGATTACCACTGCTCGGTTAAGTAGTTTACAAGTAAGTTTGAACAAAACAACGGGAAGGAAAATGTGCTTAAACACGTATATCAGGGGTATATCCTTCCCAAGGACAAGCAGAGCAAGATATCCATGACAGGATATAAAGTAGAAAACCATTTAGGTAAGGGAAGAAAAATTTCATGACATTACCCATACAACGGTGTTTGGATAATTGATAAAGAGAAATTTAGCATTGTGCTTCAAATGTTCCTGGTGATGAACGGAGTACCACAGACATGCTTCAGGTAGCAATGATATGGTGTTTCAATCAAGGGCCCGACTTCGGATACACCAATGATCCATCAGGAGTAACTTATAAAATAAGTCCTATAATTTCCTCCAGGAAGAGTGGTTATCCTTGCAAAAGAAATCATTATGATAGGTCCTCCAGCCAGGGGGGTGCTAGGCATGACATCATGTTACCGGGTTATCAAAGGACAAACAACATAACTCCTGGAAAGTTGTCCCAACCACCATATCTGACCGAGATTCAGATCCGATTGGTGTCAGGATACCTCAGACTTAGGATACCTGAGAAGAAAAGGTGCAACGCAAATTGACGAGATGACATTGTAAGATTCTCGGGGAAATGAACTATGAAGTGATTTCCGTTAACAAGAGTCCATCATTAACCCAAGGAGAGGACAAGGAGGTGTCTGGTGAACTCAACGGCAATTCACCGAGATTCCCAAAAGATGGATTTCCACCATTAAGTGAACAAGGAGATAACATTTGTCAGCTCAAATGATATAAGGAAGTATGCTCGAGGAAAACATACACAACTAAACATTGGTTGAAGGGTGCGCCCGAAATATGGGTTGGGTTGCACGACCAATGTCAGAATGGTGATTCAATAATCAATAGCCTAAGAATGAACTTTCGACCATTAACTACAAAGAAATAGGGTTGCTAGAAGGAAAGAACCCAAACAACACCGTTCACTTGTTGGAATTAACACGGGGACCAAGAAATGAACGAAGATGGCAAGAAGCATTTTGATATCAAGAATTCTTAAGAGGTGGTGAAATTCCCACCACATTCTTGACAATAAAGAGATGGTAATACTTTCGAGGTAAGGAAGATCAAATGCTGGGTAGCAAGGAACTCAAGGTATAACACCAAGCATGAACAAGCTTGTGTTGGTGGGAAGGCAATAAAGTAGTCGATGATAATACAATTCATTGAGGGCAAGGATGGTATTTCTCATCATGAATTCAATTGATATCCTGGATGAGCTCAGAATGTTGATGATCACGACACCTTTGTCGCGAGAGTTCATGAAGATGTAATCGATCGGCAACGACATCAAGTCAAAGTAATGATGAAGTGAAAGGTTATTGGAACCAAGGGTACGACACAAACTCGTAACCAAGCTTGTTGTTCAAGGCGAAATGATATGACGATGAGGATAGACGTAAGGTTAGTTCATCGTCGAAAATTGTGCTCCGAGAAGAAGGACCAGGTAGCACAGTTAAAATTTGGCACGATAATGATATAGTCGAGTAGGCTCGGAATGACGTGATTGAGTTCAAACTCGTACTTAAAGAAGATTACTAAGAGTTATTGAACCGTAGAGCGGACTCGGTTCAGTTATCGGTGTCTTTGAGTGTTTATTAACTCAGAGCCCGTGAAAAATTGGAATCAGTGGGAAGGTAGCACTTGATGAAGAACTCATAAGGAGTTATGCAGTTCCATGATAATCTCGAGATACCAGGAGGGTAATACTCGACACAAGATCAAAGTAAAGGTCGGACTGGTGTATTGATCCATAGAAGACAATTGTTTAACTTGTCCGAGAAATGGAATCAAGAAGAACAATCATGGTCGGAACCACGGTTGCGTAGGATCAATTCACAGATATCATATGTTAGTTATCAAGGAAATAGTTATTATTACAAGAAGCTTCCATGATAGGATATACATCGCGTCCATGGGCATGAACACAAAGTTCAAGGTCAACTCCCACTTCCTCAATGCATAACCTTCCATTCACTTCTCGCTTTGATAAAGGCATTAGTGTTGAAAGTTTTACCTGGTGAAATACCAGATGGGTACGATTCGTGAAAACTTTCGAGTTCACACCTATTAAGGAAGGCATAGGTTCAACCCATTGGGGCATCTTAGAATCATATACCAAATCTTCAGAAGTAATTAACTCAAGCTCAAAGGCAGAGCATGGTTGAGAAAGCAAAGGATACAATTTACCAAAGGCATTATGTATCAGAGGAAAGGCTCACAAGGTTATTGAATATGAAGGGCGTTGTCAGATAAAATCCAACAAAGGATCTGGTGGTCCACAAGGGATCTGACGTGAGCATCGGTACTCAACCAGAGGAAGAAGAATGCACGTGCATCATATTATAGAACATCGGAATGATTCGATGCTTAGATAATAAAGGAATTTCGATTTCCAAAACAAAGGATCAGAAGCAATGCTCTGAGTAGGGATGGATAAGTTGAATAGCCTTAGGGTACAATCAATGACAATTGGATTGGTCGAGAACCAATTCCAGTTAAAAGAATGGCAGCTTAGCCGGAGAAGTAATTTATAAGGATCAATGATGATTGCGTGCATTCGCAAACATATTGAGTCAACAGACTCAAAATGATAATGACAAGGAATGTCATTAAGACTACGAGACTTATGGGATTAACCATAATGCGAGCACACAAGAATTTCAAGAGCCAAAGGCTCCAGAGGATTTTCGGAAGATCGAATAGTATTTTGAAGACTTTTGTGAAACTCATGAACAACTGGGGATGAGCGGATACTCGACAAATGCGAGATTTATCCATAGGGGTATTCAGGTGACAAGGAATTGCAAGACAGTAGGCACAAGATATTCTCGGATCAATAGAGAGAATTTCGGGGTATCTTGTAATAACAAGATCAACTGGGAATAAAAGTAAGAACGTCAAGTGTATGTATTTATCCATAGAGATAATTCGATGGTAGGGAATTGCAAAAGCAACGGACACAAAGTCTCAAAAGAGTTTCGGCGAGTAACTTCGAAATCTTCTGGTGCAGCCGGCGATCACCTGGACTGAAGGGGCTCTCCGGGAGAAAGTATTTTCGAGAACCTAAAGTCAGTTTTGTTTTTAGCAAAATCATTTAACCCGAATAGAAGAGAGCTCAGAGTCCCAGAGTAAAGGTCGAGGAGTAAAAGATCCTAGTACCACCCGATGGCGACGTGGGCCCGTAAGGCTCACAGCCATGTTAGTAAAAGTTTTGTAGTGTCTAGACTCGACTTCGGCCAAGGAGTGTGGAAGGGGGTTCCTACAGGCAGTCGGCTCTGATACCAACTTGTGACGCCCCCGATTCAATCATACACTAATCATGCACGCAAATGTGTACGATCAAGATCAGGGACTCACGGGAAGATATCACAACACAACTCTACAAATAAAATAAGTCATACAAGCATCATAATACAAGCCAGGGGCCTCGAGGGCTCGAATACAAGTGCTCGATCATAGACGAGTCAGCGGAAGCAACAATATCTGAGTACAGACATAAGTTAAACAAGTTTGCCTTAAGAAGGCTAGCACAAACTGGGATACAGATCGAAAGAGGCGCAGGCCTCCTGCCTGGGATCCTCCTAAACTACTCCAGGTCGTCGTCAGCGGGCAGCACGTAGTAGTAGGCACCTCCGGTGTAGTAGGGGTCGTCGTCGACGGTGGCGTCTGGCTCCTGGACTCCAGCATCTGGTTGCGACAACCAGGAAGAAGGAAAGGGGAAAAAAGGGGGGAGAAAGCAACCGTGAGTACTCATCCAAAGTACTCGCAAGCAAGGAGCTACACTACATATGCATGGGTATATGTGTAAAGAGGCCATATCAGTGGATTGAACTGCAGAATGCCAGAATAAGAGGGGGATAGCTAATCCTGTCGAAGACTACGCTTCTGGCAGCCTCCGTCTTGCAGCATGTAGAAGAGAGTAGATTGAGGTCCTCCAAGTAGCATCTCCAAGTATCATCTCCAAATAGCATCTCATAGCATAATCCTACCCGGCGATCCTCTCCTCGTCGCCCTGCGGAAAAGCGATCACCGGGTTGTCTGTGGAACTTGGAAGGGTGTGTTTTATTAAGTATCCGGTTCTAGTTGTCATAAGGTCAAGGTACAACTCCAAGTCGTCCTGTTACCGAAGATCACGGCTATTCGAATAGATTAACTTCCCTGTAGGGGTGCACCACATAACCCAACACGCTCGATCCCATTTGGCCGGACACACTTTCCTGGGTCATGCCCGGCCTCGGAAGATCAACACGTCGCAGCCCCACCTAGGCTCAACAGAGAGGCCAGCACGCCGGTCTAAACCTAAGCGCACAGGGGTCTGGGCCCATCGCCCATAGCACACCTGCACGTTGCGTACGCGGCCGAAAGCAGACCTAGCCTAGTGGCGTTCCAGTCCAATTCGGCGCGCGCCGCTCCGTCGCTGACGTCTGAAGTGCTTCGGCTGATACCACGACGTCGGGATACCCATAACTACTCCCACGTAGATGGTTAGTGCGTATAGGCTCGTAGCCGACTCAGATCAAATACCAAGATCTCGTTAAGCGTGTTAAGTATCCGCGAACGCCGAACGGGGCCAGGCCCACCTGTCTCCTAGGTGGTCTCAACCTGCCCTGTCGCTCCGCCACAAAGTAACAGTCGGGGGCCGTCGGGAACTCAGGCCCACCACTACCTGGATGGAGCCACCTGCCCCTTCAGCCCCCATCTCCAAACAGTATCACAGGTAATGTAACAGTGTAAAGTATATAGTATATGCCCGTGATCACCTCCCGAAGTGATCACAGCCCAGTAGTATAGCATGGCAGACGGACAAGAGTGTAGGGCCACTGATGGAACACTAGCATCCTATACTAAGCATTTAGGATTGCGGGTAAGGTATCAATGACTGTAGCAGCAATGACAAGCTATGCATCAGAATAGGATTAACGGAAAGCAGTAACATGCTACACTACTCTAATGCAAGCAGTATAGAGTAGAATAGGCGATATCTGGTGATCAAAGGGGGGCTTGCCTGGTTGCTCTGACAAGAGAGAGGGCTCGTCAACTCCGTAGTCGAACTGGTCAGCAGCAGCGTCGGTCTCGTAGTCTACCGGAGAGAAGAGGGGGAAGAAATAATGAATACAGAGCAAACAAAGCATCACAAAATATAACAAGGCGATACGCGGTATTCGGTGTACCCTAACGCGGTAGTAGGTGATACCGGTGAAGGGGGGAAAACATCCGGGAAAGTATTCCCGGTGTTCCGTGTTTTCGGGCAGAGGAGCCGGAGGGGGAAAGTTGCGAGTTTGATATGTTAGGGGTGTGTGGCGGACGAACGGGTTGCGTATCCGGATTCGTCTCGTCGTTCTGAGCAACTTTCATGTTGAAAATATTTTAATCCGAGTTACGGATTAAAAGATATGATTTTTAAAGGATTTTAATAATTTTGGAATTTAATTAACTATTTAAATAAATTCGAAATTAGATTTATGACATCAGCATGATGTCATGCTGGCGTCAGCAGTCAACATGGTTGACTGGTCAACCTGACCAGTGGGCCCCACTGGTCAGTGACAAATTTTAATTTAATAATTTAATTAAATTAATCAAAATTAATTAGTGGGTGGGCCCCACTGTCATACTAATTAATTAGATAATTAACAGTTGTTAATTAGGTTAATTAATCATTAGGTTAATTAATCTTAATCGTTTATTTTAATCAGAATCAATTAAGTTAATTAATTAATTAATTATTTTTATTACTTATTATCATATTTTATTTTATATTTTTCTTTTAATTCTTTAATTCGCTCTTTTTTTTAACTAAAACGTTCTGGGGCGCGGGCCCTCCTGTCATTGACCCTAGGGGGCCTAGTGGATCGGGCGCTAGCGGGGCCACGGGCAGCGGGCGCCCGGGCGTTTGCACCCGCAGGGCAGACCCGAGACGCCGCCGGGTGGCAGAACTGGCCGCCGGCGTGGCGGTGGCCTGCGGGGCCAGAGGCGGAGGCGGGGGGGCGAGACGACGGCGCCAACACCAGGGGCGAAGTGGCACCAGGGGCGGCGACGCGTGCGCACGGTGGTTGCAGTGGCCTTAGCAACAGCGGGGGGCTCACGCCGGAGCCGGTGGGGAGGCTCGGCGCCCACGGGAGCAGGGAAGGCGGGCCAAGCGGATGCGAGCTTGGTCGCGGCCGGAGGCGGAGCAGAGCGGGGGGGAAACATGGGCACGGCCAAGGCGACGGGCGCGTGGGCTCGTCGCGCACGCTGCAGAGCAGCACGGGGCGGGGTCGTAGCGAGGAGCACGACGAGCGGCGGAGAGGGGAAGAGGAGGCCGAGGGCCTCACCGTGGGTTGCAGAGGACGGGGCAACGGGGGTCGAGGAGGGGGTCGGGGACGACGTGGCGAAGAAGAGGCAGGCCGGTGGGGAGGAGGAAGCAGGCCGGCGATGTAGCTCGGAGAGGGGCAGCCCGGCGAGGAGGAGGGGCCGACGAGGTCGTCGTGCGGCGAGGGCGAGGCGGCGACGTTGGGGGCCGGCGCGGGTGATGCGTCGGGGAGGCGGCGATGGGTTCGGGCCCGATCCCGATTGGATCGGGGGGGGGGGAGGGAGTGGGGCGAGAGGAGAGGTGGGGATCGGCGGGGCGTGGGGCGCCGATGGGATCGGGGGTTGCCCCGATCTAGATCGGGGAAGGACGAGGGAGGAGTGGGACGAGGGGGGGAGTGGGTGGCGGCTAGGGTTGGCCTGGGGGGTGGGGGGGTTATGTGGGGAGAGGTGGGCCGGCCGGGGTGGGCTGGCCGACTGGGCCGGCCGGTTGGCTAGCTGGGTCGGTTGGCCCGGGGGTTTGGGGGGTTTCTTTTTCCCTTTTTTTGTTAGTTTGTTTTTCTATTTTATTTCTTTTCTGTTACTGTTTTATTTTATTCTAGTTTTATAAAGCATAAAAGTTGTACCTTAAAAAGTAACACTAATTATACCTCTACCACAAAAAGGTTTAACCCCCAAATAATATAGTTTAGTATTTTATAAAATACCAAAGCATTTATGTATTTGTCTTACCTACTGTTTAATTAATTAAATGCATTTAGAACTTTTATAAAAATGTGGTTTCTCCACCAACATTACTTATGAATTATTTGTCACATTTAGAACATTTCAGTTTTGACTTTTGAAAACGTTTATTGTTTGCTTGATTTTGAATATGAATTTAAATCGGTTCCGAACTAACACGAGATTAGCGAAAATAATCGAAGTGATGTGGCATCGTTAGCAGAGGGTTACTGTAGCTTGATTACCCGGGCGTCACAGAGTTGCTCGAAAAGCTCATTGATGTTGGGAAGTGGGTACTTGTTCTTGATTGTCTTCTTGTTCAATGGACGGTAATCGACACAAACTCGGTCCGTGCCATCCTTCTTCTGGACAAAAAGAACTCCACAACCCCATGGGGAAGAACTCGGTCTGATCAAACCCAGACGCTCTTGTTCATCGAGCTGCTTCTTCAATTCCTTCAGCTCCTTGGGTCCAAGCTTGTATGGACGCTTGCAAACGGGTTCTGTTCCAGGCTCAAGATCAATAACGAACTCGACTGGCCGATGAGGAGGCATACCCGGAAGCTCTTCTGGAAAGACATCTTGGTACTCACAAATGACTGGAATTTGAGAAATAGCATCCAATTCGCCCTTCTCATTGAGAGAAAACAACCGAATGGTTTCATCACGAGCAACATAGATGATAACATCCTCAGAAGGGTGTGTCAATTGAATTTGCCTGGCAGCACAATCAAGCTGAGCCTTGTGCTTAGAAAGCCAGTCCATCCCAAGAATAAGATCAATATCAGAATCACCAAGAACAATTGGAGAAGATAGAAATTTATAGTCGCCCATCTTGATACCGACATTTGGAACCAATAAGGTAGATCTCAAACGCTTGGCTGGAGAAATAACTTGCATAGCACTAGGTAACTCCTCTGTGTCAAAATTGTGCTTCGATGCAAAAGGATATGTCATGAAAGAATGTGATGCACCAGTATCAAATAAGACTTTAGCAGGAATATCATTAACAGGAAGATTACCCATGATCACATCTGAAGAATCCTCTGCCTGAGCTGCATTCAACATGTTCACCTTTGCATGCTTTGGATTATGCTTGACCACTTCATTGCTTGAAGATCTCACAAGAGGAGGAGGAGGAAGGCGCCTTTGATTTAAACATTTGTTCGCGTAGTGACCTTTCTGCTGGCACTTGTTGCAAGTCACTTCTGAGAGCGGACGATGATAAGGAGAACTTGACCTTGGAGCTTGAGGCTGAGACTTGTTCTGATAGCCTAGGTTGGGTGGGTGGGAAGATCCACGAGCACCTGAGTTCTTATGTTGGTAAGGCTGACGAAACGGAGGAGGAGGCAGATAAAACTTCTGCTGCTTAGCTGCCACTTGTGAGGAAGAAGAAGATTGCACTGCGTCTCTGATTCTGTTCTTAGAAGCCTCACACTTGAGCTGAGCACCTTCTTGCTTGAGTGCCATATTGTAGAATTGATCAAACTGAGTAGGCTCAACAAGAACGAGAGCTAACTGCAGATCCTCTCTAAGGCCACCTCTGAACTGATAGATCATACTCTTCTCATCTGGAACATCTTGCTTAGCAAAGCGAGCAAGTTTCTGAAACTGCTTGTTGTATTCGTACACTGACATGTTGCCTTGCTTGAGATTGCGGAACTCCTCACGCTTGCTCTCAACAACACTGGTAGGAATATGGTGAGCTTTAAAGTCCCGACAGAAATCAGTCCAAGTAATCACTCGACCACCTCTGGAATCCTTGTATTGCCGGAACCAATCAGCTGCCTGATCCTTGAGCTGAAAAGAAGCGAACTTGACATAGTCCTCAGGCCTGACATTGCTGCATTCAAAATGCTTGTTGATATCCACGAGCCAATCATCGGCGTCTGTGGCCTCGACACAATAGCTGAAAGACTTCGGCTGATTTGCAAGGAATTGGTTGAGGGTTGGAAACTGAGGCTGATGATTGAACTGCCCTTGACCTTGATTCCCTTGGTTGCCTTGGCCTTGGTTGCGCTCTTGCATGAGCTGGATCATCATCTGAGCATGAGCATTAGAGGCTGCCATCAAAGCTTGCCATGCCTCCGGAGGCGGAGGTGGAGGTGGAGGGTTCGCCTGACTCCCATCATTGCGTTCCGGATTCTGACGCGTTGGCGGAGCCATCCCGAAGAGGGTGACATCCATTAGCATCTTGATAGACAGATAGACAAGTTGAATCAATGGATAGAAATTGCAACATATAGTCTTCACAAAAAACATTCGAACAAGGATGAACGAATGAATTCCAAAGTAAACATCACACGGCCATAAAGGTGAGAAGCCACTTGAATAGAGATTGATGAATGAAATAAACAAGGTACAACCGGAACAAATACGTGGTAAGGATTACCCAATCACAAACCAAATATCTGTGGAAGAAATGCTAGAGCTACTTGAATCCCACCTATAAACTCCCGAAACTTTCTGGTTATGCAATCTGGTGTTGGGGATACAGGGGAAGCACAATATCTCACCCAAACTAACAATCCCTACATCCAGCTGTATCCATCCGTCAACACATAACCAAGAAACCTTCGGAAATCGTGTACATCAACCTTCGAAAAGCATCCGTTATACGAGTTATGGCAATACTCCCGAGCTCGCCCCAGTACTGGGTTATCGGGGTTATCTCACCAACAACTGCATAAAAGAGATTTTCGATGTCGGCAAATCTCAGGTATTCCAGAACTGCAACGATAAAATTGTGACGACAACACCTCGGAGCTCAACTCCCCGGGACACTGCCACAACCCCTAAATGTCAGGAGGCACCAAGAACAATGTTCTCGTCACAAAACCATCGAAACAATTCCAAGATACCCGCGTGAACCTAAATTTTTTTTTGTGAAATTTTGAGAAGAGGATAGTCAAAACATCTACGTTAGGAGACCTCACCAGAGCGACGAAGGGACTGAGGAGTAAAAAGAATCCTACTCTCCGATATATATAATCCTAAGACTCAAAACATTTTTGTTTCTAGACTCAACATCGCCAACAAACAATCAAGCAGGGGGCTCCTAAGTTGGGGATGGCTCTGATTACGAACTTGTAACACCCTCGATGCGGCTATATCTCCCACGTGTCGAAGCACGACTTAGAGGCATAACAGCATTGAAAGCAATGTTGCAAGTGAGGTAATCTTCGCACAACCCATGTAATACATAAGGGAAAAGATACATAGTTGGCTTACAGTCGCCACTTCACACAATACATAAATAAACATCCATCATCCAGATTACACTCAAGGTCCGACTACGGAACCAAAATAAAAGAAGACTACCCCAAATGCTACACAGATCCCCGATCGTCCCGACTGGGCACCTCTACTGATCATCTGGAAACGATACATAGTAACGACCAAGGGCCTCATCAAATTCCCACTTCAGCTCAGTTGCGCCATCTGCGCCGGTATCATCGGCACCTGCATCTGTTTTGGTAGAATCTGTGAGTCACGAGGACTCAACAATCTCACACCCACGAGATCAAGACTATTTAAGCTCATAGGTAGGAAAAGGTGTAATATGGTGGAGCTGCGGCAAGCACTAAGCATATATGGTGGCTAACATACGCAAGTGAGAGCGAGAAGAGAAGCAACGCGTCGGTCGAGCAGCTAGAAGCGATCAAGAAGTGATCCTGAAACTACTTACGCCAAGCATAACACAAACCGTGTTCACTTCCCGGGCTCCGCCGAGAAGAGACCATCACGGCTACACACGCGGTTGATGCATTTTAAAGAGGTCAAGTGTCAAGTTATCTACAACCGGACATTAACAAATTCCCATCTGCCTCATAACCGCGGGCACGGCTTTCGAAAGATTATATACCCTGCAGGGGTGTCCCAACTCAGCCAATCACAAGCTCTCACGGTCAACAAAGGAATAGACCTTCTCCCGGGAAGACCCGATCAGTCTCGGAATCCCGGTTCGCAAAACATTTCGACAATGGTAAAACAAGACTAGCAAAGCCGCCCGATACACCGACAAATCCTGATAGGAGCTTCACATATCTCGTTCTCAGGGCAACACCGGATGAGACATGCTACGAGTTAAACCAGCCCTCGAGTTTCCCCGAGGTGGCCCCGCAGGTGGCTCATTTCGGACCAACACTGGAAGGAGCACTGGCCCGGGGGGGTAATAAAGATGACCCTTGGGCTCGCGAAAACCCAAGGGAAAGGGCTTAGGTGGCAAATGGTAAAACCAAAGTTGGGCCTTGCTGGAGGAGTTTTATTCAGAGCGAACTGTTAAGGGGGTCCCATAAATCACCCAACCGTGTAAGGAACGCAAAATCAAGGAACATAACACCGGTAAACGGAACTAGGGCGGCAAGAGTGGAACAAGTCACTAGGCATAAGGCCGAGCCTTCCACCCTTTACCAAGTATATAAGGTGCATTAATATAAACAGGAGATATTGTGATATCCCAAAGTAACAACGTTTCGACCTGGAACAAACTTCAGCTTCACCTGCAACTAACAATGCTATAAGAGGGGCTGAGCAAAAGCGGTGACATAGCCAATCAATGGTTGCTAGGACAGGATGGTTAGAGGTTTATCATGGCAATAGGGAGGCATGGTGAACAAAGGCAGGTCGGGCTAACATAGCGAAAGAGCGAATACTAGCAAGCAAAGATAGTAATGATTTCGAAGGTATGTTCATCTTGCCTGCAAGGTTCTCAGAGTAGTCGAAGGCTGGATCCTCGTAAGCGTTCTAACAGGTTCCTCGTGCACGTACTCGTCTCCTGGCTCTACCCAAAGCAAGAACACAAGCAAGGAACCATAATAAATCACGGTGCAATGCGCAAGCAATATGATGCAAAACATGTCATGATATGCGAGATGTGATATGCAATGCATATGCGTGCTTCGGGAGGAAAAACGATGAACAAGGCATCAACTTGGCAAACCAAGTATGCCGCTGGAAAAATGAGATGATTTCGGTTGAAATCAATATAAAGATCACCGGGAACGGATGCACGCTTTGCAAATGGCAAGCAAGACAAGTATGGCACAAAGTTGCGTTTAACAGCATGATGCTACTTAGCATGCAACAAGAAACTATGCTAGAACACCCCAATATAAAAACAAAGCATATGTCAATGATCTACAGGAGATGCTTTACAAAAGAGCAACACTGAGCTACGGCTCATTCACATCATAACAGGTTCAAACAAGCATGGAGAAAGTGCAAAAAAATTATCAGGTTGGACATGGCAAAACAGCAGCACGAAGCAATGTTCAGAGCAGGTTATCAACATGCTACAGAAACTTATAATAGCAAACTAAGACATGGCATGAATCTACTCAAAGCATATATCAAAAGTCCCTTACTGACCATAAGCCAAAAAGGGCTAGAAAATATGATGGCACCCACGTAAACATAGCAAGTTTCGTTAACAGATTTCAGCAAACAAAGTATGGCATTGAAACAATTATGAAGGCACCTTCGCGAGCTCGATGCACTCACTACAGAGCTCCTCATGATAAACTAAGCATACATCCATCAAGAAGACATGACATAGAAGCTATACATGGCAAGAAACAACATCATAGCATATCCGGACCAACTACAACAACCTCGGCCAAATTGAATAACATGTAAACAATCTGCTAGGAAACAATTTGAAGCAAAAGTAGAGCACGAAAATGACATGCTAGGCTACTCCATAATTGCAACCAGGACCATGGATGGATAGAGCAAAACCATGTTTTCAAAACACCCTTACTGAAGTATCTCAAATTATGCATGGATTACTCTGTAGCAACATGTTTACATGGCAACAAAATTACAGCAGAACAGGAACTAAAAACAGCGTTAACGCGAAGCCTAGTTTGCATGCTTGTGCTAGTCACCACATTGATCACAAAAATACATGGTAAGCACCTCTGTAAAGAAGACATAGCCTAGTTCAAAACACATTTAGGGATCAACCTCATAGGATGCACACATCAATCATGGCAAAAATGACAAAAGAGCTCGTGCTGATAAGAATCTGGAACTAACGATATGAAGCCCTCTTCCAACAACATTTCGGGCATCAAGATGACCTCAAATGTAAACGATGCAATGGAATGAAATGATGTACTCTTCGAGACGAACAATTTGACATATTATACGCACGAAACGAAGCTACAAGTGCGAAGATGTGATGTGATGAACATGCGATGATTTAACAGCAGATTTCAGACTTAGTGAAAAACGGAGGGGGAAGAAGTCAACCCTGGCGATCCGATCCAGATCTGGCGCGATTCCCGAGGCGGCAGCGCTGCTCGCCGGAGTCGGAGGGAGAAGGAGGCGACGGCGGCCGGGGCGATGGAGGTGGCCGGAGGCGAGGAGAGGCCGGAGGAGGCGCTCGGCGGCGACCCTCGCCGGAGTTGGGGACGACGGCGCGGCTGGGAGGAGCGGGCGGCCGAGGCGGTTCCGGCCACCGGCGGCGGAGCGGACGCGACGGCGGCGGCGGTCGGCGGCGGAGATGCGGCGACGGAGGTCCCGCAGCGGCGACGCGCCGAGGTGTCGGCGGCGGAGACGGAGGAGCTCGGGCGGAGGCGGCAGCCGCCGGCGGCGGCGCGGCCGGGCGGCGGCGCGCGGGCGCCCCGCTGACGGCGGCGGCGGCGGATCCGGGCCCCGCGGGCCTGGCGCGGGCCGCGGCGGGCTTCGGCGGCGGCGGGCGCGGCGGCGCCACGTGGCGGCGGCGGGGCGAGCCGGACGTGTCCGGCTGCGGCCGGACATGTCCGGTGGCGGCGGAAGGGGAATTTCGCTAGGGTTAGGGGGAATTGATCCGGGATTTCGGAGGGGGAGGCTTATTTATAGGTAGAAGGAGCTAGGAGTGTCCAAATGAGGTGCGGTTTTTGCCCACACGATCGTGATCGAACGACCGAGAGCATGGAGGGGAGTTTGATGGGTTATTGGGCTGTTTTGGTGGGGTGTTGGGCTGCAACTTAAAAGAGGCCTTTGCGGATATGCGGATAACCGTTGGAGTACCAAACGAGCTCCAAACGTCCCGAAACTTGACAGGTGGTATACCGGTGCTATACCAGGGCCACTTGGCAAGGCTCGGTCCATTCCGAGAACGTTCAACACCCGCACACGGAAAGGAGACAAGAGGGGTGCGCCGGTGCATGTGGAAGTGTCGGATTGTGAAACGGACAACGGGGAAAATGCTTGGATGCATGAGACGAACACGTATGCAAATGAGATGCACGTGATGACATGATATGATATGCATGACATGAATAAAATGCAAGAACAAAAGACAAAACCCAACCACGAAGGGAATATCATATCACATAGCCGAAAATGGCAAGAGTTGGAGTTACAAAGATGGAAAGTTACATCCGGGGTGTTACACATAGGGTCATAACGGCCGATGTTGTTGTTTTCCTTCGAGGTTAGGTGCACCCCATGTCTTACAGTATTTCACATCATTTGTGCAATTCCAGTTTAACTTCTACCATTTACTGGTTGCCTGTAGTTACACATGTCAGTGGCACTGATCCACGCTCCGACCCAGAGGAATAGCTCGCCTCCACCGCCGCTGACTTTGGGCGGGCTCTAGCCAAGATGAAGTGCCCCAGCAACTACCTCCCAGAACTTACCAAGTATGTACCCACCAGTTCAATCTTACCAATACTAGTTGCAATTAATGGCTATGTTTTGTACGGTCGATGTATTAAGCATGTTGTAGTAAACATGCCTAACACGTTTTAGCTATTTCCCTACCTTTTTATAGACAACTAGACCATTATCTGCTCTGGCAGCACCTTCCCTGTGATGTTTAACTCTGCCAATTGCATTTTTATCAATACCAATTTCAATGGCCATTAAGCCTGGTGCAATTAGCAGTTGTATCCATTTTTAAAGAGTCGTATTTCAATGTCTACAAACTTACAAACCATGAATTATGATGTTGTTAAGCCTGTTGCAGTTAACAATTGTATCCATTTTTAGTCCATCCCTTTGCTACTGTGCTACTCTTTCAAAATGAAGATATCACTACATATGCTACCATTTTATTACCATTTGCTATTTTTGGTGGATGTTAACCCTGTTGTAGTTAACATTGGCTTTCCATGTACTTACACAGGGCTACAATGGGCGATGATGTTGTTTGCCGTCGAGGTTAGTTGCATCCCATGTCTTATACACCATATAGTTCTAAATATAAGTATTTTTAGAGATTCCAATATAGACTACATAAGGAGCAAAATGAGTGAATCTAGATTCTAATCTAAACTATATCTATAATTCTATATACATCTGTATCTAGTTCATATTGAAATCTAAAAAAAAATTACTTGTACTTAGGGACATAGGTAGTTGTATTTTACATCATTTGTGCAATCTCAGTTTAGCTTCTAACATTTACTGGTTGCTTGTAGGTACATATATGAGTTGTATTGATCCACGCTTCGATCCCTTTTGCGCATGGGGCAATGAGATATTCATGAACAAGCATCAAGTGAGGAAACTAAGAAAGATTGTTAGGCGAAAGAAACAGGTGATTGGAATTAAGCTCTTTATTTACACTTTGTCGAAGACAACAGTGAACTTTAGGATGGTAAGTAATGTGTCGCCTTTTCCCCCTGCCCACAACAAGTTACTCTATTAGACCTCAATATCTGATATTTTTCTATTTTTAGTGGTTTTCAAAGCCATTTACTGATGATTACCTTGCAAACTACATGATCGGAGTGGAGGCAACTAAGGTTAAAGTATATAATTCATGATACCATGATAATGCTCTAGAAGTCTTCCTAAAGGCGGTGAAGGATGGGCAGGTGATCGTCACAAGGGGTTGGACAAAAGTGGTTCGTGCCTATGGCATGCAGGAAGGCACATTATGGGCATTCCGCTTCTTCAACACCGTCTGCAGTCAAAATGATTTACACTTGTATCTTCACCTTTACCGCATTTAAATATTGTGGTTCATCATAGTTAATTGCTGCCTAATCCTGTAATTACTGAACATATTGTACCGGCAGTTTTATTTATGGATTCGTTGTTGAACCATTGTGCTGAGAATTTGAATTGCATGTTTCATATTTCAAAATTTCCAATTTAAATAATAAATTACAGGCAAAAATAAAAAGAGAACAGATGGTCATGGACCTTTGCAAGCGGTTCTAGCAGTAAAAGCGCTTGCGATGGATAGCCCAATGCCACACAGTTTTATTCATCAAATCGTGTGTGATATAGTTGATAAAAGCAAATAGTTAACCAAGATAGACCGTGTGTGATAGTTACACCTTTCACACACGAGCCTACACGTAAAACTGTGTGGGATGTACGTACGAACGAAAACGTTTTCCCTGGTTTGACTGTGTGGGATGTACATAAGAACGGAAACGTATTCCTTGGATTGGCTGTCTGTGATATACATACGAACGGAAATGTTTTTCTGGGATTCACCATGTGGGATGTACATACCTACGGAAATGATTTTCTCCGATTACCGTGTGGGATGTACATACCTATGAAAATGATTGGGTTTTGATGCCTCGCCCGATCGCACACGGCCCCAGCCTGGGTCCCAGGAGGGCCTATCCCCGACGATTTCTGGGTCGTGTGGGAAGGACCCCCTATCGACCACACTCACTTGGCGGCGGTTCCAAATGCCATCACGAAAAGGGGTTAAAAACCGTTTGTTTAGGACCGACACGCACCAGTGTGTAATCTTTGAATTTCATTTCTAATATCAGTTTTAACCTTGTAATCTTGGAATTTGAACCTTGTAATATTTTGTGCTTCTGTGGTACAGTCGTAGAAATGGCATCGTATGAGACTCGTATATTGGTAGTACTATTTTGACCTTAATATGCAATGGACGATTAATATTTGGACCTCAATGGACATGATTTTATTTACCACTCTCGAATGTGTTTACCCTATCGATCTCATTGCAAACGATCTATATTGCGAACTCGCCACGATCTTCGATATTATTGTACACAGTTAGTTTCTTCAACTGTGTGCCCTGTAGAGCGCAGAATTATTGCACTCGAGTGTCAATCATTACCCGTCTGTGTAACTTTGACCTCATCACCCACGGGTAAACTTATTGTCGAACGTGTGCCTTGCTTTAAGTCATTCCACACACTTTGTTTTTGTAAAGCTTTTGCCAGTAAATTAACACCCATGATTCCTCTTCTAGCCGACGCATTGCCAAACGAGCCAGGTGGGAAGCTTGCATGGTTGCACGTGGTAACCTGCATAGTTGTGCGGGAACAGGCTCACCAAAGATACATTTGGCAACTTTTTGAGCCCACGCGTGGTCAAACAAAATGTGTGTGGAGTGCTCAAGCGTGCAGTAGAATCCTCCACTAGGAACACGATGACAAGATATGGTGATTACAGGCCGTCCGGCCCCCATTTATTACAGCAACCATTTAACCCTTGTGTCTCTTCAACATTCCGATCGCGCCCCAGTATTGCAAGAAGCACATGATGACCCACCAGTATAGGGGATCAATCATAGTCCTTTCGATAAGTAAGAGTGTCAAACCCAAAGAGGAGGAGAAGGAAATGACAAGTGCTTTTCAGCAAGGTAATTTCTGCAGGCACTGAAATTGTCGGTAACAGGTAGTTTGATAGGAAGATATTTTTTAACAAGTAACAAGTAACTGTTGGAAATATGCCCTAGAGGCAATAATAAAAGGATTATTATTATATTTCCTTGTTCATGATAATTGTCTTTTATTCATGCTATAATTGTATTATCCGGAAATCGTAATACACGTGTGAATACATAGACCACAACATGTCCCTAGTGAGCCTCTAGTTGACTAGCTCGTTGATCAACAGATAGTCATGGTTTCCTGACTATGGACATTGGATGTCCTCGATACCGGGATCACATCATTAGGAGAATGATGTGATGGATAAGACCCAATCCTAAGCATAGCACAAGATCGTGTAGTTCGTTTGCTAGAGCTTTTCCAATGTCAAGTATCTTTTCCTTAGACCATGAGATCGTGTAACTCCCGGATACCGTAGGAGTGCTTTGGGTGTACCAAACGTCACAACGTAACTGGGTGACTATAAAGGTATACTACGGGTATCTCCGAAAGTGTCTGTTGGGTTGACACGGATCGAGACTGGGATTTGTCACTCCGTATGATGGAGAGGTATCTCTGGGCCCACTCGGTAATGCATCATCATAATGATCTCAAAGTGACCAAGTGTCTGGTCACGGGATCATGCATTACGGTACGAGTAAAGTGACTTGCCGGTAACGAGATTGAATGAGGTATTGGGATACCGACGATCGAACCTCGGGCAAAGTAACATACCGATTGACAAAGGGAATTGTATACGGGGTTGCTTGAATCCTCGACATCGTGGTTCATCCAATGAGATCATCGAGGAGCATGTGGGAGCCAACATGGGTATCCAGATCCCGCTGTTGGTTATTGACCGGAGAGCCGTCTCGGTCATGTCTACGTGTCTCTCGAACCCGTAGGGTCTACACACTTAAGGTTCGGTGACGCTAGAGTTGTAGAGATATTAGTATGCAGCAAACCGAAAGTTGTTCGGAGTCCCGAATGAGATCCCGGACGTCACGAGGAGTTCTGGAATGGTCCGGAGGTAAAGAATTATATATGGGAAGTCGAGTTTCGGCCATCGAGAAAGTTTCGGGGGTCACCGATATTGTACCGGGACCACCGGAAGGGTCCCGGGGTCCACCGGGTGGGGCACCTATCCCGGAGGGCCCCATGGGCTGATGTGGGAGGGGAATCAGCCCCTGGTGGGCTGGTGCGCCCCCTCTGGGCCCCCCTATGCCTAGGGTTGGGAACCCTAGGGGAGGGGGCGCCTCCACTTGCCTTGGGGGGCAAGTTTCCCCCCTTTGGCCGCCGCCCCCCTAGGAGATCCCATCTCCTAGGGCCGGCTCCCCCCTGGGGTCCCTATATAAAGAGGGGGGAGGGCAGCCGCACCCTTGCATATGGCGCCTCCCTTCCCCCTTGCTACACCTCTTCCTCCCGCAGACGCTTGGCGAAGCCCTGCCGGATCCCTGCTGCATCCACCACCACACCGTCGTGCTGCTAGATCTTCATCAACCTCTCCTTCCCCCTTGCTGGATCAAGAAGGAGGAGACGTCACGCTGACCGTACGTGTATTGAACGCGGAGGTGCCGTCCGTTCGGTGCTAGGATCTCCGGTGATTTGGATCACGACGAGTATGACTCCCTCAACCCCGTTCTTTTGAACGCTTCCGCTCGCGATCTACAAGGGTATGTAGATGCACTCCTCTCTCTCGTTGCTATATGAACTCATAGATTGATCTGGGTGAACGTAGGAATTTTTTTATTTTATGCAACGTTCCCCAACAGTGGTATCAGAGCTAGGTCTATGCGTAGTTCTCTTTGCACGAGTAGAACACAAATCTGTTGTGGGCGTAGATGTTGTCAACTTTCTTGCCACTACTAGTCTTATTTTGCTTCAGCGGTATTGTGGAATGAAGCGGCCCGGACCGACCTTACACGTACGCTTACATGAGACAGGTTCCACCGACTGACATGCACTAGTTGCATAAGGTGGCTAGCGGGTGTCTGTCTCTCCCACTTTAGTTGGAGCGGATTCGATGAAAAGAGTCCTT
The DNA here is from genome assembly GCF_018294505.1 of Triticum aestivum. Lineage (NCBI taxonomy): Eukaryota > Viridiplantae > Streptophyta > Magnoliopsida > Poales > Poaceae > Triticum > Triticum aestivum. The sequence continues at coordinate 369,514,690 of NC_057795.1, read as the reverse complement.
ATGAAGGGTAAATAGAAGTTGACAAATCACGTTGTGATTTTTCGTAGGTAAGAAAACGTTCTTGCTAGAACCCTATTGCAGCCACGTAAAAGATGCAACAACAATTAGAGGACGTCTAACTTGTTTTGCAGCAATTGCTTTGTGATGTGATATGGCCAAACGTTGTGATGAATGATGAATGATATATTGTGATGTATGAGATCATGTTCTTGTAATAGGAATCACGACTTGCATGTCGATGAGTATGACAACCGGCAGGAGCCATATGAGTTGTCTTAATTATTGTATGACCTGCGTGTCAATTATTCAACGCCATGTAATTACTTTACTTTATTGCTAAACCGTTAGCCATAGTAGTAGAAGTAATAGTTGGCGAGCAACTTCATGGAGACACGATGATGGAGATCATGATGATGGAGATCATGGTGTCATGCCAGTGACGAAGATGATCATGGAGCCCCGAAGATGGAGATCAAAGGAGCTATATGATATTGGCCATATCATGTCACTACTATTTAATTGCATGTGATGTTTATTATGTTTATGCATCTTGTTTATTTAGAACGGCGGTAGTAAATAAGATGATCCCTTATAATAATTTCAAGAAAGTGTTCCCCCTAACTGTGCGCCGTTGTGACAGTTCGTTGTTTCGAAGCACCACGTGATGATCGGGTGTGATAGATTCTAACGTTCACATACAACGGGTGTAAGACAGATTTACACATGCAAAACACTTAGGTTAACTTGACGAGCCTAGCATGTACAGACATGGACTCGGAACACAGAGACCGAAAGGTCGAACATGAGTCGTATGGAAGATACGATCAACATGGAGATGTTCACCGATGATGACTAGTCCGTCTCACGTGATGATCGGACACGGCCGAGTCGACTCGGATCGTGTAACACTTAGATGACTAGAGGGATGTCTAATCTGAGTGGGAGTTCATTAAATAATTTGATTAGATGAACTTAATTATCATGAACTTAGTCTAAAATCTTTGAAAAAATGTCTTGTAGATCAAATGGCCAACGCTCATGTCAACATGAACTTCAACGCGTTCCTAGAGAAAACCAAGCTGAAAGATGATGGCAGCAACTATACTGACTAGGTCCAGAACCTGAGGATCATCCTCATAGCTGCCAAGAAAGCATATGTCCTAGAAGGAGCGCTAGGTGAAGCACCCATCCCAAAGAACCAAGACGTTATGAACGCTTGGCAGTCACGTGCTGATGATTACTCCCTCGTTCAGTGCGGCATGCTTTACAGCTTAGAACCGGGGCTCCAAAAGCGTTTTGAGCAACACGGAGCATATGAGATGTTCGAGGAGCTGAAAATGGTTTTCCAAGCTCACGCCTGGGTCGAGAGATATGAAGTCTCCGACAAGTTCTATAGTTGTAAGATGGAGGAAAACAGTTCTGTCAGTGAGCACATACTCAAAATGTCTGGGTTGCACAACCGCCTGTCCCAGCTGGACATTAACCTCCCGGACGAGGCAGTCATTGACAGAATCCTTCAGTCGCTCCCACCGAGCTACAATAGCTTTGTGATGAACTACAATATGCAGGGGATGGTGAAAACTATTCCTGAAGTATTTTCAATGCTGAAGTCAGAAGAGGTAGAAATCAAAAAGGAACATCAAGTGTTGATGGTCAATTAAACCACTAAGTTCAAGAAAGGCAAGGGTAAGAAGAACTTCAAGAAGGACGACAAGGATGTTGCCGTGCCCGGTAAGCCAGCTGCCGGGAAGAAGTCAAAGAATGGACCCAAGCCTGAAACTGAGTGCTTTTATTGCAAAGGGAAGGGTCACTGGAAGCGGAACTGCCCCCAAATACTTAGCGGACAAGAAGGCCGAAAATACTAAAGGTATATGTGATATACATGTAATTGATGTGTACCTTACCAGTGCTCGTAGTAGCTCCTGGGTATTTGATACCGGTGTCTTCGCTCATATTTGTAACTGAAAGCAGGAGCTGCGGAATAAGCGGAGACTAGCGAAGGACGAGGTGACGATGCGCGTCAGGAATGGTTCCAAGGTCGATGTGATCGCCGTCGGCACGCTACCTCTACATTTACCCACGGGATTAGTTTTAAACCTCAGTAATTGTTATTTAGTGCCAAGTTTGAGCATGAACATTGTATCTGGATCTCGTTTAATACGAGATGGCTACTCATTTAAATCCGAGAATAATGGTTGTTCTATTTATATGAGAGATATGTTTTATGGTCATGCCCCGATGGTCAATGGTTTATTCTTAATGAATCTCGAATGTAATGTTACACATATTCATAGTATGAATACCAAAAGATGTAAAGTTGATAACGATAGTCCCACATACTTGTGGCACTGCCACCTTGGTCACATTGGTGTCAAGCGCATAAAGAAGCTCCATGCTGATGGACTTTTAGAGTTTCTCGATTATGAATCATTTGACACATGCGAACCATGCCTCATGGGCAAAATGACCAAGACTTCGTTCTCCGGAACAATGGAGCGAGGAACCAACTTATTGGAAATCATACATACTGATGTGTGCGGTCCAATGAGCGTTGAGGCTCGCGGAGGATATCGTCATGTTCTCACTCTCACTGATGACTTAAGTAGATATGGGTATGTCTACTTGATGAAACACAAGTCTGAGACCTTTGAAAGGTTCAAGGAATTTCAGAATGAGGTAGAGAATCAATGTGACCGAAAGATAAAGTTCCTATGATCAGATCATGGAGGAGAATATTTAAGTCATGAATTTGGTACGCACTTAAGGAAATGTGGAATCGTTTCACAACTCACGCCGCCTGGAACACCTCAGCGTAACGGTGTGTCTGAATGTCGTAATCGAACTCTATTGGATATGGTGCGATCTATGATGTCTCTTACCAATTTATCGCTATCATTTTGGGGATACGCTCTAGAGACAGCTACATTCACTTTAAATAGGGCTCCGTCTAAATCCGTTGAGACGACACTGTATGAATTGTGGTTTGGGAAGAAACCTAAGCTGTCGTTTCTAAAAGTTTGGGGATGCGATGCTTATGTCAAGAAACTTCAACCTGAAAAGCTCGAACCCAAGTCAGAAAAATGCATCTTCATAGGATACCCTAAGGAAACCATTGGGTATACCTTCTACCTTAGATCCGAAGGCAAGATCTTTGTTGCCAAGAACGGATCCTTTCTGGAAAAAGAGTTTCTCTCGAAAGGAGTAAGTGGGAGGAAAGTAGAACTCGATGAAGTACTACCTCTTGAACCGGAAAGTAGTGCAGCTCAGGAAAATGTTCCTGTGGTGCCTGCACCGACTGGAGAGGAAATTAATGATGATGATCAAGGTACTTCGGATCAAGTTGCTACTGAACTTCGTAGGTCCACAAGGACACGTTCCACACCAAAGTGGTATGGCAACCCTGTCCTGGAAATTGTGTTGTTAGACAACGGTGAACCTTCGAACTATGAAGAAGCGATGGCAGGCCCAGATTCCAACAAATGGCTAGAAGCCATGCAATCCGAGATAGAATCCATATATGAAAACAAAGTATGGACTTTGATAGACTTTCCCGATGATCGGCGAGCAATAGAAAACAAATGGATCTTTAAGAAGAAGACGGACGCGGATGGTAATGTTACCATCTATAAAGCTCGACTTGTCGCTAAGGGTTATCGGCAAGTTCAAGGGGTTGACTACGATGAGACTTTCTCTCCCGTAGCGAAGCTGAAGTCCGTCCGAATCATGTTAGCAATTTCCGCATACTATGATTATGAGATATGGCGGATGGACGTCAAAATGGCATTCCTTAACGGCTATCTTAAGGAAGAGCTGTATATGATGCAGCCGGAAGGTTTTGTCGATCCTAAGAATGCTAACAAAGTGTGCAAGCTCCATCGATCCATTTATGGGCTAGTGCGAGCATCTCGAAGTTGGAACATTCGCTTTGATGAGATGATCAAAGCGTTTGGGTTTATGCAGACTTATGGAGAAGCCTGCGTTTACAAGAAAGTGAGTGGGAGCTCTCTAGCATTTCTCATATTATATGTAGATGACATACTTTTGATGGGAAATGATATAGAACTTTTGGACAACATTAAGGCCTAGTTGAATAAGTGTTTTTCAATGAAGGACCTTGGAGAAGCTGCTTACATATTAGGCATCAAGATCTATAGGGATAGATCGAGACGCCTCATAGGTCTTTCACAAAGCACATACCTTGATAAGATATTGAAGAAGTTCAATATGGATCAGTGCAAGAAAGGGTTCTTGCCTGTATTGCAAGGTGTGAGATTGAGCTCGGCTCAATGCCCGACCATGGCAGAAGATAAAGAAGAGATGAGTGTCATCCCCTATGCCTCAGCCATAGGATCTATTATGTATGCCATGCTGTGTACCAGACCAGATGTAAACCTTGCCGTAAGTTTGGTAGGAAGGTCCAAAGTAATCCCGGCAAGGAACACTGGACAGCGGTCAAGAATATCCTGAAGTACCTGAAAAGGACAAAGGACATGTTTCTCGTTTATGGAGGTGACAAAGATCTCGTCGTAAAGCGTTACGTCGATGCTAGCTTCGACACAGATCTGGATGACTCTAAGTCACAAACCGGATACGTGTATATGTTGAATCGTGGAGCAGTAAGTTGGTGCAGTTGCAAGCAAAGCGTTGTGGCGGGATCTACATGTGAAGCGGAGTACATGGCAGCCTCGGAGGCAGCGCATGAAGCAATATGGATGAAGGAGTTCATCACCGACCTAGGAGTCATACCCAATGCGTCGGGGCCGATCACTCTCTTCTGTGACAACACTGGAGCTATTGCCCTTGCCAAGGAGCCCTGGTTTCACAAGAAGACCAGGCACATCAAGCGTCGTTTCAACTCCATCCGTGAAAATGTTCAAGATGGACATAGATATTTGCAAAGTACATACAGATCTGAATGTCGCGGATCCATTGACTAAACCTCTTCCGCGAGCAAAACATGATCAACACCAGAACTCTATGGGTGTTCGATTCATCACAATGTAACTAGATTATTGACTCTAGTGCAAGTGGGAGACTGTTGGAAATATGCCCTAGAGGCAATAATAAAAGGATTATTATTATATTTCCTTGTTCATGATAATTGTCTTTTATTCATGCTATAATTGTATTATCCGGAAATCGTAATACACGTGTGAATACATAGACCACAACATGTCCCTAGTGAGCCTCTAGTTGACTAGCTCGATGATCAACAGATAGTCATGGTTTCCTGACTATGTACATTGGATGTCGTTGATACCGGGATCACATCATTAGGAGAATGATGTGATGGACAAGACCCAATCCTAAGCATAGCACAAGATCGTGTAGTTCGTTTGCTAGAGCTTTTCCAATGTCAAGTATCTTTTCCTTAGACCATGAGATCGTGTAACTCCCGGATACCGTAGGAGTGCTTTGGGTATACCAAACGTCACATCGTAACTGGGTGACTATAAAGGTATACTACGGGTATCTCCGAAAGTGTCTGTTGGGTTAACACAAATCGAGACTGGGATTTGTCACTCCGTATGACGGAGAGGTATCTCTGGGCCCACTCGGTAATGCATCATCATAATGAGCTCAAAGTGACCAAGTGTCTGGTCATGGGATCATGCATTATGGTACGAGTAAAGTGACTTGCCGGTAACGAGATTGAACGAGGTATTGGGATACCTACGATCAAATCTCGGGCAAAGTAACATACCGATTGAGAAAGGGAATTGTATACGGGGTTGCTTGAATCCTCGACATCGTGGTTCATCCGATGAGATCATCGAGGAGCATGTGGGAGCCAACGTGGGTATCCAGATCATGCTGTTGGTTATTGACCGGAGAGCCGTCTCAGTCATGTCTACGTGTCTCCCGAACCTGTAGGGTCTACACACTTAAGGTTCGGTGACGCTAGGGTTGTAGAGATATTAGTATGCAGCAAACCGAAAGTTGTTCGGAGTCCCGAATGAGATCCCGGACGTCACGAGGAGTTCCGGAATGGTCCGGAGGTAAAGAATTATATATGGAAAGTCGAGTTTCGGCCATCGGGAAAGTTTCGGGGGTCACCGGTATTGTACCGGGACCACTGGAAGGGTCCCGGGGGTCCATCGGGTGGGGCCACCGATCCCGGAGGGCTCCATGGGCTGAAGTGGGAGGGGAACCAGCCCCTGGTGGGCTGGTGCACCCCCTAGGCCCCCCTACGCCTAGGGTTGGGAACCCTAGGGGAGGGGGCGCCTCCACTTGCCTTGGGGGGCAAGTTTCCCCCCTTTGGCCGCCCCCCCTAGGAGATCCCATCTCCTAGGGCCGGCGCCCCCCCTGGGGTCCCTATATAAAGAGGAGGGGGGAGGGAGGGCAGCCGCACCCTTGCATCTGGCGCCTCCCTTCCCCCTTGCTACACCTCTTCCTCCCGCAGACGCTTGGTGAAGCCCTGCCGGATCCCTGCTGCATCCACCACCACACCGTCGTGCTGCTGGATCTTCATCAACCTCTCCTCCCCCCTTGCTGGATCAAGAAGGACGAGATGTCACGCTGACCGTACGTGTGTTGAACGCAGAGGTGCCATACGTTCGACGCTAGGATCTCCGGTGATTTGGATCACGACGAGTACGACTCCCTCAACCCCGTTCTTTTGAACGCTTCTGCTCGCCATCTACAAGGGTATGTAGATGCACTCCTCTCTCTCGTTGCTAGATGAGCTCATAGATTGATCTTGGTGAATGTAGGAAATTTTTTATTTTATGCAACATTCCCCAACAGTAACAATAGTAACAATAAGTGCAGCAAGGTAGCCCGATCCTTTTTTTAGCAAAGGACAGGCCGGAACAATCTCAGATAGTAAGTAAAACATTCTTGAGGGCACACAGGAATTTCATATAGTCACGTTCATCATGTTGGTTTGATTTGCATTCGCTACTTGTATAATTTGATATGTTGGTGGACCGGTGCTTGGGTGATGTTCTTACTTGAACAAGCCTCCCACTTATGATTAACCCCCTCACAGTCATCCACAACTAGGAAAGATGTACTAAGATAAAATCTAACCGTAGCATTAAACATATGGATCCAAATCAACCCCTTACGAAATAGCGCATAAACTAGGATTTAAGCTTCTGTCACTCTAGCAACCCATCATCTAATAATTACTCCACAATGCGTTCCCATAGGACCAAAGATGGTGAAGTGTCATGTAGTTGACGTTCACATAATACCACTAAGGAAATCACAACATACATATCATCAAAATATTGAACACATATCAAATTCACATGATTACTTGCAACATGACTTCTCCCGTGGCCTCAAGAAAAAGGGTAACTACTATGTTTTGTGGTCACTAGGTGGCCCCCTCCTGTAGTTATTTGCTCCAGTATTTTTGATATATTCCAAAATAATTCTCCATAAATTTTCAGCTCATTTGGAGAAGTGCAGAATTGGTATCTCTAACGTAGCTTTTTCTACTCCAGAATTCTAGCTGCCGAAATTGTCCCTCTTTGTGCAAACCTTGCATATTATGAGAGAAATGGCTTTAGAATTACTCCATGGAGCATTATTATGCATAAAATAATTATAAATAACAGTAGGAAAACATGATGCAAAATGGACGTATCAACTCCCCCAAGCTTAGACCTCGTTTGTCCTCAAGCGAAAGCCAATATCGAAAATCATGTCCACATGTTTAGAGAGATATGTGTCGATAAAACAAAATACGGACAATAGTAGTATCATGCTTATTATTATAACAACAACAAACTTTATCATATAGCTTCTCATGAACAAGTAACACATCACAACATCGAACTAGAAAGCATAAACTTTATTGAAAACTAACAAACTATGTTCTCACTCAACTTTGCAACTACAATTCATCATATTTTCAGGAAGGGTCTCGTATCAGAGACTTTTGGCAAGTCCACATTCTCAACCATCATTTAGTCTTCTATGATTGCTAACACTCATAGCATACATATGAGCAAAAAGTTTCAACCGGACACATAGAAAGACAGGGGCTTATAGTTTCGCCTCCCAACTTATTCACCTCAAGGGTGATGTCAAAAATAATAACTCATGATCGTGCACATTCATCTGGATATATGTGCCTAGATCTTTCCCCACCACATAGTGCTTGCAAAAAGAGAAAATAAAAAGGAATAGCGAAGAAAACTTTGACTCTTGCATAAAAAGTAAATACATAAAAGTAAAAGATAGGCCCTTCGTAGAGGGAAGCAGAGGTTGTCGTGCGCCTTTTGGTTTTGTGTGCACAATCTCTTAATGCAAAAGAACGTCACATTATATTGCCCCTTATGATAGGAACCTTTATTATGTAGTCCGTTGCTTTTATTACTTCGCCATCACAAGTTCGTACAACGCTTATTTTTCCTTACACTAAAAGATCAAACACATTGAGGAGAAATTTTTATTGCCTTTTTGCACCGATGACAACTTACTTGAAAGATCTTACTCAATCCATAGGTAGGTATGGTGGACTCTCAAAACATGAATTTGGGTTTAAGGGTTTTGGATGCACAAGTAGTATCTATACTTAGTGCGGAATTTTGGCTAGCAAAGATATGAGCAAGCACCACACGTTGGAGGATCTATGACAATATAGCTTCTATGTGAATATGAACAAACATAAATCATTATGTTGTCTTCCTTGTCCAACGTCAACGGTTTGGCATAAAATATTTAGTGGGGGCTCACAATCATAAAAGATGTCCAAGATAGTATATTTTCATGTGAATCTCTCTTCCCTTAGTAATTCTTTCACGAGTCGCATCATTGAACAATGCTATGTTTGTCAACTTTCAATAAATTTTTCCACTTATACTTTTCCTTATGTGATGTCATTACTTACCATAAGATTAGCATATGATCTTTTTCATTATTTCCCTTTATTTTGGTTAAACATAAACGTAAATAAGCAAAAACTCAAACTAAACTTTATTATATGACTCTCACTCGATTGCATAGATAGATAGATCACGAAACTAGCAATCGAAAATACATCATACTAAACTTTTATTCGACTAAATCACAAAATAGCTAAAGATCAAACTAATATAGGTAAAGGTAATGAAAGTGATGGTGATACGATGCCAGGGCCTCTCCCCCAAGCTTGACACAAGCCAAGGAGAGTGCCCATATCCATGTACTCAAGTCTCCTTCTTTGGTGATGATGGTGAAGGTGTTGGAGAGGATGAGGTAGTAGTGGATTCACACTTCAGCTTTAGCAGGTACTGCAATCTACAATTGACACTCCGAAGGGCGATGTTTTGCTCTTCCAACAAAATAATTTCACGAGTGAGATATTTATTCTGAACGCATACCATTTCGAAGGCCGTGAAAGCCTCGATTTTGGTAGGGGTGAGTTGTTCGTAGTATGGTTGAAGGATATATTCTTCTTTCTCATCCTCCTCCTTCAGCATGGCTTGCCCCCTTCTTGAGCTTGATCCTCCATAACCTCTTCGACCGTGTCCTCCTTAGTGGCTTGTTTTAGTTCTTCCCTCTTTAGTTCCATCTTAAACAGCTAAGCATCTTCTTCTACACTTTTGGAGGAGGGAGAAGATATGGTGCCTGGCTTGGTAGATCTGACAGAAAAATAGCACGAAACAAGAACAGAGGATTTCTCTACGATGCGGTGGTCAAATCATCCGTGTGAGTATATAAAGATTTTTTTTAATCTTGAGAAACAAGTATACAGAAGGTGAACAGAGTCAGGAAGGTGCCCGAGGGGCCCACTACCCACCACGGCGTGCCAGCTGGGGCAGGCATGCCCTGGTGTCTTGTGGGCACCTGGGTTGCCTTCCCAGTTGCTTCTTATTTTTCTATTTTTTTATGATATTCCAAAACTGACAAAAAAAATTTGCAAATTTGTTGGAGTCCGTTTACTTACGGTATCACGTACCTCATCCTTTTCGGGGTTCTGGAGTGTTCTGAAAGGTTTCTTTTATGTGTTCCTCCGGTGTCATGGTTTGAATAATATTAGTTCCTCCGTCGTACCTGAAATACAATGCTTAATCTTTCCTCGTTGACCACCTTCGGATGCCTTCGGCATTATTGATCTTAATAGCCCCAGAATGATAAAATTCTTCGATAATATATGGCCCTTCCCATTTGGAGAGAAGTTTACCTGCAAAAAATTGGAAACGAGAATTGTACAATAGAACATGTTCACCAACTTTGAATTCCCGCTTTTGGATTCTTTTGTCATGCCACCTTTTAAATTTTTCTTTGAATAATTTGGCATTTTCATAGGCCTGGGTTCTCCATTCATCTAGTGAGCTAATAACAAATAACCTCTTTTCACCGGCAAGCTTGAAGTGATAATTAAGTTATTTAATTACCCAATATGCTTTATGTTTTAACTCAAGAGGCAAATGGCAAGCTTTTCCATAAACCATTTTGTACGAAGACATACCCATTGGATTTTTATAAGCTGTTCTATAGGCCCAAAGTGCATCATCAAGTTTCTTAGACCAATTCTTTCGGGACCTATTGACAGTTTTTGTAATATTAATTTTATTTCTCTATAGCTAAGTTCAACTTGACCAATAGACTGAGGATGGTAGGGTGATGCAATTCTATGGTTGACATCGTATTTAGCAAGCATTTTACGGGAAGCACCATGAATAAAGTGTGAACCACCATCATTCATTAAATATCTAGGGACTCCAAACCTTGGGAAGATAATTTCTTTAACCATTTTAATGGAAGTGTTATGATCAACACTGCTAGTTGGGATAGCTTCTACCCACTTAGTGACATAATCAACAACAACCAAAATATGTGTATACCCATTAGAGGAAGGAAAAAGTCCCATATAATCAAAACCCCAAACATCAAATGGTTCAACAACAAGTGAATAATTCATAGGAATTTCCTGACGCTAACCAATTCTTTGACATTCATCACAAGACAAGACAAACTTACGGGCATCTTTGAAAAGGGTAGGCCAATAAAAACCAGATTGTAATACCTTGTGTCGTGGTTTTGTCACGGCAGATGTCCAAGTGTGAGGACTTAGTCATGATGCCATCACAACTAGGAGGTTAGCTTGTCGGGGTTGAACAGGTACGAGAGACACCCAGGTTCAGCCCTTGGCGATCGAGGTAATAGCCTACTTCCTGCTTGTTTGCTTATTGCTCTGGAGATCAATACAAGGGAGCGGATTCGCTTGACCTAGCTATTGATCGATCGTAACTTAGCCCTATCTGCCCCTGAGACTAGCCTTTATATATAGGTCGAGACCCAGGGCTTACAAGAGTCCAAGTCGTACTACGATCCGTGACTTAGCATATTTACAACTTGTCTCCTAAGTAAGGAAACTCTCGGCGACTTGGGCTTCGAGATCACGAGCCACTGTCTACGGACGCTAAGCCCTAAACTGACCCACTCTGTGAACCGCCCAACCGGTCTTGCTCATGGGCGCCTCGGCCCATCTGGATTCTTGCTTCTAAGCCGCCATCTGGATGACCCCACCCAATAATGGCTGGTTATATCACGGGGTTATATCCCCAACATTAGGCCCCAGATTGATTTGAATTTATTCATGTCAATCTCCACCCTTCAACTTGGCGGCTCATCTTCCGATCTGGTCCACATCTTCTTCGGGTCATCAAGCATCGGCTTACAACACTTTCAAACTTGTCAATCTTCACATCTTACTACTGATGTCACATCCGGAAACCCTAGAAATCCTTGACGACATCATAGAGAATCTTTAAGCATAACTAATTATCCTGAAAATTGAGGCGTCTTGTGCTCCGAAAGTTATTGTGCCCCCTCACATTTCATGCCTGTCTTTTACTCTTCGGTCCTTTACCTTATAAATAGACACGAGGAGTCCTCCTTTTCACTTTTACTCTGCCCCTGCCACTTCTTATTCCTCAAGCCGAAGCTCCTCGCCGCGCCGTCGCCTCCATTTGTCCACCGCTGGCGAACTCATCCAGGACCGCGGCGCCTTCTCCAAAGGCTCAACCACGCATCACCTCATCCTCCGCAACTATCAGGTGTGCCATCCCTTCTTCTACAGATCTGTAGCAGTTCATCAGAGTTGACACCTTCATTATCACCATTGCTAGCATAGATGTAGCTTGATAGGTTTTGTCATAGAAATATAGCGGCGGGAGTGGTGACACCATTTTTACATCTGAAAATACTTAAATCCCCTTACGACTCCCTTGGCTAGGCATCCACTATTCCGAAGCTTTGTCTTAGGTTTAACATTATTTATCTTTTGGACTGCTCGGTAGATCCATAATTATAACTGCTTTGGTAGAAACTTGTTTGTGTCATACTTAGCAGAATTTTAGAAAACCCTCCATTTAGTATGAGACGCCTTCAAGCTATCTGGCAGCTAATCATTGTAATCACAACCTGCCAGATATCAAAAATTGCCACTGTTGCTAAGCCGGCTCATTTGTTGGGCGACTCATACGCCATTAATGATTATGTCGTCTTGTCTTTAATCACAACCATCAGTATTGTCTCATCTCACAATTGACGTGGTGAGTTATAATCTCATAAGTAATCCGCCATTTATACTTATGCAATCATCGATCCTTTTTTAGGCGATTCAATATGTCAAAAACTACCATTTGCAACTGGGTCCCGTCTCAAGTCTCCCAACTCATGCTCCAAGATTATGTAGCACAAGGCTTTCTGCCGGCTCAAGAAGAGATTGGTTGGCGAGCCGCCCAAGGAGATGATGTCCCTCGACCCGGTGAAGGAGAGGTTGTGGTTTTTATAGACCATCTCATGAGAGGCTTTTCCCCTCCCGGCTCAAAATTATTCTGGGATATCTTAAACTTCTTCAATCTTCATCCTCAAGATCTCGCTCCAAACTCTATATCCAACTTCTGTTAGTTTCAAGTCTTCTGCGAGGTGTATCTATGGATGGAACCCACATTTTCCCTTTTCAAGGAATTCTTCTACGTCAACCGCCAAACAGAATTTACTAATGTCCCCTATCTAGAGCTTGGCGGGATCTCAGTTCAATGGCGGAGAGACGACTCATTTCCTCCAGTCACCTTACCAAGTCATCCTAAAGGATTGGTTAAGACTTGGTTCTACTATAGGAATATGGCTCCCGCTGGTGAAAAGCCCTTGCCGGGTTACAAAGCTGATCGGCTTCCAATGGATTTCGTATTCCAATGCCGAGTTATTCCAGAAGAGCATGCTCAAGCCATCCCTGTGTATTCAAAACTTAGGGCCCTGCTAGCCCATGGCTTAACTGGGGTTGATCTAACCCGCTGTTGGGTTTCCTAGAGGATCCTACCATTGAGCCGTCATAGCAATTTGATGTGCAATTATTCTGGTCAGACGATCCACAATGATATAGCAACATTGACTTGGAGGCTGATGAAATCAATAAAATTGTGAAGAAATTACTCGAAGAGCCTCAAGACGCCTACAACAAAGTGGGGCTAAATCCTTTATGTTCTCTCAACCCAGCACCTCCCGTAAGTGTACACGCAATTATTTGTCTGACCTTCCAATCTTTATTTAACCAATGTTTTCACTTGCTAACTTTGTTTAACTATGCAGACCAACTCTCCCTTCTGGAAGAAGAAGAAAACACAAGTAACCAAGACCAAAACCGTGCCGGCTCAAATAAAGAACAATCCTACTGCTGTGATTGAGCCGGCGGCAAGAGGTGGGTCACCATCAACTGATAATCAGTCAGAGGTAGAACTTGACTCCCTTGTCTGTCTCTTTATTGAACCCACTGAAGCTTCTTATTCTCAGGGTGATGTCGCAACAAGCCGGGCCGACAATGCCGAGGTAATTTCCACCTGTTCTAGCTCAGAACCCTTACCTCCAAAGAAAACAAGGTGGGTCATCTAGAAAGTAAAATTTTCTCATCCTGACACTTACCTGGACCCAAACTTTCTTGTCAATAATTATGATAAACCCGGAGTCAATAAAGAAAGTGGTTGAGTCTTCCACAAACCTAGAGATTCCTGAGTCTGAAGATCAGGTCTTGGTGACCCCTGAGGCCAACATTGAGAACCCCGAAGATCATCAGGTTGAACCGCCCCAACTTAATGACCCATCTGGAACTGAAGGTATGGATATTGAAGCCAATCCGGCAGATAATCTTAACCCACCAAGCTCTGCCTCAGCTCCAAGTCCTCCCAAGGCGGCTCAAGACATTCTTCTTGAGAAGAACAATGATGAAGTTACCATTACGGGTGAGGCTTATCAGCCTCCAGATGTCTCCAACGTCTTGAGCAAAACCACAGCCAAATCTGAGAGCCTGAGACACCCTTATTTGAGAAGGGCAAAGACAAACTTGAACTGCCAGTTATGAGGAATTCAGCGCTGAAGAATTACATGCGGGCTATCTGAGCCGCCTCTCCATGAGCCGGGACCTGGAAGCCGGCCTCGTCAATATGATGAAGAGAAAATATGAGGTATGCCCCATCAGACGATAGTCCTTAGCATATCTATCCTCATGTATCCCCCAAGGGTCGGGTTATCATCTTGATCATAATTCGGCTCTTAAATACATGTCTTGTAAAGAAAGAACATTAGGTAGCCCCCAAGGGTCAACTCAAATTCATGATATGAGTCGGGTCTTTTGTAAATAGAGACTTTGTAGAAAAATGACCTATAGTCCCCAAGGGTCGGCTCATATTCCATATAGATGAGTCGGGTCTTTTTTATGTATTGGAAAGAAAATAATATGCATTAGCCCCCAAGTGCAAAGTGGATTGCTTGCAGTCTGCTTGGGACTTGCATTATATGCGGAATTTTGTTCGTCATAGCCCCCAAGGCCGGGTTAAACATAGTTGCTGGCTTAACTTGACTTCTTAATGTGACAGGAAGCTTTGAATACTGCCGAGTCAAATTCGACTGGCCTGAAAAAAGAACTCGAATCGGAACAAGCTCTGCGAGCAAAGGCTAAATCAAGCCTGCAATCTTTGTTAGGAGAGTTGGATAAAATCAAGGCGGGACTTGAATATGGAAATAGTCCTTTGAGACTAAAAAAGCCGCTGTTATAAAGCGTGTGGAATACACCGAAGGCAAACTTAAACTAGTGGCTGAAGAATTAGCTGGCATAAAACATCAAATTTCCCAGATGACCAATGCTATCTTTGATAAGTGAAACTTCGAATCAATAGACATAACCCGTCTGGCGACTTGCATATTTTGAAAATAACTCACCTGGCGATTCTTGTTGTGAAAATATTGCAGGTAGCAGAAGCACCAATCTTGGCCAAAACATCCTTATGAAGCTCAAGGCTGTATATTACTTAGCGGAACAACTATATGCCAGGAGTCTACGTACCATTGTGACTCTCTCGGGTGGCCGAAAGCTGCCACAATACATAAGAGATGTATTGGACCAATTGACCACCATGCCAAATCAAATTGAAGAATTGAAGAAATCAGTCGCCCGCATCGGTGCCATGACATCCTTGAGTCGGGCCATTGCTTACGCCCCAGTTTGATCCAGCAGAAATTACCAGCGGGTTCCCGCAATTTAAAAACGATGGGACTGAGTTTTCTGCAGCTGACTATGCTCGATGTGTGAGATCGACTCTAGTATTGGAGAGTCAACTTGTCGAAGATATGGACCTGAAGAAACATCAGGTGGCTTATGATAGCAACAATGCTCGAGTGCAACCACCAATATTTAAAGCCGTGGATCTGGCCTCACCAAGGTGTAAGCATATCTTTGCCCTCGACGTTGACCCATCCCTTATATTGAATGAAGAAGCCATCTTCTAGGCTTTAACAGGTATCAACTGGAATCTGGACCCTTAGATCCAAAAAGTAAAAGAGCTGGCATAGGGTAACCCGGAGGCGTCCACTGCAGGGGGTCATCAAGAAGTCAACCCGAATGGCCAAAGGCTGGCTTGCAGCAGTTGTTTATACTCTACTGGAAAACTGTGAATATTTTGGGCCCAACTGTAGCTATGTAATAGTTGTAGCAAAACACTTGGTTGCCCTTGTCGTGCCTTCGTGCATGTTAACTTTTGCACAAACACTTATCGCCTTGTGGGTTAGAAAGATTATGTGATTAATGCACGTGACTTAACCCATCTTGGGCATCTTATGTTGAAACCAATGTTTTGCTTGTGCTCAATAAACCACCTGCATCAACCTGTAAGTGTAGAAACTTCTGATATCTGCAAAAATTCCACCAAGTTATAATTGGCATTAAATAATTCCGGCGAGTTTTGTATGGGTAACTTATATTCGTAAAAATGCGATTGCTGAAAAGCAATGCTGAATTTAATAGTTTGGCGACCCATGGCCAAAAACTCCATATTCATCACAAGCAACCCAGAGTTCTTTTGACCCAGAAAAATATAGGCATTGCCATAGCATGATTAAGAGAAAAAGATTCCTGCAGAATCAATAGTGATATATATTATGATAAGTCGGGTTTTGAGGTTCGACAAAAACACTGGCTTTCGAGGTCAAGTCTTCCTTCGATGAAGCTGGCATGATAGCCTTGGTTTATCCTTGCTTTCCGCAAGCCGACTCTCACATGACTTAAGCCACCGTTTTAACCTTGGCAAGTTCAGGGTCATAAGGATTAACTGTGAAGAGTATGGCGGGGTCATCTATTCGGAGTAGCATCAAGCAAACGGACAGGTTTAACCAATAGTGTGGCGTTTTTGCCGGGTCAAGAGAGTGAGAAAGCTAAACTCGTTGAGTTGGAAGCCCCCAAGTGCCCTATGATCAACTAATAAAAGACGCATGCACAATATATGAGATGAAACGACAGAGGCCCCGAGTTCCAGGGATGCCGGCTTTATTATATTTGATCATAAAAATATATACATTATATGTATGTACAAGAACTAGAGCCAATGGTTCAAGTGTAATAAGGCCGAAGATGAGGAATATTCCAAGGCCTGTTGGTCTCCTCCTCAAAGGTACGCGACTTCTTGTGCTCACGTATATCAATGAGATAATATGACCCATTTTTAGGTTTTTGCTAAGCACAAAAGGCCCTTCCCAAGGAGGTGAAAGCATATGATCTTGAATCAGATAGAGCACTAAGTCGCCCTCCTGGAAAGTGCGGCTTCAAACCCTACGGCTATGATAATGATGTAGGTCTTGCTGGCAAATCGCAGATCGAGCCGCCGCGAGATCACGTTCTTCCTCCAAAGCATCCAAAGTGTTCTGTCGCATTGTCTCATTATCTGTTTCAACGTATGCCGCCACCCGGGGCAAGTCATGATGGATGCCACTTGGAAGAACCGCCTCTGCACCATAAACCATGAAGAACGGCGTATAGCCTGTTGATCTATTGGGGGTAGTCCTTATGCTCCATAGAACTGCAGGAAGCTCTTCAACCCAACAACCCGGAGTACGCTCCAGGGGAACCATGAGTCGGGGCTCAATCCCTCGCAAAATCTCCTTGTTAGCATGCTCAGCTTGTCCATTGGGCTGTGGATGAGCCACAGATGAAACATCAAGCCGTATGTGTTCCCTTTGACAGAACTCTTTCATAGCACCCTTGGACAAATTTGTCCCATTAACAAATACTATGAGGATAACTAAAGCAGAAGATCAGCCTTTTCACAAACTGAACCGCGGTCGCTGCCTCACAATTACTCACTGCTCTGCTTCAACCCACTTGGTAAACTTATCAACTGCCACCAATAGGTAAGTTTTCTTATCCTTAGACCTCTTAAAGGGTCTAACCATATCAAGCCCCCAGACCGCAAACGGCCAAGTTATTGGGATCATCCTCAACTCTTGAGATGGCACATGAGCCTGTCTTGCAAACTTCTGGCAACCATCACACTTTCAAGCAATATCCTCTGCATCGACATGAGCCGTCAAGCAGAAACAATGTGTCTAAAAGCTTTACCACTAGAGATCTTGACCCGACATGATGAACGTAGTCCCCAGCATGGATTTCTTGAAGAATCTCTCAACCTTCCTCAGGGGAAACACAACATTGGAACACGCCTATTACGCTGCACCTGTGTAGCTCACCATTAACAATTTTCATGGACTTAGATCAGTGGATGATCTACCGCGCCAAGAGCTCATCTTCTGGTAACTCGCCCCTAGCAAGGTAAGCCAAATAAGGTATTGTCCAATCCGGAGTAGCACGCAAAGCCACCACAAGCTGGTCTTTCGGGTTAGGAATAGCCATATCCTCTTCGGAAGGTAACTTGACCGAAGGATTGTGAAGCACATCAAGGAACACATTGGGCAACATCGGCTTACGCTGAGATCCAAGCTGGGAGAATGCATCAGCTGCCTCATTATGCCGCTGGTCTATGTGATACACTTGATAACCCTTAAAGTGACAAACAATATTATTCACTGCTTGATGATAAGCCATCATGAGCGGGTCTTTAGAATCCCATTTCCCTGAAACTTGTTGTGCCACAAGATCTGAATCGCCAAGGCACCTAACTCGGCTCAGGTTCATCTCCTTGGCTAGTTGGAGCCCATGTAACAAAGTCTCATATTCAGCTGCATTGTTAGTACAGGGAAACATCAGCCTTAAAACATGACAAAACTGGTCACCTCGAGGGGAAGATATTACAACTCCAGCCCCCGAGCCTTCCAATTGCCTGGATCCATCAAAGTGTATCGTCCAGTATGTATGATCCGGCTTCTCCTTAGGCGTTTGCAGCTCCGTCCAATCATTGATGAAATCTACCAAAGCCTGAGACTTTATAGCAGTCCTAGGCACATACTGTAACACCCCGGATGTAACTTTCCATAATTGTAACTCCAACTCTTGGCATTTCCGGCTATTTGTTGTGATATTTCCTTCGTGGTTGGGTTTTTGCCTTTCGTTTTACATTTTGTTCATGTCATGCATTTCATCTCATCTCATTTAATTTTAAAAACTCATCTAAATAAAATCGTATGGATCTTCGGTCCATTTAAATCGAGGGATATTCACAATGGTGATTTATCTTTATAACATAGCCTCCCAATATTATTAGGTAGCTATAACAAAATATTCCATTTATTTGGAAGCCACCGTAACAAACTTGCATTTTAATCTCTCTCGTTTCCGTCTATTCTAAATCCTCGATCATTCTCCAATTGGCTCCGGTTCAAGTTGTGGCACTTTGAGATATTGCAAAGTAGCCCCATGCCAGTTTTCAGCTCAACTTGTATTTATTTGGCCCTCCAAATAAATATTTTGCTCCTATTTCTTTTCTGTAAATAGAAAAGGAAGACCTTTTCCCCCTTCCTTTCTTTAAATCCATTTGAGCGGGCCCCTGGCCATTTTCCTCCTTCGGACTGGCCCAGTTAGGCCCAACATCTCCAGCAGCCCAGCCAACCCGTGCCTATCTAACCCTAGCGCTCGCCTCCTCTCCTCTTGATCCCTCGCTCTCTCCCTCGTTCCCCTCGCTTGCGCCGCCAGGAAGACCCTCGGCTTGATCCCCATTCCCCTCCACTCGTCTCCCTCCTCGCAAACACATGAGAGGGATCCCAATCCCCATGGCCATGCGCGCCTCACGCCCTCCTCCATCAGCTAGCCACCACGCTCCTCTCGGTCCCTTGCTGCGCCGCGCCCGCCGGACCTTGCTTTGCCGTCCGTCGCGCCGGTGAGCACAGGCCGCCGCCGCGCTGCCTTCCCTTCGCCTCCCTGCTTCTCTCCCGTGCCTGCAGCCTTCCCCGTGAGCTCACCTCATGCCGCTTGTCGCCCTGAGCCCCGACCCCGCCTGCTGCTGGCACCGGTGCCAAGCCGCCCCTCCGCGGCCTCCGGCGTCCGCCTCCAGTGCCTCCGACCTTCCTCGCGCGACCCCCTGCCTCGTCCTCGTCTGTGAGGGAGACGAGCGACCGAAGCCGCGCGCCTAGTCCCCCTGCATCGTGCGAGTCGCCGAGTCCCCTGCATCAAGCTGTTGCTCGCCTTCGAGCAGCCACACATCAACGGCCATGTCTTCGCCGCCTCCAGCCTAGCCCACATCCCCGTCGCTCCTCCTCGGCTTCTGCGTGGACCTCGTCACAAAGACTCCAAGACACAACCCCGACCTCCTGTACCCGTTCCGCACATTGATGCCCGTTATCATCTTGCACCTCCACTTGCTATTGCTGTTGACGCCCAGTCCAACGACCACCGAGCAGGGAATAGCAGCAAGTACCACGACCTCTTTGGGAGACCTGTGAACATCAAGTTCCTCTGCCACGAACGGTTACAGTGTTGTGGATCCAGCAAGTACCCTCTCTGGATCGCCAAGACCGAGTACACGAAGTGACGCCAAGTACCACAACGACCATTGCTCACCGAGTTCGTCTACCGCCGAAATGTACAACTACCATCGCCGTGCGCCTTGCCAAGTACCACTACTTCCACTACGAATCGAACCACCCCGAAATGCACGCTTCGAAGGTATAACCACCAAGATGATCGCTCGTGGACGAATGCATGTGTGTTGTATGAGATGCCCGTGCTTGCACCGTGTTCAAATTGTCGCTTGCATGTTCCTCCTCGTTTGCCATGCCGTCGACCCGTGGGAAGCCAGTAATTCGGGATCACCCCACCTTCTTTTGCATGTTCTGCGCATCTACACTTTCTGCTGCACCGACATTTCAATGAGTTGCCGGATCATCAAAATGTTGCCGTGGCACCATTTTCGTTGTCGTTGTCTTGGCACCCCTTTTGTTCCGCCATGGTGACCAAATGCTTCATAACATGCTTATGTCAGCATTTTCATAAAATTGAATATAACTTGCATATGTCATCCGCATCATGATAACAACATTTAAAATGTTTAAAATTGTTGCTTGCATTAAAATTGCTAAATGGCATGGGGATTTTTCCGGAATTATTGTTTGTGTTTCCTGCCTCATTTAAATTGCTTAGAGAGGTAGTTTTATTATGTTTCACCTCTTGCCATGTTTAACGACATTTAATATTCTTGTGTACCTAAACGAGAGCAAACTAAATAAGTCATGTCTGGTGTTTCGTCAATATGCAACTCGTTACATATTGAGCTCCACTTAACTTGTAGTGTTTTTTGTGCACTTTGCCATGCCATGCCTTTTTAAACCGGACATGCATCATAGTTGATTTTGCATCATGCCATGATTATGTGATGGTTGTTTACCATGTTGTTTGCTTCTTTCCGGTTGCACTTCTCCTTGATAGTTCCAGTAACATTGCGTTTGTGAGGATTTGTTCGACTACGTTGGTTCGTCTACTTCATTGACTCGTTCTTCTTCCTATCGGGATTTTAAGCAAGATGACCATTACCCTCGATATCACTTCTATCTTTGCTTGCTAGTTGTTCGTTCTATCGCTATGTCGCGCTACCTACCACCTGCTTATCATGCCTCCCATATTGCCATGTCAAGCCTCTAACCCACCTTCCTAGCAAACCGTTGTTTGGCTAAGTTGTCGCTTTTGCCCAACCCCTCTTATAGCGTTGTTAGTTGTAGGTGAAGTTGAAGATTGCTCCATGTTGGAACCTGGTTATGTTGGGATATCACAATATTTCTTATTTTAATTAATGCATCTATATGCCTGGTGAAGGGTGGAAGGTAGGCCTTATGCCTGGTGTTTTGGTCCACTCTTGCCGCCTTAGTTTCCGTCATACCGGTGTTATGTTCCTTGATTTTGTGTTCCTTAAACGGTTGGGGTTATTGGACCCTCTTGACAGCTCTCTTTGAATAAAACTCCTCTAGCAAGGCCAAACATTGGTTTGACATTTGCCTAACAACCTATAACTTTCCCTTGGGGTTGCAAACCTGAGGGTCATCTTTATTTTAACCCCTTGGGCCAGTGCTCCTCTGAGTGTTGGTCCAACCTAGAGCCACTTGTAGTGCCACCCCTTCACCCGGGTCTTCGGTTGCTCTACGTAGTGTTCATCTGGTGTGCCCTGAGAACGAGATATGTGCAGCTCGTATCGGGATTTGTCTGCACATTCGGGCGGGCTTGCTGGTCTTGTTTTACCATTGTCGAAATGTCTTGTAACCGGGATTCCAAGTCTGACCGAGTTGTTCCGGGAGAAGGAATTTCCTTCGTTGATCGTGAGATCTTGTGATGGGCTAAGTTGGGACACCCCTGCAGGGTATAAACTTTCGAGAGCCATGCCCGCGGTTATGTGGCAGATGGGAATTTGTTAATATCCGGTTGTAGAGAACTTGACACTTGACTTAATTAAAATGCATCAACCGCTTGTGTAGCCGTGATGGTCTCTTTTTGGTGGAGCCCGGGAAGTGAACACGGTTTGGGTTATGATTGAACGTAGTTTCTGGATCACTTCTCGATCACTTCTATCTTCACGACCATTGCGTAGTTTCTCATCTTACTCTTGTATTCGTATGTTAGCCACCATATTTGCTTAGTGGTTGCTGCAACTCCACCTCATTACCTTATCCTACTCATAAGCTTAAATAGTCTTGATCTCGCGGGTTTTTGAGATTGTTGAGTCCCCGTGACTCACAGATACTACCAAAACAATTGCAGGTGCCGATGATACTAGTGCAGGTGATGCTATCAAACTCAAGTGGGAGTTCGACGAGGACCTTGGTCATTACTATGTTTCGTTTCCTGATGATCAGTAGTGGAGCCCAGTTGGGACGATCGGGGATCTAGCATTTGGGGTTATCTTCTTTTCATTTGGATTTGTCTGTAGTCGGACTATGTGTGTACTCTGAATGATGTATGAATTAAATGATCTTTGTGTGAAGTAGTGATTGTAAGCCAACTCTATTTATCCCTTTCTTGTTCATTATATGGGATTGTATGAAGATGACCCTTCTTGCGACAAAACCACAACGCGGTTATGCCTCTAAGTCGTGCCTCAACACGTGGGAGATATAGCCGCATCGTGGGCGTTACAAGTCGGTAATCAGAGCCATCCCCGAATTAGGAGCCCCCTGCTTGATAGAATCGCTGACGTTGTTTAGTCTAGAACAAAAATGTTTTGAGTCTTAGGATTATATATATCAGAGAGTAGGATTCTTTTACTCCTCAGTCCCCTTCGTCGCTCTGGTGAGGCCTCCTGACGTAGATTTTTTGACTTTCCTCTCCTCAAATTTCACGATTCTTTTTAGGATCACACGGGTATCATGGGATCGTTCTGATATTCTTGTGATGAGAACATTGTTCTTGGTGCCTCCTGACATTTAGGGGTTGTGGCAGTGTCCCGGGGAGTTGAGCTCCGAGGTGTTGTCGTCACAATTTTATCGTTGGAGTTTTGGAATACCTGAGTTTCGCCGACATTGAAAATCTCTTTTATATACTTGTTGGTGAGATAACCTCGACGCCACCCAGTACTGGGGCGGGAGTTCATGAGTATGGCCATAGTTCGTATAGCGGATGCTTTTCAAAGGTTGAGGTACACGATTTATGGAGTTTTCTTGGGTATGTGTTGACGGATGGATACAACTGGATGTAGGGATTGTTTAGTTGGGTGAGATATATTGCTTCCCCTGTATCCCCAACACCAGATAGCATAACCAAAAAATTTCGGGAGTTTTTTGGTGGGAATTCAAGTATCTCATAGGATATCTTTCCAACAGACACATGATACGATATGGGGTCTATCATATGTTTGTTCCGGCTTATTCTGCAAGCCAATCCTTGTTTCGTTTTATTTGTGGTATTCGAGTTGCTTCCATGTCAAGTGTTGATTCCATACCTTTACTAAGCGGTGTTCTCATATTTCTATGGGAGTGCTAATCCTTTCGATCATCGAGATTGTCATGTTAATTCTTTTCAACCGGCGCGCTTCGCTTCAAGATGATCCTATCATTTTTCCCATTTGCAAGATAAACTCTCAGTTTTCTCATCGGTGTTTGTTCCATCCGTCCCAAGTTGCCTTTGTTTTTCCCGCCCCCACCTTTTTTCTTCTTCAAGGACTCAGATTTATTAATCAAGTATCCTTTTATTGATGGGAAGTCTCTCCATTCTTTTCCGTCAATGTTCTTATACAGTGATTCTCAGGAAGATACTAACGGAGCTTCAAGTTTATTATTCTTCGTTCTCTTTTCTTCTCCGGTGCATTCAATTCAAGCTTTGTCGATCATATCCTTTCCTCGTTTCAAATGTTTTCCCATGCCGGTGCACCTATTAATTTCTCATCTCCCTCTATCCATATCCGAAGTGCCAAGGATATCTCCGAAGATTTGTGTCTCCATTATCAATCCGTTCGAGCTATTTCGAGATTATTATCAAATTCAAGTCATTTAATTCAACTGGTGCAATCTCTCTTTAAAATCATTTCAATGGTGTTTCCTTTTGAGTGGGCCCTAACCCAGAGGTATTTTCCCACGATCTTACCCGACTCTTCTAATTTTCCCGGAGCTATTCCCAAATTCTTTTCCGAAGTCAGATGTTTTCCAATATCGATTTCAAATTATTTTTCATTCTTGGCTCAACCTCTTTGTTTTTCATTCTCCCGGAGTATCTCAACAATTCATGGTGGTTCTCATCATCATTCTCAACATTTGAAGACCGAAGAAGGATTTATCTTAAATCTTGCTCCATTCTCTTCAAGATTCATGGTTCTAGCTTGATTCCATCCTCTCATAATTGTTTTCAATTGTGAGAGTTCTTTTCAACCATCCGACGCATTTCAGGAGTTGCTTCCTTTCTCGATCATCCGAAGGCCATCATTTCTGAATATTACTCATTCTCAGCCTTCATCTCTTGTTCTCCAAATCTTACCGATGGATCGTTCAAGTATACTCTTTAGTCAGCTCATGATCTCTTTGTTCTCATGTATCTAAATCCCCTCAAGTATCTTCATTCGTTTTCCAATTCTTCCCGGTGAATTGTGCCTTTGCTACTCTCATTTCCAATTCTTACTGCGGTTTGTTCAAGATTCCTCTTCCTATGTTCTCATATTAATTTATTCGTTGTTTAAATCCTATCGGTGGATCGTTGAAGACT
This sequence comes from Triticum aestivum, assembly GCF_018294505.1. Classification (NCBI taxonomy): domain Eukaryota; kingdom Viridiplantae; phylum Streptophyta; class Magnoliopsida; order Poales; family Poaceae; genus Triticum; species Triticum aestivum. The sequence continues at coordinate 369,489,858 of NC_057795.1, read as the reverse complement.
TTTCTCTAGTTTACGATATCTCTCTCTTAATCCTTTCTATGAGAATAAGTAGTATGCCAAATCCGTTGCTTGTCATCAATTTAAATTGGTGAAGGATACGCATAACGTAATTCTTATTATTGTTTCATCCAAGTGATCTAGTTTCTTCTTTCCAGAGTTGTTCATCATGTCACATTTCTCGGTTCGAGATGCTTCATCTTTTGTTTCCGGAGTTCCAAGCTCTCAATTATCTCGTCGCGAAGCTCCATCTAAATCATCGCAAGGCTTCACCTTGTGTTTTCAACTTCTCTTTCTTTTTATCATCCTTTTATTACCGGAGTTTTACATGGAGGCTCTACATGGTGTTTCGTCAAGGATTCTTTTCATTCTTCAATTGTTCTTCAAGATTTCTCTCGAAGCTAAGATCCGCCAAGCTATACTCAAAAATAAACATGGTTCCCAACACATGTTTTTTTTCTGAGGAGTTCAAGTATTCTTCTACTTGCATTTCGAAGTGCAATTCTTTCTACCTTATCTTTTGAGATGGTGATATGCCATTCTTGACAATTTCCTTTCGTGTTTCATGATTCACAAGTTATCAAGAATGAGATATTTAAACCCATCATTTTTGCTTTGTTCATGAGATCTTTTCAACCCAACAATTTCTTTGTTGGAGTTATCTTGGGTTATATTTCACCTAAAGCCTTCAATTGGGAATGCTGCTATTTGTGGTGCGTATCAATGATCTGAGTTTTCTCTTTATCCTCTTGGCGAAAGAAGTTTTAATTCCTTGTTGGTCGCAATCAAATCTTTTTTTTCCCGTGAGTGGCACGTTGTCACCTCATAATTTTGAGAAGTTTTCCATAAGCCCACTACAAGCTTATTCGTTTCGTTGTTGGTTTTCCAACAACTCCGTTATAACCTTCTTGGAAGGGTGCTTTCCAAGCTCATTTGTGGTAGAAGGGTGCTTTCCAAGCTCATTTGTGGCAGAAGTTGGCATTTTCTTCTCCATTCTGTTATTCCAATGATCTATCTTCTATTCTTTCTTCCGGAGGCATTGTGATGTTGCTCTCTTCACTCGTCATCTTGAATTGAGGATCGTGTTCTTTTCATGCTTATCCATTTAACTGGAGTGTCGTGTCCTCTTTTCAAGTTCTTTTCATCTTATCAAGTCTTGCATCTATTTTCAACCGGAGTGCTGTCCGAATTTGATCTTCCTTGTTCCTTGTTTATCTCGTTTCAACCAGAGTGGTTCCAGTTCCTTCTTATCCTTTGTACTCGTCATTCATAGCTTTGCAACCTCCAAGGTTCACATGGTGTTCTTGTTTCTATTTTCTACCGGCAGTGCTCTCAATTGTGTTCAACACCATTGTGTTCTTTCTTTCAACTTTTCAACCTCTCAAGGTTCTTTGGTTTCACTCATTGGTCGAAGTAGCAACTTAGGTTTACCTCTTCTCTTCCTCTTTCGTTTCTCTCCGGTGCCATCCTAGATCTCAGGACGAGATCCTCTTGTAGTGGTGGAGTGTTGTAACACCTCAGATGTAACTTCCCATAATTGTAACTCCAACTCTTGCCATTTACGGCTATGTGTTGTGATATTTCCTTCGTGGTTGGGTATTTGTTTTTGTTTTGCATTTTTTTCATGTCATGCATTTCATCTCATCTCATTTAATTTTAAAAACTCATCTAAATAAACTTGTAAGGATCTATGATCCATTTATATCGAGGGATATTCACAATGGTGATTTCTCTTTATAACATAGCATCCCAATATTATTAGGGAGCTATAAAAAATATTCCATTTATTTGGAAGCCACTGTAACAAACTTGCATTTTAATCTCTCTTGTTTCCGTCTATTCTAAATCCTTGATCATTCTACAATTGGCTCCGGTTCAAGTTGTGGCACTTTGAGATATGCCAAAGTAGCCCAATGCCAGTTTTCAGCTCAACTTGTATATATTTGGCCCTCCAAATAAATATTTTGCTCCTATTTCTTTTTTGTAAATAGAAAAGGAAAACCTTTATTCCCTTCCTTTCTTTAAATCCAGCCGAGCGGGCCCCTGGCCATTTTCCTCCTTCGGACTGGCCCAGTTAGGCCCAACATCTCTAGCAGCCCAGCGAACCCCTGCCTATCTAACCCTAGCGCATGCCTCCTCTCCTCTCGATCCCTCGCTCTCTCCCTCGTTCCCCTCGCTTGCGCCACCAGGAAGAGCCTTGGCTCGATCCCCATTCCCCTCCACTCGTCTCCCTCCTCGCGCACACAAGAGAGGGATCCCAATCCCCTTGGCCATGCACGCCTCGCGCCCTCCTGCATCAGCTAGCCACCACGCTCCTCTCGTTCCCTGCTGCGCCGTGCCCGCCGGACCTTGCTCTGCCATCCGCCGCGCATGTGAGCACAGGCCGCCGCCGCGCTGCCTTGCCTTCACCTCCCTGCTTCGCTCCCGTGCCCGCAGCCTTCCTTGTGAGCTCACCTCATGTTGCTCATCGCCCTGAGCCCTGACCCCGCCTGCTACTGGCACCGGTGTCAAGCCGCCCCTCCATGCCCGTCCGTCGTCCGCCTCCAGCGCCTCCGACCTTCCTCGTGCGACCCCCAACCTTGTTCTCGTCTGCGAGGGAGACGAGCGACCGAAGCCGTGCGCCTAGTCCCCCTGCATCGCGTGAGTCGCCGAGTCCCTTGCATCAAGCTGTTGCTCGTCTTCAAGCAACGACGCATCGATGGCCATGTCTTCACCGTCTCCAGCCTAGCCTGCATCCCCGTCGCTCCTTCTCGGCTTCTGCGTGGACCTCGTCGCCAAGACTCCAAGACACAGCCCCGGCCTCCTGTACCCGTGCTACACTTCGATGCCCGCTATCATCATGCACCTACACTTGCTGTTGATGTTGACGCCTAGTCCAACGACCGCCGAGCAGGGAATAGCGGCAAGTACCACGACTTCTTTGGAAGACCCGTGAACATCAAGTTCCTCTGCCACGAATGGTTATAGTGTTGTGGATCCGGCAGGTACCCTCTCAGAATCGCCAAGTCCGAGTACACCAAGTGACGCCAAGTACCACGACGACCATTGCTCGCCGAGTTCATCTACCACCGAAATGTACAACTACTGTCGCCGTGCGCCTTGCCAAGTACCACTACTTCCACTATGAATTTAACCGCCCCGAAATGCACGCTTCAAAGGTATAACCACCGAGACGACCGCTCATGGACGAATGCATGTGTGTTGTATGAGATGCCCGTGCTTGCACCGTGTTAAAATTGTGGCTTGCACGTTCCTCCTTGTTTGCCATGCCGTCGACCCGTGGGAACCCGGTAATCCGGGATCACCCCATCACCTTTCGCATGTTCCGCGCATCCACAATTTCTCCTACGCCGACATCTCAACGAGTTGCCGAATCATAGAAATGTTGTCGTGGCACCATTTTCGTTGTCGTTGCCTTGGCACCCCTTTTGTTCCGCCATGGTGACCAAATGCTTCATAACATGCTTATGTCAGCATTTTCATAAAATTGAATATAACTTGCATATGTCATCCGCATCATGATAACAACATTTAAAATGTTTAAAATTGTTGCTTGCATTAAAATTGCTAAATGGCATGGGGATTTTTCCGGAATTATTGTTTGTGTTTCCTGCCTCATTTAAATTGCTTAGAGAGGTAGTTTTATTATGTTTCACCTCTTGCCATGTTTAACGACATTTAATATTCTTGTGTACCTAAACGAGAGCAAACTAAATAAGTCATGTCTGGTGTTTCGTCAATATGCAACTCGTTACATATTGAGCTCCACTTAACTTGTAGTGTTTTTTGTGCACTTTGCCATGCCATGCCTTTTTAAACCGGACATGCATCATAGTTGATTTTGCATCATGCCATGATTATGTGATGGTTGTTTACCATGTTGTTTGCTTCTTTCCAGTTGCGCTTCTCCTTGATAGTTCCAGTAACGTTGCGTTTGTGAGGATTTGTTCGACTACGTTGGTTCGTCTACTTCATGGACTTGTTCTTCTTCCTATCGTGATTTCAGGCAAGATGACCATTACCCTCGATATCACTTCTATCTTTGCTTGCTAGTTGTTCGTTCTATCGCTATGTCGCGCTACCTACCACCTGCTTATCATGCCTCCCATATTGCCATCTCAAGCCTCTAACCCACCTTCCTAGCAAACCGTTGTTTGGCTAAGTTGTCGCTTTTGCCCAACCCCTCTTATAGCGTTGTTAGTTGTAGGTGAAGTTGAAGATTGCTCCATGTTGGAACCTGGTTATGTTGGGATATCACAATATTTCTTATTTTAATTAATGCATCTATATGCCTGGTGAAGGGTGGAAGGTAGGCCTTATGCCTGGTGTTTTGGTCCACTCTTGCCGCCTTAGTTTCCGTCATACCGGTGTTATGTTCCTTGATTTTGTGTTCCTTAAACGGTTGGGGTTATTGGACCCTCTTGACAGCTCTCTTTGAATAAAACTCCTCTAGCAAGGCCAAACATTGGTTTGACATTTGCCTAACAACCTATAACTTTCCCTTGGGGTTGCAAACCCGAGGGTCATCTTTATTTTAACCTCCGGGGCCAGTGCTCCTCTGAGTGTTGGTCCAAACTAGAGCCACTTGCGGTGCCACCCCTTCACCCAGGGTGTTTGGTTGCTGTACATAGTGTTCATTCGGTGTGTGTCGGGGATATACCCCGCGGTATGAACCGACCGGAAATATGATCGGGCCAGGCTTGGCGGTTTACTTGAGACCCGGTTGACACTTGGCGATTCACTGGCAACCCGCCCTGACCAGACGGTTTACAAGCAACCTGCCTGAACATTATGACTCATTGGTAACCCAGCGGGCAAGACAGACGGATGCCAAGGCCCAAGGCCCAGAAGGCCGGTTTATATGAATGGTGGGCCGGTTCAAGAGGAAAGGCGTGAAGAATATTTACCTTACAAGGAGTTAAGACCCGGACTTGTATCCGGTTTGTATTAGAAGGTAGACTAGTCCTAATCCTAATAGGACTCCACATGTTACCCGCCCCTCTAACTTATATAAGGAGGGGCAGGGCACCCCAAGAGGGGGAAGAAAAATAATCTTAAGGTTAGACACAACTAGGAGAGCCGGTTTACGGCGACTCCCTCATGATGATAATAAGACCTAGCCACAAGCAGCATGTAGGGTTATTACTGGATGATGTTTCCCGGGGCCCGAAGCTGTCTAAATCCTTGTCTTATGTTGCGTCTCTCGATTCCGCCCAACCCCTATGAAGCTACCACATAGGTGCGTTGGCCTCGCGACTAAGTCCTCACACTAAGGACATCTGTCGTGACAATTCCACGACAGTTGGCGCCCACCGTGGGGCCAGGCGCATGGTGGTGTTGAGTTCTTGGAGGGATTTCTTCACAGATCAGGAAGCTCATGATGTGTTGGATAAAAAAGTGCTGGCACGAGACAATCATGCAGAATAACCCGACGCGGGATAACCTCGGGCAGAGCCGGCCAGTTCATCGTCAGGAGATTAGAATCGTCATCAACTTTGGATCGAATAGTACGATATTTGAGTCCAAAGAGAAGTCAACCGCTGTTGATATGGGCAAGCGGTCCAATCCCAAGTCGCTGAGAACATCGTTTTTCCGCTGCTGTTTTGTTTCGCCGACACGTGAACTCGCTGAAACTAGCCTGGTCATGTCCATGTTGAAAGCAAACAGTGCATGGGAGCTGACCAAGATCAGAAGAAAAGCAGATAGTGCATGGAAGTTAATCAATGTTAGATGAAAAGTATTGTTTTTTGAGCCTAGCAGGAGCGCCGGAACGGAGAAAGACATAGTAGTACTTCTTAATCGTGAGGCAATTGGAGGCTTAATTCGTTCTGTGCATAAAGACAAAAAAAGTACTACTCCAGCGATTTGATCAAGAAAGAAGAAGATTAGATTGGTAAAAAGGACAACGACCCGGAACCGGATTGGATTTCCGCTTTCAAGCCGCCGTGGCCGAATCCACTGCCGCGCCCGTGCTGCCGGTCTCTGCTAGTATCATCGACCCGTGGGTGCCGCCGCAGTCCAGGAGCAGTGCGCTGCTGCAAAGCGGACCAGGTGATACCCATTCAAATTTATCTTATTAACACATATTGTTTTTTATAAAAGAACAATTACTTGGTATATGATATTTTTCCGTAGGACCATTTTTCTATACAAAAAAAATGTCGCAAACGGGGCGTCAGCAAATATTGTTTTTGCACTAGCGCTCGTCCTGCACTAGTTGCCACCCCCGCTACATCAAACACACGTGATCGATTCATTAAACTCACCATTACAAAGGAGACCATCAAGCAGTGGGTCGCCTCTGCTGTGTTGAGCCGCCGGAGATGCCAGTCTGTCCGAACCGCGAGGACTATATTGAGTCGCCGGTCTGCTTGAGCCGCCTTTGTCACGATAAACGGGTTATTGATCGTCTGAATGAATCAGGTGATATTTGTCTAAAATATATTTTATTAGCACATGTTGTTTTTTTGTTAAGGAACAATTACTTTGATCTGTATATTTTTGTATACATGATAATTATTCACTACAAATGTGGTTTATACCACGGGTATGGAGCATGGGTTGATAATGTTCCGCCCGGCGATAGTCCGTGACATATTACTCGATGAATGGACACACAAGCTGCCGCCCTTGCGACCCGGTCTACATCAACTTACCGGGATCGCATTTGCTTCCTGTTTAGTGGACATGCGCAAATCGCCGCCTCTGTTGCCCAGTCTACAACAAACAACACCGCGGCCGGCTCACATGTCTGCGCCGATTTACAACACCGCGGACAACTCACCCGTCCGTTCCGGCGGCCAATTTCCCCGCTCGTGCCGGCTTACAACGCGGCGGCCGACTCATCTGTCCACGCCGCCTCTGATGCTACGGTCGTCTTTTCCGTCTGCCTCTTGCGGCCTGGTCTGCATCAACACACCGGGACGCACCTATCTGCATGAACTGTTTATTGAGTATGAGCAAGTCACTGCTTGGGTAGCCCGGTTTTCTTCCAACAAATTGGAGGCAAAGTATCATCAGCCGCCGTCTGCACTGGATGGCTTAAAGGGCAGGTGCACAAAGTTGCCGCCACTACAGTTTGGTTAACTTCAAACATCTAGTTGGAAATAACCATTGGCCGAGTTGTTGACACAGCTCATACAGGATTGTTTATAACTCGCCGCAGTCACCTCAACCTTCTGTGGATTCACATCGCGCTATCAACACCAATGATATAGCCCTTATGCTATGGTCAAATATGGAGAATCTCAAAGCCAACTCCTTGAGTCGTCTTGAGACTCGGGGGCTACAATGATATGACTCAGCAAGTCTTGCCAGTTTCAGCAAATTCAAGAACCCCAGGACGTTGAAGGGGAAGATAACCCGGTCCCGGAGGCAACTGCCATATTGATGAAAATTTAAAGGCCGTCAGAAAATCCCGGCTCAATGAAGGAGTTCTGGGTCATTAGAAAAGATTCCGGTTCAAAATCCGGCTCAAGAAACATCTCTCACCCATAAAGCGTTGAAGCTCTCAAATATCCGGTTTAAAAGCCGGCTCAAGGGAAGTCAGTTTCACTGAAGCTCTCAAATATCCGGTTTACAATCCGGTTCAAGGGAAATCTGTCTGTCACAAAGCTTTGAAGCTCTCAAATCTGGTTCAAAATCCGGTTCAAGGGGAAATCTGTCCCCCACAAAACTCTGAAGCTGTCAATATCCGGTTCAAAATCCTGGTTCAAGAAGAATTTATCTCTTGCAAAAAGTTAAAGGTTACCGAAGAGGAACTGTTGCCATGATGCGCGGTTCAAATATAGGTATCCTGCCATATTGGCTTATCATATTATTGATCACATGGGGGTTTTCCTGCTCATTGAAGCGAAGCTATGATTACCCTTCAAATCCGGCTTATGTGCCACTCTTACAAAACACTTGGGGGCTTGTCACCCAGGTTAAAAAGTACCAAAGAGAGTCTATTGCAAAAGCGCAGCTCAAACATAGGTGCCCCTTGAGCACAGCTCACAATATCACTTGGGGGCTTGGTCGTATTCGAACCATACCTACACCTCTTGATCCGGCTATCAAGCCCATATCATAAGAGCACATCTCTGGTTACCTCGGTAATCCGGCTATCAAGCTCATATCATAAGAGCACAACTCTGGTTATCTCGGTTATCCGGCTATCAAGCCCATATCATAAGAGCACATTTTTGGTTACCTCGGTAATCCAGCTATCAAGCCCATACCATAAGAGCACAGCTCTGGTTACCATGATAACCCGGCTATCAAGCCCACACTATAAGAGCACAACTCTGTTTAATCCGGCTATCAAGCCAGCATTATAATTTCATAAGAGCATAACTCAGATTACTTTGGCAATCCGACTATCAAACCAATATTATAACTTCATATGAACATAGCTCTGACCTACTTGGAGGCTTAATGCCCGGGTTAAGGGGACCAAAGAGGGTCTGTTGCATAGCACAGCTCAAACATAGGTACCCGGCCTTGATGGTTCAAAATATATCACTTGGGGGCCCCTTCTTGGTTTGAAGCGCCAGTATACTTTGGATTGCGCAATGGGAATCATGCGCTTACAAATCAATGGGTATATTATTTAAATCTTTAATAGCCAACATGGCTGGATTTTTATTATGGTTATCAATAACCAATATTATGATTGAGGTTTTCAAAGTCGCTTTAGCGCAATGGCTATTATTTTATCAATGGATATAATTTATTCTACAATGAAAGGAATAGTGTCGAGTCGCTGCAGGCTTACGGCCCAACACTTGGGGGCTATATTATTCAAATTGAGATTACATCAAATATGCAAGTCTCATGTCGCTGCAAGCATGCACCATGACACTTGGGGGCTAATGCAAAGTCATTTTTACTGGCCTTATTGAAGACCCGACTCATCACATTGTAATGAGCCGGCCCTTGGGGGCTACCAATTTCTCCTGTCACCAATTCAAGGTACACAAGTCTTAAATCCATTATATTGAAGGGTCCACTACTCAGTTGGTAAGCACAAAGCTCTTAACCTTGTGGACGTGGGTTCAAGCCCCATGATGGGGGTTACATCATAAGATGTTTTTTTCAAAGAAGTATATATAAGGTCCCAGCTCAGTATTATCTTAATGACCCGGCCCTTGGGGGGCTATACATCACTGTTCAAGTCTACATGATCATATCTACAAAGTCCCTGCTCATTATTGCATAATGACCCGGCCCTTGGGGGCTACACTGGTTGAAATGTGTATGAGCATATGGCAATTTCAAGTCCCAGGTTGCTGCAAGCATGACAACCCGGCACGTGGGGGCTACATATGTGGAATACTCAGTTCTGACTAGTGATTGAGATGAACAACATGGATTTATTCAAAGTTGTAATATTTATATTGAAGCAAGTCTTAAGTCATCACTTTGCTCTACTCAAGACTTGGGGGCTACAGGTATTATGCATATAAAGGAGGAATGTCTTAAATTATCAGTTTTGAGCAAATCAGGAAGATCAATTACATGACCCGGTGTCAACAACAATTATGACCCGACACCGTCTGTTTTATAACCTGGCAATTTTGGTAATGATAAACCGGTAAGTTTTACATCTTCAAGCCAGCTGAAAGTCAAATGAGTATTTCAAGACCAATATTTTTTAAGCCGGTGCTTCGGAAACCAATTCAAGTGGATTATTTCTTACAATATTTCTCTACGAGAGACCAATGTTAGCAAATTGACTCTAAAGCTGGCTTATTGACCCAGATTTCTCAAGAAAAGTATCTGGATTTTTTGCATTCACAAAATTTTGAACATATCTACTAAAGGAGATTTTCTATGAGTTCATGGGCATGTATCAAGAAGGAAATGACAAGGACTTAAAGATGATCAGGTGCTAGTTTACAAGAATTTTTAACCCGGGGTACAACTTGTCAAAGTTGTTCTTGTGTTTGTTTTATAGGATCAGTTTAACATGGATAAATCCAAATTAAACTGGGGGCTAATGTCGGGGATATACCCCGCGGTATGAACTGGCCGGAAATATGACCCGGTCGGGCTTGGCGGTTTACTTGAGACCCGGTTGACACTTGGCGATTCACTGGCGACCCGCCCTGACTAGATGGTTTACAAGCAACCTGCCTGAACATTATGACTCATTGGTAACCCGGCGGGCAGGACAGACGGATGCCAAGGCCCGAGGCCTAGAAGGCCGGTTTATATTAATGGTGGTCCGGTTCAAGAGGAAAGGCGTGAAGAATATTTACCTTACAAGGAGTTAAGACCCGGACTTGTATCCGGTTTGTATTAGAAGATAGACTAGTCCTAATCCTAATAGGACTCCACTTGTAACCCGCCCCTCTAACTTATATAAGGAGGGACAGGGCACCCCAAGAGGGGGAAGAAAAATACTCTTCAAGGTTAGACACAACTAGGAGAGTCGGTTTACGACGACTCCCTCATGATGATAATGAGACCTAGCCACAAACAACATGTACGGTTATTACCGGATGATGTTTCCCAGGGCCCGAAGCTGTCTAAATCCTTGTCTTATGTTGCGTCTCTCGATTACGCCCAACCCCTCTCAAGCTACCACATAGATGCGTTGTCCTCGCGACTAAGTCCTCACACTAAGGACATCTGCCGTGACAATTCCACGACAGTGTGCCCTGATAACGAGATATGTGCAGCTCCTATCGGGGTTTGTCGGCACATTGGGCGGTCTTGCTGGTCTTATTTTACCATTGTCGAAATGTCTTGTAACCGGGATTCTAAGTCTGATCGGGTTGTTCCGGGAGAATGATTAGTTGATTGTGAGAGCTTGTGATGGGCTAAGTTGGGATACCCCTGCAGGGTATAAACTTTCGAGAGCCATGCCCACGGTTATGTGGCAGATGGGAATTTGTTAATATTCGGTTATAGAGAACTTGACACTTGACTTAATTAAAATGCATCAACTGCTTGTGTAGCTGTGATGGTCTCTTTTCGGCGGAGCCCGGAAAGTGAACACAGTTTGGGTTATGATTGAACGTAAGTAGTTTCTGGATCACTTCTAGCTTAGCGACCGTTGCGTAATTTCTCATCTTACTCTTGTATTCGTATGTAGCCACCATATTTGCTTAGTGGTTGCTGCAACTCCACCTCATTACCTTATCCTACCCATAAGCTTAAATAGTCTTGATCTCGCGGGTTTTGAGATTGTTGAGTCCCCATGACTCACAGATACTACCAAAACAATTGTAGGTGCCGATGATACCAGTGCAGGTGATGCTACCGAACTTAAGTGGGAGTTCGACGAGGACCTTGGTCGTTACTATGTTTTGTTTTCTGATGATCAGTAGTGGAGCCCAGTTAGGACGATCGGGGATCTAGCATTTGGGGTTATCTTGTTTTCATTTGAATTTGTCCGTAGTCGGACTATGTGTGTACTCTCAATGATGTATGAATTAAATGATCTTTGTGTGAAGTGGCGATTGTAAGCCAACTCTATTTATCCCTTTCTTGTTCATTACATGGGATTGTGTGAAGTTGACCCTTCTTGCGACAAAACCACAATGCGGTTATGCCTCTAAGTCGTGCCTCGACACGTGGGAGATTAGCAGCATCGTGGGCATTACACATACTTCAGATGATGTGGCCCAAGCTCAATTGCCCACTTAGCAACCCGACTTGTAGCTTCTTTGTTTTATATAATATCTCCCAGAGGGGCTGAACTGACCATAGTGGTTGGATGTCCAAGGAAATAATGCTTCAACTTGCGACTTGCCATGAATACTCCAAACACCAGCTTCTGCCAGTGTGGGTACCTTTGCTTAGACTCTGTTAACACCTCAATGACATAATAAACCGGTCGCTGGACTGGATAATCTTTCCTTGCGTCCTTGCGCTCAACAACAACTGCTATGCTGACAGCTTTATTATTAGCCGCCATGTACATGAGCATAGGCTCTTTGTCAACCGGCATAGCCAAGACAGGTAGCTTAGCCAACTGCCTTTTGAGGGCCTCAAAAGCCTCATTAGCAGCATCGCTCTAGACAAAATGATCAGTCTTTTTCATCATCTGATAAAGGAGAATTGCCTTCTCACTAAGGCGGCTTATGAACCGGCTTAGAGCCACAATATGACCAGCTAGGCACTGAACGTCATTGCTACAGGCCGGCTTAGACAACGAAGTGATGGCTTCTATCTTCTCCGGTTGTCCTCAATGCCCCATTCTGAAACAAAAATTCCTAGAAATTTACCTGCGAGGACACCAAAAACACACTTGGTCGGGTTAAGCATCATCTTGTACACCCGGAGGTTGTCAAAGTTCTCCCACAAATCATCAAGCAAAGTCTCTTTCTTTCTAGACTTAATCACAATGTCGTCCACATAAGTGTGCACATTGCGTCCAATCTGTCCATGCAAACAATTTTAACACAACGTTGGTAAGCGCCTGGGCACCCTTGAGTCCAAAAGGCATTGAAACATAGCAGAAAGCTACAAAAGGTGTGATAAAAGTTGTCTTCTCCTGATCCTCAACCGCCATCTTAATCTGATGATAACTAGAATAAGCATCCAGGAAACATAGCCTCTCACAACCCGCCGTTACATCAATAATCTGGTCAATACAGGGAAGAGCAAAAGGATCAGATGGACATGCCTTATTGAGATCTGTATAATCAACACACATACGCCACGTGCCATTCTTTTTGAGCACAAGCACAGGGTTAGCCAACCACTATGGATGGAAAACTTCGATTATGAACCCAGCCGCCAAGAGCCGGGCTACCTCTTCTCCAATAACCTGACACCTCTCCTCATTAAAACGATGGAGGAAATTCCTGACCAGTTTCATCTTAGGATCCACATTAAGGTGGTCCTCAACGAATTCTCTTGGTACACCCGGCATGTCAGAAGGTTTCCATGCAAAGATATCCTAATTCTCATGAATGAACTCGATGAGCGCGCTTTTCTATTTGGGATCCATCTCAGTCCCCATAGTGAACTGCTGAGTAGAGTCGTCGGGAACATAATTAACCTGCTTGGTGTCCTTTGCTGACTTAAACTTAAGCAGAGGGTCCTTCTCAGTAGTGGGATTTTTGAGAGGGGTCATATCAGCAGGGTCAATGTTATCTTTATAAAACTTGAGCTCTGAGCCGCACAAGCCGTCTTTGCGTAAGCAGCATCTCCTTCTTCACATTCCAGGGCTATCTTACATCACCATGAACCGTAATTGTGCCATTTGGCCCTGGCATCTTAAGATGCAAATATATGTAACAGGGGCTAGCCATGAACTTGGCGTAAGCCGGCCGTCCAAACAGTGCATGATATGAACTTTTGATCTTCACCACCTTGAACCATAGTGTCTTTGATGACCCACAAGTATAGGTGATCAATTGTAGCTCTTTTCGATAAGTAAGAGTGTCGAACCCAACGAGGAGCAGAAGGAAATGACAAGTGGTTTTCAGCAAGGTATGTCTACAAGTGCTGAAATTGTAAGTAACAGAGTAGTTTGATAGCAAGATATTTTGTAATGAGCAAGTAATGATAATAGTAGCAAAAGTTGTAACGCCCCGGATACAACTTTCCATATTCGTAACTCCGACTCTTGCGTTTTCCGGAGATGTGATTTGATATTTCCTTCGTGGTTGGGTTTTATCTGTTGTTTTGCATTTTGTTCTTGTTATGCATCTCGTCTCATAGCATCATGCGCATTGCATCAGCATCGTTTTCATAAAACTTGCATCCGTTCGGGTTCCGCCGGTTCTCTCTGTTGTCCGTTCTGAGCCCGACCACACTTGCACGCGCCCGCGGCACCTCCGAAATATTATTTTATAAGTGGCATAAAAATGTTCTCGGAATGGGTTGCAACTTGTCGTGCGGTCTTATTATAGTGTAGACAGGCCGCCTGTCAAGTTTTGTTACATTCGGAGTCCGTTTGACTGCCCAACCGTTAAATAAATAACCGCGATATAGTCGGTATATTCGTCGGACGCTTCGGTCTCCGAAACTGCCGCCGGGCTGCATTTCTCCTCTCTCTCTCCTATCAGCCCAAGCCTCTCTCACACAGCCCACTAGCCCAACTATCTAACCCCCTCCGCTCCGGACCGTTGGATCGAGATCCGATGTCCGAAAACGAAGCAGAAACCCCCTAACCCTAGCCCCTAGCCTATTTAAGCACACCCACATGCCATTTTTGGCCTTTCCCTTCCTCCTCCTTGAAATCCGTGCCCCCAATCACCACTAGCCACCTTCCAGCTGCCGCCTCCTCCCCAGATCCGCCGCCGACCACCTCTCCCCGCCACTTGTCACATCGCCATTGGCCCGTGCCGCCGCAGCCACCGCTCTCGGCCTCTCCCGCAGCGCCACCTGGCTTCCCCGCGCCCCCATCCGCCCGAGCCCGCGCGGCCCGCGCAAGCCCATCTGGGCCCGGGTCGGCCCGACCCCACTCCGCCGTGCGCCCCCACTCGCCCCGATCCGGAGCTTCCCCGCCGCCTCGCCAACTCCCCCGTCGCCAGCTCCCGCCTCAACACCGGCCACCGGGGCGCCCCGCCGGCGACCTTCAGGCCAGAGCCTCGCCGTCCCTGCTCCCTCTTCCACTTCTTTCCTCCTCCTCTAACATCCCTCTGCCCGCAGGGCCTCGCCACCGCCATGGGAGCCGAACCCCTCTGCGCCCCGACCTGCGACCCTCCGACCGCCGATGACGCCGGATCTGGGATCCCCGAGGCCGGATCTGCCCATTCCCGACCTCGGGGGCCTCGCCGGACCCCTCCTGCCGTCCCCGTTGAGGAGCGCCGCCGCCATCCCTGCACCCTGCCCATGCGCGAGCAGGGCGACGACCGGCTTCCCCTCCGCGTGGGCCATGGCCCAGCTGCAGCCCAGGCCCAGCCGCAGTCAGCGACCGGCCCAGCCGGCCTCCCCTCCCGCGGTCCAGCTCTGCCAGGCCTCGTACACCGATTCGGCCTCAAAGGCCCATGGGTGAGCTCCCCGCGGGCCCTCCTCTCTTTAGCCCAGTAGTGTAGCCAGGTTTGGCCCATATAGTATTTTTTCCTGCTGCTGCGTTTTTGTCATTTATCCAGTGATTAACAGATTTACAGAAAACCCCCTAGATTTCATGCATATAATAACTCCACAACTGTGCATCGGATTAAAATAATTTATATATGTAAAATGCTCAGAAAATTGTGTAGATTAATAATATGCCATTTTCATCTATGTTAAAAATGTTTAACTTGCTGTTTATTTAAATTTGCTAATATGCCATGTTAAAATGATTTATTTCATAACTAAATAACCGTAGCTCCATTTTAAATAAACTTTATATGTAAATGGGGTGGACAAATGCCTAGTTTAACATGGTCCACTTTATTTTACCGTTTAACAAACTTAAAATATGTTCTAGGGCAGAACAGTACGAAATCCATAATTTGCATATGGGGATTTTCCGGAATTGTTGTTTGTTATTTCCGGCCTCATTTAAACTTGCCTAGATAGGTAGTTTCATTATGCTTCACCTCTTGCCATGTTTAACAAAATTTAATATTGCATGGTAGCTTAAACGAGATTAAACTAAATATTTGATGTGGTGTTTTGTCAATATGCAACTCGTTGCATATTGAGCTCCACTTAATTTGTAGTATTGTGTGTTGCAGTTTGCCTTGCCATGCGTCTTTAAACCGGACATGCATCATACTTGATTGTGCATCTTGCCATGATTATGCTTGTGTGTTTACCATGTTGTTTGTTTCTTTTCGGTGTTGCTTCTTAGTTCCGGTAATGTTGCGGTCGTGAGGATTCGTTCGTCTACGCTTGGTTCGGTTTCATCCGTTCGTCTTCTTCATGGACTCGTTCTTCTTCCTTGCGGGATCTCAGGCAAGATGACCGCTACCCTGGATCTCAATACTATCATTGCTATGCTAGTTGCTTCGTTCTATCGCTTTGCTGCGCTACCTATCACCTGTTTATCAAGCCATCCCAAATTGCCATGAACCTCTAACCTTTGACACCTTTCCTATGCAAACCATTGCTTGGCTATGTTACCGCTTTGCTCAGCCCCTCTTATAGCATTGTTAGTTGTAGGTGAAGTTGAAGATTTCTCCATGGTGGACAGGATTTTGGTTGGGATATCACAATATCTCTTATATTATTAATGCATCTATATACTTGGTAAAGGGTGGAAGGCTCGGCCTTATGCCTGGTGTTTTGTTCCACTCTTGCCGCCCTAGTTTCCGTCATACCGGTGTTATGTTCCCGGATTTTGTGTTCCTTACACGGTCGGGTGATTTATGGGACCTCCTTGACAGTTTGCTTTGAATAAACCTCCTCCAGCAAGGCCCAACCTTGGTTTTACCATTTGCCTCACCACCACCTATATTTCCCTTGGGAGTAATTAACCCAAGGGTCATCTTTATTACAGCCCCCCCGGGCCAGTGCTTGTCTAAGTGTTGGTCCGAACTAGAGCCCTTTGCAGCGCCCCCTCAGGGAAACTTGAGGTCTGGTTTTAGTTGTACGGATTGCTCATCCGGTGTTGCCCTGAGAACGAGATATGTGCAGCTCCTATCGGGATTGTCGGCGCATCGGGCGGCTTTGCTGGTCTTGTTTTACCATTGTCGAAATGTCTTGTAAACCGGGATTCCGAGTCTGATCGGGTCTTCCTGGGAGAAGGTCTATTCCTTCGTTGATCGCGAGAGCTTGTCATGGGCTAAGTTGGGACACCCCTGCAGGGTATAATCTTTCGAAAGCCGTGCCTGTGGTTATAGGCAGATGGGAATTTGTTAATGTCCGGTTGTAGATAACTTGACACCAGATCCGAATTAAAATGCATCAACCGCGTGTGTAGCCGTGATGGTCTCTTCTCGGCGGAGTCCGGGAAGTGAACACGGTCTTTGGGTTGTGTTTGACGTAAGTAGGAGTTCAGGATCACTTCTTGATCATTGCTAGCTTCACGACCGTTCTGCTTGCTCTCTTCTCGCTCTTTATTTGCGTATGTTAGCCACCATATATGCTTAGTCGCTGCTGCAGCCTCACCACTTTACCCCTTCCTTTCCCTTTAAGCTTTGCTAGTCTTGATACCCATGGTAATGGGATTGCTGAGTCCTCATGGCTCACAGATTACTACAACAACAGTTGCAGGTACAGGTTATGCGATGATCATGACGCGAGAG
Source organism: Triticum aestivum (assembly GCF_018294505.1). NCBI lineage: Eukaryota > Viridiplantae > Streptophyta > Magnoliopsida > Poales > Poaceae > Triticum > Triticum aestivum. The sequence goes on along the minus strand of NC_057795.1, from coordinate 369,472,741 downwards.
CGATGCTTGCTTGCGTTGAGTTCTTCTTCTGCTTCTGCTTCGATCAGGGGATAGGTTCCAGGTCGGCAGCCTGGGCTAGCAGGGTGGATGTCATTTGAGTTTCTGTTTGTGATTCATCCGTAGACGGATGATGCTCTTATGTATTGTATTGTTGTATTCGTGTGGCATTGTATGCCTTATGTATGTATCCCCATCTATTATGTAATTTTGATGTAATGATATCCACCTTGCAAAAGCGTTTCAATATGCGGGTCTATCCTTGGTGGGACCTTCGAGTTCCTTTTGGATAGGGTCGCATATTGGGCGTGACATAATAGTAGCAAAAGCGTAGCAAGGTAGCCCAATCCTTTTGAGGCAAAGGACAGAACAAAGCGGTCTCTTATAGTAAGCAAAGCGTTCTTGAGGGTACACGTGCACTACTAGGGAAAAGCTTATAAACAGACGATTACTAGTAGCGAGGGTTTATACCCCTCGTTACTGGTACTTACTAGTAGCGCGGGTTTTTACCCCTCGCTGCTACTAAGTTGATAGTAGTAGCGCGGGTTTTTAACCCTCGCTACTACTAAGCTGTCTCTACCGTGCCCCCGGGACATGCCATAGTAGTAGCGAGGGTTATAAACCCGCCCTACTACTAAGTTGATAGTAGTAGCGCAGGTTTTTACCCCTCGCTACTACTAAGCGCTCTCTACTGTGACCCCCCAGAACATACCATAGTAGTAGCGAGGGGTAAAAACTCGCGCTACTACTAAGTACTGGGTTTTTTAACAGCCCTGAAATCCCCATCTCCTCGTCCAAATCACTCCTCTCCCCCGTCCCTCTCCTCCTCTCTCTCTCCATAGGCTCTCCCATGGCGTTCCTGCCCATGCACGTCTCCTCCTCCATGGTGCCCAACGAGGCCGTCACCTCGCTCCGTTGGCATCCAGGAGCTCACCGGTCTTCCCCCTCGCCTCCCGCCACCACACTGGAGCACCTCACCACCAACGACTAGCCCCGGTGCTCCCTCTGTTTCCTTCATCTCTCCCTTCTTTCTCTTTTCCCCTCTGCCCTCTGGTTTCACTCACCCTACCATGTCCTTGCCTGTGCAGGTCATTGCCATGGACGACCAGGAGCTCCCTGCCTTGGCCGCAAAGAGGAGCCCCACGCCGCCGCCTTACTCAGCCATGGATCCGGGCGCTCTACAATAGCCAACGCTGGTTCTTGTCTGCCTCTGCCCTTCCGCAGCTCCGGTGACCCCTAGCATCGGTGGATCGAAGCATTGCTTCCATTGAGAGCACACACGACATCGAGAATTTTTTTGTTTTTGAAATTAATAGTAGTAGCGTGGGTCGCACCCACGCTACTACTAACACACGTAGTAGTAGCGCGGGCGCACCCGCACTACTACTACAAGTTAGCTGTAGCGTCGTAGTAGTAGCGCGGGTGCCCACTCTACTACTAGCCATTTAACCCGCGCTACTACTAGGCTTTTGCCTAGTAGTGGGGAATTTCATCTAGTCACTTTCATCATGTTGGTTCGATTTGTGTTGGCTACTTTGATAATTTGATATGTGGGTGGACCGGTGCTTAGTTGTTGTTCTTACTTGAACAAACCTCCTACTTATGATTAACCCCCTCGCAAGAATCCGCAACTACGATAAAAGTATTAAGAATAAATTCTAACCATAACATTAAACTTTTGGATCCAATCGGTCCCTTATGGAATAGCGCATAAACTAGGGTTTAAGCTTCTGTCACTCTCTCAACCCATCATCTAATAACTACTCCACAATGCATTCCCTTAGGCCCGAATATGGTGAAGTCTCATGTAGTCGATGTTCACATGACACCACTAAGGGAATCACAACATACATACTATCAAAATATCAAACACATATCAAGTTCACATGATTACTTGCAACATGATTTCTCCCGTGACCTCAAGAACAAAAGTAACTACTCACAAATGATAATCATGCTCAAGATCGGAGGGGTATCAAATAGCATATTGGATCTGAACATATAATCTTCCACCAAGTAAACCATATAGTTGTCAACTACAAGATGTAATCAACACTACTAGTTACCCAGAAGCACCACTCTATAGTTCCAGTACAAAGATTGAACACAAGAGATGAACTAGGGTTTGAAGAGGAGATGGTGATGTTGAAGATTTCGATGGAGATTGCCCTCCCCAAGATGGGAGAGTTGTTGGTGATGATGATGACGATGATTTCCCCCTCTGGGAGGGAATATCCCTCGATGGAATTGCTCCGCCGGAGGGCAAAAGTGCTCCTGCCCAAGTTCCGCCTCGAGACGGTGGCGCTCCATCCCGAAAGTCCTCTCTTTATTTTTTTCTAGGTCAAAATGACTTACATACCAGAAGATGGGCACCGGAGGTGGGCCTGGGTGAGCACAACTGATACATCTCCAACGTATCTATAATTTTTGATTGCTCCATGCTACTTTATCTACTGTTTTGGACTATATTGGGCTTTATTTTCCACTTTTATATTATTTTTGGGACTAACCTATTAACCGGAGGGCCCAGCCTAGAATTGCTGTTTTTTTGGCTATTTCAGTGTTTCGAAGAAACAAAATATCAAACGGAGTCCAAACGGAATGAAACCTTCGGGAACGTGATTTTCGCACTGAACGTGATCCAGGAGACTTGGACCCTGCTCCAAGGAACAACCGAGGCGATCACGAGGGTGGGGGGCGCGCCCTCCCCCCTGGGCGTGCCCCCTACCTCGCGGGCCCCCTGTTGCTCCACCGACGTACTCCTTCCTCCTATATATACCTACGTACCCCCGACAGATCAAGGGAGAGCCAAAAACCTAATTCCACCGTCGCAACTTTCTCTATCCACGAGATCCCATCTTGGGGCCTGTTCCGGAGCTCCGCCGGAGGGGGAATCCACCACGGAGGGCTTCTACATCAACACCATAGCCTCTCCAATGAAGTGTGAGTAGTTTACCTCAGACCTTCGGGTCCATAGTTATTAGCTAGATGGCTTCTTCTCTCTTTTTGGATCTCAATACAATGTTCTCCCCCTCTCTTGTGGAGATCTATTCAATGTAATCTTCTTTTTGCGGTGTGTTTGTTGAGACCGATGAATTGTGGGTTTATGATCCAGCTTATCTATGAATAATATTTGAATCTTCTCTAAATTCTTTTATGTATGATTGAGTTATCTTTGCAAGTCTCTTCGAATTATCCATTTGGTTTGGCCAACTAGATTGGTAGTTCTTGCAATGGGAGAAGTGCTTAGCTTTGGGTTCGATCTTGCGGTGTCCTTACCAAGTGACAGAAAGGGTTGCAAGGCACGTATTGTATTGTTGCCATTGAGGATAACAAGATGTTTTTTTATCATATTGCATGAAGTTATCCCTCTACATCATGTCATCTTGCTTAAGGCGTTACTCTGTTTTTAACTTAATACTCTAGATGCATGCTGGATAGCGGTCGATGAGTGGAGTAATAGTAGTAGATGCAGAATCATTTCGGTTTACTTGTCTCGGATGTGATGCATATATACATGATCATACCTAGATATACTCATAAGAGCATCTCTAGTGGCTTGTGTATCCCATAGTCTATGTCAAATATAGACCATCAGAGGCCAAAAAATGTGTCCAGCGACTTGTGTATGTGCTAGTCTAAATTTTAGACATCCACCCGAATCGCTACGCATTGTCCATATTTAGACGACGGAGCTAGGACGTCCAAACAGAGCTGCCCCTTCGCGAGCTCGCTCCCGCGCTGATCTGGAGAAGTTGGAGACGAGAAGACGGCCATGCCACTGCCCCGAGGAGCTCGTCGTCGCTGAGGCACGCTTTGGTTTTTTCGATTCGGAGAGAGGGAGAGTGATTGAAGAGATAGGGCAGGGAGATGGGGCCGATGGATCTGAGGCCAAATCCGGCCGCCGCCGCCGGCCACTGTCGCCCTTGCAGATGGGGCAGGGAGATGCGAGAGAAGGGGCAGGGAGATGGGGCTCCGGTTGCGAGTGCGGCACCGGCGGCGAGCATGTGCGCGAGCGGCGGGTGCGCCGGCTGCGAGCGGCGGGTGTGAGGGGGATGCGCAAGCTATGGGTGCGAGCGGCTGGGGCGCCGGCTGCGAGCAGCGGCTATGAGGCACGAGCGCGAGGCGGCTGTGAGGCACGAGCGCGAGGCGGCTGCGAGGCAGTAGCGTGTGCGCGAGCGCCGGCTCTCTGAATATTGCTGCTGCTCCCTGTATCTGAATATTGCTGCTGCTCCCTGTATCTGCATATTGGTATTGTTCTCTGAATATCTGGATATTGCTGCTGCTGCTCTTTGTGTGCAGATGGAAAACTCATATGAGATAGACTCACAGATCAACAACTCCTCATTTCTGGAAAAGTAGCTGTTGAAAATATAGCCGTTGGAGACATGGACTACCAAATTTAGACAATCCACTGGAAACTGAGGTTGTCTAAAATTAAAAAAAATTACACCATTGTGTATGTGAAGAAATAGACTACCAAATTTACACAAGCCACTAGAGATGCTCTAACTATGCTCAGTTCTATCAATTGCTCAACAGTAATTTGTTCACCCACCATAGAATACTTATGCTCTTGAGAGAAGCTACTAGTGAAAACTATGGCCCCCGGGTCTATTCTCATCATATCAATCTCCATTACTTTAATACTTGCTTTGTTTTTACTTTGCCTTTTACTTTTCACTTTGCATCTCTATATCAAAAATACCAAAAATATTATTTATCATCTCTATCAGATCTCACCCTCATAAGTGACCGTGAAGGGATTGACAACCCCTAATCGCGTTGGTTGCGAGTAGCTATTGTTTTGTGTAGGTACGAGGGACTTGTGCGTGGCCTCCTACTGGATTGATACCTTGGTTCTCAAAACCGAGGGAAATACTTACGCTACTTTACTACATCATCCTCTCCTCTTCGGGGAAATCCAATGCAGTGCTCAAGAGGTAGCAAGAAGAATTTCTGGCGCCGTTGCCGGGGAGTTTGCGCAAAAGTCAACCATACCAAGTACCCATCAGAATCTGAAAATGCAACTATCCCTAGGTGGTTTTGGTAATTCATAAAAACATATAGCTCATTGAGCTAATGCTATTACAAGACAAATATTTTAGGAAAGCTCAATGAATGGCATGGCATGGATGATGAAAGTGGATCCCTCAAAATATCAAGGACAAAGGATTGGCTCAAGCTCAAAAGCTCAAGACTCTTCATTTTACATTTTAGTGATCCAAGATCACATTGAGTCTATAGGAAAAGCCAATACTATCAAGGAGGGATGAGGTGTTGCTTAATGGGCCTCTTGCTTCATGTGCTTAGTGATATGCTCCAAAACCCTCCACTACTTTCTCACATCCACATATGACCTAAACCTAAAGTCAAACTCAGCCCTACCGATTCTTTCCATCCGGCGCCATCGAGTTCAAATGTCATAGCCACTGCCACAAACCCTAGGCAAATCGGTCTCACCGATAGGGATCTCGGTCTCACCGAGATGGGATTGTAATCTCTCTGTTTCCCTTTGTAATGTTTCGGTCTAACCGAAGTGAGCGATCGGTCCCACCGAGATTGCAATGTAAACTCTTTGTTTCCCTTTCGTAACTTTTCGGTCTCACTGAAAGAGCGAATCGGTCCCACCGAGTTTACCTGACCAACTCTCTGGTTAGTTAATTACCAAATTTGGTCTCACCGAGTTTGTGTAATCGGTCTCACCGAGATTACGTTATGCCCTAACCCTAATCATATCGGTCCTACCAATTTGCATGTCAGTCCCACCGAAAACCCTAACGGTCACTAGGTTTACTAAATCGGTCCGACCGAGTTTGATGATTCGGTCTCACCGAGTTTGGTAAATTGTGTGTAACGGTTAGATTTTGTGTGGAGGCTATATATACCCCTCCACCTCCTCTTCATTCGTGGAGAAAGCCATCAGAACAAACCTACACTTCCAACTTACCATTTCTGAGAGAGAACTACCTACTCATGTGTTGACGCCAAGATATTGCATTCCTACCATATGAATCTTGATCTCTAGCCTTCCCCAAGTTGCTTTCCACTCAAATCTTGTTTCCACTAGATCCAAATCCTATGAGAGAGAGTTGAGTGTTGGGGAGACTATCTTTTGAAGCACAAGAGCAAGGAGTTCATCATCAACACACCATTTGTTACCTCTTGGAGAGTGGTGTCTCCTAGATTGGCCAGGTGTCACTTGGGAGCCTCCGACAAGATTGTGGAGTTGAACCAAGGAGTTTGTAAGGGCAAGGAGATCGCCTACTTCGTGAAGATCTACCGCTAGTGAGGCAAGTCCTTCGTGGGCGACGACCATGGTGGGATAGACAAGGTTGCTTCTTCGTGGACCCTTCATGGGTGGAGCCCTTCGTGGACTCGCGCAACCGTTACCCTTCGTGGGTTGAAGTCTCCATCAACGTGGATGTACGATAGCACCACCTATCGGAACCACGACAAAAACATCTGTTTCTCCAATTGCGTTTGAATTCTCCAAACCCTTCCCTTTATATTCTTGAAAGTTACATGCTTTATTTTCCGCTGCCTATATACTCTTTGCATGCTTGCTTGAATTGCGTGAAGATTGCTTGACTTGTTCAAAGATAACTAAAATCTGCCAAAGCCTAAAATTGGGAAAAGGTTAAGTTTTTAATTGGTCAAGTAGTCTAATCACCCCCCCCCTCTAGACACACTTCAAGGTCCTACAAGTGGTATCAGAGCTTTGGTCTCCATGTGCTTTGATTTCCATAGCTTTTGGTGGTCATTGCCTTGGTTTCACAACCTATGAGAGTATGGCCTCTAGCGAGGAAAATTATCACCGTAGAGGTCCTTACTTTGATGGCACTAATTTTGCTAGTTGGAAGCATAAGATGAAAATGCATATTCTCGGACATAACCCCGCTGTTTGGGCTATTGTGTGTATTGGTTTGCAAGTTGAATTCTTTGATGGGAGAGAACCAAACCGTGAAGCTAGTGCGGATGAATTGAAGATGCTACAATACAACGCTCAAGCTTGTGATATCCTCTTCAACGGTTTATGCCCTGAAGAATTCAACAAAATCAGCCCGCTTGAGAATGCAAAGGAAATTTGGGACACTTTGATTGATATGCATGAAGATACCGACTCCGTCAAGGAATCCAAGTTGGATGTGCTCCAAAGTCAGCTTGACAAGTTCAAAATGAAGGATGGTGAAGGTGTCGCTAAAATGTACTCTAGGCTTGCTCTTATCACAAATGAGAATGCCGACTTAGGAAGTGAAGAGATGACCGACAGATTCATCATCAAGAAAATCCTAAGAGCATTGTATGGAAAGTATGATACCCTGTGCACATTGATTCAAATGATGCCCAATTACAAGAATCTCAAGCCAACAGAAGTCATTGGTAGAATCGTTGCTCATGAGATGTCACTGAAGGATAAAGAGGAACTTCACAACAAGTCAAGTGGTGCTTACAAAGCCTCATGTGAAGCTCCTACATCATCAAGTGATAAACAAACCTTCAATGAAGAATTGAGCTTAATGGTGAAGAATTTCAACAAATTCTACAAAAGTAGAAGCAAAGAAAGAAGATCTAAGTCAAGGTCCTACAATGACAAAAGATCTTCGAGTCGAGAGCGCAATTGCTACAATTGTGGGAGACCCGGACACTATTCCAATGAGTGTACAACACCCTACAAAAGAAGAGAAGATTCTCCTAAGAGAAGAAGTAGAAGAGAAGAATCACCACCAAGAGAGAGGAGTAGAGATGATTGTTATGAACGAAGAACATCCCGGAGAAGCAAGGATTCGAAAAGGAAGGACAAGTCATCAAAGAGCTACACAAAACAAAGACATCAAGCTCATGTTGGTGAATGGGTATCCGGTTCCGACTCTGAACATCACTCCGAGAGAAGCTATCACTCCGACTCCGAACATACTCAAGATGAAGGTGTTGCCGGTCTAGCACTTGTGTCAACCAACTCCTACGACATATTTGAATCACCAAATGAAGGAATTGGAAGATGCTTCATGGCCAAAGGTCCTAAGGTAACACACCCCGAGTATGTTGATTTTAATAGTGATGAAGATGACTTGTTAGGTGATGATGATTTACTTATTGACAACTCTAGTGATGAATACTATGATGAAACATCAATTAATCGTGCTAATCAAGATGAAACGAATGACAATGATAAGGAGAAGATTGAGCGTCTAACTAAAGAACTAAACACTCTTAAGTTAGCTCATGAAACTATCTTTGAAAATCATCGAGAACTTTTAAGGGCTCATGAGAAGTTACGCTTTGAAAAGCTCAATCTTGAGCAAGAGCATGAGTTCCTAAAAGCAATCAATGATGATCTCCGTAAGAAAAGTTCTTCTTATATTGCCAAGCGTTTACTCTTATCTACTTACATGCCTCAAGTCAAGTCTAGTAACAAGAACAAGAAGGATTCTTCCTCTAGTAGCAACAATAATCGTGCTAAATCCAATATTGTTGCTTCTAGTAGTTCTCTTGATTCCACTAATGATTCTCTTAGCCAAGTTACACTTGAGCAAGAAAACAGCTTATTGAAGGGAATTATAGAGAAATGTGTATACAAGAGCCTTGCCGGGAGTAAGCAATTGAGGAAATTGTACGCAAGCAAGAAAGGCACCGGAAGAATCAAGGTGTTGGTTTTGAATGAAAGTTCAATGCCAATGGAGTTGAGTGGGAAGGAGATCAATACCCCAAGATGAAGTTTGTTCCTCAACAAGAGAAGTATGATCCTACTTCCTTCAAGGGAACACAAGAACAAGATGATCTTCCACCACAAGACCACAAGAACAAAGGCAAGGACAAGCTTCAAGAGGAGATTGATGCATTTGATGAAGCACCTAAGGCCTTGGTCAAGTGGGTTCCCAAGACTACGTCAAGTTCTACTTCATCAAGCATAACTACTACACCAAGGATTCCCATCAAGATGATGTGGATCCCGAAGAAGAAGAACTAGAGAGTTCTTGAGGGTGACTCCGCCAACATTTTTCACTCATATCATTATGGCAAGGACAAGTGCAACCACCTTCCATATCTTGCACTAGTTCAAGGAGTCACAAACCCTCATGTTGGTAAGGCAAGGGACAAGGTAACCAAATGTTTTCATGGACATAATTTTGTGTGTGCATCACTCTATGTCTGTGGATATTCTTGTTTGTTCCTTGTGGGACTAACCCGTGTAGGTATTGAAAGTGCAACTAAATCCAAAGGATTGCTCCAAAAGATCTACATTAACATTGAGCATCCACATCTTCAACACCTACATGAAGTCATCATCGACAAAACCCAAGGTTAGTTTATCCCTCTAAGGGGGGATCTCACATCTAGGGGGAGCTTAACTCTAAGAATTGAGTCAAAGCAACTCGAATGATGTGAACACATAAATGCTTTATGTAAAAGTGGTAACCCCACTTGAGCTTAAACGATGAGTATCATCTATGATCAAATGTTCTCATTTGACTCCTAAGTCAATATACTCATATATAGATGACCTAGTCATCGCTAATTGTTTGATAGATACTAGAATTGGTTGTGCATGCTTTGTCACATATTTCATTTGTCATTTTATTGTGTGAGCATGTTGGATGCATATTTTACTCATTCGAGGACATCCACTTGTTGTTTTGATCGATTGGCTTCTTTTTCTTTGGCCAAGTGGATGGACAAGAATGCCTAAGAACCTTCTCTAGCTATCTATGCTTTTCTTGTCTCAAACTCTATTCATGCTACATCACAAAATTTGATAAATCAGATTCGAACCACTCCGTGTGAGGAGCACTCGGAGTCCCCGATTCGTCATAGACTTAAACTTCCAAAACTTCTTTGTGATTTTCGGTCTGACCGATTCCTCCATTTCGGTCATACCAAGATCACTAAGTCGATCTAGGTTTTCAATCTCGGTGCAACCGATTTGAACTTTTTGGTCACACCGAGTTGCTGTAACTGTTAACAGTTATGCATCTCGGTGCCACCGAGTTGTTCCACATGGTCACACCGACAGTGTTGGGCTATATATTCACACAGGCAAATTTTGGAAAACTTTCTCCGAAACTCCTTGCCCGCGCATAGCTCGCTCTGCCTACTAGGTCTACAAATTGTCGACCTCGTCGCCAGCCGCCTCCTGTCGCTGGTCTTCGCCGCCGTCAACGGACTTCTTCTCCGCTGTTGCCACCGTAGCGAGTTCACCGCCGAACTAGGGTATGAACTCGATCACAGTGCTATCCTCGTCTGATTCTCAGCAGATTGTGTTCGTAATGCATGTTGCCACGATTGAAACACTTCTATCCAGTCAAAACGATCCTTAGAATAGGTGTGATTCGAAAATTTAGGGTTAGGTTTCCGCCGAAACCATCTCGGACCTGCCGAGTTGAAAAACTCGGTCCCACCGATTTGGCTAACGCCATTGCACTAGTAAGTCTCGGTCTGACCAATTTTAGAACTTTGTGAAACCCTAGCAGTCTCGGTGCCACCAAACTGTGACTCGGTCTGACTGAGTTCACTAGTTTAGGTTCCAAAACTGCTTCGGTATCACCGAGTTTGAAAATCGGTAGATCCGAAATGCTTTTTGTGGAAAACTAAAACTAAGTTTTTTGAATCATTCTTTTGCAAAAATCTCTGCATTTTGTGATGCTCATCCACTCTACCTCATCTATAACTATTCACAGGGTCAGCAGTCAGTGTGTGCAGCATGTCAGACCAAAGTGACAGCCAGAACAAGTCAGAAGAGCGGATTCACATGAGTGAGGGCACTAGTCCCTCTAGCAGCTCAGATGAGGGGAGCAGAAGCACTCCCAACAATTTACGCAAGGCTACCACAAGGACAAGGAAGAAGAAGACCTCAGAGTCTGAGGATGAGGATTATGTGGCAATTGAGGATGAGGCAAGTTCAAAGAAGAAAGTGCTCCAGAAGGAGTACAGCTCAACTGCAGTAAAGCCAGGCATGAAGATCAAAAGGCCTGCAGGTAGACAACCAATGTCCAAAGCCAGAGTCTCCACTCAAGCTTCTTTGGAATCCCAACCCAAAGAGCCTGCTGCTGCTCAAGGAAAGAAAAGGAAGGAAAGGGTCAAGAAGACCATGGCCAGAGTGATTGGGAAGCCTTCTATGATGGAGGAAGAGGAAGAAGAAGAGGTTGCTGAACCAGCACCCAAGGCACAAAAGCTGATGGGTGATGCCATAAAGTCAGGGGCTACAACTTCAAAGCCCAAAGCTGCCCCCAAGCCCAAGAGTGCACCAAAGAGGAATACCAGGAGTATACCAGCAGCTGAGAAGAACAAGGCCCCAATGCCTGATGTTACTACTGAGGAAGATGAAGAAGGGCAGATCTTAAGGAAGCTCAAACTCAAGATTCTAGATCACAATGATGCTCATCCTGTGGCTGAGAACATGAAGATCAGGAGAGATCTAGGGTTGAGGCTATGGAGAGAGTCAGATCCATATGCCACCAGGAGAAGGACTGCTGTAGATTATAGGTTCCACACCAAGGAGCAGCAGGACTTCTATGAGACCATCTTATTGGATAAGAAGCCCATAGTTTGTGATATGAGGTGGGTCGATTGGACCTACATTCAGGAGAATGCAGAACACTATCCTGGAGTGTATGATAGCTTCAGTGCGTGTGGAGTTGCAGATTTTGTTGGGCAGAAGCTCACAAACTGGAATGACGAGCTCATTATGCAATTCTACTCCACAGCACATTTCCATCCAGATGGCAGGATAGTTTGGATGTCTGAAGGAACAAGATACCAAACAACCATAGAGGAATGGGCAAGTCTGATCAATGCCCCCAAGGAGAGTGAAAATGACTTGGACATTTATGCCAAGACGAAAATGTATCATAACTCAATGTCACAGATGTACAAGGAGATCCCTGATGATGCACTTGAGACTTTCAAGTTTGGATCAGTTCATTTTCTTCTGTCAGGGCTGCCTACGATCAACTAGATCCTAAGGCACACTCTGTTACCCAAATCAGGTGACCACAACATGATCAAAGGGCATGCAATTAACTTGCTTCACATTTTTGATGTGCCCCAGAAATTCAAGGTCATGAGCCTCATAGTTGAAACTATCAAGAGGACAGCAGCAGACCAAAAGAGGAGCTGTGGATATGCCCCACAGAATCAGGAGTGGATTAACTCAAAGATGGGCACAGGGAAGTATCTGTTGGATAAGGAACACTTGGTTCTCTATCCTGAATTTGAGGACAATCAAGTTGTCATGACTGAGAATGAACCATCATCAGTACAAGCCCAAGAGAAGAAGGAAAAGGCAAGGAAAGAGAAGGCTGCCAAGATGCCATCTCAAGCAGAGGCATCTAAGTACTTTCTGAAGAACAAGCAGGAGCAGCTTGGTTACTTGATAGCATCAACTCTGCGGATTGGGAAGGGGTTGGCCACCCTAACTCAAAACCAGGAGAGCCTGGAAAGAATCATGGAACAAAAATTCTATGATTTAGATGTCAAAGTAACTGAGATTCAGTCGGTTGTGGAGCAGCTACAGGATGACATGCAGGAGAGGAAGGGCATGACAACTACAGATGCATTTGCCAGAGTGCCTCGAGCTCAAAGATCAGCTGTGGAGCCAGTGATAGACACCAGAGCCACTTCATCTGCACCAGCTATAGCTCCAGTGCAACCAGCTCCAGCACCAACTCCTTCAGCTCCAACCAGCAGAAGACCAAGCCTGAGAGACGATATAGTCCTATGCATTTTCTAGGAACTTTTTGGTAACTTGTTGCCAAAGGGGGAGAAAAATGTATAGATCATAGGCTTCGAGAGAGAGATTTTCTGTTTTTGTTCTCTCTTGTCTTCTTGGTTGAACTTTGTTTGCTTTTGATTGCTTGAGATACTATGCAATTACCTGTGAGACATTGATGATCATGTGTTTGATCATAAGCTACACTTATGCTTGTTATATGTTATTATCTTACTTATCCTTATATGATCATTCACTTTGCTTGGTGATGAGTGCATGTATTCAATCTTTATTATTTTGAGCGCTCCACCAAGATGTATGTGACATGGAAGAGTAACCCATGAGCCTAATTCCTTGTGCATTTGCAGTCCAAAGCAAATCTTGAAATATGCACAAATTTAGGGGGAGCTCTTGCTTATCACATACTTCTCAAAGCGACGATGTTTTTCAATCTTATTATAATTTGTCGAAGCTTTGATCTATATGTTGTCATCAATTGCCAAAAAGGGGGAGATTGAAAGTGCAACTATCCCTAGGTGGTTTTGGTAATTCATAACAACATATAGCTCATTGAGCTAATGCTATTACAAGACAAATATTTCAGGAAAGCTCAATGAATGGCATGGCATGGATGATGAAAGTGGATCCCTCAAAATATCAAGGACAAAGGATTGGCTCAAGCTCAAAAGCTCAAGACTCTACATTTTACATTTTAGTGATCTAAGATCACATTGAGTCTATAGGAAAAGCCAATACTATCAAGGAGGGATGAGGTGTTGCTTAATGAGCCTCTTGCTTCATGTGGTTAGTGATATGCTCCAAAACCCTCCACTACTTTCTCACATCCACATATGACCTAAACCTAAAGTCAAACTCGACCCTACTGATTCTTTCCATCCGGCGCCACCGAGTTCAAATGTCATAGCCACTCCCACAAACCCTAGGCAAATCGGTCTCACCGATAGGGATCTCGGTCTCACCGAGATGGGATTGTAATCTCTCTGTTTCCTTCGTAACGTTTCAGTCTAATCGAAGTGAGCGATCGGTCCCACCGAGATTGCAATGTGAACTCTCTGTTTCCCTTTCGTAACTTTTTGGTCTCACCAAAAGAGCGAATCGGTCCCACCGAGTTTGCCTGACCAACTCTCTGGTTAGCTAATTACCAAATTCGGTCTCACTGAGTTTGTGTAATCGGTCTCACCAAGATTACGTTATGCCCTAACCCTAATCATATCGGTCCTACCGATTTGCATGTCAGTCCCACTGAAAACCCTAACAGTCACTAGGTTTACTAAATCGGTCCGACCGAGTTTGATGATTCGGTCTCACCGAGTTTGGTAAATTGTGTGTAACGGTTAGATTATGTGTGGAGGATATATATACCCCTCCACCTCCTCTTCATTCATGGAGAAAGCCATCAGAACAAACCTACACTTCCAACTTACCATTTCTGAGAGAGAACTACCTACTCATGTGTTGAGGCAAGACATTGCATTCCTACCATATGAATCTTGATCTCTAGCCTTCCCCAAGTTGCTTTCCACTCAAATCTTCTTTCCACCAGATCCAAATCCTATGAGAGAGAGTTGAGTGTTGGGGAGACTATCATTTGAAGCACAAGAGCAAGGAGTTCATCATCAATGCACCATTTGTTACCTCTTGGAGAATGGTGTCTCCTAGATTGGCTAGGTGTCCCTTGGGAGCCTCCGACAAGATTGTGGAGTTGAACCAAGGAGTTTGTAAGGGCAAGGAGATCGCCTACTTCGTGAAGATCTACCGCTAGTGAGGCAAGTCCTTCGTGGGCGACGGCCATGGTGGGATAGACAAGATTGCTTCTTCGTGGACCCTTCATGGGTGGATCCCTCCGTGGACTCGCGCAACCGTTACCCTTCGTGGGTTGAAGTCTCCATCAACGTGGATGTACGATAGCACCACCTATCGGAACCACGACAAAAACATCCGTGTCTCCAATTGCATTTGAATTCTCCAAACCCTTCCCTTTACATTCTTGCAAGTTGCATGCTTTATTTTCTTCTACCTATATACTCTTTGCATGCTTGCTTGAATTCCGTGAAGATTGCTTGACTTGTTCAAAGATAGCTAAAATCTGCCAAAGCCCAAAATTGGGAAAAGGTTAAGTTTTTAATTGGTCAAGTAGTCTAATCACCCCCCCTCTAGACATACTTCAAGGTCCTACACAATCCCTATCTCTCGCATTACATTATTGTCCTCTCGTTTTCCTCTCCCCCACTTCACCCTTGCCGTTTAATTTGCCCTCTCTTTACCAATCTCCTCCTCTCTTTCCCTTTCGCCTTTTTCTCGTTTGCCTTTTTGTTTGCTCGTGTGTTGGATTGCATGTTTGTCGCGATGGCTCTACCTAGATTTGGTGATATTCACCTTCAAAGGTTGGAGGAGATCGAAACCAATGTCAGGAAATTTATGGTTCTACAATTTGAGCATAATAATTTCTTTAGAAATGAGCTTAAGGAACAAAAAGGTTTCATGAGCTATATGAATAAAGAGCTCAATGATATGTCTAAAGAATTTGATGGTATAAGATCCCTAATTGCTCGTCTTGAAAAGTTGACCGCTAATATTTCGGATATGCAAGCTACCTTAGTCAATAAGATGGCCGCTAAACCGAATTCCTATGAAAATCAAGATGAATATCTAAAAGTTATTGATGTGTCCCCCATTAAATCTTTGTTTTGCAATATGAATCTTGATGAAAGTTAGTATGATCTTACTTTACCTAGAAGGCGTTCTAAGAATTCAGAGTTTTTAGACCTTGATGATGAAATTGATGAAAGTGGGATTGAAAGAAATAAAAACCTAGATGTTGCTAAACCCACTATTTTGGATCTCAAGGAATTTAATTATGAAAATTTCTCCCTAATTGATTGTATTTCCTTGTTGCAATCCGTGCTAAATTCTCCTCATGCTTATAGTCAAAATAAGGCCTTTACCGAACACATTGTTGATGCCTTGATGCAATCTTATGAAGAAAAACTTGAGTTGAAAGTTTCTATCCCTATAAAACTCTATGATGAGTGGGAACCTACTATTAAAATAAAAATTAAAAATTATGAGTTTCATGCCTTGTGTGATTTGGGTGCTAGTGTCTCCACTATTCCCAAAACTTTGTGTGATTTGCTAGATTTCCGTGACTTTGAAGATTGCTCTCTAAACTTGCATCTTGCGGATTCCACTATTAAAAAGCCTATAGGAAGAACTAATGATGTTCTTATTGTTGAAAATAGGAATTATGTGCTCGTAGATTTTATCGTTGTTGATATAGATTGCAATTCTTCATGTCCTATTATTCTTGGTAGACCTTTCCTTAGAACGATTGGTGCGATTATTGATATGAAGGAAGGGAATATTAGATTCCAATTTCCCTTAAAGAAGGGCATGGAACACTTCCCTAGAAAGAAAATAAAATTACCTTATGAATCTATCATGAGAGCCACTTATGGATTGCCTACCAAAGATGGCAAAACCTAGATCTATCCTTGCTTCTATGCCTAGCTAGGGGCGTTAAACGATAGCGCTTGTTGGGAGGCAACCCAATTTTATTTTTATTTTTTTGTTTTTGCTCCTGTATAGCAATAAATAATCCATCTAGCCTCTGTTTGGATGTGGTTTTATGTTTTAATTAGTGTTTGTGCCAAGTAGAACCTATAGGATAACCTACGATGATAGTTGATTTGATTCTGCTGAAAAACAGAAACTTTGCGCGCACGAATATAATTTTGTTAAATCACAGGAACATGATTTTGCGTTGATTCTTTTTGCTGATGTTAAATAGACAAATTTTCCAGGACTTCCTATTTTGGTAGAAGTTTTAGAGTTCAAGAAGTTTGCGTTAGTTACAGATTACTACAGACTGTTCTGTTTTTGACAGATTCTATTTTGCGTGTGTTGTTTCCTTATTTTGATGAATCTATGGCTAGTAAAATAGTTTATGATCCATAGAGAAGTTGTAATACAGTAGGTTTAACACCAATATAAATAAAGAATGAGTTCATTACAGTACCTTAAAGTAGTCTTTTGTTTTCTTTCACTAACGGAGCTCACGAGATTTCTATTGAGTTTTGTGTTGTGAAGTTTTCAAGTTTTGGGTGAATTCTTTTGATGGATTATGGAACAAGGAGTGGCAAGATCCTAAACTTGGGGATGCCCATGGCACCCCCAAGATAATCCAAGGACACCAAAAAGTCAAAGCTTGGGGATGCCCCGGAAGGTATCCCCTCTTTCGTCTACTTCCGTCGGTAATTTACTTGGAGCTATATTTTTATTCACCACCTGATATGTGTTTTGCTTGGAGCGTCTTGTATTATTTGCGTCTTTGCTTGTTAGTTTACCACAATCATCCTTGCTGTACACACCTTTTGAGAGGGCCATACACCAATTGGAATTTGCTAGAATACTCTATGTTCTTCACTTATATCTTTTGAGCTTGATAGTTTTGCTCATAGTGCTTCACTTATATCTTTTGAGCGTGATAATTTTTGCTCTAGTGCTTCACTTAGATATTTTAGAGCACGGTGGTGGATTTGTTTTAAAGAAACTATTGATCTCTCATGCTTCACTTAGATTATTTTGAGAGTCGTTAATATCATGGTAATTTGCTTAATGTTAATATACTTGGTATTCAAGATATGTGAAACTTTCTTTTGAGTGCGTTGAATACTAAGATAAGTTTGATGCTTGATAATTGTTTTGAGGTATGAATAATATCAAAGTCGTGCTAGTTGAGTAGTTGTGAATTTGAGAAATGCTTGTGTTGAAGTTTGCATGTCCCGCAGCATGCACATATGGTTAAAGTTGTGTAACAAATTTGAAACATGAAGTGTACCTGGCTTGTCCATCCTTATGAGTGCTGGTCGGGGACGAGCGATGGTCTTTTCCTACCAATCTACCCCCCTAGGAGCATGCACGTAGTACTTGATTTTTGATGACTTCTAAATTTTTACAATAAGTATATGAGTTCTTTTGACTAATGTTGAGTCCATGGATTATACGCACTTTTACCTTTCCGCCTTTGCTAGCCTCTTCGGTACCGTGCATTGCCCTTTCTCACCTTGAGAGTTGGTGCAAACTTCGCCGGTGCATCCAAACCCCGTGATACGATACACTCTATCACACATAAATCTCCTTATATATTCCTCAAAATAGCCACCATACCTACCTATCATGGCATTTCCATAGCCATTCCGAGATATATTGCCATGTAACTTCCATCATCATATTCATGACATACATTACTTTTGTCATATTGCCATTGCATGATCATGTAGTTGACATCGTATTTGTGGCAAAGCCACCATGCATTATTTTTCATACATGCCACTCTTGATTCATTGCACCATCCCGGTACACCGCCGTAGGCATTCATATAGAGTCATATCTTGTTCTAAGTTTCGAGTTGTAATCCTTATGTTGTAATCAATAGAAGTGTGATGATCATCATTATTAGAGCATTGCCCCCCAAAAAAGAGAAAGGCCAAAAAAAAGAAGTCCCAAAAAAATAAAAAATAAAAAAAGGGCAATGATACTATCTCTTTTTCCACACTTGTGTTTCAAAGTAGCACCTTGTTCTTCATGTAGTGAGTCTCATATATTGTGCTTCAAACTAGCACCTTGTTCTTCATGTAGTGAGTCTCATAAGTTGTCTTTTTTATACTAGTGGGATTTTTTCATTATAGAACTTGGCTTGTATATTCCTACAATGGGCTTCCTCAAATGCCCTAGGTCTTCATGAGCAAGCAAGTTGGATGCACACCCACTAGTTTTCTTTTGTTGAGCATTCATAGCTCTAGTGCATCCGTTGCATGGCAATCCCTACTCCTCATGTTGACATCAATTAATGAGCATCTCCATAGCCCGTTGATTATCCTCGTCAATGTGAGACTTTCTCCTTTTTTGTCTTCTCCACACAATCCCCATCATCATATTCTATTCCACCCATAGAGCTATATCCATGGCTCACGCTCATATATTGCGTGAAGGTTGAAAAAGTTTGAGATTATTTAAGTATGAAACAATTTCTTGGCTTGTCATCGGGGGTATATAAGTTGGGAACATCTTTGTGTGATGAAAATGAAGCATATCCTAACTATATGATTTTGTAGGGATGAACTTTCTTTAGCCATGCTATTTTGAGAAGACATGATTGCTTTGATTAGTATGCTTGAAGTAATATTATTTTTATGTCAATATGAACTTTTGTCTTGAATCTTCCGGATCTGATTATTCATACCACAATTAAGAAGATTTACATTGAAATTATGCCAAAGTATCACTCCGCATCAAAAATTCTTTTTTTATCATTTACCTACTCGAGGACGAACAGGAATTAAGCTTGGGGATGCCTGATACGTCTCCAACGTATCTATAATTTTTGATTGCTCCATGCTACTTTATCTACTGTTTTGGACTAAATTGAGTTTTATTTTGCACTTTTATATTATTTTTGGGACTAACCTATTAACCAGAGGCCCAGCCCAGAATTGCTGTTTTTTGCCTATTTCAGTGTTTCGAAGAAACAGAATATCAAACGGAGTCCAAACGGAATGAAACCTTCAGGAACGTGATTTTCTCACCGAACGTGATCCAGGAGACTTGGACCCTGCTCCAAGGAACAACCGAGGCGGTCACGAGGGTGGGGGGCGCGCCCTCCCCCCAGGGCGCGCCCCCTACCTTGTGGGCCCCCTGTTGCTCCACCGACGTACTCCTTCCTCCTATATATACCTACGTACCCCCGACAGATCAAGGGAGAGCCAAAAACCTAATTCCACCGCCACAACTTTCTATATCCACGAGATCCCATCTTGGGGCCTGTTCCAGAGCTCCGCCGGAGGGGGCATCCACCATGGAGGGCTTCTACATCAACACCATAGCCTCTCCGATGAAGTGTGAGTAGTTTACCTCAGACCTTTGGGTCCATAGTTAGTAGCTAGATGGCTTCTTCTCTCTTTTTGGATCTCAATACAATGTTCTCCCCCTCTCTTGTGGAGATCTATTCGATGTAATCTTCTTTTTGCGATGTGTTTGTTGAGACCGATGAATTGTGGGTTTCTGATCCAGCTTATCTATGAATAATATTTGAATCTTCTCTGAATTCTTTTATGTATGATTGAGTTATCTTTGCAAGTCCCTTCGAATTATCGGTTTGGTTTGGCCAACTAGATGGTAGTTCTTGCAATGGGAGAAGTGCTTAGCTTTGGGTTCGATCTTGCGGTGTCCTTACCCAGTGATAGAAAGGGTTGCAAGGCACGTATTGTATTGTTGCCATCGAGGATAACAAGATGGTTTTTTTAATCATATTGCATGAAGTTATCCCTCTACATCATGTCATCTTGCTTAAGGCGTTACTCTGTTTTTAACTTAATACTCTAGATGCATGCTGGATAGCGGTGGATGAGTGGAGTAATAGTAGTAGATGCAGAATCGTTTCGGTTTACTTGTCTCGGACGTGATGCCTATATACATGATCATACCTAGATATACTCATAACTATGCTCAATTCTATCAATTGCTCAACAGTAATTTGTTCACCCACCATAGAATACTTATGCTCTTGAGAGAAGCCACTAGTGAAAACTATGGCCCCAGGGTCTATTCTCATCATATCAATCTCCATTACTTTAATACTTGCTTTGTTTTTACTTTGCCTTTTACTTTTCACTTTGCATTTCTATATCAAAAATACCAAAAATATTATTTATCATCTCTATCAGATCTCACCCTCGTAAGTGACCGTGAAGGGATTGACAACCCCTAATCGCATTGGTTGCGAGTAGCTATCGTTTTGTGCGGTACGAGGGACTTGTGCGTGGCCTCCTACTGGATTGATACCTTGGTTCTCAAAACTGAGGGAAATACTTACGCTACTTTACTGCATCATCCTCTCCTCTTCGGGGAAATCCAACACAGTGCTCAAGAGGTAGCAAGAAGAATTTCTGGCGCCATTGCCGGGGAGTTTGGGAAAAAGTCAACCATACCAAGTACCCATCACAATCCCTATCTCTCGCATTACATTATTTGCCTCTCGTTTTCCTCTCCCCCACTTCACCCTTGCCGTTTTATTCTCCCTCTCTTTCCCAATCTCCTCCTCTCTTTCCCTTTCGCCTTTTTCTCGTTTGCCTTTTTGTTTGCTCGTGTGTTGGATTGCTTGTTTGTCGCGATGGCTCTACCTAGATTTGGTGATCTTCACCTTAAAAGGTTGGAGGAGATCGAAACCAATGTCAGGAAATTTATGGTTCTGCAATTTGAGCATAATAATTTCTTTAGAAACGAGCTTAAGGAACAAAAAGGTTTTATGAGCAAGCAAAAGATCGAACTAAAATAAGTAAAGGCAAAATATAGTGGGGACGATACGATACCGGGGCACCTCCCCCAAGCGTAGCGAAAGCCAAGGGGATTGCCCATACCCGAAACTCAAATTTCTTTTGGTGATGAAGAAGAAGGTGGTGGTGATGAAGTATATGTGACCTTGTCCTTCAAGATCAAGAGGTTCTCCAATCTACAGATGACACTCCGGAGGAAGATGATGTTCTCTTGATGCAAAATATTTTTCACGAGTGTGATATTCATTTTGTACACGAACCGTTTCAATGATCCAAAAGGCTGCAATCTCAGTAGGGGTAAGATGAGCATATAAAGGTTTAAGGATATCTTCTTCTTCTTCCTCTGCTGGCAGTGCTTTCTCGACCACCGGGATTTGATCTCCAGTAGTCTCCTTGCTCTTGTCTCCTTTGACGGCTTCTACGGGCTCCTCTCTCTTCATCTCAATCTTCATCAACCAAGATCCTCTTCCATGTTGTTGGAGGAGGAAGAAGACATGATAGCCTAACAGATCTGACCGGAAACAACAAGAAAAGAGAATAGAGGATTTCTTCGCGATATGGTGGTCAACAGGTTCGGGGAGGTATATAAATATTTTTTATCTTGGGAAACAAGCATACGGAAGAAAAACAGAGTACGGAAGGTGCCCCAGGTGGGCACAACCCACCCAGGCGCGCCTGGCTTTCCAGGCGCGCCTTGGTGTCTTTCCAGGCGCGCCTTGGTGTCTTGTGCCCACCAAGGTACGCTACCTGGTAGTTTCTTATTTTCCTAAATTTCTAAATATTCCAAAACTAACAAAAATATTTTTGCGGATTTTTCGGAGTCCGTTTACTTACCGATCACGTACGTCCTTATTCTCATGATTCTGGAGTGTTCCGGAAGGACTCTTTTATGTGTTCTTCCAGTGTCAAAGTTTGGATAATATTACTTTCAACATTAATGAGTGTACCTGAGATATAATGTTTTATTCGTTTCCCATTAACAACCTTCGGGTTAGTACCTTCGGCATTATTTATTTTGATAGCTCCAGACCAATAAACCTCCTCGATAACATAGGGTCCTTCCCATTTAGAGAGGAGATTTCCTGCAAAGAACCTGAAGCGAGAGTTGTACAACAGAACATATTCTCCGACTTTGAACTCACGCTTTTGGATCCTTTTATCATGCCATCTTTTAACCTTCTCTTTAAATAATTTGGCATTTTCATAAGCTTGGGTTCTCCATTCATCTAATGAGCTAATATCAAATAACATCTTTTCATCGGCAAGTTTAAAATCATAATTGAGTTCTTTGACTACCCAGTATGCTTTATGTTCTAACTCAAGAGGCAAATGACAAGCCTTTCCATAAACCATTTTCTAAGGAGACATACCCATAGGATTTTTATATGTTGTTCTATAAGCCCAAATTGCATCATCTAATTTCTTAGACCAATTCTTCCTGGACCTATTGACAGTCTTTTGTAAAATTAATTTATTTCCCCATTGCTAAGTTCAACTTGACCACTAGACTGAGGATGATAAGGTGATGCAATTTTATGGTTAACATCATACTTGGCAAGCATTTTATCCATTTAGTAACATAATCAATAGCAACCAAAATATGTGTATACCCATTGGAGGAAGGAAAGGGTCCCATGTAATCAAATCCCTAAACATCAAATGGTTCAACAACAAGTGAATAATTCATAGGCTTTTCTTGACGCTTACCGATATTACCTATTCTTTGACATTCATCACAAGATAATATGAACTTACGGGAATCCTTGAAGAAAGTAGGCTAATAAAATCCAGATTGCAATACCTTGTGAGCAGTTCTATCTCCAGCATGATGCCCTCCATAAGCTTTGGAGTGACATTTCCGTAGGATTTGTCCCTGTTCATGCTCAGGTACACAACGTCTAATAATACCATCTAGTCCTTCTTTATAAAGATGTGGGTCATCCCAAAAGTAGTGTCTTAAATCAAAGAAGATTTTTTCTTTTGTTGGTATGTAAAGCTAGGTGGTAAATATTTAGCGACAATATAATTAGCATAATCAGCATACCAAGGAGTGTTATTAGAAACATTTATTGCAGCTAGCTGCTCATGAGGAAAACTATCATCAATAGGTAGTGGGTCATCAAGCACATTTTCAAGCGTAGACAAGTTATCATCTACTGGGTTCTCAACTCCTTTCCTATTAGTAATATGTAAATCAAATTCTTGTAACAAGAGAACCCATCGAATAAGTCTAGGTTTAGCATCTTTCTTTTCCATAAGATATTTAATAGCAACATGGTCGGTGTGAACGATAACTTTAGAGTCAACAATGTAAGATCTAAATTTATCACAAGCAAACACCATTGCTAGAAATTCTTTTTCAGTAGTAGCATAATTTCATTGAGCGCTTTCTAGAGTTTTACTAGCATAATGAATGACATTCAGTTTCTTATCAACTATTTGTCCTAGAACAACACCAACAACATAATCACTAGCATCACATATAATTTCAAAAGGCAAGTTCCAATCAGGTGGTTGAACAATAGGTGTAGAAATTAAGGCTTTCTTGAGTGTTTGAAAGGCTTCAAAGCAATCATCATCAAAAGTAAAAGGAACTTCCTTTTGCAAAAGATTTGTAACAGGCCTAGAAATTCTAGAAAAGTCTTTGATAAATCTCCTATAGAAACCAACATGACCTAGGAAACTACGAATACCTTGGATATCCTTAGGACATGGCATTTTCTCAATGGCATCAACCTTAGCTTTGTCCACTTCAATACCATTTTCAGAAATTTTATGACCCAAGACAATACCTTCATTCACCATAAAGTGGCACTTCACCCAATTCAAGACAAGATTTGTTTGTTCACAACTTTGCAAAACTTGATCAAGATTGCTTAAACAATCATCATAAGACTTCCGATAAACAAAGAAGTCATCCATGAAAACCTCAATAATCTTTTCACAAAAGTCAGAGAATATAGCAGTCATACATCTTTGAAAAGTAGCAGGTGCATTGCATAAACCAAAAGGCATATGTCTATAAGCATAAGTTCGAAAGGGACAAGTGAAAGTGGTCTTTTCTTGATTAGGTTGAGAAACAGGTATTTGTGAAAAACCAGAATATCCATCAAGAAAGCAAAAGTGTGTGTGCTTAGATAATATTGCTAGCATTTGATCAATGAAAGGCAGAGGGTAATGATCTTTTCTAGTTGCTTCATTTAATTTTCTAAAATCAATTATCATTCTATAGCCTGTAACAATTCTTTGCGGAATACGTTCATTCTTATAATTAGGAACAACAGTAATACCTCCTTTCGTAGGAACACAATGAACAGGGCTTACCCATCTACTATCAGCTATAGGATAAATTATACCTGCTTCCAGAAGTTTTAATATTCCCGTTCTTACCACTTCTTTCATCTTCGGATTTAACCGGCGTTGGTGATGAATGACGGGTTTAGCATCAGGTTCCATATTAATCTTGTGCTGACATAGAGTGGGACTAGTGACCTTTAAATCATCAAGAGTATATCCAATAGCAGCTCGATGCTTCCTTGGAACTTTCAATAATCTTTCTTCTTCATGTTCTGAAAGGTTAGCACTAATAATAACAAGATATATCTTCTTTTCATCAAGATAAGCATATTTCAAAGTGTCTGGCAATTGTTTTAATTCAAAAACAGGATCACCTTTAGGTGGAGGAGGACCTCCTAGAGTTTCAATACGCAAATTGTGTTTAAGTAGAGGACGTTGTTCAAAGAAAATATTATCTATTTCATTTCTTTCATGCATATGTAAATCATCTTCATGATCATTTTCAAGGTGTGATAAAAGTTATCTTCTCCTGATCCTCAACCACCATCTTAATCTGATGATAACTAGAATAAGTATCCAGGAAACATAGCCTCTCACAACCCGTCGTTACATCAATAATCTGGTCGATACAGGGAAGAGAAAAAGGATCAGCTAGACACGCCTTATTGAGATCTGTGTAATCAACACACATACGCCACGTGCCATTCTTTTTTAGCACAAGCACAGGGTAGCCAACCACCATGGATGAAAAACTTCAATTATGAACCCAGCCGCCAAGAGCCGGGCTACCTCTTCTCCAATAGCCTGGCGCCTCTCCTCGTTAAAACGACGGAGGAAATTCCTGACCGGTTTCATCTTAGGACCCACATTAAGGTGGTCCTCAATGAATTCTCTCGGTACACCTGGCATGTCAGAAGGTTTCCATGCAAAGATGTCCCGATTCTCATGAATGAACTCGATGAGCGCGCTTTTCTATTTGGGATCCATCTCAGTCCCCACAGTGAACTGCCGAGTAGAGTCGCTGGGAACATAATCAACCTGCTCGGTGTCCTTTGCTGACTTAAACTTAAGCAGAGGGTCCTTCTCAATAGTGGGCTTTTTGAGAGGGGTCATATCAACAGGGTCAACGTTATCTTTATAAAACTTGAGCTCTGCGGCCGCACAAACCGTCTCTGCGTAAGCAACATCTCCTTCTTCACATTCCAAGGTTATCATACGATCACCATGAACCCTCATTGCCCCATTTGGCCCTAGCATCTTAAGATGCAAATATATGTAACAGGGGCGAGCCATGAACTTGGCATAAGCCGGCCGTCCAAATAGTGCATTATATGGACTTTTGATCTTCACCACCTCGAACCATAGTGTCTCTGATGACCCACAAGTATAGGGGATCAATTTTAGCTCTTTTTGATAAGTAAGAGTGTCAAACCCGACGAGGAGCAGAAGGAAATGACAAGTGGTTTTCAGCAAGGTAATGTCTGCAAGTGCTGAAATTGCAAGTAACAGAGTAGTTTGATAGCAAGATATTTTGTAATGAGCAAGTAATGACAATAGTAGCAAAAGTTCAGCAAGGTAGCCCAATCCTTTTTAGGCAAAGGACAGGCCAAAATGGTCTCTTATAGTAAGCAAAGCATTCTTGAGGATACATGGGAATATCATCTAGTCACTTTCCTCATGTTGGTTCGATTTGTGTTCGCTACTTTGATAATTTGATATGTGGGTGGACCGGTGCTTAGGTGCTGTTCTTACTTGAACAAACCTCCTACTTATGATTAGCCCCCTCGCAAGCATCCACAACTACGAGAAAAGTATTAAGAATAAATTCTAACCATAGCATTAAACTTTTGGATCCAATCGGCCCCTTACAGAATAACACATAAAATAGGGTTTAAGCTTCTGTCACTCTCGCAACCCGTCATCTAATAACTACTCCACAATGCATTCCCTTAGGCCCAAATATGGTGAAGTGTCATGTAGTCGACGTTCAGATGACACCACTTAGGGAATCACAACATACATACTATCAAAATATCAAACACATATCAAGTTCACATGATTACTTGCAACATGATTTCTCCCGTGACCTCAAGAACAAAAGTAACTACTCACAAATATAATCATGCTCAAGATCAGAGGGGTATTAAATAGCATAATGGATCTGAACATATAATCTTCCACCAAGTAAACCATATAGTAATCAACTACAAGATGTAATCAACACTACTAATCACCCACAAGCACCAACCTATAGTTCCGGTACAAAGATTGAACACAAGAGATGAACTAGAGTTTGAGAGGAGATGGTGATGTTGAAGAAGTTGATGGAGATTGCCCTCCCCAAGATGGGAGAGTTGTTGGTGATGATGATGACGATGATTTCCCCCTCCGGGAGGGAAGTTCCCCTGGCGGAATCGCTCCGCTGGAGGGCAAAAGTGCTCCTGCCCAATTTTCGCCTCGAGACGGTGGCGCTCCATCCCAAAAGTCCTCTCTTTATTTTTTCTAGGTCAAAATGACTTATATACCAGAAGATGGGCACCGGAGGTGGGCCTGGGTGAGCACAACCCACTAGGGCGTGCCTAGGCTCCCTAGCGCGCCCAGGTGGGTTGTGGCCACCTGGTGGGCCCCCTCTAGTACTTATTGGCTCCAATATTCCTCAAATATTTCATAAAAAATCTCTGTGAAGTTTCAGCTTGTTTGGAGTTGTGCAGAATAGGTGGCCTGACGTAGCTTTTCCAGGTCCAGATTTCCAGCTGCCGGAATTCTCCTCTTTGTGTATACCTAACATATTATGAGAGAAAATGCATTGGAATTACTCCAAAAAGCATTATTATGCATAAAAAGATCATAAATAACAGTAGGAAAACATGATGCAAAATGGACGTATCAGTCTCTGCTCTGTATTTGTACTCATCATCAAAAGCCACCTCAAGAGGAATCTTCCCCATAGGATAAGCCGACTTGCAAGGAACCACCCCGTGAAAAACAATGGGGGACAACTTGAGATCCTTCTCTGTTAGGTTCATTCGCCGAAAATGTCATAGTATATAAGATGTTGATGCTACTGCCACCATCCATAAGCACCTTAGTGAATTTATAACCACCCACTTGAGGGGCTACTACTAGTTCCAGATGACCCGGATTATCAACACGGGGCGGGTGATCCGCCTGGCTCCAAGTGATCGTATGCTCAGACCACTTTAAATATTGTGGTACTGCCGGCTCAACCATACTGATCGCCCGCTTATGGACTTTTTGGTCACGCTTGCATGTACTTGTAGTGAAGACATGGTATTGGCCACTGTTACGTTGCTTAGGATTACTCTAGTATCCTGATTGATTGTTCTGCTACTGATTTACTTGACTGGAATACTAATTATGACCACCATGGTTCCCTTGATCCTGATAACCAGAACTTGAGTCGCAACTGCCAAAGCCGGCTCCCTGAAAACTGCCTAAGCCTGACCGTCGGGCGGCCCATTACCATTGCCATGGTGCTGCTGAAAAATATTGATTCCTGAACTCCCGCATGATATAACAATCCTTCCAAGCATGAGAAGATGGCTTGTTAGGAGAACTGTGCTTTGGACATGGCACATTAAGAGCCTCCTCATAATTCTTGGGCTTTCCCCCAGCATACGGTTGCTTCCCATTACGAAGCTGATTCTTATACCCGACGTTAGTGTTTGCCACCAAATCTGACCCGCCATCAGGGTACTTATGCTTTCCACCATTACCATGGTTATTGCCATTATGAGCCGGGCCATTCGGCTGGTGACCCTTGCCACCACCGTTTCGCTTGCGTTTGCCTGATTTATCCTCATCAGAATTGGGATCCTTCGTACCATCAAAGTCTGCATATCTGGTAAATGCATCCATGAGATTGCCCATATCCTGACACTTGCGCTTAAGCCGGCCTAGGTTCTGCTTATGAGGCTGGAAGTGGCAGATCTTTTCGAGGATCAAAACATCTTGAGCCGCTGCAATGTTATCTGAAGAGTGGATGATTGCACCAACCCGGCGGGCCCAATGATGGGCTGACTCATTCTCACGCTGCACACGGTGCTCCCAGTCCACAATGGTCATTGGCTGCTTACAGGTTCCTTGAAAATTCTTGATGAAGCGCTCCTTCAACTCAGCCCATGTATTAATGGAGTTGAGGGCAGGTTTTTGAACCACGTCTGAGCCTGCCCCTCCAACATCATGGTTAAATACTTTGCACACACTGCATCACTAACATCCAACATATCCATGGCCAACTCATAACTCTCAATCCAACCCGCCGGCTCAAGATCCGCTGTATAATTGGGTATCTTGCGGGGACCCTTGAAGTCTTTAGGCATGCACTCGTTGCGCAAAGCACGCACTAGGCACAACACTCCGAGGGTTCTGGCGCTTGATCCGACTCCCAGCAAGGTTGAAGGAACTTCTGGGGGGTGGCTGATAAGCTCCCTAGTTTGCTGCCTCCGTCTCAAGACAGGCCCTTGCGCCGTCCATAATTGCCTGAGCGTCAGTTCGTGGGTTACAGGGCGGGTTACGGTGTTGTCTGCTGCTAGAAACCACCGGTGACTCAGCATGCTGGCTGTAGCCATGACTCGGCAATGGGGTTGAATGCAAATGGTGCTGGCTATATGCGTAATTCGCTTGCAGCGTAATTGCCGTTTGCAGAAATTTGATGGCGTTCCGGGTCTCCACCATGACTGTTGACTCGCCAGTAATCGGGATTACAGTAGGGCAGGTTGCCGCTGCCACCATATTATCCATCGGGTTAGAGAAGTGACCCGACGGTATCAGGAACCTCTATTGGCATCTAGACATGGGGTGGATCTGGTACCGGCTCCTCCCTCCGGGCCGGCTCTGGCTAGTGAGGTTGAGCCACCGCCCGGATTTCGAGCATATCTGAAGTTAATTGGGGTATAACCGGTGCTCCAGGAGTGCTTGGACCTGCCCCTGGCGTGTTAAATAAACACAAAGGCTCATAACCTAGAGGTAAACAGGACTGGTGCCTCCTTCGAAGGACAACATTAGAAGTGTTCTGATCTAGATTCGGGCGCTAAGTCTGCGTCTTCAAGCGCTCTTCCTCTACGTGAACACGGGCTTGCAATGTGGCCATCCAGACACTTTCAACATTGATATCTTCTTGGGCCTTAGTCATCTACTCTCAAATCTATGCAATCTCCGCGTTGCGTTCCACTTGATTTTCTGCAGTAACTTCAGTGGCGAGCAAGGTTATTAGAGTGCCCATCAGGTCGGATAATACTTGAGTCGGTGGCCTGACTAAGCTGGATGCACCAGCGGTTGCGGCCGCCGGATCAGCTGTTACTATTGCTCCCACCACAGAGGAATTAAGAGTCGGCACCGTCCCCGACATGAAGATGGCAGCTCAGTTCAGCGGCTCGTAGGGGTCCGAAATAATGTTGCCATCGGAACAGCCCCCAAGCCCGCAATCTTGGAGCTGGTAAATTGACTCTATCTCCCCGGTCGAGGACTCATCGCCTGTGTAGATGAGAGTCTCTCCTCCAGACACAGAGTTTTTCGTGAGCTCCACACCTTGTGCGAAACCCATGAAGATGTGCTTCCGATCGGCTTGGATCCGGACAGATTGCATGCGCCGAGCCGGCTCGACGAGATCGGTGCAGATGTCCGGCTCAGGCTCAGATCCGCCGACCTTGCCGATGAAGACGTGGATTCCATCGAAGGGGACCCATTACCCGTACTCTATTGAGTCTGTCTTGGGACCCCAGCCGTCGTCATCGATGTAGAGCTTCCCGCGGTGACTCTTCATCATCCTGCCGAGCATATCCCTCGATCCTTGGAAAAGAGCCCTTCAAGAACTCAAAACCACCATGCGCTGGCCCCACGCTGGGCGCCAATTGTCATGGTTTTGTCACAGCAGATGTCCTAGTGTGAGGACTTAGTCGTGAGGCCATCGCAACTAGGAGGATAGCTTGTCGAGGTTGAACGGGAACGAGAGACACGAGTTACCTAGGTTCGGCCCCTCACGATCGAGGTAATAGCCTACTTCCTGCTTGTTTGCTTATTGCTCTGGAAATCAATACAAGGGAGCGGATTTTCTTGACCTAGCTATTGACCGATCCTAACTTAGCCCTATCTTCCCCTGAGACTCACCATTATATATAGGTCGAGACCCAGGGCTTACAAGAGTCCAGGTCGTACTACGATTCGTGACTTAGCATATTTACAACTTGTCTCCTAAGTAAGGTAACTCTCGGTGACTTTGGCTTCGGGTTCACGAGCTGCCATCTTCGGATGCTAAGCCCTAAACCGGCCCACTTTGTGAACCGCCCAACCGGTTTTGCTCCTGGTCGCCTCGCCCATCTGGATAACCCGGCCCAATCATGGCGGTTATATCACGGGGTTATATCCCCAACACCTTGTGTGCAGTTCTATCTCTTGCATGATGCCCTCCATAAGCTTCGGAGTGACATTTCCATAGGAATTGTTCATGTTCATGCTCAGGTATACAACATCTAAAAACACCATCTAGTCCTTCTTTATAAAGATGTGCGCCATTTATCGTCATGGAAGTGGACACTTCCGTGATGATAATTTTGGAATTTTCATGGAACACTTCTACGATAGCACAGGTATGACTATCTTGATTCTGTCA
Organism: Triticum aestivum; assembly: GCF_018294505.1. Taxonomy (NCBI): domain Eukaryota; kingdom Viridiplantae; phylum Streptophyta; class Magnoliopsida; order Poales; family Poaceae; genus Triticum; species Triticum aestivum. The sequence goes on along the minus strand of NC_057795.1, from coordinate 369,441,756 downwards.
TAAAATCGTCGTGAATGTACATGCATGACAGAAAATGCGACTACTGTGACAAACACGTATCATCATGAAAGTGTATTTTTTGTAGTGTTGCTAAATTCGGTCTCACCGAATTGATGCAATCAGCGCCACTGAGTTGATGTTTGCTCTAAGCCCTAGCACACCGGTCCCACCGAGTTGTTCCAATCGGTCCCACCGAGATTCCTAACGTTCACATTTTGAACTGAATTGGTCTCACCGAGTTCTTCTATTTGGTCTGACCGAGTTGGGTCAAATGTGTGTAACTGTTGGATTTTGTGTGGAGGCTATATATACCCCTCCACCCCCTTCTCTATTTAGGAGAGAGCCATCAGAATGTGCCTACACTTCCAGCATACATTTTCTGAGAAAGAACCACCTACTCATGTGTTGAGATCAAGATATACCATTCCTACCACAAGAATGTTGATTTCTAGCCTTCCCTAAGTTGCTTTCCACTCATATCATCTTTCCACCATATCCAAATCTGTGTGAGAGAGTTGAGTGTTGGGGAGACTATCATTTGAAGCACAAGAGCAAGGAGTTCATCACCAACACACCATCTATTACCTTTTGGAGAGTGGTGTCTCCTAGATTGGTTAGGTGTCGCTTGGGAGCCTCCGACAAGTTGTGGAGTTGAACCAAGAAGTTTGTAAGGGCAAGGAGATCGCCTACTTCGTGAAGATCTACCTGAGTGAGGCAAGTCCTTCATGGGCGATGGCCATTGGGGATAGACAATGTTGCTTCTTCGTGGACCCTTCATAGGTGGAGCCCTCCATGGGCTTGCGCAACCGTTACCCTTCGTGGGTTGAAGTCTCCATCAACATGGACGTACGATAGCACCACCTATCAGAACCATGCCAAAAATCTCCGAGCCTACATTGCGTTTGCACACTCCAATCCCATCCCATTACTTTCTTGCAATTAGCATGCTTTACTCTTTCCGTTGCATATACTGTTGCCATGCTTGCTTGAAATGTATTGTGAATGCTTAAACTTGTGATAAAACTCCACCTTGGCTTGAAGAACTTAAAAATTTCCCTTTTTTACTTGTTGAGGGTCTAATCACCTCCTCTAGACCCCTCTTCTCGATCCTTTCAATCGGTATCAAAGCATTGGTCACCATTTCTTTGGTTTAATCACCATTGGAGGAGGATGGATGAGTCTACGATTGGGAGTATTAGACGTAGAGTGCCTATGCTTGACGGAGAGTTCTATAATTCTTGGAAGAATGAGATGCTTGAGATTTTCAATGAGTATGATTTGAACAAGTATATTACTATCCCTTGTGCACCCCCATTGATCCTTTGCATCCTACCTGTCGGCGTTCTGGGAACGGGGTCTCTAGACTTGCCTACCTACGGCCCATGGCGTGGCTCCACCAGTGGCCCAGTGCGGCCCGTCTTCGTTAGCCGGCACTCAAGACCCTCGCGAGGGGACAAGCCTTGCGAGGCGGACGGCACAAGGCCTCCTTAGGAGCGGCATCACCAGGCAGGCTCGCGATGGGGAGAAGAGATCAAGGCAAGGGTTACCTCGTGAGGTTCCCGTGACGCAAGCCATGACGACCAAGGCCAGGCGGGCATCAGCACGCATAGCGTCCTCATTTCCCCTTTGGTGCTAAGGGAGCAAGCGTAGGTGCGGAGTACCGAGGCATCAGGCAAAGGTTTCCATATCGGTGCAACAAGACAAATACCAGCAGGACGGAGGTTATTGTGGAGCCCAAGACGGTGTCACCACCAGCGCCTTTGATAGGCGAAGACTACCTTTAGTCAGGATAGCTTGTACTAGCTTTCCCCTTTCAAATTGGCCGTTGTTGGATCCCTTCCCGCTCAATATTTGTGGAGAGGACCAGGGCCTCTATAAATAGGACTAGCCACCACAGATCAAAGGGGGACAGATCAGGAACAAGATGGGACGAACTAAGTTCATCCTCGCACCCACCAAGCACAAGAACACCTCTCCTCAGGAGGCTGTTCTTCCCTTGTACTGTTCATCATCAGCCCAAGAGGCAATCCACCACCACCACACTGGAGTAGGGTATTACACCACAATGGTGGCCTAAACCAGTATAAATCTTGTGTCTCTTGTGTTGTGAGTTCATCAAGCTAAGCTTAGAGATCACGGCGAGGCTGAGGGCGAGATTCGGTAGGGGGAAATCTTCATGCGCACCCTAGTGTTCGAACCTCAAGGGTTTAACCGGAACCCTAAATCTGACACTACCCCCGATGAGTATCTTGACATGACACGCAATCTTAGAACTATTAACCTTATCATTAGAGGATTGCCTGGAAATTTGCTTATATGCTTGCCTACTTTTGAATTTGCTTATACTATATGGAAATATCTTGAGGAGCGCTTTCCAAACTATTCCTTGAAAAATCTAGATGAGATTCTTCAAAAGTCCATTGCTTTTCATAAAACGGAACCAAGTGATCCTAAATTTGATGATTGTCTATTTGAGCTCCGTGATCTTATGCAAGCCAATGGAGATGTTGGAGTCATTAGTAGCATCATCTCACAAGTTATTAGAATTCATAAACATGCACATTGCCGTGGTCATAAATCTAATGAATCACTCTCTCTAGGTGATGATCATTCACATGATGATATTGAACGTGGATATTATGATGAGGATGATGATGGTGACTTTGATCTTGATGAGTCAATGTGACACTTTCGTCTTATGGCTAATCTCCGTGGTTACATGGCCGGAGGAAAGGAATGGGTTCTCGGTAGTGGATGTACTGATCATATGATCGGAGATAAGGACATGTTCCATGAGGTTGCGAAAAATAACGGTCCACGCAAGTATGTCACTATTGGAGACAATTCCAAGGGTAAGGTACTTGGCCTTGGTAAGGTGGCCATTTCCAATGATAGCTCTATCCAAAATGTAATGCTCGCTGACTCTCTTGGCTACAATTTGCTTTCCATATCTAGACTAGCCGACTTTGATTTCAATGTTCTATTTACTGAACTAGATTGCCAAGTGTTTCGAAGAGATAATCATAAGATGGTCTTTACCGGTACTCGTAGAGGTGATCTAACAGTGTTGATTTCACTAGGAGAGCTCAACCTCATACTTGCTTAATTGCTAAATCTTCTAAAGGTTGGCTATGGCATAGAAGGTTAGGTTACGTGGGCATGAGAAATCTTGATAAGCTTATTAAAGGTGATCATATCCTTGCTGTTAAAGATGTCATATTTGAAAAGGTTAGACTATGCAATGCTTGTCAAGCAGGAAAACAGGTTTGCGGAACTCATCCCATGAAGAACATCATGACTACGAGAAGACCGCTTGAGCTACTTCACATGGATCTTTTTGGTCCTAACGCCTACAAGAGTCTCGGTGGTAACTCATTCCGTTTGGTCATTGTCGAATTTTTTTCCAGATTTACGTTGGGTGTTCTTTCTTGATGATAAATCGCAGGTCCAAAAGATCTTCAAGATCTTCGCTATGAAGGCCCAAAACCAATTTGAAGTGAAGATCAAGAAGGTTCGAAGTGACAATGGAACGAAGTTCAAGAACGCCAATGTGGATACCTTTCTTGATGAAGAAGGGATTTCACATGAGTTCTCGGCTATGTACACACCTCAACAAAAAGGAGTTGTTGAGAGGAAGAACCGGACACTCATTGAGATGGCTAGAATGATGCTTGATGAATACAAGACACCAAGACAGTTTTGGGTAGAAGTGGTTGAGACAACTTGTCAAGCTACTAATTGATTAGACCTTCACAAGCTTCTCGGCAATATGGCATACGAGCTTCTCACAAGTAGCAAACCCCAAGTTGGATACTTTCGAGTATTTGGCTCAAAGTGTTACATTCTTGATAAGCATCATCGTTCAAAATTTGCTCCTAAATCTCATTAAGGTTTCCTACTTGGTTATGGCTCGAACTCTCACACATACTGTGTCTACAACAATTTCACCCAAAAGGTTGAAGAGACGGTAGATGTGAAGTTTGATGAACCTAACGGCTCGCAAGTAGAGCAATTGCCAATTGATGTAGGAGACAAAGATCCTTCGGAAGCATTCCAAGATTTGTCCATTGGCAAGATTTGTCCAACGGAGGTGAAGGAGAGTTCTTAGTCCATTCAAGTTGAAGCCTCAACTTCACATCAAGGTGAACCACAAGTTGACTTGGAGGCATACACAAGTGGAACACGTCAAGACAGAGGAAATGAGGAAGTACAACAAGATGATCAACCTCGACCTCCTTATCCACCTCCACAAGAGAACGACAACGCCAACAACAATGAAGAAGGAGAAGAAGAACAAGACAATGAATAGGATGTTCCACCTCAACCCAAACAAAATTTCTCATGAGTTAGAGCAAGAGTTACAAGAAATCATCCAGTCGAACAAATCTTCGATGACATTCAAACCGTGAGAATTACTCTCTCTAAAACCAGTTTAGCTAACTTTTGTGAACATTAATCATTCATTTCTAGCATTGAACCTATGAAGGTTGAAGAATCCCTTGAGGATCCGGATTGGGTGAACGCTATGCACAAAGAGCTACACAACTTCGAGAGGAATCAAGTGTGGACATTGGTTGAGAAGCCCGATGACAATCACAATGTCATTGGAACCAAATGGGTGTTTCAGAATAAGCAAGATGAGGATGGACAAGTTGTATGCAAGAAGGCTTGTCTCGTCGCTCAAGGATACACTCAAGTTGAAGGTATGTACTATAGTGAGACATAAGCCCCCGTTGCTAAACTTGAGTCCATACGCATCTTACTTGCTTATGCCAATCACCATGATATCACTTTATACCAAATGGACATTAAAAGTGCTTTTCTCAATGGAGAAATTGAGGAGGAGGTGTATGTTAAACGACCTCCCGGCTTTGTCAAACCTAAGAAACCTAATCATGTCTAGAAACATCACAAAGCTCATTATGGTCTTAAACAAGCTCCGATAGCACGATATAAATGCTTGACTAAATTTCTCATTGAAAAAGGCTTTGAAATTGGGAGGATTGATTCTACACTTTTTACTAAAAGGGTTAATGGTGAATTGTTTGTGTGCCAAATATATGTGGATGATATCACATTTGGATCTACTAACCCCCATTTTAGTGAAAAGTTTGGAAGGCTAATGTCGAAGAAGTTTGAGATGTCTATGATGAGTGAACTCAAATTTTTCCTTGGTTTGCAAATCAAGCAAACTAAGGAAGGTACCTTTGTTTCTCAAACAAACTATACCAAGGATCTTGTCAAGAAGTTCAACATGCAAGAAAGCAAAGGTATGAAAACACCCATGCCTACTAGTTGACATCTTGACTTAACTAAGGATGGCAAACCGGTTGACCAAAAGGTTTATCGCTCTATGATTGGTTCATTGTTATATCTATGTGCCTCCCATCCTGATATTATGCTTAGTGTATGCATGTGTGCACGATATCAAGCAGCCCCTAAAGAACGTCATCTTAAGGCCCTGAAAAGGATAGTGAGATACTTAATTCATACACCAAACTTTGTCATTTGGTATCCTAAGAGGTCATCTTTTGATCTTGTTGGCTACTCCGATTCAAACTATGCTGGTGACAAGGTTAATAGAAAGTCCACTTTGGGTACTTGTCAATTTCTTGGTAGTGTTGGAAATATGCCCTAGAGGCAATAATAAATTAGTTATTATTATATTTCCTTGTTCATGATAATTGTTTATTATCCATGCTATAATTGTATTGATAGGAAACTCAGATACATGTGTGGATACATAGACAACACCATGTCCCTAGTAAGCCTCTGATTGACTAGCTCGTTGATCAATAGATGGTTACGGTTTCCTGACCATGGACATTGGATGTCATTGATAACGGGATCACATCATTAGGAGAATGATGTGATGGACAAGACCCAATCCTAAGCCTAGCACAAAGATCGTAGTTCGTATGCTAAAGCTTTTCTAATGTCAAGTATCTTTTCCTTAGACCATGAGATTGTGCAACTCCCGGATACCGTAGGAATGCTTTGGGTGTACCAAACGTCACAACGTAACTGGGTGGCTATAAAGGTGCACTACAGGTATCTCCGAAAGTGTCTGTTGGGTTGGCACGAATCGAGACTGGGATTTGTCACTCCGTGTGACGGAGAGGTATCTCTGGGCCCACTCGGTAGGACATCATCATAATGTGCACAATGTGACCAAGGGGTTGATCACGGGATGATGTGTTACGGAACGAGTAAAGAGACTTGCCGGTAACGAGATTGAACAAGGTATCGGCATACCGACGATCGAATCTCGGGCAAGTACAATACCGCTAGACAAAGGGAATTGTATACGGGATCGATTGAGTCCTTGACATCGTGGTTCATCCGATGAGATCATCGTGGAACATGTGGGAGCCAACATGGGTATCCAGATCCCGCTGTTGGTTATTGACCGGAGAACGTCTCGGTCATGTCTACATGTCTCCCGAACCCGTAGGGTCTACACACTTAAGGTTCGATGACACTAGGGTTATAAAGGAAGTTTGTATGTGGTTACCGAATGTTGTTCGGAGTCCCGGATAAGATCCCGGATGTCACGAGGAGTTCCGGAATGGTCCGAAGGTAAAGATTTATATATGGGAAGTCCTGTTTTGGTCGCCGGAAAAGTTTCGCACTTTATCGGTATTGTACCGAGAGTGCCGAAAGGGGTCCGGGGGTCCACCGGGGGGGTCCACCTGCCCCGGGGGGCCACATGGGCTGTAGGGGGTGCGCCTTGGCCTATAAGGGCCAAGGGCACCAGCCCCAAGAGGCCCATGCGCCAAGGAAACTTGGGGAGGGAAGAGTCCTCAAGGGGAAGGCACCTCCGAGGTGCCTTGGGGAGGATGGACTCCTCCCCCCTCTTGGCCGCACCCCTTCCTTGGAGGAAGGGGCAAGGCTGCGCCTCCCCCCTCTCCCTTGCCCCTATATATAGTGGAGGGGAGGGAGGGCATCCATACCTAAAGCCCTGGCGCCTCCCTCCCTCCCGTGACACCTCCTCCTCTCCCGTAGGTGCTTGGCGAAGCCCTACAGGATTGCCACGCTCCTCCACCACCACCACGCCGTCATGCTGCTGCTGGATGGAGTCTTCCTCAACCTCTCCCTCTCTCCTTGCTGGATCAAGGCATGGGAGACGTCACCGGGCTGTACGTGTGTTGAACGCGGAGGTGCCGTCCGTTCGGCACTAGGATCTCCGGTGATTTGGATCACGACGAGTACGACTCCTTCAACCCCGTTCTCTTGAACGCTTCCGCTTAGCGATCTACAAGGGTATGTAGATGCACTCTCCTTCCCCTCGTTGCTGGTTTCTCCATAGATAGATCTTGGTGACACGTAGGAAAATTTTGAATTTCTGCTACGTTCCCCAACAGTGGCATCATGAGCTAGGTCTATTGCGTAGATTCTTTGCACGAGTAGAACACAAAGTAGTTGTGGGCGTTGATGTTGTTCAATATGCTTACCGTTACTAGTCCAATCTTGTTTCGACGGTATTGTGGGATGAAGCGGCCCGGACCGACCTTACACGTACTCTTACGTGAGACAGGTTCCACCGACTGACATGCACTTGGTGCATAAGGTGGCTAGCGGGTGCCAGTCTCTCCCACTTTAGTCGGAACGGATTCGATGAAAAGGGTCCTTATGAAGGGTAAATAGCAATTGGCATATCACGTTGTGGTTTTGCGTAGGTAAGAAACGTTCTTGCTAGAAACCCATAGCAGCCACGTAAAACATGCAAACAACAATTAGAGGACGTCTAACTTGTTTTTGCAGGGTATGCTATGTGATGTGATATGGCCAAGAAGAATGTGATGAATGATATGTGATGTATGAGATTGATCATGTTCTTGTAATAGGAATCACGACTTGCATGTCGATGAGTATGACAACCGGCAGGAGCCATAGGAGTTGTCTTAATTTATTGTATGACCTGCGTGTCATTGAACAACGCCATGTAATTACTTTACTTTATTGCTAACCGGTAGCCATAGTAGTAGAAGTAATAGTTGGCGAGACAACTTCATGAAGACACGATGATGGAGATCATGATGATGGAGATCATGGTGTCATGCCGGTGACGATGATGATCATGGAGCCCCGAAGATGGAGATCAAAAGGAGCAAAATGATATTGGCCATATCATGTCACTATTTGATTGCATGTGATGTTTATCATGTTTATGCATCTTGTTTACTTAGAACGACGGTAGTAAATAAGATGATCCCTTACAACAATTTCAAGAAGTGTTCTCCCCTAACTGTGCACCGTTGCTACAGTTCGTCGTTTCGAAGCACCACGTGATGATCGGGTGTGATAGATCCTTACGTTCACATACAACGGGTGTAAGACAGATTTACACATGCAATACACTTAGGGTTAACTTGACGAGCCTAGCATGTACAGACATGGCCTCGGAACACGGAGACCGAAAGGTCGAGCATGAGTCGTATAGTAGATACGATCAACATGAAGATGTTCACCGATGATGACTAGTCCGTCTCACGTGATGATCGGACACGGCCTAGTTGACTCGGATCATGTAATCACTTAGATGACCAGAGGGATGTCTATCTGAGTGGGAGTTCATAAGATGAACTTAATTATCCTGAACATAGTCAAAAGATCTTTGCAAATTATGTCGTAAGCTCGCGCTTTAGTTCCACTGTTTAGATATGTTCCTAGAGAAAATATAGTTGAAAGTTGATAGTAGCGATTATGCGGACAGTAGAAAGCTTATGTCCTTAATGCACCGCTCAGTGTGCTGAACCCCAAACGTCGTCTGTGGATGTTGCGAACATCGGACATACACGTTTTGATAACTACGTGATAGTTCAGTTAAATGGTTTAAGTAGAGGCACCAAAGACGTTTTTCGAAACATCGCGGAACATATGAGATGTTTCGAGGGCTGAAATTGGGATTTCAGGCTCGTGCCCACGTCAAGAGGTATAAGACCTCCGACGATTTTCTTAGCCTGCAAACTCAGGGAGAAAAGCTCAATCGTTGAGCTTGTGCTCAGATTTTCTGAGTGCAACAATCACTTGAATCGAGTGGGAGTTGATCTTCCAGATGAGATAGTGATGTTTCCCCAAAGTCATTGCCACCAAGCTGCTAGAGCTTCGTGATGAACTATAACATATCAAGGATAGAGATGATGATCCTTGAGGTATTCGCGTTGTTTGACATCGCGAAAGTAGAAATCAAGAAGGATCATCAATTGATGATGGTTGGTGAAACCACTAGTTTCAAGAAGGGCAAGGGCAAGAAGCGATACTTCATGAAATAGCAAATCAGCTGCTGCTCTAGTGAAGAAACCCAAGGTTGAACCCAAACCCGAGACTAAGTGCTTCTGTAATAAGGGAACAGCCACTGGAGCAGCATTACCCTAGATACTTGGTAGATGAGAAGGCTGGCAAGGTCGATAGAAGTATATTGGATATACATTATGTTAATGTGTACTTTACTAGTACTCCTACTAGCACCAGGGTATTAAGTTACCGGTGCAGTTGCTAAATAAAAGAGCTACGGAATAAACGGAGACTAGCTAAAGGTGAGCTGATGATATGTGTTGGAAGTGTTTCCAAGTTTGATGTGATCAAACATCACACGCTCCCTCTACCATCAAGATTATTATTAAACCTGAATAACTGTCATTGTGTGTTTGCGTTGAGCATAGACATGATTGGATTATGTCTATCGCAATATGGTTATTCATTTAAAGGGAATAATGGTTACTCTATTTATTTGAATAATACCTTCAATGGTCTTGCACCTAAAGGAATGGTTTATTGAATCTCGATCGTAGTGATACACATTTTCATGCCAAAAGGTATAAGATAGTAATGATAGTACCACTTACTTGTGGCACTGCCATGTAGGTCATATTGGTATAAAACGCATGAAGAAGCTCCATGTTGATGGATCTTTGGACTCACTCGTTTTTGAAAAGTTTGAGACATGCGAACCATGTCTATTGGTGTATACGCATGAAGAAACTCCATGCAGATGGATCGTTTGGACTCACTTGATTTTGAATCACTTGAGATATGCAAATCATACCACATAGGCAAGATGACTGAAAAGCCTCGTTTCAGTAAGATGGAACAAGATAGCAACTTGTTGGAAGTAACACATTTTGATGTGTGCAGTCCAATGAGTGCTGAGGCATGCAGTGAATATCGTTATGTTCTTACTTCACAGATGATTCGAGTAGATGTTGAGTATATTTACTTGATGAAACACAAGTCTGAATTATTGAATGGTTCAAGTAATTTCAGAGTGAAGTTGAAGATCATTGTGACAAGAGGATAAAATGTCTATGATATGATCATAGAGATGAGTATCTGAGTTACGAGCTTTGGCACGCAATTAAGACATTGTGGAAATTGTTTCACAAGAAATACCGCCTGGAACACCATAGTGTGATGGTGTGTCCGAACATCATAGTTGCACCCTATTGGATATGGTGCGTACCATGATGTCTCTTATCGAATTACCACTATCGTTCATGGGTTAGGCATTAGAGACAACCACACTCACTTTAATAGGGCACCACGTAATTCCGTTGAGACGACACCGTTTGAACTATGGTTTGGAGAAACCTAAGTTGTCGTTTCTTAAAAGTTTGGGGCTGCGACGCTTATGTGAAAAAGTTTCAGGTTGATAAGCTCGAACCCAAAGCGGATAAAATGCATCTTCATAGGACACCCAAAACAGTTGGGTATACCTCCTAATTCAGATCCGAAAGCAATAGGGATTGTTTCTAGAAACGGGTCCTTTCTCGAGGAAAAGTTTCTCTCGAAGAATTGAGTGGGAGGATGGTGGAGACTTGATGAGGTTATTGAACCGTCACTTCAACAAGTGTGTAGCAGGGCACAGGAAGTTGTTCCTGTGGCACCTACACCAATTGAAGTAGAAGCTTATGATAGTGATCATGAAGTTTCGGATCAAGTCACTACCGTACCTCGTAGGGTGACAAGGATACGTACTACTTCAGAGTGGTACAGTAATCCTGTCTTGAAGGTCATGTTGCTAGACAACAATGAACCTACGAGCTATGGAGAAGCGATGGTGGGCCCAAATTCCAACAAATGGTTAGAAGCCATGAAATCTGAGATAGGATCCATGTATCAGAACAAAGCATGGACTTTAGTGGACTTGCCCGATGATCGGCAAGCCATTGAGATAAATGGATCTTTAAGAAGAAGACGGACGTGGACGGTAATGTCACCGTCTATGAAGCTCGACTTGTGGCGAAGAGTTTTTCACAAGTTCAAGGAGTTGACTACGATGAGATTTTCTCATCCGTAGCGATGCTTAAGTCCGTCGGAATCATGTTAGCATTAGCTGCATTTATGAAATCTGGCAGATGGATGTCAAGACGAGTTTCCTTACCAGTTTTCGTAAGGAAAGGTTGTATGTGATACAATCAGAAAGGTTTTGTCGATCCTAAGGATGCTAAAAGGTATGCTGGCTCCAGCGATCCTTCTAAGGACTGGAGTAAGCATCTCGGAGTTGGAATGTGCACTTTGATAAGATGATCAAAGATTTTGGGTTTATACAAAGTTTATGAGAAACTTGTATTTCCAAAGAAGTGAGTGGGAGCTCTATAGAATTTCTGATGAGTATATGTTGTTGACTTATTGTTGATCAGAAATGATGTAGAATTTCTAGAAAGCATATAGGGTTATTTGAAAGGTGTTTTTCAATAGAAAACCTGGATTAAGCTACTTGAACATTGAGCATCAAGATCTATGAGGATAGATCAAAAACGCTTAATGGTACTTTCAAATGAGCATATGCCTTGACATGATCTTGAAGGTGTTCAAGATGGATCAGTTAAAGAAGGAGTTCTTGCCTGAGATGTAAGGTATGAAGTTAAGACTTAAAGCTCGACCACGGCAAAAAAGAGAGAAAGGACGAAGGTCGTCCCCTATGCTTTAGACGTAGGCTTTGCAGTATGCTATGCTGAGTACCGCACCTGATGTGTGCCTTGCCACATGTCTGGCAAGAGGGTACAAAGGTGATCAAGGAGTGGATCACCAGATAGCGGTCAAAGTTATCCTTAGAGGAATAAGGATATGTTTCTCGATTATGGAGGTGATAAAGAGTTCGACGTAAAGGGTTACGTCGATGCAAGCTTTAACACCTATCCGAATGACTCTGAGTAGCAAACCGGATACATATAGTGAAGCAACCATTTGGAATAGCTCCAAGTGGAGCATGGAAGAAGCATTTACAATATGACCTAGAGATTTGCGAAGTACATACGGATCTGAATGTTGCAGACCCGTTGACTAAAACCTCTCTTACAAGCAAAACATGATCGAACCCCAGAACTCATTGAGTCTTAATCACATGATGATGTGAACTAGTTTAATGACACTAGTAAACTCTTTGGATGTTGGTCACATGGCGATGTGACCTGTGAGTGTTAATCACATGGCGATGTGAACTAGATTATTGACTCTAGTGCAAGTGGGAGACTGTTGGAAATATGCCCTAGAGGCAATAATAAATTAGTTATTATTATATTACCTTGTTCATGATAATTGTTTATTATCCATGCTATAATTGTATTGATAGGAAACTCAGATACATGTGTGGATACATAGACAACACCATGTCCCTAGTAAGCCTCTAGTTGACTAGCTCGTTGATCAATAGATGGTTACGGTTTCCTGACCATGGACATTGGATGTCATTGATAACGGGATCACATCATTAGGAGAATGATGTGATGGACAAGACCCAATCCTAAGCCTAGCACAAAGATCGTGTAGTTCGTATGCTAAAGCTTTTCTAATGTCAAGTATCTTTTCCTTAGACCATGAGATTGTGCAACTCCCGGATACCGTAGGAATGCTTTGGGTGTACCAAACGTCACAACGTAACTGGGTGGCTATAAAGGTGCACTACAGGTATCTCCGAAAGTGTCTGTTGGGTTGGCACGAATCGAGACTGGGATTTGTCACTCCGTGTAACGGAGAGGTATCTCTGGGCCCACTCGGTAGGACATCATCATAATGTGCACAATGTGACCAAGGGGTTGATCACGGGATGATGTGTTACGGAACGAGTAAAGAGACTTGCCGGTAACGAGATTGAACAAGGTATCGGTATACCGACGATCGAATCTCGGGCAAGTACAATACCGCTAGACAAAGGGAATTGTATACGGGATCGATTGAGTCCTTGACATCGTGGTTCATCCGATGAGATCATCGTGGAACATGTGGGAGCCAACATGGGTATCCAGATCCCGCTGTTGGTTATTGACCGGAGAACGTCTCGGTCATGTCTACATGGTCTCCCGAACCCGTAGGGTCTACACACTTAAGGTTCGATGACGCTAGGGTTGTAAAGGAAGTTTTGTATGTGGTTACCGAATGTTGTTCGGAGTCCCGGATGAGATCCCGGATGTCACGAGGAGTTCCGGAATGGTCCGGAGGTAAAGATTTATATATGGGAAGTCCTGTTTTGGTCGCCGGAAAAGTTTCGCACTTTATCGGTATTGTACCGGGAGTGCCGAAAGGGGTCCGGGGGTCCACCGGGGGGGTCCACCTGCCCCGGGGGGCCACATGGGCTGTAGGGGGTGCGCCTTGGCCTATAAGGGCCAAGGGCACCAGCCCCAAGAGGCCCATGCGCCAAGGAAACTTGGGGAGGGAAGAGTCCTCAAGGGGGAAGGCACCTCCGAGGTGCCTTGGGGAGGATGGACTCCTCCCCCCCTCTTGGCCGCACCCCTTCCTTGGAGGAAGGGGCAAGGCTGCGCCTCCCCCCTCTCCCTTGCCCCTATATATAGTGGACGGGAGGGAGGGCATCCATACCTGAAGCCCTGGCGCCTCCCTCCCTCCCGTGACACCTCCTCCTCTCCCGCAGGTGCTTGGCGAAGCCCTGCAGGATTGCCACGCTCCTCCACCACCACCACACCGTCGTGCTGCTGCTGGATGGAGTCTTCCTCAACCTCTCCCTCTCTCCTTGCTGGATCAAGGCATGGGAGACGTCACCGGGCTGTACGTGTGTTGAACGCGGAGGTGCCGTCCGTTCGGCACTAGGATCTCCGGTGATTTGGATCACGATGAGTACGACTCCTTCAACACCGTTCTCTTGAACGCTTCCGCTTAGAGATCTACAAGGGTATGTAGATGCACTCTCCTTCCCCTCGTTGCTGGTTTCTCCATAGATAGATCTTGGTGACACGTAGGAAAATTTTGAATTTCTGCTACGTTCCCCAACAGGTAGATCCCTTGTGTCTTATCCTCCAAGAAACAAAACTCGGTATCCTTATCCACTGTCGAAGCGAAATACATTGCCGCCGGATCATGTTGTGCTCAATTACGTTGGATGACCCAAACTCTTAAAGATTATGGGATACACGTGAAACATGTTCCATTCCTTTGTGACAATGAAAGTGCTATCAAAATTGCTCACAATCCCGCGCAACATTCTCGAATGAAACACTTTGAAGTTCGTCATCATTTCATTCAATATCATGTTGCTAAATGAGACATCAATCTTAAGCATGTTAGTACCGATAAGCAATTGGCGGATATATTCACCAAACCGCTTGATGAGAAAGTATTTTGCCGTTTGAGAGGTGAATTGAGTATCACTGATGCCTCAAACTTGGAGTAGAAACTCCATGTCGATACATGCAAGCCAAGTCTTTTTATGACTAATCCTTGATATTTCTCTTATGATGATGATCATATGTCTTGGATATATATTTGTACCCTTGCATGTTATCTAACCCTTGTAGGTACTTGGACGAGCCCAAATCTATGTGATTGCAATCCACTCACATTTTGAGCAATCTCTACATCACCAAGTTCCTATGATATGGTTGTTGAACACAAGGAAGCATGAACTCACTCAACATATCCTTTGACTATTTCATCATATCAAATTTCAATTTGTATCAAGCTTCATGATTGTCGTTTTGGATAAACAAGTGCTCTTCCTTGCAAGACTAACCCATGTAGGAAGATGAACTCAAACTACTACAGTGCTCGAATTCTTGATGGACAACATCAACCTTGAGCATCCAACACAAGTTCAACTACATGATGAAGATCGGATCACCACAACCCAAGGTATGTCATTCCACCTTACAGAAGCTTTGCTCCAAGTCACGAGTTAAAGAAACTCAACAAGGTGTCAATACATCAAAATGCTTAAATTGAAAATGGTAACCCCATTTTGAGCTTAAACAATGAGTATGACCTATGATCTAGTGATCTCACTTGACTCCTAAGTGAATATACTCTAACATAATGACTATGTCGCCAACCACATCTAGATGAAGTTCTCTTGTGTTCTTTTGCTCAATCGATCCTTGTTGTATGATCTTCTTGTTTTTATGTCTCCCTCTTAATCTACCAAAAAAAAACTTCATCTAGATTTCTTAACTTTTTTCACTTTTAACTGTGTTTAATTAATTGCAAATCTTTCTGTTAATTCCAGTCAAATCTTTGTGAGGTATCATTTACCAAGTGAGCTGCGTTGACAAAAAATTTACTCTATGTTGAACTCGGCCCCCCCGATACAAAACCATTGGTTTGACTGAAATACAAGGTTTCCATGTGAATAGTTCATCGGTAGAACCGGCATGGACTAATTCGGTCTCACCGATTGGGACCTTCTGTTTCTCTGTCATCTCGACGCACCGATGGAAAACAAATCAGCATCACCGATTTCAACTCTAAGAAAATGTTTTGTCATTTCTTACTGCCTATTTTCTCCAGCTCCACTCAATGATTCTTATCCTCTACCAACATATTAAGCTACATGGTGCTTTGTAGTATTTCTCAAGATCACACCTACTTGACTCATGCTCCAGAAGTTTATCAAATGGGGAGAGAGAGAACATCAAAGCTTATCAAATGAGCACATCTAATTTCTTCTACAGATCTAGAGATGCCTGTTAACAAAAAGAGGAGATAAGGCACATGTCTCTAAGAGGGGAAATACATGTCAAGTTGTTTGATCCCAGCTTTTGCCTGATATTTCTTGTTGCTCTAATTTTAGTTGCTATTGCCTTTTCTTGCTCTAATTTTCTCTCACCCTACCTTCTTCCATTATCCAATATCAGATTCAGGGGGAGAAAGAGTCCATGTCTAGGGGATATTTTTGTTGGAATTTATCCACATCTTTAAAATCTTTGGGGACATGTCTATATATAAATGAAGTACTCAGTACTCGCCCATTACATGTCATCCCAATCTTGGTATTCTTGTGGTTCTCTAAAACTGCTTTACTTAGAGTGATCTTGTGTTATCTAACCCTATTTTCTCAAGTCAACTCTTTCCAGAGCCAGCTCAAGACCACAAGGTAAGTATATGCATCACACTCATGTGCATGATGATCTCTTGCTGGTGTACATATTGTTTGCAAGAGGGATTCATAAACATGGAGGTATATTTTCAAATCATATCATTTGCTCTCATGCATATAACCAATATACATGTAACTTCATGCTTGCTCTGTCATGATAATGCATTAGCATGTTATTTTATTCTATTCTCACATGATTGCATACATGTAGGGGGAGCTTATGCATGTTACATGTCCTTCCAAAGCATTACCTATTATTGTTCATATCTTTTACCTAAAGCTTTGATGTATGTTGTCATCAATTACAAAAGGGGGGAGACTGAAAGCACAAGTGCTCCCTGGGTGATTTTGGTAATTAATGTCAACATATATATCTTGTTGGACTAATACCTTTACCTAGTGTATTTCAGACAAATTCAACAATGGCGTGGAAAGGACAAGAGGATGTGGAACCCCTTCAAAATGCTAAGGACACATATTGGCAAAATCTCAAGACTCTTCATTTTACTTTTAGTGATCCAAGATCACATTGAGTCTAGAGGAAAGCCAATACTATTAAAAGGGGATGAGGTGTTGCTTAATGGCTTGCTTGCTCAAAATGCTTAGTGATATTGCCCCAAAAGCCCTCAACCACTTTCTCATTCCAGTCCAAAACTCAAAGTCAAACTCGGCCCCACCGATTCATCCTATCCGGAGCCACCGAGTTCATATGACATAGCCATTGCCAGAAACCCTAACAGTTCGATCACACCGATACGGATCTCGGTCTCACTTAGATGGCCCTGCAATCTCTCTATTTCCCTTCATAACATTTCGGTCTCACCAAAATGAGCGATCGGTCCCACCGAGTTTGCTTGACATCTTCTATTTGCTCTTTGCACTACAAAAAAATGACACATCCGTGACATTTTGGGCTGAACGAATTTTTTTCTTTCATGCTTATGACACTTCTATGACGATAATTGTGACAAAAACCAGTATCATCATAGATGTGGTGGGCTCCTACTTCTATGACAGAAAATGGGCTTTTTGTCCTGGGCGGGCCGGAGACGCACCTGCATGACATTCTTTCGGCCGTCCATGACGGAAAAATTCGTTGTAGAAGCGAGGGCGAGGAAATTTTTGGGGATTTCTTGGTTACGGTGGGTGGTCAGAGATGAGCGATGCACGACTCTCTCGTATACGTACGCGCATGTGTGCGAGGTGTTGGGCTCTAACTGAACCCGAGCAAGGCATTCACTTAATGAACCTGAGCGATTGCACTAGCTACGTTACTGAACCCGAGCGAGCGATCCCTGGCTGTTAACTGAACCCGAGTGATTCATTTGGTGTTGCTGCTAACTGAAGCCGAGGATCGGTCTCTACTACTGCTGCTTCTTACGAAAGCCGATTGAACCTGCTGCCTCTTGATGAAGAGTGAATGTGGGGGTAGGTTTAACAAGTCCCGACATATGTGGTTTGGGGTTGGATGAACAGTTCCCGGTGGGGGTTGGATGAACATGACCCCGTGGTAGTATATATAGGCCGTTGCCGCTGGATGAACAGGACCCCGAGAGGAGGCCCCCACAGCTGAGCTGGTTGAGGGTGGATGAACAAAACCCCGTGGAGGGCGTGTTGAACAGTAGCCGGTGGAGGGCTGGATGAGCAGTAGCCCGTGGATGAACATTTGCTGGTGGATGCAGGAGGAAGACATGGTGAATGAACAGTGGAGATGGAGGCTGAAGCAAGACGTAACCCGTGGAGTCCCGTTTTATGGTATGCCACACCCTCCGATGAATAGGACCCCCGTTTCGACCGTAACGCTCCAACACAAGTCCGTTTCCTCTGTTTTTCGGTGTGCCACACCCTTCCGATGAACATGACCCCCATTTTGACCATAGTGCTCCAACACAAGTTTGTTTCCTTCGTTTTGCGGTACGCCATACCCCTTCCGATGAAGAGGATGCCATTTTGACCATAGCCGGTTGAATAGAAGGCCATTTACTCTGTACTGTTGTACGCCAAACCCCGTTTCGGCTGTCTTTGCCACCCAGTCTGTTGCCTCCCAATGAACAAGATGTTGTTTCTCCATTCTGACCCAGCCGGTTAGTTGCCTGATGAACAGGACGCCATTGCTGCCGTCTGTTGCCTCTCCATGTACACGAGGCCTGGCGATATGTATGCGCGAGTACACGTTCGAGACCATGCCCGTATGTATGTACGTAGCTGTATTTTTTGGCATGTGGTTGTACATACGTGTACACGGTTTAGAAGGCACTGGTATGCGTCAGTGCTATACAAACGGTTTTTAACCCCTTTCTGCAACGACATTTGGAACCGTCGCCAAGTGAGAGTGGGCGATAGGGGGGTCCTTCCGACACGACCCAGAAACCGTCGGGGATATGCCCTCCTAGCAGACACGCTCGGCAAAATGAGGTCTTGTGCGACCGGCGAGCGCTCAAAAACAGAAATATGTACAGTAGAGCTAAATAAATACAATTATATGGCAAAATTGTTTCTGGTCGCAAGTACATCCCACACAGTCAGTCCCCGCTAAACGTTTTTGTTCATATGTACATCCCACACTGTTGGTCCAAGGAAAACGTTTCCGTTCACAGGTACATCACACACAATTTTTCCTGATAAATCATTTGCGTTATTGAATGTATCACACACGGTCCATAGAAGAAACTGTGTGGCAAAGGCTGTCCATGACACACATTTTTTATGTGGTAAACGTTTACACAATGTGGCCTAACGCAAACAGTTTTTAAGAGAAAGTCGTGTGTGATTGTTCATTGATCCAACATGGTTTATTCCTAAAAACTGTGTGTGTTGCCTGACGTCATCACCCACGGTATTTTTTCAACAACCGTTTGCAATAGCAAAACCCAATTAGCAGGCTAATTCGCCATTAGCAGGCTAATTGCCCTATTATTAACAATCCATTTATTAATCTAATTGACATTCATATTAAACACATAATATATTTCATTTCCATATTAAGGAAGCAGAATTTCCTAATTGAAATACATCAAAGTACAACATGATATAGCTTCAGCACTCAGCTACCCCATTACACAACTGCACCAGCACCAAGTTTCACATGCAACATGTAGAACCTTTTGAAATTAGCATCATAGATGGTATATAGACAGATGCATCTCATCTGGAAAACTGCTGAAGCGGAAGGCGAAGATTGAGCCTTCATTCATGTTGAAGGTCTTTGCAACTTTAGGCCAGTGCCTGTAGATGATTGACCGTTCGTCCTTCGTCCTCTTCAGGAACACTTCAATATTGAACCATGGGTGTTGTATGAAAACCTTCCTCGCGTCCTGACCATAGAGGTGGTTTGAGAGGTAATCATCAGTGAACTGCTTTGGAAAGGCCTGAAAACAAGGATGTGCATAAATATCTTCTATATATTGGAAATGGGGCAAAGGAATAAAAAAAGGCAAGGTATAATAGTTAGTACCATCCTGTAGTGAACTGATGTCTTGTGTAGACATAGATCTTGTTTTTTTGTCTCTAATTTCTTTATCCTAACAATCTTTCTGAGTTTCTTGATTTGATTGATATTCATGGACAACTCATTTCCCCATATGCAAAAAGGGTCGAACAGTGGGTCAAAACCTCTGACAGCAGGACGTACATGTGCAAGACCAAATTGTTAAAACCCAAAATATTAGAATGGTTCCTGCAATTGCACAATAATGTGCTATTAGACAACGGACCATGCACGTGCTAACCTCGATTGTAAATCGTGGTGCTTCCCATTGTTTCCCTGCAATACATATAAGGTAGTTAGTCATGAGGTTAAGTAAGGGCTCGCATGCTATTAGTAAAATATGTTGATGAAAAATAAGCACATTACAGACTCATCAGATTAATTCTAGCCACATGGAAAACCCATTTATCCAAACCAAGCATGATTAATAACTAGGAAAAATAACACTTGTATATGTTTCTCATGTATTAAGTGCATCCAAATTTGATTTATTCCTCACATGCACAAAATTACAAAATTCTACCCACGACAATTGGACATCGCATTGCAGAATTGAACCAAGCAGTTAACTAAACACCACAACAAATTAACCAACATTAACTGAGCACCACATTTCACAATATAACATACTACTAATAGAAGATCAGATAGTTAACCAAACAGTTAACTACAACCAATTGTAGCAATTGTATTTGTTTCTCATGTATTTACTACAGCCAAATTCACCATGGTATACAATAATAGAATGCACCCACAACTATTGAACATTGTATTGCAGAATTGAACCAAACTATTAACTAAACACCACAACACAAATGAACCAAACGTTAATTGAGCACCACATTGCACAATCTATAACCAAACCAAGCATACTTGACAACTTGGAAATATAGCAATTGTATTCGTTTCTCATGTATTTTGTAAAGATAAATTCGATTTATTTCTCACATGGAAGATAATACAGAATTGCAGCCTGAAGAATTGAACATGACATTTGCAGAATTGAACCAAATAGTTAACTGAAGACAACAACTAATTAAAAAAACATTTAATAAGTGAGCACCACACTGCATGACATATAGAACATATACATTAGAGCAACAGATTGCATGGTAAAATTAGATAGCACAATTCACTAGAATTTGTGAAGGAAAGGCAGGAGCAGCACACGCAATGGGTAAACCTACATGCTTAACCAGCATACCTAGAAAATGGTAAGGTTATCCTCCAAGATCTGGGGGTCGGCACGAATGGCAGCCATCGCGACCTCATCCATGTGCGCGACCATGATTTGCTTCTCCGATGCCAAATGCTCCTCGAGATCCCGGCTATACTGCATGCACCATGGCTTAGGGCCGCGCTTATTTAGTGGAGGGGTCAGTGATTTGGGTGGAAGGTGTCGCGCTCGCGCCGGCTGTCGGGGCATGTGGGATGTGGGAGGAGGAGGAGGATGGGGGTCGGGTGTGGATTACCTGCCTGGATAGACGAGACCGAGCAGCGTGAAGGGGGTCGCCGATGAGGAGGCGGCGCCGCAAGCAAGGAGTGAAGGTTTTAACCTGGAAAGGAAGGCGGAAACAGGGGAAATGTGGCTTTTGGTAAGGGGGAGGGGCGGGGAGGTAGATATTTCCGTGGAAGCCAAAAATTTGGAATCTCTTCAGCGAAAAAACTGGCACGGAAAGTGTCATCAGGCATGGTGCCTTATTCAGAACTGTGTACGATATGTGAACATCATAAACGATTCAGATAGCTTAACCTATGTGTGATGAGTTTGAACGTCAAAAATTTTGGTTCGAATTTCCATGGTTATAGTGGTCATCCACGTCATTGCATAATTTGGGTACACAAAGGAGACTACAGCACACCCACACTTATTAATCGAGCAAGTTCAACAATTAAACAGAGCTAGCTGACCTAAACATTACTCTAACAAATTAAAGACTGGTGCTCTTAATTAAACAAAACAAAGAGTACTACTATGGCTGGTGCTCGTCGATCTCCGCTGCTGCCTCCATGTACAGCTTGTGCTCGACGGTCTCCTAGGGAAGGGGCTCCATGGCATCCATCGCACCATACTTGGCAAGCATCTCGCCATCTGCATCCGCCATCTCTTTGGAAAAGGCCGCTATGAGCTGGGCGTGGGCGGACGTGATCTGGGATTGGACGGGCTCCGTTGTCGCAAGGTGTGCAGCGGAGGAACGGATGGTTGCTCGAACGCTCTCGGTGATTGCCAGCTCTTCAGACGTGGGTTGCCGACCATTGTCGGAGAAGCTTCGTTCGATTTGTGCGGTGACCGCCAGGAGCTGGGCGTGGGCGGCCTCCATCAGGGCTAAGGCCGCCGCTGCAGAACAGACAACTGCTGTGCCGCTCTCGCCAGTTGCTATCCCCGAGGTAGATGTTGCTGCCGCCACCTGAGAAGCAACAATGGCCGTTTGGACTGCCTTTGCCGCCCGGTCGTAGATTGCAGTCGCGCTCATGCACCTTGTTAGCATGCGCATGGCGGCTACGGCCGAGCTCTCGCCGGAGTGGGCCATCGAAGTTTCCCTTACGACGCGAGTCCACGTGCCCATCTTTCACCGGCGACGACTAAACAGTGAAATGATATTTGGGAAGCGAGCTAGTGTGCTTGAGACGCCGGCTGTGGAATGTAGCCGACGCACCTTCTCGCGTAAGCCATAGGCGTACTATACACCGACGGTGCTCCAGGATATTTTTTGTTGCATCTCACACGGTTGGTGATAATAAACTATGTGTGATCTACTTGATTTTTCACCTTGTTTTGAATTACATAATGGGGTCACAGCGGCAATGGACGGTGATTGAATTGCTAGACCTTTTATCTGGACTGATCATGCAACTATATGTGTGTCGTAAAAGAATTGGAATTATTCAGGGTTCGTTTGAACATTTTATACATAAAATTGGTTTTCTAGCCATTTCAGGTGCACAATTCAAAATTAAACTACAAGCACATGCTCCGGTGCACCAACATGGGTTGTAAAATCATATATGTGTCTGATACGTCTCCAACATATCTATAATTTTTTATTGTTCCATGTTATTATATTATCCATCTTGGATGTCTTATGTGCATTTATGTGCTATCTTATATGATTTTTGGGACTAACCTATTAACCTAGAGCCTAGTGCCAGTTTCTGTTTTTTCCTTGTTTTTGAGTTTTACAGAAAAAGAATACCAAACGGTGTCTAATTGACCTGCCAATTTTTGTGGATTTTTTATGGACCAAAAGAAGCCCCCGAAGTAAAATAGTTGGGCCAGAAGAGTCCCGAGCCATCCACGAGGGTGGAGGGCGCGCCCCACCACCCTGGGCGCGCCCCCTACCTCGTGGATGACTCGGAGACCCCCCTGACTTGTTCCTGAAGCCAAAAATTCCTACAAATATAGAAACCGCCAAAAAGAAACCTAGATCGAGAGTTCCGCCGCCGCAAGCCTTTGTAGCCACCAAAAACCAATCGGGACCCTGTTCCAGCACCCTACCAGAGGTGGGGTCCATCATTGGTGGCCATCTTCATCATCCCGGCACTCTCCATGATGATGAGGGAGTAGTTCACCCTCCAGGCTGAGGGTATGTACATGTAGCTATGTGTTTGATCTCTCTCTCTCATGTTCTTGATTTGGCACGATCCTGATGTACCGCGAGCTTTGCTACTATAGTTGGATCTTATGATGTTTCTCCCCGTGTAACTTCTTGTAATGGATTCAATTTTCCCTTTGAAGTTATCTTATCGGGTTGAGTCTTTAAGGATTTGAGAACACTTGATGTATGCCTTGCGTGGGATACCTGTGGTGAAAATGGGGTATTCTATTGATTCACTTGATGTATGTTTTGGTGATCAACTTGCGGGTTCCGTGACCTTGGGAATCTAAGCATAGGGGTTGGCACACGTTTTCGTCTTCACTCTCCGGTAGAAACTTTGGGGCACTCTTTGAAGTTCTTTGTGTTGGTTGAATAGATGAATCTGAGATTGTGTGATGCATATCGTATAATCATACCCGCGGATACTTGAGCTGACATTGGAGTATCTAGGTGACATTAGGGTTTTGGTTGATGTGTGTCTGAAGGTGTTATTTTTCTATGAACTCTAGGACTATTTGTGACACTTAGAGAATAGCCCAATGGATTGATCGGAAAGAATAACTTTGAGGTGGTTTCGTACCCTACAATAATCTCTTCGTTTGTTCTTTGCTATTAGTGACTTTGGAGTGACTCGTTGTTGCATGTTGAGGGATTGTTATATGATCTAATTATGCTATTATTGTTGAGAGAACTTGCACTAGTGAAACTATGAACCCTAGGCCTTGTTTCGAAGCATTGAAATACCATTTGTGCTCACTTTTATCATTAGTTACCTTGTTGTTTTTATATTTTCAGATTACAAAAACCTATATCTACCATCCATGTTGCACTTGTATCACCATGTCTTCACCGAACTAGTGCACCTATACAATTTACCATTGTATTGGGTGTGTTGGGGACACAAGAGACTCTTCGTTATTTAGTTGTAGGATTGATTGAGAGAGACCATCTTCATCCTACTCATCCCACGGATTGATAAACCTTAGGTCATCCACTTGAGGCAAATTTGCTACTGTCCTACAAACCTTTGCACTTGGAGGCCCAACAACGTCTACAAGAAGAAGGTTGTGTAGTAGACATCAAGCTCTTTTATGGCGCCGTTACCGGGGAGGTGAGTGCTTGAAGGTATATCTTTAGATCTTGCAATCGAATCTTTTAGTTTCTTGTTTTATCACTAGTTTAGTTTATAAAAGAAAACTACAGAAAAAATGGAATTGAGGGTGCCTCATATGCTTCATATTTTTAATGTCTTTCGTAAAAATGATGGAAAGGAAAATTGTGCCCAAGTACTAGAAGAAGAATGCATTAAAATGTTTGGCGCTAAATATTTGAATGATGAGCATGATTGCAATGTTGTGAGTATGAATTCCTTGAATATCCATGATGCTAATGATATGCAAAGCCACAAGCTTGGGGATCCTATGTTTGATGAAGATGATATTTTTTGTCCCCCAAGTTTTGATGAGCAAATTTATTTTGATGATAGCATGCCTCCTATTTATCATGATTATATAGATGAAATGGTTTTGGAAGAGTGTCAACTTTAGGAAGTAATGATCCCATTATTTTCAAGGGTGTTGAATCATATTGTGATAATTATAAAAGTGGATTTGGAGAGGTCATGACTTTATTTAGTGATGAATCCACTATTTCGGAAGAGGTTCCAATTGATTATGAGAACAAAGTTGCTATCTTTGATGATTATTGTGATGGCATGTATGTTATAAAGATTAATGATAACCATGAAACTTGTCATCATGATTTTAATTTTCAATTGGATTATGCCTCACATGATAGTTATTTTGTTGAGTTTGCTCCCACTACTATTCATGAGAAGAAATTTGCTTATGTGGAGAGTAATAAAATTTATATGCTTAAGGATCATTAAAATAATGCTTTATGTGATGGTTATATTGTTGAATTCATTCATTATGCTAATTAAAATTATGATGATGGAGGAACATATGCTTGTAGGAATTGCAATAATATCAAGTTTCCTCTTTATGTGTTGAAAATCTTGAAGCTATGCTTGTTTTGCTTTCCTATGCTAGTTGATTCTTGCCATAAGTTGTTTGCTCACAAAATCCCTATTCATAGTAAGTGGGTTAGACTTAGATTTGCTAGTCATATTCTTGATGATGCTCCCGTTATGTTTCAGTTCTTATCTTTTATGTGAGCATCATTGAAATCATTATGCCTAGCTAAAAAGACATTAAAGAAAAGCGCTTGTTGGGAGACAACCCAATATTTACCCGTACTATTTTTGTGTGTCCACATGATTAAGATACTGTAGTAATCATGCTTTATAGATTTTGTTTCAATAAAGTGCCAAGTAGAACCTTTGGGAAGACTTGGGTGAAAGTTAATGTGATCTTGCTGTAAAAAACAGAAACTTTTGCGCTCACGAGATTAGCTGTCATTGTTTACTGGAGAGAAATTATAGGTTGATTCTTTTTTCAGAAGACTAATAGACAAATTACTCACGTTCAAGAATTTATTTCAGAATTTTTGGAGTGACATAAGTATATTAGAGTTAGAGATTACTACAGACTGTTCTGTTTTTGACAGATTCTGTTTTCTATGTGTTGTTTGCTTATTTTGATGAATCTATGAATAGTATAGGAGGGTATGAACCATAGAGAAGTTGGAATACAGTAGATATTACACCAATATGAATTTAGAATGAGTTCACAACAGTACCTAAGTGGTGGTTTTATTTTCTTATACTAACGGAGCTTGCGAGTTTTCTGTTGAGTTTTGTGTTGTGAAGTTTTCAAGTTTTTGGTAAAGATTCGATGGACTATGAAATAAGGTGTGG
This sequence comes from Triticum aestivum, assembly GCF_018294505.1. NCBI lineage: Eukaryota > Viridiplantae > Streptophyta > Magnoliopsida > Poales > Poaceae > Triticum > Triticum aestivum. The sequence continues at coordinate 369,415,534 of NC_057795.1, read as the reverse complement.
CAAGAGACTAAGCTTGGGGATGACCAAGGCACCCCAAGGTAATATTCAAGGACAACCAAGAGCCTAAGCTTGGGGATGCCCCAGAAGGCATCCCTTCTTTCGTCTTCGTTCATCGGTAACCTTACTTGGAGCTATATTTTTATTCAGCACATGATATGTGTTTTGCTTGGAGCGTCAATTTATTTTATTTCTGTTTCGCATGCTGTTTGAATAATATCCCAAGATCTTAAATTCTTAAATGTTAGAGAGTCTTCACATAGTTACATAATTATTCGACTACTCATTGATCTTCTCTTATATCTTTTGGAGTAGTTGTCGTTTGCTCTAGTGCTTCACTTATATCTTTTTAGTGCACGATGGTAGTTTTATTTTTGAAGAAATTGGTGAACTCTAAGTGCTTCACTTATATTATTTTGAGAGTCTTTTACAACAACATGGTAATTTGCTTTGGTTATGAAACTAGTCCTAATATGATGGGCATCCAAGATGGGTATAATAAAAACTTTCATATAAAGTGTGTTGAATACTATGAGAAGTTTGATGCTTGATGATTGTTTTGAGATATGAGGATGGTGATATTAGAGTCATGCTAGTGAGTAGTTGTGAATTTGAGAGATACTTGTGTTAAAGTTTGTGATTCCCGTAGTATGCACGTATGGTGAACCGTTATGTGATGAAGTCGGAGCATGACTTATTTTTTGATTGTCTTGCTTTGTGTGGAGGTCGGGATCGCGTGATGGTTAACTGCTAACAACCCTTCCCCTAGGAGCATGCGTGTAGTACTTTGTTTTGATGACTAATAGATTTTTGCAATAAGTATGTGAGTTCTTTATGACTAATGTTGAGTCCATGGATTATACGCACTCTCACCCTTCCACCATTGCTAGCCTCTCTTGTGTCGCGCAACTTTCGCCGGTACCATACACCCACCATACCTTCCTCAAAAAAGCCACCTTACCTACCTATTATGGCATATTCCATAGCCATTCCGAGATATATTGCCATGCAACTTTCCACCACTCCGTTCATTATGACACGCTTCATCATTGTCATATTGCTTTGCATGATCATGTAGTTGACATCGTATTTGTGGCAAGGCCACCTTTCATAATTCTTTCATACATGTCACTCTTGATTCATTGCACATCCCGGTACACCGCCGAAGGCATTCATATAGAGTCATATTTTGTTCTAAGCATCGAGTTGTAATTCTTGAGTTGTAAGTAAATAAAAGTGTGAGGATCTTCATTTTTAGAGCATTGTCCCAGTGAGTAAAGGATGATGGATATTGTGATTCCCCCACAAGTCAGGACTCTGGACGAAAAAAAGAGGCCAAAAAAAAGAGGAGGCCAAAAAAACACAACAAAATGAGAGAAAAAGAGAGAAGGGGCAATGCTACTATCCTTTTACCACACTTGTGCTTCAAAGTAGCACCACGATCTTCATGATAGAGAGTCTCCTATGTTGTCACTTTCATATACTAGTGGGAATTTTTCATTATAGAACTTGGCTTGTATATTCCAATGATGGGCTTCCTCAAAGTGCCCTAGGCCTTCGTGAGCAAGAATGTTGGATGCACATCCACTTAGTTTCCTTTTGAGCTTTCATACACTTATAGCTCTAGTGCATCCGTTGCATGGCAATCCCTACTCACTCACATTGTTATCTGTTGATGGGCATCTCCATAGCCCGTTGATACGCCTAGCTAATGTGAGACTATCTTCCTCCTTTTTGTCTTCTCCACAACGACCATATTCTATTCCACCTATAGTGCTATGTCCATGGCTCACGCTCATGTATTGCGTGAAAGTTGAAAAAGATTAAGAATACTAAAGTATGAAACAATTGCTTGGCTGAAACCGGGGTTGTGCATGATTTAAATTTTTTGTGTGATGAAGATAGAGCGTAGCCACACTATAAGGTTTTGTAGGGATAGCTTTCTTTGGCCATGTTATTTTCAGAAGACATAATTGCTTTGTTAGTATGCTTGAAGTATTATTGTTTTTATGCCAATATTAAACTTTTTCTTTGAATCTTATGGATCTGAATATTCTTGCCACAATAGAGAAGATTACATTTATAAATATGTTAGGTAGCATTCCACATCAAAAATTCTTTTTTTATCATTTACCTACTCGAGGACGAGCAAGAATTAAGCTTGGGGATGCTTCATACGTCTCCAATGTATCTATAATTTTTGATTATTCCATGCTATTATATTATCCATCTTGCATGTTTTATGTGCATTTATATGCTATCTTATATGATTTTTGGGACTAACCTGTTAACCAAGAGCCCAGTGCCAGTTTCTTTTTTTCATGTTTTAGAGTTTTAGACAAAAGGAATACCAAACGGAGTCCAATTGACCTGCCAATTATTGCGCATTTTTTATGGACGAAAAGAAGCCCCCGAAGTAAAAGAGTTGGGCCAGAAGAGTCCTGAGCCATCCTCGAGGGTGGAGGGAGCGCCCTACCCCCCTAGGCGCGCCCCCTGCCTCGTGGATGACTCGGAGACCCCCCTAACTTGTTCCCGACGCCAAAAATTTCTATAAATACAGAAACCCCCAAAAAGAAACCTAGACCGGGAGTTCCGCCGCCGCAAGCCTTTGTAGCCACAAAAAACCAATCGGGACCCTATTCCACCACCCTGCTGGAGGGGGCGATCCATCACCGGTGGCCATCTTCATCATCCCGGCGCTCTCCATGACGAGGAGGGAGTAGTTCACCCTCGGGGCTGAGGGTATGTACCAGTAGCTATGTGTTTGATCTCTCTCTCTCTCTCTCTCTCTCTCTCTCTCATTTTCTTGATATGGCACAATCTTGATGTACCGCGAGCTTTGCTACTATAGTTGGATCTTATGATGTTTCTCCCCCTCTACCTTCTTGTAATGGATTCAGTTTTCCCTTTGAAGTTATCTTATCGGATTGAGTCTTTAAGGATTTGAGAACACTTGATGTGTGTCTTGCGTGGGATACCCGTGGTGACAATGGGTTTTGGTGATCAACTTGCGGGTTTCGTGACCTTGGGAATCTATGCATAGGGGTTGGCACATGTTTTCGTCTTGACTCTCCGGTAGAAACTTTGGGGCACTCTTTGAAGTTCTTTGTGTTGGTTGAATAGATGAATCTGAGATTGTGTGATGCATATCGTATTATCATACCCGCGGATACTTGAGGTAACATTGGAGTATCTAGGTGACATTAGGGTTTTGGTTGATGTGTGTCTTAAGGTGTTATTTTGCTATGAACTCTAGGGCTGTTTGTGACACTTATAGGAATAGCCCAATGGATTGATCGGAAAGAATAACTTTGAGGTGGTTTCGTACCCTACAATAATCTCTTCGTTTGTTCTCTGCTATTAGTGACTTTGGAGTGACTCTTTGTTGCATGTTGAGGGATTGTTATATGATCTAATTATGCTATTATTGTTGGGAGAACTTGCACTAGTTAAAGTATGAACCCTAGGCCTTGTTTCGAAGCATTGCAATACCGTTTGTGCTCACTTTTATCATTAGTTACCTTGCTGTTTTTATATTTTCAAATTACAAAAACCTATATCTACCATCCATATTGCACTTATCACCATCTCTTCGCCGAACTAGTGCACCTATACAATTTACCATTGTATTTGGTTGCAGGGTTGTTTGACAGAGACCATCTTCATCCTACGCCTCCCACGGATTGATAAACCTTAGGTCATCCACTTGAGGGAAATTTGATGTTGTCCTACAAACCTCTACACTTGGAGGCCCAACAACGTATACAAGAATAAGGTTGCATAGTAGACATCAGTGTCCATGGGTTTATGCTTATCTCCCATGCAAGAAATGGGGCTGAAATTCGAAGACCACAACATCGTGGATCTCCGGCAAACGTCGACGTACCTGATTTTGTAATTCTAGTAAATCCAAAATTCGTCAGAAATTCATGAAATTTGGCATGCTATCATGGAGCGGCATCAACATGTCATGGTAAAAAAATTGTCCCATTTGGGGCAGGTTTGGGTATAAGCTTCTCATAAACCAGAGCTTCTCACAAGTGTGATGGTTTCGGTAGGGAACAATTCACCTTTCTGGACGAAACGATATTCGTTGCCTCTTCTCAATTTCAAACTTTTTCCTAGTGTCAACATAGAACAACAGGAGTGTTGTGTCAATTTTTGGGATTTTTCGGGGTTCGCTTGGACATTTTTATACATTTACTGAGTTTTCTATGTATTATTCAAATTTGAACTACAGGCACATGCTCTAATGCATATAAATTAGTTGAAAATTCAAATATGTGTCCTTGGTTGCCTGCTTAGGTCCCATGTAAGAAATGGGAATGAATGTCAAACACCCTGCCATCGTCACTCGGCCACAAACATTGAGATACCTGGTTTTTAAATTATAGTAAATCCAAAACTCGTCTGAAATTCATGAAATTTGGCATGCTATCATGGAGTGGCAAAAACATGCCATGGTAATTTTTTTATCCCATTTGGGGCAGGTTTGAGTATATGCTTATCACAAACCAGAGCTTCTGACAACAAGCATGACGGTTTCGGTAGGGAACGTACCACCTTTGGGGATGAAACGATATCCATTGCCTCTTATTGCTTCCAATTTTTTTCTCGTGTCAACATAGAACAACACGAGTGTTGTGTCAATTTTTGTGATTTTTTGGGGTTCTTTTGGACATTTTTATGCATTAACTGAGTTTTGAATGCATTTATGTGCATAATTCAAATTTGAACTACATGCACATGCTCTAGTGCATACAAATTGGCTGAAAAATCAAATTTGTGTCCTTGGGTGCATGCTTACATCCCATGCAAGAAATGGGAATGAATTTCAAACACCAGGGCACCGTTGATTGCCAGCAAAACATTGAGATGCTTGTTTTTTAAATTCTAGTAAATCCAAAACTCGTCTGAAATTCATGAAATTTGGCATGCTATCATGTAGCGGCATCAACATGATGTGGTAAGTTTTTTGTCTCATTTGGGGCAGGTTTGGGTATATGCTTCTGACAAACCAGAGCTTCTCACAACAAGCATGATGGTTTCGGTATGGAACGTCCCACCTTTGGGGATGAGATGATATCCATTGCCTCTTATTGCTTCCAAAAAATATCTCGTGTCAACATAGAACAACATGAGTGTTGTGTCAATTTTTGTGATTTTTCGGGGTTCGTTTGGACATTTTTATGCATTAACTGAGTTTTCAATGCATTTATGTGCATAACTCAAATTTGAACTACATGCACATGCTCAAGTGTATATAAATTGGTTGAGAAATCAAATCTGTGTCCTTGGGTGCATGCTTAGGTCCCATGCAAGAAATGGGAATGAATTTCAAACAACAAGGCACCATTGATTGCGGGCAAAACATTGAGATGCCTAGTTTTGAAATTCTAGTAAATCCAAAACTCATCTGAAATTCATGGAACTTGGCATGCTATCATGGAGCGGCATCAACATGCCGTGGTAAATTTTTTGTCCCATTTGGGGTAGGTTTGGGTATATGCTTCTCACAAATCAGAGCTTCTCACAACAAGCATGATGGTTTCGGTAGGGAACGTCCCACCTTTGGGGACGAAATGATATCCATTGCCTCTTATTGCTTCCAAAAAATTTCTCGTGTCAACATAAAACAACAGGAGTGTTGTGTCAATTCTTGTGATTTTTCGGGGTTCGTTTGGACATTTTTATGCATTAACTGAGTTTTCAATGCATTTATGTGCATAATTCAAATTTAAACTACATGCACATGCTCCAGTGCATATAAATTGGTTGAGAAATCAAATCTGTGTCCTTCAGTGCATGCTTAGGTCCCATGCAAGAAATGGGAATGAATTTCAAACACCAGGGCACCGTTGATTGCCGGGAAAACATTGAGATGCCTGGTTTTTAAATTCTAGTAAATCCAGAACTTGTCTGAAATTCATGGAACTTGGCATGCTATCATGGAGCGGCACCCGACATGCTGTGGTATTTTTCGTGTCCATTCTGAGAGAAGGCACACTCAAATAATGGCAGCCAACAAAGGCATTTTGAAAAAATAGGTGCCACTTTAATATCTCAAATGTCTGTATAATTCGAACCATGTGCATTCTGTTAACCATTCACGTGACGCCATGTGTCTTGGTTTTAATGGTTGTAGGAGGTGCTGTGGGGATAGCTACTTGATCTTGACTGAATAGGAGTCGTGCGAGCGCAGTCCGGTGCGCAGGCTGACCGAGAGGCGTGCAAGTTGTCCTCCAATGTGCAGGCTCACCGGGAAGCATGCGAGTTGTACGCTGCGCATGCTCACCGGGAAGCATGCGCACGCTCCATGGCCTCCCGGCTTCCTCTCCATGCGCGTGCCCCCCTCAGCGGCATGGAATGCCACCGTCGAACACTACCTCTCAGCGCCGCTAGCTGCCATCCTCTCGCCCCCCGCCTGTCGACCCCGGGACGACATGATGCAAAGTGAGAGCAGGATTTGTGCATCTCTTCAATGCAAATGGTTCTTTTGGATGACCCGTGTGCAACCACTTACAAACAATTTGGTGCGATTTTTATCTATCATATTGGGTATGTTACCATTTGTCAAACTGGAAAGATTGACGTTTTGTTGATATAGTAACATTGCCATTTGTCAACCTTGTAACACTACGATTTGTCAAAATATGAAGCTAAAAATCACTAGCAGTATCTAATTTTTGCATCTAATATTCAGTGATTAAGCATAGATTTCATTCATAGATTAAGCAGTCGTTCTTAATTTATACAAACAGTTCAACTCGACAGCTGAACCAACCAAACTTTTCCCCAATTGTGGCCAACCACGTACTGAAATAGCTAGTTCAACTATATATACTAGCAAATTTTAAGTATGTTGTACAGTTCCACCACATCTATAGTTAGATGAACTGAACAAAATAGCCCCTAAATACTACTACTACTACTGCGGAGGGGCTTTGTACTACTTCCGGCTGCCTCTCCTCTACCGAGCACGCTCAGTAAGAGGTGGAGGAGGAGGAGCCTACCGACGAGCTGGGCAACCGCAATACGGTGTCTGCCACTTTTGCAGCTTCAGTGACGCTCACCTCGAACGCCCTCTACTGCTCTAGATGACCCCTCTCAAAGCGGTGGTTCTCCTTGTAGGTCTCCTGATTCCTCGCCTCTGAGGCGGCGTGTGCCGCGGCCATAGTGGTAGTAAGGCTCTTTGCGTGCTTGACGAGGCGCTCCTCCTCCTTCCACAGGAACTCGGTGTAGCACGCAAGATCACCGACGCACATGTGGGCATCCACCTCCGCCTCCCACCTTTGGATAGTGGTGGCGGAGCGAGTGATGACCCCGGCGGTTGATGGTGGGCTGGCGGACACGACGGTCGATGATGGGATGGTGGCCACGACCACCACCTCCCGCCTTTGGGCCACGGTGGCGGAGCGGGTGATGGCCACAGTGGCCGGCAGTGGGGTGGCGGACATGACGGCCACCTCCTGCCTTCGGGCCATGGCAGCGGAGTGGATGATGTCCCTGGCTTTCGACGGTGGTGTGGCGGCAACGACGGCCGACAACAATTGCCGACGGGCAGCGGCGGCAGAGCGTGTGGTGGGTGTTCCGCACACACCCAATAGGGATGCCACGTGCACTACACTACACCAGGGACTGCGCCGCCGCCGCGGTGTAGCCTCCCAGCTGGAGCTGTCCTTTGATGATGGTGGAGTGGCTGAGTGACGATGATGGACCGGTGCCATTGGCGATTGTGGGAGAAGCAGACGAGATAAGCTACAGGGAGGGAGGGGAAAATGCGACGCAGGACTCTCTGGTCGTGAGGGTTTTTATAGCAGGCCGGTAAGCATTGGGATTTTCTGGGATTTCACCGAGTCGGGCGGGAAGCTTGTGCAGGAACCTGCGAGGTTGCGCGGGAACGGGCTCACCGACGATTCATTGGTGCCACCGTTTGGCCAAAAGAACACCCCTGTGCATTGCGCAAGCTTGCGCTTTAAGCCGTCTATGGCCGCTGGGTGACAAGACATGCGAGAGGAGGACGAAAGGCCATGTACACATATAGTTAATAAAAAAACATTTTCGATTTAATTACCTACTATGCCCCGTCCGGGTTTATAAGTGTGATTTAACTAATAAAATATGAATGCATGTCGCCAAATATTATATAGTTGGATTCGTATTTGAACATAGTTTCCAATTATATAATTTTTATAACATGCATTAACATTTTGTTGGTTAAATTTGAGGGCAAAGCATGGGACAGAATATAAAGGGGACTATAGACTAGATGGACGTGGTAGCACACGGCCGCTCTCTACGCAGCAAAGCAACTGTCGGCCGGCTTGTGGGTGACCATTTCTTGCGTGTTCAACTACTCTATGCGTGTGGTTGCTTGCGGTTCTGGCGGTCGTGGCGCGCTCTGCTCGCGTCCCGTCGTGCGCACTTTGCTCTCGCGACCCTTCAGGTGCTCTGCCCTCATCCCTCCACGCGCGCTGCCAGTGTTTGGGGCCGCCGCACAATCACGCACGTTCGTGTGCATGTGGTTGCACCGGGCGTGGCGTGATGATGCAGTTACTTGCGGCAAAAACTGCCATGCAGACGCGCCGAGAATCCACGTCGCCTAGCCCCCTTTTATTCCTGCAGCCATTTACCTTCATCTCTCGTCCCACACGACACAATAAGCACACCCACGAGGACACATACAAAGAGGACACCCAGCGGTTCCAATGGCGCTCCCCGTGGCTCCAATGGCGCTCCCAGCGGCCGACGACGACAATGGCAGGCATTTCACCATGCAACACGTCATGGACACCCACATGAAGGGGAATGCTCTCTCGGTGGTGTACACGAACGATCTGGTCTCGGTGGAGAGCTCCATCCAAACTATGGAGCAGTTCCTTGCCAAGGACAAGTACCAAGTGGTCGGCTTCGACCTTGAGTACACCATGGGTCATGCTGGGCACGATCAGAAGGTTGTCGTTGCCCAGTTGTGTGTGTGACATGACGTCCTCGTCTACCACTACCACGTGGCCACAATGCCTCACGAGCGTTTCTCCAGGTTTATCGACATCTCTGACTATAGTTTGGCTTCGGTGGACACCACCAACGATCTAAAAGCGCTCAAGGTTTCGGGCTTGAAATACCCGAATCTTGTCAACATCCAGAGCAAATACAAGGTCTGGGGCAGCGACAAAAACAGACTGAACTCCCTGGTTGACCTCGCCTCGGCCATCATCGACCCCTACTATATGAAGATGAAGAATGAGAGCAATAAGGACAGGAACACCTGGCACAGTGTGTGGCATGAGGAACTGGATGAAAAACATGTCAAGTATGCGGCCATGGACGCGTATACAAGCTATGAGATGTACAGGCGGATCGTTGACAGGAGGAATTGTCTTCTTCCTGACACACACGAGGGATCGAGCCACATAGCAGTGGTGGGAGCATCACAAGAAGTAGATGATTAGACGATCGTTCCTCCTACTTTAGAATGCATGCAATTGTTTATTGAGGTGTGTGCGAATGATTTGTATAGTCACTTATGTAACTGGATGTTTATTTCAGCTATATATATATATATATATATATATATATATATATATATATAGATATATATACATACATGTTATTCTACTGTAGGCAGAGCAAATCAAATGGCTTATTAGCAGCAATCGTCTGTGTTATTATTGGTCTTCACACACATTTCTAATTAAGGACCTGTTTGTCGCGTATCACACACATCTTGTTCAGTTGAACCGTTTCCATTGTGTTGCAGAATCACACACAATTCATCCAAGTGAACAGTATGCTATATATCGCACACGCCTTCATCTGGCTGCCCGTTTCTTTTATTCCTCCTCATCCCAAACAGTTAATTGAACTGAACCGTATGCCCTTCATCACACACGCAACTAAAATCTGAACTGTGTTTGATTCAGCCATCATCACAAACGTTTTGCAACTTTTTTGATGGGTTTTTACATCACCATTTGCGATTATGGCATCGCACACAAATTTGTCGAAGGGTCTCTGATCATAGTGTCATGTTTGGAGCATCCTGCAGTAGTGAGGGATTGCCTGAACTGCTATGTCGGGGGCTCTACTACTACTACATGTGTTGCTACTTGCTTGGCCACGGTTCATTATTGCGTGCGAAGATATAGCTGGTGGGTCTCGACTTTCAGGGGGAGGAATCATTTTTATTTTGTGAGTAATAAGGAGGCACTTCCTTGTGTTCAAAGATGTAGCTGGTGGGTCCAGCTGTCAGCCTCACACACTAAAGTCCACTTCCGATGGCTGTCATTTGTTGACCTTGTTGAGCACGAGGTGCCAAGAGCATCAAGGCGGTGGACGACGGCGAGGCCTAGGAAGGTGATGCGGAGCATCCCACGATTATCCCCATGGACGCATCTACATCTCCTACAACACCACTAGGATCAATGACAAGAGCACGTGCAAAGAGCTCTCGAAACCGAGGTGACATCTCTCCTCTTACAACTCCCTTTCGAATCACATGAGACATGGCTACTTCCTCAAACGGAGACGCTTTGCATACTCAGGTACCAAGGAGTTAGCCATGGAGAAGCTAGGAAGCAAGGAGAATCGGAAGCGGAGGGCATGCGTGAAGACGGAGAGGAAAACCGCCAAGTCCCAGGCTGGCCGGACGATCCGAACGAGGGCCCGGACGATACGGAAAGAGCCCGAACGATCCGGACCCAGGTCCAGACGATCCGGCTAATTTGCGCCAAGACACCTGAAGCTGGACCCTCAAGCCGGATCATCCGGGCGAGCACCCGGATCATCCGGACAACTGCCGGACATCCGGACCCCCATCCGGACTTCCGGGCCACCGCCGCCACCGCCCGCATCATCAATTCATCCGGACCCCGCCTGCGTGCGCGTGTTGGGCTGAGGCCCATGTACCCCTCTGACCCCTTAGCCTATATATATGACTCCTCCAACTCTCTTCTAGGGTTAGCATTGTGATAGCTCATACTTTGAGATAGAGCCTTGCTCATCCACCTGGATCTACTCCACCGCGAGGGACCGACACCTCTTCGGAGAAGATCCTCGTTGGATTAAGGACCTCCTTTTGGAGAAGACCCTCTTCAAGACCTCCTCTCAGAGAAGAACCGGTTACCCTATGTATCGTCCTTTGTTGGATTCGGATCTTGTATCACTTTGTGTCTCGATGATCTAGCGCATGTGTGACTTTATTCTTGTTGGTTGAGTGTTCTCTCGTGTGTTTCCCTCGTTCCCCTCCCCGTGTTCTTCGTGTTCTTGGTAGGATTTCCCTCCAAACGTGAAAGATCGGCCTCTAGGGTTCTACCTACATCATCTTGGTACCATGAGCCACGTTGATCACGTTTTTTGAGTCCCTACCCTTTGTTTTCTAGCTTGATTTTGTTGATTTTGTCCTAAATCCGAAAATCCCCACCAAAAATAGCCCCCAATTTTTTTTGTGATTTGTTGGTTTTGATGATGTTTTGTTGATTTTCATCTATGGATTCATTGTGTAACTCGTGGATCTTGCTTTTCCCCACCATCTCACCCTCGAAATCCACCCAAAATCAACGAAATCTTCGAATTTCTCCCCATTTTCGAGTACATCCCGTGCGCAGTTGACCCGCCCGGATCATTCAAATCCTAACCCGGATCATCCAGACCCGCCCGGATCATCCGGCTCCTGGCCCGGATCATCCGGCTTCCTCTGCCGAAACTGCATTTTTGTATTGTCCACCGCCACCTACGCCTCTGCACACCCACTAGACTACCACCACCTTAACTCTGCCAACCTCACGACATACCCCACCGTACTACCATTCGACTTTGCGTTCGAGAATTTAAGTTGTGATTTTCCATGTCCTATTGTGTTTCGGATATATAGGTACGGTGCAACGTCACCAACACCACCGCTCATCTTCGTCGACTACTCATCATCACTACGGATGGTAACCTCGATGACATCTTTGTCTACACCTTGACATTCCATTGATAACCACCATAGCCTTACTTTTGCGTTGCTTACCCATCGAGACTAGCCTTGGAGTATTGCCGGCAACGTGACTTGTGCACATTAGTGATCATACTCTCCATAAGCATACATACCATATCATCGTGGTGCATATCTTGATATCATCTCTTGTGTCACAAAGTTGTCATTGTATACACACTTGATATCTTGGTTCGTGAAGTTTTGCATGAGAAAAGAGCTCAAAAGTGAAAGAGCCAAACAAGCTTTTAAGCAAAAAGAGAAAGATAAGCAAAGAGCTTATATGCAAGAACCTATAGCGACCAGACCTCAAACAGTCTAGTCTCTGTGCATCAGTGTCATCCCTGGATTGGTAATGCTGACACGCACAGTACTTGAGGATTTATAACAGAGTTGCAATCACACACTTATTACATCAAATGTCTCAAAAGAGAACTTCTTACGATAATATGGCTTAAGGCCATCTAAAACGATAACAGCGGAAGGCTTGGAAGATAAAGTGGGTCCAACTCCGACGGCATAGTTGAGTGAACGACAACGACCTATGGCACCTTGCTCGTCATTTGAAAAGTATGCAACATGATATGCTGCAGCCAGAAACGGGTCAGCACATGGAATATGTTGGCAAACTAACACATAGAGTAATGAACAGATAAATGCTATCACTACATGCATATATATAGTTGGTGGAAAGCTCTACGGTTACAGTTTTGCATAAAGCCAATTTTTTCCTACAATAAAGGAATAAATTTTATTTAACTATCTTGGTGGTTGTTAAACATTGAGAAGGTTCCTCAAACTCAATCCCAATTAAGCATCATCAATTACCCAATCAAATTAAATTTAGAGTGATGAGATCAACATGATAATCCAAAGAACCAGATACTCAAGATGTCCAGAACCGGGGACACGGCTAACCATGATTAGTTTGTACACTCTGCAAAGGTTTGCACACTTTTCCCCACAAGACTCGATCTCCTCCATTGAATATCTCGCACTACATGGTGTTTGAGAAACGGATGACCAGGACACAGTCTTTCAGAAGCATTAAGTCTTTACTCTAGGTAGACAGTACCACCTACATCCCCTACATCTGCTAGCCTACCACTGAAAGAGGTCACGCAACTTACTCAACTATGCCAGAGCCCATAATGGCTTGTGGTTGCACACGGAAGTTTCTAGCATGAATAATCTTGTGACCCCTTTGAGCCTGGGTGGCGGACCATAGGATGATCACACGGGTACTCCGGGATATCCTAGGACAACACTGATTCTCCAGGTGCCCGCAACCAATCCATCCAGATGTGTATTTAAATAGCCGCCTTAAGTTAACCATTAATTAAAAATACTCACATCAGTCATGGATACACTCACCCAATCCATGTCTACGAGCATAGCATATCAATCCAAAGCATAACGTAGAAGTAACTCCCAAAGGTTTGAAAACAGGCAATAGGTTCTACCTCATCAACTACTTCCCAAACCCACATGTTAATCAGATCCTAATCATGCAAAGTTTGAGGGTTGAAACTAATGCATAAAAACTGGGTAATAAAGGGGTATGATCAAAGTGTTACTTGCCTTGCTGATGATCTGCAAAACCTAGGGACTCGTAGTAGCACGCTTCACACTTTGGGAATTATATCGCAAACAAACAATAACATACATAAGCACTCAACTAAAAGTACGGGTAAATCTCAAATAAAAGAAGATCTAACCAGAAAGTTCAACTAAAGAACTCAGGTTTGCAAAAGGAATCAAATCGAACGGAGAAACGAAACTCAAACTATGAAAGAAACAAGACCCGTTTACTAAGTTGGACTAAAGTCAAATTTTACAGTACCAAAATCTTGTTCAAGTTGGTTAAACAGAAATAGGGCTTTGTGATGAAGATCTAGCCACTTGTTTCACCTCATTCCGATAAACGAGCGAAAAGATAAACTAAAACGAAGATTAGGGCAGAAATTGCGATAAAAAATAATCGCAGAAAAACCCTGGAAAAAGAAAAACAGATGAACAGGCTAACGAGAACGCTCGCTGTCTGCACTAAACAGATGAACAACATTCGTTAAAACGAACGTACGGACGAACGTCCGCTAATTAACTAAACCAAAAAAAACTAAACCGCTCTGGAAAAAACAGATCTTGGGTTTCCTAAAAAAACGATCAGTTTTTCCGGGAAAACCGGCGGCGGCGGCGGCTACCAAGGCGACGGGGTCGACGGCGGCGGGCGGTGGCTCCTAAGGCGGGGACTCCGTCGGCGGCGGGCGGGGTCAGCGGCGGCGGGTGACGGGGTGGCGGCGATGCGGCGGCGGGAGGAGTGGCGTCGGGCGGGACAACGGCGCTGGCGATGGCGGCGCTAGGGTTTGGCCAGCGGGGCTGGCGGGTGGCTGCGGGGTCGCGGGCCTCAGCCTTTAAAAGGGCCGACCGGGCTATGTCCAGGTTGGACACGGCCCGGTTAGGTCGGTTCACTTTTTTTAAAATAATTCCTGACGCAGAAAAACTAATAAAAGAAATACTAAACAGAGTCCAAAAATCCTGAAATAAATTATTACAGTCCTCTAACAATATTTCGGACAAAGTGAACATTTATTTGGGCCTCTAATGCAATTTTGAAAACGCATTTTTTCCTAATTCAAATAAAATAGCAATAAAACTCCAAATAAACTTTTTATTTGATTTTAATATTTTCCTCCAATATTTCTTTATTTTGGAGAAGTCATTTTATCCCCTCTCTTTTATTTTCATAATATAAATATCCGAAGAGAAAAATGATTAAAACCAAATGATCCTGTTTTCGAAATTTGAGAAAAGTCAAATATGAAAATAAGGAAATCCCCAACTCTCTCCGTGGGTCCTTGAGTTGCTTAGAATTTCTAGGATCAACCAAAATTCAATAAAATATGATATGCAATGATGATCTATGTATAACATTCCAAATTTGAAATTTTGGGATGTTACAAATCTACCCCCCCTTAAGATGAATCTCGCCCTCGAGATTCGGGTTGGCAGGAGAATAGGTGTGGGTGGTCCTTCTATAGGTATTCCTCTTGTTCCTAGGTGGCTTCCTCCTTGGTATTGTGGCTCCACTGAACTTTGCAAAACTTGATAACTCGGCTGCGTGTTACTCAGCTGGCAAACTCGAGAATTTTCACTGGTTTCTCCTCACAAGTCAAATCGCTATCCAACTGAATCTCTTCCAGTGGCACCGTGTCTCTCAGAGGAATATCGGCCATCTCTGCGTGGCACATCTTCAACTGGGAAACGTGAAACACATCATGAAATCCTGACAATCCTTCAGGCAATTCCAACTTGTAAGCAACTTCTCCCATACGCTCCAATACTTTGTATGGTCCCACAAAACGTGGTGCTAACTTTTCCTTAACTCCAAAATGCTTAACTCCTCGAAGATATACTCTATCTCCGACTTCGTAACCTTTCTCTTTGCGTTTAGAATCCACATAGCTCTTCTGCCTAGACTGGGCTACCTTGAGTCTATCGTGAATCAGTTTAACCTTCTCTTCAGACTCCTTAATCAAATCTGGTCCAAACAACTGACGATCTCCAACTTCATCCCACAATAACGGCATGCTGCACCTCCTTCCGTATAAGGCTTCGAAAGGGGCCATCTTCAAACTGGCTTGATAGTTGTTGTTGTAAGAAAACTCCGCATACGGCAAATTGTCATCCCAACTAGATCCATAATCTAGCGCACAAGCTCTCAACATGTCCTCCAGAATCGGATTGACTCTCTCAGTCTGTCCATCTATCTGTGGATGAAAGGCTGTACTGAACTCTAGCCTGGTACCCAAAGTCTTATGCAACTAATTCCAGAACTCTAAGGTAAACTGGGTTCCTCTATCTGATACAATGGTCCTCGGAACTCCATGCAGACATAAGATCCTGGTTATGTATATCTTTGCCAACTTCGCACTCGTATAAGTGGTCTTCACTGGGATGAAATGAGCTACCTTCTTCAATCGATCGACTACAACCCATATTGATTCATAGCCTGAATGAGTCTTGGGCAATCCCATGATAAAATCCATGCTTAGCTTGTCCCACTTCCATTCGGGTATCGGCAATGGCTATAACAAACCTGCTGGCTTCTGATGCTCTGCCTTCACTCTCTGACATACATCACATACTCCGCAATATCCTTCTTCATTCCAGCCCACCAGAAACTTTCCTTCAAATCCAAATACATCTTAGTATTTCCGGGGTGATTCAAATATGGTGAATCATGGGCCTCCTACAAAATCAACTTCCTGATCTCGGGGTCATTAGGACATATACGCGATCCTCAAACCATAAGGCATCGTGCTCATCCTCATGAAATCCTTGGGCCTTTCCTTTTCTCATCCTTTCCTTTATTTCAGCAATCTCCTTGTCAGTCTTCTGGGCTTCTCTGATCTTATCCATCAAAGTGGAGTGAATTTCCAATGCTGCTACATAACCTCTCGGAACTATTTCCAAACATAGCTCATGAAGATCCTCTGCTAACTCCTTGGGTAAATCTCTGGTTATGAGTGTATTGACATAACTCTTGCGACTCAACGCATCAGCTACTACATTAGCCTTTCCGGGATGATAATGCAACTTCATATCATAATCCTTAATGAGCTCCAACCATCTCCTTTGCCTGAGATTCAACTCCTTCTGTGTGAAGATATATTTCAAACTCTTGTGATCCTTGTATACCTCACAGTAGTTTCCGATGAGAAAATGTCTCCACATCTTCAATGCTTGCACTACTGCTGCTAACTCCAAGTCGTGAGTAGCATAATTTAGCTCATGAGGTTCAAGCTATCGTGAGGCATATGAAACAACTCTTCCCTCATGCATAAGTACTACTCCAAGTCCTCGGCGTGAAGCGTCGCAATGCACTTGATAATCCTTTCGTTGGTCTGGAAGAATCAACACTAGGGCTGTAACCAAACGCTTCTTCAACTCCCGAAAACTGGCTTCACACTCCTCAGTCCATTTGAACTTGGTGTCCTTCTTCAACAACTCTTTCATGGGCTTTGCAATCTTGGAGAAATTCTCTATGAACCTCTGGTAATATCCCGCGAGTCAAGGAAAACTCCTGATATCTCCAACTGATGTGGGTGCTACCCATTTGGTCACAGAAACAACTTTGGTGGGGTCTACTGCTATTCCTTCTCCGGATATAACATGTCCAAGAAATCCAACTTCCTTCAACCAAAACTCACACTTGCTGAACTTGGCATACAACTGATGTTCCCTGAGCTTCTCAAGAACCAAACGCAAATGCTCCTTATGTTCTTCTTCATTTTTTGAGTAGATCAATATATCATCAATGAACACCACGACGAACTTATCCAAAAACTCCATAAACACTTTGTTCATCATGTTCATGAAATAGGGAGGCACGTTAGTCAGACCAAATGACATAACAGTATACTCACATAGCCCGTATCTTGTGGTAAAAGTTGTCTTAGGTATATCCTGCTCTCAAATCTTCAGCTGATGGTATCCTAATCAAAATTGATCTTGGAAAACAATTTAGCTCCTTGCAACTGGTCAAACAAATCATTGATCATTGGTAGTGGCTATTTATTCTTGATCGTCACTTCATTCAACGCATGATAATCAACAACCATCCTCAACGATCCATCCTTCTTCTCCACTAAAAGTATAGGACATCCCCAAGGTGATGAACTTGGTAGAATGAAACCTTTATCTAGTAACTCCTTAATCTTCTTCTTAATCTCCTCCAAATCTTGTGCGGGCATCCGATACGGTCTCTTTGATATTGGCTAGGTGCCTGGCAAAAGCTCAATCAAAAACTCATTGTCTCTATCCGGTGGCATGCCTGGCAACTCCTCTGGAAATACATCAGGGAAATCCTTCACCACTGGTACTTCCTCCTGTACAGCTCCTGATAAGGAATTCACTTGAGTCCTCTTCGGCACATGCTGGGATACATACTTAATCCTTCTTCCTTCAGGGGTGGTGAGCATAATTGACTTACTGGTGCAGTCAATGTTCCCTCCATACTTCGATAACCAATCCGTGCCTAATATTACATCCAGGCCTTGTGACTCCAATATTATTAGGTCTGAGGGGAACACATAGTTACTAATCCTTAAGGGTAACCGATCACACCAGAGGCTGGCCATATACTCTGCTCCTGGTGAGGTTACTAACATGGGTGACCTAAGGGCTTGGGTTGACAGCTTATACTTATCCACAAATCCCCTTGATATGTATGAATGCGATGCACCAGTATAAAAAAGAACGATTGCAGTAAAGGACTTAACCAAAAACTTACCTATAACTGCATTTGGCTGCGCTTCCACCTCCTCCATGCTAACGTGGTTCACCTATCCCCCATTGAAAGGGTTGGGCTTCTTCCCAGAGCTTCCATTTCCATTTCCATTCTTTGCTTCAGAACACTCTGTGGTGTAATGTCCATTCTTCCCGCACTTGAAACAAGTAATGTGTCTTAGATCCTTCTTGGCGGGCATTGCTGGGTTGGAATGGTTCTGAACGTTGCTTCCTCCATTTCCATTCCCATTCTTGGGGCCACTATGGTTATGCGGAATCCCTGCATTGGAATTATGGCCTCCATGGTTATGGTGAACTTGTCCTCCCGAGTTCGGGGTAAAATGGGGTCTCTACTGAGCTCCAGAATTGTACTTCCCTTGTCCATACTTCCTCTTGCGGCTGTCTATCTGTTGTTGCTTCCCTTCTATCATGAGAGCTCTATCTACCAACTCCTGGTAGTTGTTGAAAGTTGCCACCATCAACTTCATGCTCAGCTCATCATTCAGTCCTTCCAGAAACTTCTCCTGCTTAGCAGCATCTGTAGCAATGTTGTCCGGGGCATAACGTGCTAACTTACTAAAATCATCCGCATACTGGCCCACTGTGCATCCTCCTTGGTGCAAGTGGCGAAACTCGCGCTTCTTCATGGCCATAGCTCCTGCTGCAACATGGGCAGTGCGGAAAGCCTGCTGAAACTGATCCCATGTAACGGTGTCAATGGGGTAAGTGGCTGTGAAATTCTCCCACCATGATGTTGCGCGTCCATCAAGCTGATGTGCGGCAAAACACACTCTCTTCACATCTGTGCATCCTGCAGTGGTCAGCTCCCTTCCAATCTTTCGGAGCCAATCTTCTGCAACAATTGGCTCGGTGCTACTGGAGAACACCAACGGATTCAGCCTTAGGAAACGGGCTAAGTGATCAACAGGTGGTGGTGGTGGTGGGTAGTTGTTGTTGTTGTTGTTGTTGTTGTTGTTGTTGTTGTTGCCTTAGTTCTGATTCTGAACTAAAAGTTGCATCAAGGTATTCTGCTGCTAGATCAACTGAGTGAGCTCCGGTGGGAAGGCAAATCCATTGTCATGTCTCAGAGGCATCTGATAGGTTTAGAAAAGGTGAGAAAATAGAATAGAATGAGATCTAGGGTGGAAAACACTACCCATATGCACATGAGACAAACACAATCATATCACTTTAATCAATTCAAACAAAGGGCATACAATTGGTCTAACTATCGTTACAAAAGTGATTGGACTATACTATATACATGGGGGAATACTACTACTGATATGGTGGTCGACTAGAAAGTTTGATTGGTGGAAGACTCCATGATATCTACTCCAGCTTCATCAACATAGTCATCATCGCTATCGTCGGGGTCTGAGTCAGTGTCGTCGATGATGATGTAGTCCTTGGATTTGTTGTCATCTCCTCCTGGCGTGGGGTCTCCCATGAACACTCCTAGTTTCCTTGTCAGGTCGTCATTCTTCTCCACTAGTATCGTCATTTCCTCCTCATATCCGTCGTGTGTAGACTTGAGTTCCTCTTCTAGTTCCGAAATCTTGATCATTGCCTTCTTTAGATATATCATGCCTGAACACATCTGGTTCTCCTAGCGGCGAATGTGCTGGTTTAACTCCTGCATTGAAGCTGGAATGGACCTATCCCTCCTGGTGTTGATCATCTCCCATTACTCATCTTGGCGCCCACATATCTGGTAGATAGTGTCCTTAAGATCCTTGTGATAAACTTCTCCAATGCATCCCATGGCGATGTGGGCTGCCATGCTCTTTCCTAGACTCCAGGTTAGTGCACCGAAGGAAAACTCTATGGGCTCAATGACTGGCATGAACGTCCTTCCTGGAACTTGTACTTGAATCATCCAACGCTCCTCTTTTGGTAAAGTGGCGATGTAGGTCCCGGTGAAACTTGGTATTCCGATGTTCAGGTACCTAGTGACTTCCTTCAAGTGTCGTCCAAAAGGTGTATCTTCATCTGGCTGTGTAAACTTGTTCCTTGAGTTTGCCATCCTATAGAGTACAAAAGGAAGAGGAGTCACAAATTAGTAGAGAAGAGTGGTCTATGGTTTATCTTAGTGGTCGTGTCCTACAGTCAGTGTGTGCTCTGATACCATCTTGTAGCGAACAGACATCAAACAGTCTAGTCTCTGTGCATCAGTGTCATCCCTGGATCAGTAATGCTGACACGCACAGTACTTGAGGATTTATAACAGAGTTGCAATCACACACTTATTATATCAAATGTTTCAGAAGAGAGCTTATTACAATAATATGGCTTAAGGCCATCTAAAACGATAACAACGGAAGGCTTGGAAGATAAAGTGAGTCCATCAACTCCAACGGCATAGCTGAGTGAATGACAACAACCTATGGCACCTTACTCGTTGTCTGTCGGGGGTTGGGTACGACATATGCCAAAGGATGGCTTATCATGGTGGGAGCGAGTAGAACGTCACCGGTGCCTGGAAGCGGGATGAGGCGAAGACATGCACGCCGGTGGAACTTACCCAGCTTCAGGGCTCTCCTAGGAGATAACACCCCTACTGCTGCTCTGCGGGGTCTCCGCATGATCACTAAGGCAAAGTGGCTACAATGGTGCTCCTGGAGCTGTTTCGGGAGGCAGGAGAGGGCAAGGCTAGCTCTCTCCTCCCTGTGCTATCTGGTCTATCTCTATCTAGGTCCGAACCCTTTGCATGGGTGCCCCGGGGGGTTTATATAGGCCTACCCCCGGGGGTACAATAGTAATCTGGCTGGGCGCGGGTCCCAGCCGTCTGTCTCTCAGGCCGCCGTCCTTCCCGCCGGCTTCTGGGGCCCGCCGACTGGCGGGTCCCGCGGACAGGCTTGATACTGTAGCGGCACTCCTGATGACGCAGGCTCGGTCATCGGGTCGTGGCAACAGTGCCGCCGTCTATCGGGCGATCACTGTCGCCATTCCCCATCTTATCTAGCTAATGGCTCGTGGGGCCCTGGGGAGGAGTCGGCCGACACCAGGGAGGCCGACTCCCATAGGTCCGTCTTCGGGTTTCCCAGGCCGCCTTCGGCCCACCCACTGACAGGCGGCCCCGCCGCCTTCGGGTCGTACAGGCCGGCGTCGTGGGCACAGTGTACTGCGCACTGTGGCTGAGGTCAGGGCAGGCATGGCAACAGTGCCGCATCTCGCCGGAGATCTTCCAGCGATACGGCTCACTGTAGCCATGCCGGCCCTTCGTAAGCAGGGGGGAAACGGCCATGCCGTGACCATACCCCGCATCGTACTTCGAGATGAGGGAGGAGTCTTAGGCCAACTCTCCATAGTCGGCCTCTCTGGAGGTCGCCAGCTCGGAGTCGGCTTATCTGGGAGTCGCCGTCTGGGACTCGGCATATTTTGGAGTCGCTCCTGGGACTCGGCCTGAGGGGCGCGGCCTGCCCCGATGTCTTGAAATGTCCTGGGGCTCGGGTTAGCCTACCCGTGGCCCATTACTCCGACAGTAGTCCCCGAAGCTGGTGAAGCCCTGCGGACGCTGCTTTGTGGGGCTTCAACAGTTTCAACCTTCAAGGAGCAGACTCTGGAACTCGGGCGCCGGCTCCCCTTGGGCCGACTGTCGAAAGTCGGAGGTTTAGTGGAGAGCCGAAGCTTGAAAGTCGCGGCGGGAAACCAGGCGGCGTGCCTGATACGCTTCCCCGCAGCCATCAGGGCGGTCCTATCGCGTGGCGCCACGTGGGGAGAACAGTCTGCCTGCCCACGCGCGCGACGGGACGGGCCGTCAGGCGGGGCCCGCCACTACCGCGCCTCGGCATACGAACGGATCCGTTGCGGCCGTGGACGGTTGGTTTTCCCACGTCGTTACTGCGCGCAGTAACTTCGTGGGGTAAATCGTGGGGCGGCGTGGGGCATCGTGCGCAGTTAATCCCACGCCCGCCCCCTCGGCTTCTCAGCCCGCAGGGCTATAAGTAGGCGGGGGGAAGCGGAGCGGCACAGCACGCGCGCCCTTCTTCCCCGCTCCCCCGCCTCATCTTGCCTTCTCTCCCTCCTGCTACCGCCGTTGAGCAAGAGCACACCATACCGCGGCGATGAGCTCTTCCTCCGCCGCGGCCCCCGCCGTGCGCTCCGGCGTATGGGACGGCTCGGAGGTAGAAGAAGAACACATCGAGTTCCTCCGCCAGACACGCCGTCTCCCCAGCGCGGACCTCGTGCGCGCCCGCGCCGCGCCGGAGGGGGAAATCCGGCCGGCGCCGGAAGAGGGCGAGCGGGTCATCTTCCGCTCGCACCTCATGCGCGGCCTGGGGCTGCCGGCGAGCGGCTTCTTCCGCTCGTTCTTGGAGTTCCACAGTCTTCAGCCGCACCACCTCACTCCGAACACGGTGGTGTTGCTCTCCGCCTTCGCCACTCTGTGCGAAGGTTTCCTCGGCGTTCTCCCCACCATCGAGCTGTGGGGAGAATTCTTCTCTTCTAAGCTCGGCACGCACATCGCCGGCGTGCCGGCTCAGTGCGGCGCCTTCATCGCGATGCGGCGCTCGACGGCCGACAACCCCTTTCCTCCCATCACGTTGATCAAGTTGGTGAAGATGTGGCAGCGCTCGTACTTCTACGTGAAGAACCTCGCCTCCGACGGTGACTGGGTCAACTTGCCGCCTTACAACACCGCTCCCCTGACTGGGAGGCTCCCCAGCTGGTCCCACCGAGTCAAGACGCTGACTCCCGCCGGAGCCGCCGCCGCAGCGCGACTCCGAGTCTTGACGCAGTCGGAGGGACTGGTCGGGGCCGACTTGCTGGCCGCCTTCGTGGCGCGCCGAGTTCTCCCGCTCCAAGGCCGGCCTCACCTGATTTGTCAGATGAGCGGCCTCCGAGACCCAAGGCGGATGAGCACCAAGGAGATGCTCCGCAAGGAGGTGGCAAACATGGTGAATTACATCGCGCACTGCGAGTATGAGGAGGACTGGCAGTTCGGCAAGGAGCCGTACTCGCACGACAACCCTCCACCGGTGGTAAGTTGCGTCCCGTTATCGCTCTGTTTTCTTTGCAGCAGACTCTGGCTTCTGACTCTTGTCGGTTTCTTCTAGGCTAGAATCCTCTTATGCAGCCTGCCGCCGGTGCCACGAGACAGCCCCGCGAGTATGTCCCCAACCACGCGGAGAGCGACGTCGACGACCCCGACTTGGGGGCGGCGGCGATGGAAGCCGACGCCGAAGGCGGGGGAGGAGGAGCAGAAGGCAACTTCAGGCCCTCGGCCACCTTCGCCGACTGGCCTGACGATGACGCCGAAGGCGAAGTCGCTCCACGCCACCAGCTGAGGATCGGACCGCCGGGCGCCGGCTCCTCCACCGGCCTGGCCGGCCAAGGCGGCGCGAAGAAGCGTCACGCCAGGCCGAGTGCGCCCAGCGGCAAATTGAAGAAGTTCAAGGGGGCGACCGCCGCGACCAGACGAGAGGAGGCGGCCGCGAAGGCCAACCGCTTCCGAAGGGAAGTGAGAAGGCCGCCGCTAGTCTCTGCGTGAGTCTTTATGCTCTTTTTTTTTTCCTTCGTTGAATCTTGTCCGAGTCTTCTTTACACTCCCTCCATTCTTCTTCAGGGCCCCTCTTTCCCTTGAGAGAGTTGCCGTCCCCTCTGTCATGGGGTCGGCAGAGACGTCCGCCAATACTCGGCGGGCCGACCCCGCCGCCGACCTCCGAGAGGCGACGGAGCGAAATGCGCGGGAGAAGCGCGAGGAGGAGGAGGCCGAACGCCTGGAAAAGGCGGAGGCCGACAAGGCGGCCGCCTCCGCCCAGAAGAAGCTGGAGGAAGCCGAAGCCGCCCTTGCGGCGAGAAGGCGTGCCAAGGAGGCCACACGTCGTCGATCGGCGATGCTCGTCCCCCCACTATCGTCTGCATCACCGCCTCCGGAATTCACAGGGCAGACCGAGGAGGTCGGCACCGAGAACCCCGTTGTGGAGAAGGAGAGCGGTGAGGCCTCTATGTCGGACACTCTCGTGCCACCACCGCCGCCTCCACCGCCGTCTGGGATACCGCACGGCAAACAGCCGGTGGGTCCGTCGGAGCCGCTGGTCACGGATGAAGCCGAGGCGCGGGTGCTTCTCCAAGTCGCCTCGCCGGTGCGCCGCCGTCTTGAGAGGGCGACCTCGGCACCGCGGCCTCGGGAGACCGGTGCCGCCAGCTCGGCAACCTTAGACGCCGAGGCCCCAAGCGCCGCGCCCATCGGGTGGGTGCGCAGAGGCGGCACCGGTCCGCTGAATCAAGCGCTTCTGGACGTTCAGGCGAAGCTGCGCGCTGAAGGCGATGCCCTTCAAACTTGCACCAGGGCGCATCTGGCAGCGCAGACGGCAGCCCGAGTACGTTTCCCTCTTTTTTTTATTCTTGTTTTTCTCCGTGGGGGCGCGCCAGCGCACCCACTGGGTGTAGTCCCCGAGTTCCGGGCCGGCTGCTGAGCAGGCGGTTCGAAACTCCCTCTGGCGAGTTCCAAATACTAACTTTGTCTTCAATGACTTATTGTAGGAGTATCACAACCTCCGCGCCACTGCCTTCAACCGCAATGTTGAGGAGTTGAGCAAGCGGGCTGCCGACTTGTTGGAAAGCCGGAGTAAGTTCTTCTTCTTTGCAGGGGCGCGCTGGCACACCCGCGGGCTGTAGTCCCCGAGATTCGGGCCGACTGCTGAGCAGTCGGGCCGGATCTTCCCGGCGATCTTCTTTGCTGACGACTTATTTGTCTCTTCTTTCGCTTCTCAGAAGCCAAAGCCGTTCTTCAGGAGCAGCTGGGCGAGGCCAATACCGCCCGTCGTGCCAAGGAGGAGGAGTGTGGCAAGCTCGCCACGGAGCGCGACCTGCTGGCGGCGCAGCTGGCCGAGCAGAAGGAGCTGCTCAAGAAGGCGCAGGACGAGGCCGAGAAGAAGGAAGCCGCTCTCCTGGCCGAGTTCGAGAGCGAGCGCTCCTCCTGGACTGACAGGGAGGCGATGCTGACCTCCGGCTTCCACGAGATCAAGGATATTGTTGATGGTACATTTCTTTCATTTCTTCGGGCTTCCGACTTTGTGCCAGGCCGACTTCTGATTTTTCGGCTTGCTTCTTTTTGTCTTGGCAGACTTCTTCCCTGGTCACTCGCAGGCGGTCCCTCTGGCCATCGAGGCTGCTCGTGAGGCGCGAAGGGCAAATGGTGAGGAGATCGCCGCTAATGCCCCCCGAACCGTCGATGAACAGCTCCTGAGCATTGAAGCCCGTCTTCGTCCGGCCCACCGGCAGATGCGCCGGCTTCAGCGTGCCGGCGCCCAGGCGGTTGCCGCTTTGTGGCCGGACATGCCGGCTCTGCGCACCGCCAGTCGGACCGCCGACTGGCTGGAAGTCGCTGCCGGCCGTCTTGAGGCCTGGAAGGGCTCCTCGGCCCGGGCCGGAGCGCGCCGGGCCTTGGAGTTCGTCAAGGCGTGGTATCCAGGGCTGGACCTGGACCGTCTGGCCGCGTTCCGGTCAGAAGCCCAGGCCGAGCTGGAGGCCGTGGAGGGCGCCCTTATCGAGCGTGCGGCGGCCATCGCCGAGTACACGGACACCAGTGTCTTCGTGCCCGAGCGGGCTGAAGGCGGCGAGGAAGTGCCGGCAGAGTGGTTCGGGATGAACCCGGAGTATGGCGAGGACTCGGCGGAGGTGATCGACTCCAGCACCGAGGAGGAGGACGAGGCGGAGGCCGAAGGCGAGGCGGAGGTGCCAGAAGACGGAGCAGGCGGCCAGCCTCAGCTCGACCGCGCCTCCAGCAACGAGCCGCGTCGAGAGAAGGCGACTGCCGCCGGAGGCGATCAAACCGAGACCGCCCAGCCGACTGCCCCGGCGCCTGACACCGCCGTCTCCTCCGATCCTCCAATCCCAGATGCCGCCTCCTAGGCTGCTGTTTCCGCCTCTGCTTGTCTGTCTTAAGTAATCTTTTGAGAACTTTGTTAGATTTGAACAATTCCACCCGCGGGGTGTATCTTGAACTTCTATTCGAAGATTCGGCCAAGGGCCTATGTAAATATTAATCTGCTTTCCGTCTTTCCTTGCTTACTGCTCTTTAGGCTTTTCCCTTTGCCGCCTTCCTTTAGTCGCTGCCTTGCCAGTCGGACAGCCGCTCTGCGGACTGTCGCTGGGTCAAGTGCTTGGCTACTTCGGGAAGGCAAGTACTTGGCCGTTTAGAGTTTCTTTAGCAAGTCGGATAGAAAGCGACAGGCCGACTACCCAAGAGTCGGCCGTCTTTGATAGAGGCTAATAAAGACGGCGAGCCGGCTACTCATGAGTCGGCTTTCTGCTTCAGAAATGCTGGAGGCCGTCTTACGCTATGTTCGTGCTTTAGGTCCTTAGCCATTTTTCGTGTGGGCGCCCGTTCTTCCTCACTCCTGCCTGCCTCACAGTCGCTCTGCGAGCTGCGGCTCTGCCAGGAGGCGGATTGGGCACCGCACACTACTTGTCTGACTGCGGGAAGCTTTCATAGCGCAAGGCGGCGAGTCCCCGGGCCGACTAGTCTGGCCCGGTGCCAAGCGGCTTGCAATGAAAGTAATGTACTCGGAGGCATAATTCTTATCATACAGATAACAAAAAGGGCAGTCCCCGAGCTCGTCTCGGGGGGCCCAAAGTCTTAGTACTTTAATACAAAAGGGGTAGTGTGATACATACTGCATCAACTGTAAAATCTTCGAAGAAGATTTGCATTCCATGGGCGCTCTGTCTCTTTGCCGGAGTCGTCCCTCTTGCGCGCTCGGGGCTTCTGAGTGTCGATCAGATAGTAGGCGTCGTTCCCTAGCACCTTGCTGATGATAAAGGGGCCTTCCCAAGGTGCCGACAGCTTGTGCTGGCCGGCTGTTCGCTGGATCAGCCGGAGCACAAGGTCGCCTTCTTGGAAAGATCTCGGCCTGACCTTCCTGTTGTAGTATCGACGCAGACTCTGCTGGTAGATGCTGGACCGGCTGAGTGCCAACAGCCGGCCTTCTTCCAGCAGATCGACGCCGTCTTGACGTGCTTCTTCTGCTTCTTCCTCGGTGTACATGGTGACTCGCGGAGAGTCGAATTCTATGTCCGTTGGGATGACGGCTTCGGCGCCATACACGAGGAAGAAGGGTGTGAAGCCGGTTGACTTGTTTGGAGTCGTGCGCAGACTCCAGAGGACGGCTGGCAGCTCCTCAAGCCAACAGCCGGCAGATCGCTCCAGTGGTACGACGAGTCGAGGCTTGATGCCGGATAAGATGAGGCCGTTTGCTCGCTCCACCTGGCCGTTTGACTGCGGATGGGCAACGGACGCTAAGTCCAGTCGGATGCCCTGTGTCGCGCAGAAACGGGCCAAGGCGCCTTTGGCGAAATTCGTGCCATTGTCGGTGATGATGCTGTGTGGGATGCCGTACCGAGTTGTGATGTCAGCGATGAAGGTCACTGCAGTCGGACCATTCAACTTCTTGATGGGTTTCACCTCCACCCACTTGGTGAACTTGTCTACTGCGACAAGTAGGTGAGTCAAGCCACCTCGTGCCGTCTTGAATGGTCCCACCATGTCCAGGCCCCAGACTGCAAAGGGCCAGGCGATGGGGATAGTCTTGAGTGCGGAAGCTGGCTGAAGTGGCTTGGAACGGAAAATCTGGCACCCCTTGCACTTTTGGACTAACTCTTTGGCCTCTTCCAGGGCGGTTGGCCAGAAGAAACCGTGCCGGAAGGCTTTGGCGACGAGTGCCCTGGAGGCCGCGTGGTGACCGCACTCGCCTTCATGAATGTCTCTGAGGATTGCTTGACCTTGTTCTGCCTCGACGCAGCGTTGGAAGACGCCGGTAATGTTGCGCCTGACCAGCTCTCTGTTGACTATGGTGTAGGCTGCTGCTCGGTGTTGCACTTGCCGAGCCAAGATTTCATCCGTTGGCAGTTCTCTGTTTACTAGGAACCTGAGGATGGGCTGGGCCCATGAAGGTGCTGCTATTTCTTCAACTGCCACTAGTGCGACTTGGATAAGGGTGGTCGGGCTGGGAGGCGGCGGGTTGGAGTCCGCAGCCATTTGCTGATTTGACAAAGTCCCGGGGCCAACTGGAGCAGTCCCCGGGCCGAGCTCTGGAGTCTTCGATCTTGCTACTGCAGTCCCCGGGCCGGGTTCTGAAGTCCCTGGGCCGGCTTCGACTGTGTGTTTCTTGGAGTCGGATCCGTCTTCCTTAGGCAGAGCCGGCACAAAGATTGAATCTGATTCTGGTGATGGCTTGATAGAAGGCTTGAGGAGGCGCTGGAGGGCGACACCAGATGGTATTGCCTGGCGGGTGGAGCCGATTTGTGCCAAGGCGTCTGCTTGGTCGTTGTCGTTCCTTGGCACGTGGAGGAACTCGCACCCCTCGAAGTATCCGCTGAGTTGCTGGACGAGGAAACGATAGCTCGCCATATTTGCATCCTTGGCGTCCCAATCGCCAGATGATTGTTGGACCACCAAGTCAGAGTCGCCATAACACAGGATCCGGCGAATGCCGAGTTCTTTGGCAAGCCGGAGCCCGTGGATGAGCGCCTCGTACTCGGCCACGTTGTTGGAGGCGGCGAAGTGGATCTGCAGCGCATATCTGAGCTTGTCGCCCTTGGGGGAAGTGAGGACGACGCCGGCTCCCAAGCCGGTGCGCATCTTGGAGCCGTCAAAGTGCATCCGCCAATGGGTGGAGTCGGGCGCTGGCGGCAGATACTGGGTCTCGGCCCAGTCGACGAGGAAGTCGGCCAGTGCTTGCGACTTGATGGCGGTGCGGGGCTCGTAGTAGATGGTGTAGGGGGCCAGGTCGATGGCCCATTTGGCCACCCGGCCAGAAGCGTCTCGGCTTCCGATGATCTCGGCCAGTGGAGCTGTGCAGACCACAGTGATTGGGTGCTCCTGGAAGTAGGGCTTCAATTTCTTGGCGGCGAAATGCACGCCGTAGCACATCTTCTGGTAATGGGGGTAGTTCTGCTTGGAGGCCGACAGCACCTCGCTCAAGTAATATACCGGTCTCTGGACAGGTAGCGCCTTGCCTTCCTCCTTGCGCTCGACTACAATGACTGTGCTGACTACTCGGCTGGTGGCGGCAATGTAGAGGAGCATGGGCTCTTTGGGAGTCGGAGCCGCCAGCACAGGGGGAGTAGTCAACATCTTCTTTAGCTGGAGAAAAGCCTCGTCCGCCTTGGGAGTCCACTCAAAGAAGGTCGTCTTCTTCATGAGCTGATACAAGGGGAGAGCCTTCTCGCCCAGCCGACTGATGAATCGGCTGATGGATGCCAAACAGCCGGTGAACTTCTGCACATCTAACAGTCGTCTGGGTGCTTCCATCCTCTCGATGGCCTTGATCTTCACAGGATTGCACTCTATGCCGCGTTCGGAGACCAGGAAACCGAGGAGCTGGCCGGCTGGTACTCCAAAAACGCACTTCTCTGGGTTGAGCTTGATCTGGAATCGGCGCAGATTCTCAAATGTTTCCTTGAGGTCCTCCAGCAAGGTTCCACGCTTCTCCGTCTTCACCACTACGTCATCCACATAGACGTGGGCATTTCTGCCGAGTTGCTTCAGGAGGCATTTCTGCATGCAACGCTGAAAGGTGGCGCCGGCGTTTCTCAAGCCGAACGTCATGGTTAGGTAGCAGAAGGCTCCAAACGGCGTGATGAAGGCGGTCTTCAGTCTGTCGGCCGGGTTCAGCTTGATCTGGTGATATCCTGAATATGCGTCTAGGAAACTCAGCAGCTCGCATCCGGCTGTGGAGTCTATCACCTGATCGATTCTCGGTAGAGCAAATGGGTCCTTGGGGCAGGCTTTGTTGAGGCTCGTGTAATCAATGCACATCCGCCACTGCTTGTTCTTCTTCAGCACCAGTACTGGGTTTGCCAGCCACTCTGGAAAAAACACTTCCATGATGAAGCCGGCTGCCAAGAGCCGGGCTATCTCTTCTCCAACAACTCTTCTTTTTTCTTCTGACAGGCGGCGCAAGGGCTGCCTGACGGGCTTCATATCAGACCGGACGTGTAATTTGTGCTCGGCGAATTCCGTCGGGACACCAGGCATGTCCTTGGGGGACCATGCGAAGATGTCGCGATTCTCACGGAGGAAATCGACGAGCTCGCCTTCCTATTTGCTGTCAAGGCCTGTGCCCATGACAGCGTACCTCTCCGGGTGCTCCGGGTCCAACGGTATCTTCTTTGTTTCTCTGGCCGGCTTGAATGATCCTTCTGCTTCCGACTCCTTGGGGTCGGGCGATAACTCGGGCTGCTTGCCGGCCATCGCCACGACCCGATCAAGAAGCCGTTTCTCAGCCGCGATCACCAAGGACTCGGCCAGCCGACTGCTTTCGGCCGCGCAAGCGGACGACTTCCTGTAGTCGCCGGACACGGTTAGGATTCCCTTGGAACTCGGCATCTTCATCTTGAGGTAGGCGTAGTGGGGGACCGCCATGAACTTGGCCAAGGTGGGTCGGCCAAGCAATGCATGATATGGGCTTTCAAGGTCCACCACCTCAAACCAAATTGGCTCTCGGCGGAAATGATCCTTGTCTCCGAAGAGGACATCTATCAGGATCTTGCCGATTGGCGAGCAGGAAAGGCCAGGAACGATTCCGTGGAACACAGTCCGGCTGCTCTGAAGCTGTCTTCGCTTGATTCCTAATTTCTCCATTGTATCCTTGTACAGGATGTTGATACTGCTGCCTCCGTCTATCAGTACTCGCGAGAAGCGAGCGGCCCGCCTATCAGTGGCGAGTGTGGCGCCTAAGACCAAGGCATAGGAGCCTGGACTCGGCATCACCTCTGGGTGATCAGCTCTGCTCCAACTGATAGGCTTTTCGGACCAATGCATGAACTCTGGGGGACTTGATGCAACCTCATTCACTTCTTGCTGCTGCTGGCGCCTGCTGCGTCGGTCATATGCTACACTGGTGAACACCACATAGGCTTCGTGCTCATCCGGGAACTCTTGTATTGCGCCGACTGGCCTGACGGCCGGCTGCTGGAGCGGCGGTGGAGGGGGCGGCCCAACAGGAGGGGGAGGGAGCAGGCCGTCCCCCTTGGCGATTCTGGTCAGCCAGTGGCATTTCCTGGTGGTGTGGTTTGACGGCTTTGCGCCGCTGTGGAACTTGCAGGGACCATCTAGAGTCTGCTCATAGGAGAAGGCCGGCAGCCAGTTGGACTTGCCGCCCTTCTGTCGCTTTGCCGGAGGCGGTCCCTCCAACTACTGGTCTTCTGTTGTTGCCACTTGCCGACTATTGGAAGTCGGCTGTGGGGCTTTGCGCTTTTGGTCATTCTGCTGTTGCCGCTGACTGGTGTCTCCAGCCGGAGTTCTTGGAGCCTGAGGAGCGACTTTGCCAGTCGCGCTGACCCGAATCTCCGCCTTCATGGAGGAGTCGGCAGTGGCGTATTTGTCTGCTGTGATCAACAGCTCATCGAGGGTCTCCGACTCGTCGCAGAGGAGCTTGTGCTTGAGGAGGGTCCCTTCTCTGCACCCGGCAGTAAAGTACTTGATGGCCTGCACCTCATGCACGCCCTCGCAGGAGTTCCGGAGTTCACCCCAGCGCGTGAGGTAGTCGCGAGTAGACTCGTCAGGGCCTTGCACACACAAGGAGAGTTGGCGTGGCTTGGGAGGTCATTGTACGTGCTGGTGAAGTTGCGGACGAAAGCCTCGGTGAAGTCCACCCAGCTGTTGATGTTGCGAGGCTTCAGACTGTTCAACCACGTCCGGGCTGAGCCCTGGAGCATGAGCGGGACGTAACTTACGGCAACACGCTTGTTGCCGTTTGCTATGTTGACAGCGGTGGAGTAGTCAATCAGTCAATCTTCCGGCTTTACGGTGCCGGTATATTTGGGCGTGTCTCGGGGGAGCGTGAACCCTTTGGGGAAGGGCTCATCTCCGATGCGGGGTCCAAAGCAGGGGGGACCCAACTCGTCTTCTTCTTCCAGTGCCAGGGATCGGTGGAATCGGTCGATCCGGTGGCGGGCGTCGTTCTCTCCGACTCCCTCTCGGCGGCCAAGGCGGTCACCGAGAGTCGGATGTTCCACGGGTGGCGGGGAGACTCGCCTTTCTCTGCGAGGGGGGGGGAGGCAGGTAGTCGTCCCGCCGTTCCACCGCTTTGGGGCGGCCGTCTTGGTCGCGCTCGATGGTGATGTGAGTCCGACTGTGGCTGACAGCTGGCTCCTTGTCCTTCTTCCCACGGGCCCCGCCAGTCGGTGTCCGAGACGTCGCACCTTGGTCTCGGCGAGGCAGTGGGTCGTCGTTTTGGCGCTGCGGCGCCTCGGTACGGCAGCCGGCATCATTCTGCGCGGCGGCCGCGTCAAGGAGCTGCTGAACTCGCTATGTCATTACGCGGCGCTCTTCGCCTTCGAAGTCGTCGAGCTCGTCTGTCGCCGCCTGGGCGGCGCGGATATTCTCTGCGGGCGTGGCATACACAGGGCGATCGGCCCCGAAGAGGTTGGTGATTCCCGCGCCGCGCTGTCGGACCGCGCCTAGGCGGCTAGACCCGGTCGGAGCCGGCGAGCCGCCTACGGCGCGATCCATCTCGCGTTGGTAAGCTTCTGACTAGCGCCTCATGCTTGCCAGCTTCTTTGCACCTTCGACAAGCTGAAGGCGGAGCTCCTCCAGCGTCTCGGCATCGGCGTCTTCCGGAATCGGCACTGCAAGGCCTCGCAGGGCCGCGTCAAGCGGGTCGTGCGCTGCTTCGCCGGAGCGCTCGCCATGCTTGAGGATGAGGACCTCACTAACGGTGCTTCTGCCGCTCCCCGTGCAAGGGAGTGGCCCGTCGTAGACCACCACGTTCGTGGGGAACGCATCAAGCGACGCGGTGTCGGAGTCGACCAGCATCGGGTCGGTGGATCCTATGGACTCCAGGTCCGCGGCATGCTCGCCGGCGACATGGAGTTGGTCGAGGAGGCCCGCAGGAGGCTCTCGGGAATACTCGTGCCTGCATCGGACGCAGGCTCATCAGAGAGGCGAACCTCGCCGATAAGATCGGCGAGGCAGCTGGCCCCACAGGCGATCTCAGCGCCGTGCAACGCGTCGGCACAGACGCCATCCGGCGTGCCGGGCTGGCTGTGCTCGCCGGGGAGGAACATGGTTCCCGTCCAGAGCAGATCTCCGGACGACGGTGCACCTCGCCCCACGGTGGGCGCCAAATGTCGGCGGTTGGGTACGACATATGCCAAAGGATGGCTTATCATGGTGGGAGCGAGTAGAACGTCGCCGGTGCCTGGAAGCGGGATGAGGCGAAGACATGCACGCCGGCGGAACTTACCCAGCTTCAGGGCTCTCCTAGGAGATAACACCCCTACTGCTGCTCTGCGGGGGCTCCGCATGATCACTAAGGCAAAGTGACTACAATGGTGCTCCTGGAGCTGTTTCGGGAGGCTGGAGAGGGCAGGGCTAACTCTCTCCTCCCTGTGCTATCTGGTCTATCTCTATCTAGGTCCGAACCCTTTGCATGGGTGCCCCAGGGAGTTTATATAGGCCTACCCCCCAGGGGTACAATAGTAATCCAGCTGGGTGCGGGTCCCAGCCGTTTGTCTCTCAGGTCGCCGTCCTTCCCGCCGGCTTCTGGGGCCCGCTGACTGGCGGGTCCCGCGGACAGGCTTGATACTGTAGCGGCACTCCTGATGATGCAGGCTCGGTCATCGGGTCGTGGCAACAGTGCCGCCGTCTATTGGGGGATCACTGTCGCCATTCCCCATCTTATCCGATTAATGGCTTGTGGGGCCCTGGGGAGGCGTCGACCGACTCCAGGGAGGCCAACTCCCATAGGTCCGTCTTCGGGTTGCCCAGGCCACCTTCGGCCCACCCACTGACAGGCGGCCCCGCCGCCTTCGGGTCGTACAGGCCGGCGCCATGGGCACAGTGTACTACACACTGTGGCTGAGGTCAGGGCAGGCATGGCAACAGTGTCGCATCTCGCCGGAGATCTTCCAGCGATACGGCTCACTGTAGCCATGCCGGCCCTTCGTAAGCAGGGGGAAACGGCCATGCCGTGACCGTACCCTGCATCGTACTTCGGGATGAGGGAGGAGTCTTGGGCCGACTCTCCATAGTCGGCCTCTCTGGAGGTCGCCAGCTCGGAGTCGGCTTATGTTGGAGTCGCCGTCTGGGACTCAGCATATTTTGGAGTCGCTCCTGGGACTCGGCCTGAGGGGCGCGGCCTGCCCCGATGTCTTGAAACGTCCTGGGGCTCAGGTTAGCCTACCCGTGGCCCATTACTCCGACATCGTCTGAAAAGTCTGCAACATGATATGTTGCAGCCTGAAATAGGTCAGCACATGGAATATGCTGGCAAAGTAACACATAGAGTAATGAACAGATAAATGCTATCACTACATGCATATATATGGCTGGTGGAAAGCTCTATGGTTACAGTTTTGCATAAAGCCAATTTTTCCCTACAACAAAGGAATAAATTTTATTTAACTATCATGGTGGTTGTTAAACATTGAGAAGGTTCCTCCAACTCAATCCCAATTAAGCATCATCAATTACCCAATCAAATTAAATTTAGAGTGATGAGATCAACATGATAATCCAAAGAACCAGATACTCAGGATGTCCATAACCGGGGACACGGCTAACCATGATTAGTTTGTACACTCTGCAGAGGTTTGCGCACTTTTCCCCACAAGACTCCATCTCCTCCGTTGAATTTCTCGCACTACATGGTGTTTGAGAAATGGATTACCGAGACACAGTCTTTCAGAAGCATTAACTCTTTACTCTGGGTAGACAGTACCACCTACATCCCCTACATCTGCTAGCCTACCACTGAAAGAGGTCACACAACTTACTCAACTACGCCAGAGCCCATAATGGCTTGTGGCTGCACATGGAAGTTTCTAGCATGAATAATCTTATGATCCCTTTTTGCCTGGATGGCGGACCATAGGATGATCACACGGGTACTCCGGGATATCCTAGGACAACACTGGATTCTCCAGGTGCCTGCAACCAATCCACCCAGATGTGTATTTAAATAGCCACCTTAAGTTAACCATTAATTAACAATACTCACATCTGTCATGGACACACTCACCCAATCCACGTTTGTGAGCATAGCATAGCAATCCTAAGC
Source organism: Triticum aestivum (assembly GCF_018294505.1). Classification (NCBI taxonomy): domain Eukaryota; kingdom Viridiplantae; phylum Streptophyta; class Magnoliopsida; order Poales; family Poaceae; genus Triticum; species Triticum aestivum. Next base: position 369,380,260 of record NC_057795.1, on the reverse strand, counting down.
ATAACGTAGAAGTAACTCCCAAAGGTTTGATAATAAACAGGCAATAGGTTCTACCTCATCAACTACTTCCCAAACCCACATGTTAATCAGATCCTAATCATGCAAAGTTTGAGGGTTGAAACTAATGCATAAAAACTGGGTAATAAAGGGGTATGATCAAAGTGTTACTTGCCTTGCTGATGATCTACAAAACCTAGGGACTAGTAGTAGCACGCTTCGCACTCCAGGAATTCTATCGCAAACAAACAATAACATACATAAACACTCAACTAAAAGCACGGGTAAAACTCAAATAAAAGAATATCTAACCAGAAAGTTCAACTAAAGAACTCCGGTTTGCAAAAAAATCAAATCAAACGGAGAAACGAAACTCAAACTACGAAAGAAACAAGATCCGTTTACTAATCTGGACTAAAGTCAAATTTTACAGTACCAAAATCTTGTTCAAGTTGGTTAAACAGAAAGAGGGCTTCGAGACGGAGATCTAGGCGCTTGTTTCACCTGATTCTGATAAACGAGCGAAAAGATAAACTAAAACGAAGGTTAGTGCAAAAATCGCGATCAAAAATAATCGCGGAAAAACCTTGGAAAAAGAAAAACATACGAACAGGCTAACAAACGAACGTTCACTGTCTGCGCTAGACGAACAACATTCGTTAAAATGAACGTACGGACGAATGTCCGCTAATTAACTAAACCAAAAAAACTGAACCGCTCTAAAAAAACAGATCTAGGGTTTCCTAAAAAAAAGATCGGTTTTTCCGGGAAAACCGGCGGCGGCGGCGGCTACCTCGGCGGCGGGTTCGACGGTGGCGGGCAGCAGCTCCGGCGGCGGGCGGCAGCTCCGGCGGCGGGGACTCCAGCAGCGGCGGGTGGGGACGACGGCTGGTGACGGTGTGGCGGTGGGGTCGGGCGGTGGGGTGGCGGCCTCGCGGCAGCGGGGAACGGTGGCGGGCGGGACAGCGGCGGCGCGGCACTGGTGGCGACGGTGCTAGGGTTTGGGCGGCGGGGCTGGCGGGTGGCTGCGGGGTCGTGGGCCTCGGCCTTTAAAAGGGTCGGCTGGGCTAGTGTCCAGGTCGGACACGGCCCGGTTAGTTCAGTTCATTTTTTTAAAATAAATCCTGACGCAGAAAAACTAATAAAAGAAATACTAAACTGAGTCCAAAAATCCTGAAATAAATTTTCACGGTCCTCCAATAATATTGCAGACAAAGTGAACATTTATTTGGGCTTCTAATGCAATTTTGGAAAACGCATTTTTTTCCTAATTCAAATAAAATAGCAATAAAACTCCATATAATTTTTTTATTTTAATATTTTCCCTCCAATATTTATTTATTTTGGAGAAGTCATTTTATGCCCTCTCTTTTATTTTAATAGAAATATCCAAAGAGAAAAATGATTAAAACCAAATGATCCTCTTTCAAAATTTGAGAAAACTCAAATATGAAAATAACGAAATCCCCAACTCTCTCTGTGGGTCCTTGAGTTGCTTAGAATTTCTAGGATCAACCAAAATGCAATAAAATATGATATGCAATGATGATCTATGTATAACATTCCAAATATGAAAATTTGGGATGTTACAGAACCATAGCATCATACTACATTAAGATTGTCATACCCGATCATCTTGGATCATATCACCGAAATACCATACATATATCATACTTGGGATAGAGGTCGTTGCATTTTTGCTTAGTAGGTTGTGCACAAGTTCTCTATCCGCCTATTGTGCAATCGTGCTAGCTTCTCTCTAGTGTTGTGCAATAAGAGCATTTTCGTGGACTCCACATTTTGGCTCATTTTTTGTTTGCACAACCCCACTTATCTATTTTGCGTGTGTGTTTCCATGTACCACTACTTGCTTGGTCTACTTGTTGCATTTGAGAATTTGCGAATCTTTTTCAACATCTTTGAGTCTAACTAACAATTACATCAAATTTTGTGCCACCATCCTTACCGAGCTCCACCATAAGCTTTTACTTGTGTAGGTGTGAGAACCGCCAAGAATTGGTACCAATTGTGCTATTTCATTGTCCACATTTGAGTGATCATTTATCCATCTTCAACATCGGTCAAGGTACATTTGGTATAAGTTCTTCTCTTTCTCCCACTCACATTTTTGTTTGGAATGATGGATAGGCCAAGTTCTTCTACCAACCCACTCTTCATCGAGCAAGACGACGACATGTTATCATACGTCACCAAGAGCCACCTCTTTGGTGCACAACGAGCAATTGCATCAAGAGCAACAAGCAATGAGCGACCGCATCGACAATCTCGCCACCTACTTGCGACTCTCCGAGCAATGAACAAGAGACTACTTCAACAACAAGCTCGACACTCACAAGCAAGAGAACGATGCAAGAATGGATGAGATCCCTGCCTTGTTGGTGAACCAACATTCTTCCACTTCTTCATCCTCAATATGGAGCCGTTCGAGTCGACACACCGACGACACCTTCTCCGGCTCAAGTACACTGACATCAAACACTCTACGACGAGCCACGCGTCAAGACCATCATGCATCTCGCAATCATCTACACTGCAATAACTCACAAGAGCAAGTCGACGAGCAAGCACTTCGTCATCAACCACACCAAGTTCCTCTTGCACAAGCTCAAGAACGACAACGTCAATGTCAACTAGAGGAAGAACGACTGCGACAACATCAAGATGAATAAGACACCGAGGCTCAACGTCTTCAACAACAACAACGTGAAGCACAAGCTCTTGAGGCGCAACGTGTCGTTCAAGAATCAGGTCGAGCCATTGCCAAACGCAACCGCGATAGGCGCAATCAAGAGGAAGCACTTCGAGAACAAATCCAAGAGCGGAATTACCAACCAAGAGTGCAATGTCAAGTTCCTCAAGCTCCTCCAGAAGCTCGACAAGCTCCTCCACAACCTCAAGTTCAACAAGAGCAAGACGACTATGGAAATCCTCCACACCAAGAGCAACATGAGGTTGATAATACTCCACGTCAAGGTTTTCACCATCACCCTCGACCCCAACACAATGAAGTGCAACGCTATGGCAAGCTAAAGTTCACCATGCCCAAGTTCAATGGGAGCAATGATCCCGAAGAGGAGAGCCGGCAGCAAATGCTTGGGAACCACTCAAATGGTCCCCCGCTCACCCTCCTAGTGCTCCACCCTCCTAGCACCGCACCCTCCTAGCGCCGGCGGCCACTCCGGCCCCGGCGGCCACACAACCCCTACCAGTGGCCACTCCGGCCCTGGTAGACACCCCCGCTCTTAATATGGTGCCCTTTGCTCTCAACTTTGATCGTGGTAAGAAGTTTCAAGCAGATATGAGGGCCAAGTTTGGTCACCCGGTGGTTTTCTCTCCGGGATTTCACCAAAAGGAGTTCACCTTGGTGCTGTCTTTTAGTCAAGCATCTTTCAAGCTTGATGTGCACACGGTTAGTGTTTCTCTTCTTGCCATGTTTGGAGGTTATGCCCAAGGATTTAGAGTTCATTTCCTACGAGACAGGTCTTACAAGTTCTCAGTAGCTTGAAAGTCCGTAGGTTTTGAGATCTATAATGCGGGTAAAATTGTTGAAAAGGATTTTGAGTTGGTTTTTAGCCTTTGGGACTTTGGTGGCCCAAATTGGCGCCGGGAAGAAGCTCTTTACTATGCTGAGCTTGACAAGGAATGGACTCTGGTGGGTAGGGCGAGCAAGGCTATTGTCCCTCACTCCGGTGATCGCTGGAGCTACTCCGCGGTGGTCAGAGATGGTAGATCAGTTTTCGAGCGGTTATTGGAGCCTAATCATGAGGGAAGTATTTAGGGCCTTAACCACAATTCATTGCAGATTAATTATGTCCCCATCAGGCCTCAATTGGTGCACCAAGAAGTGCAACGTACCACTACGCATAATCATGTGGTCTACCATGCATGCGGGACCAACGGTCACTTCGCCCGCTACTGCACTATTCCAAAATTGCCTGGACTTTGGCCTTTTATTCAATTTGGTTCTTTCTCGAGCCCACCAGAGGAGGCTTGGGCCGATGGAGAGGTAGAATCCTGGTTTCATTGTCTTGGGCCGGCGGCATAGATTAGGCAGGTGGCATCATTTAAGGAACTGGTCAAGGATTTTTTTCCCAAACTTCAAGCCGAGACCGTCGCCTGCCTCCTCGCATTCCACTTCACTTGCCTACTCTGTCTCCACCTCTGCTTCTGCCTCCACCTCTGCTCCCGCCTCAGCAAGCTCGCCACCACCGCCATTGTTGACGGAGAGGGCTCTGGTCGCCTCCTTGCCGGAGTTGACATCGATGGCCAACATACCCATCAACCCTCTTCCGTTTGCCCCGCATGGCTTTCAGATTCAGGCGATTGATGGAAGAACTGGTGTTTCTCGTGTAATAGTACCCCATCGCCCGAGAAGACGTGAAGATTGGGTGATTGCCAACATTCATCCTCACCCAAACGAGGTATTTTTTCCAATGTTCATGAGGTTCTGGAAGAGTTTCTTCAGTCAGGGATAGAGATAGGCTCATTCAGTAGGGTCCCCGTGCTTTTGGAGATATTTTCATCTCGTTTTCCAAACACAATGAGGGCAGAAATTGGCGCAGGGTTCATTTCGATAAGACTTGTTGGTTACTATTTGTGGGTGTTCCTTTTGACTTTTGTAACACTGAAAATATTGCTGCTACTATTTCCAAGTGGGGCAAGATCTTGGTCAAAGCAAGAGTGACAGAGCTTGAGGACATACCAAAGAGCATAAGATGGTCTGAAGGGGAGCAGTTTGAAGAACACTCCTCGACTTGCTCTGTTGAAGTGCTGCTGGAGGAAATATTGGGTGGTGGGCCTACTGATGAAGACCCTATTCGATCCACCTGATGGTGTGGACCCACACCCTGTTCCACAACATGCAAATGACTTCCTAGGGTTCCAACCTCTGCCTATTCACAATATTCATGCCCCAAATGAGGACTGGGATGCTTGGGAGGAGCAAGGAGAGCAAGAACAACACTAGGCTTTTCCACAACCAGAGCCTATTCAGCCCCAGCAACAACAAGTTGAAATTCCTATACTGCCAGAAGAGGGGGCACCAAACAGTAGCATTACCACAATTGTTTCTCTCTATGATGGTCTATATTCTATTACTCACTCTGCCAGTGAAGAGGTCAATCAGGGAGTTCTAGTTCCACATTTTGGTCAATGGCTTCTAAACATTGCCTTAGCATATAATGCTGTTGAAGCAGAGGAGGATCAGGTGCCACAAAACAGTGTGGACAATGTACAACTGCAGCTTGTGGCCTTGGAGCCTGCTTTGGTACCTCAGAATGCCGATTCAGAGCTTCAGTTTGACTTACGACAGGGCCCCATGGAAGATATGCCCAATGAAGGAAGAGACAAGGAAGTTACTGGCACTTCTATTCCTGAGATGGTCATAGATAGACAGGCTGTGAAGGACATTCCAACTGATGGTACAAATGCTGCTGTCAGCACTTTTGTTGGAGTATCTGTCACTTCACCACAGGCTCTGCTTCCAGATGTAAGGGGCAAGGAAGATGTCCCAATTCCACATGTCGGCACCTCATCAAACCTCAAAAACAAAGGTAATTATGGATCATTTTCCTTGCCAGGTTCTCCTACTGTATTCGATTTACATGAACTGGCTGAAAATCATGCTTTGGAAATTATTAATGGCTCACATTTAATGTCTGAAGAAGGACTAGATCTCTGGATTCATCATTTTGCACCAGCAACCCAAGGAGCTGCAAGCACTTTCAAAATTTAAATACCAGTAAGTTGGTTCAACTTCATAATCCATTTGCTATTGCACCTGATAAGTTTGGTTGGACAATGCATTTGCTCAAATCTGATATGTGGAAAATGTTGACTGTTAGTTGTGAACAAGAGGAAACTATGCTTTTTCATATACCTGATGGATTTACTACTTCCTAGGCACCAACCTGTAAAGATTTCTTGCTGGGGCAGGGTAAGGAAAATAAAGGTGTAAGCCCTGCAGCTCACTCCTCTAGTGGGGCAGGCAGTCCTCTTAAGCAAGTCTCTCCAAATAAAGTTCTCCCACTTTGTGAAGCTATATCAAGGAAAAGGAGGGGAAAAGAGCCTATGGTTGAAATTGAGATAAGAAGGAGTGAGAGGATTAAGAAAGATAATGGTTATAGAAGAAAATCATGTGATGCTAAATCTTGTTTGCCATGTAATGCTACCCCACCAGTTATTCAGAATTCAGTGGTGAAAAACCTGACTAAATCTTTCTGTAAGGTTGCTAAGGATGAACTTCAAGAAAAGATGTCCAAGAAGCCTAAAAAGAAGGGGCGGGAGGAGGTGGCCAAGGTGTCCAAGGCCATAGGAGAGTCTTATAAAGCAAAGATTGTGTGATGATGAGAAGACCACACCAGATGGGCTTGAATAACAGAGTGTCCTGCTGTTCTCTTTTGGAGAGTACTTACTATATGTTTGAAGTGAATCTTAATATCAGAACTTGTTTCAAAGTGAATGATTGCCCTGAGAGGCATCTTTTGTTTGTTGGCTGTAATGGGTTTAAGTGTAAACTATGGTACCCTTTTGTGGGAGTGACCTCTGCTGTAGCTGATGCTATCAAAGTTCTTCTCCTTCATTACTTGTTTCTTTGGCTTTGGCTCTCACCTGTTGCAGTGCAATGCTTCTCTGATGTGCCTACTTGTATGAGCTCTCTTATCTATTTGGAACACAAATGCATCAAATTTTGGGATAGCCACCAGGGGTTGGACCTTGGTGTACAAGGACATATACCTTTGGTTTTCAATGAATAACAATAGAACCTGGAATATACTAAACTAGAATGTAAGAGGTATAAATTCTTCAGATAAGTGGTTGGCTATCAGGCAAAAAGTGGAGGAAAGTGCTGCTGGGATTATGTGTTTACAGGAAACAAAGAGAGAGAACTTTGATTTAACATATATACATAAAGTTTGCCCATAGAGATTTAATAAATTTGAATACTTACCTTCCATTGGGGCATCTGGTGGCATCCTCACTGCATGGAATGGAGCATTATTCATTGGAGAGTTGATGTTCCAAAACAAATTTTCTTTATCCATTCCGTTCACATGTAACACTTCCTCCAAGCCTGGATTCTCACAAACATCTATGGTCCTTGCAATCATGAAGATAAGATTGAATTCATCAAATAGTTTGGTAATATTCAGATGCCTAATGATGTGGATTGGATTACCATGGGGGACTTTAAGTTCATTAGAAAACCTGAGGATAGAAATAAACCTGGGGGTGATGTCAATGAAATGCTTATGTTTAATGAAGCTATTATTGAACTTGATTTGATTGAACTACCTCTAAAAGGCAGACAGTTTAGTTGGAGTAACATGCAGGACAACCCCTTCCCGGAGAAGTTAGATTGGTTTTTCACTTCTGTTGCTTGGATGACCAGCTACCCAGACTCCATTGCTCTCCCCATGGCTAAACCAATTTATGATCACCTTCCTTGTATGATTAAAATTGGCACAAATATTCCAAAATCAAAAGTGTTCAGGTTTGAATTTTTTTGGCTAAATCACAGCTCCTTCAAACAAGTGGTTCAGGCTGCATGGAACATTCCAGTGGGTCACACTGACTGTGCAAAGAAGATAAATGCAAAGTTCAAAAATGTTAGAAGAGCCCTCAAGCTGTGGAAAAAAACTTATCTTGTCATAAGAAATAGATTGCAGAGCTAAATGATTTTATTTTCCTATGGGACTTAATTGAGGAATACAGGGATCTATCAGTGTTTGAAACAAATTGCAAAAACAAGCTGAAGGAATTCATGTTAACTGTGCTCAACAAGCAGAAGATCTATTGGAAACAAAGAGGGAAAATTAAAGGGGTGAAGTTTGGAGATGAGAACACAAAATTCTTTCATACAAAGGCTTCTATTAATCACAGACACAATAAAATTGCCATGCTATTAAACAAGGATCAAGTTGAAATCATAGACCATGAAGGAAAGGCAGCAATCTTATGGTAGGCTTTTAAGAATAGATTGGGACAATCCAATGGGCATTCCATGCATTTTGATCTAAATGATTTGTATGAAAACATAGTGGATCCACATATATTCATTGATTTGGAAAAGCCTTTTACCCAGGAAGAAATAGATGATGTGGTAAAAAATCTGCCAGCAGATAAATCACCAGGCCCAGATGGTTTTAATAATGAGTTTCTCAAAAGTTGTTGGGATATCATCAAAGAAGATGTTACTGAACTTATTATGGCTTTTCATGCTGGGAATGTAAATCTTGAGAGTATCAACACATCTTTCATCACTCTGATTCCCAAAAAGGAAGTGGCACTTTCTCCAAATGACTTTAGACCAATTTCTCTGCTCAATGGAGTGCTGAAGATCATTACTAAATTGTTGGCCAATAGATTGCAAAGAGTTATTCTTAAAATGGTGCATATCAACCAATATGGCTTCCTAAAAGACAGAGTGATTCAGGATTGCCTAGGATGGGCTTATGAATATATTCATCAATGCCATAAGTCTAGGGAGGAAATCTTAGTAATTAAACTGGATTTTGAAAAGGCTTTTGGTACAATTGAGCATGAAGCAATATTTGATATTTTTAAAGCTAAAGGCTTTGGTGATAAATGGATTTCATGGATGAAAGCTCTATTTTCAACAGCATCGTCCTCTGTACTGCTGAATGGAGTACCTGGGAAAAAAATTATATATCAAAAGAGGAGTGAGACAGGGGGACCCATACTCTCCTTTAACTTTTGTGATGGCTGCTGATCTGTTGCAATCTATCCTTAACAAAGCCATGAGGTTAAATCTACTCACTGCACCACTTCAAGTCAACTCTTGCCCTCACTTCCCAATAGTGCAATATGCAGATGACACTCTGGTGATTATGCAAGCAGATACTAGGCAGCTGTTCTGTCTGAAGGCCTTACTCAATACTTTTGCTTCTACAACAAGGCTCAAAGTGAATTATGGGAAGTCATTCTTGGTCCCTTTAAACATTTCTGAGGACAGGGTAGAATTTTTTACAAACACACTCCAATGTGCCAGAGGGCAATTCCCTTTCACTTATCTTGGACTTCCATTGGGAATATATAAACCAACTGTGGAACAATGTCTACCTCTTGTTAACAGGATTGCAAAGAGACTGGAAGGTATTTCTATTTTCATGACTCAAGCAAGAAAATTGCTTCTTGTCAAATCAGTGCTCACATCTTTATCAATATTCTTCATGAGTTGTCTGGACATTCCTATTATAATAAAGAAACGGATAATAAAATATCTGAGGCACTGTCTTTGGAGAGGCCCTGACATGGAGGACCGCAGACCTGCATTGGTGGCTTGGCACATTGTGTGTAGGCCAAAGGAACAGGGAGGTCTAGGTGTATTGGATATCTACATGCTCAACAAAACCCTGCTAACGAAGAATCTACATAAATTCTTCAACATACATGACATACCTTGGGTCAACCTTATTTGGGAAACTTATTACAGTGATGGGAAATTACCAGGAGACAGCATGGTAGGATCATTTTGGTGGAAATCCAACTTAGCTCTCATTGATCAATACAAAGGCATTGCTAGATGCAATGTGGGAGATGGTGTCAGTGCATTTTTTGGGATGATCTATGGCATCAGGCAGTACTCAAACACAAATTCCACCACGTATACTCCTTTGTGAGAAATCCACAGTTGAACATACACCAAGTGCTGCAGACAGAATACCTACATGATCTTTTTTATCTACCACTGACAATAGAGGCATATGAGGAATTTTTGCAAATGGAGGATATTTGCATCTCTATGAGACAATCTGAATTCTTGGACTCTTTGGACACCTGGAGTTACATTTGGGGGAATGAATTCTATTCATCCATCAAAGCATATAAAGTTTTAATTGGACACAAACAAACTCCTCCTCACTTCAACTGGATTTGGCAATGCTCATGTCAGCCAAAACACAAAGTATTCTTCTGGCAACTGCTCCATGATAGAGTCAACACAAGAAATCTGCTTAGAAGAAAGAGCTTTGTATTAGAGGCATACAACTATGCAGTAAGAGGATGTCAACAGGAAGAAACACTACACCATCTCTTATGGGGATGTCCCTTTGTGCAACAATGCTGGGACTTTATATGTCCAACAAGAACACCAAACATGTCAGTGTTAGAAGCATTCCAAGATCTCAAGGACAAAATAAATTACCCTTTTTACGTGGAGATCACCATTCTTGGAGCATGGGCCATCTGGATAACCAGAAACAATAAGATTTTTGAAAACATTACACCATCTTTCCAAGCTTGGAAGTTCATTTTCCTGGAGCAACTCAAGCTTCTAAGGTTCAGAATGAAGAAAAAGCATGAGAGACAATTCACTGTTTGGCTTGAAGCCCTGTTGCAATTTTTCTTTCTTTTTGTAGCCTAGTTTTTTCTTTTTCCTTTTTCTCTTTTGTTCTTTCTTTTCTTTCTTTCTTTCTTTCTTTCTTTCTTTCTGAAGGCTTATCTCAAGCCTATAAGACTACTTGTTACTTTGATCTTTATTTATAAAAATTGCAATGGGGTTTTACCCTACTGTTTATAGTCAAAAAAATGATCCCAAAGAGTACCTATCATGGGCATTGAAGGTTGACAAAATCTTTCGTTTGCACAACTATGAGGAAGAGAAGAAGATCACTATGGCATCACTTGAGTTCCAAGACTATGTGCTCATATGGTGGGAACAAGTGCTTGAGCACCGAGAAGCAAGAGGTGAACCACCAATCACCACCTAGGCTCAAATGAAAGATGTCATGCAAGCACGTTTTGTGCCCACCTACTACAGTCGCGATCTCTTCAAGAAGCTCCAACTACTCAAGCAAGGAACAAAAGAGTGTTGAAGAATACTACAAGGAAATGGAGATAGCCATGATAAGAGCCAATGTCACGGAAGATGATGAGCAAACTATGGCACGTTTCTTGAATGGCCTCAATCATCCCATCAAGAAGATTGCTGACTTCCAACCCTACTCCAACCTCATTGAGCTCGTGCATCAAGCTACTAAAGCGGAACGTCAAGTGCTAAATGACTTCAAGTACGCCAACTACTCATCCAAGACCTACGGCTTCTCCAACAACCAAGCTTCAATGACTCCAACAACTTCTACCTCAACCAAGCCATCTACAAGCAATGACGACAAGTAGAGTTACAAGAAAACTTCGACAACCTCAAGTCATCCTCCTCCTACTACAAGCAATTTCAAGTCGTGCGCTTCATCATCTACTCCAACCGATGAAACCGTCAAGACAAGCTCCTTCAAGTGTTTCACTTGCGGCGGTCGAGGCCACAAGTCCTTTCAGTGTACCAACAAGCACACCATGATCCTCAACGACGACGGAACCTATGACTCCATGAGTGAATAGTAAATGGAAGCCCTTGAGCAAGTGGCCATGCACCGATGCGTGAACAAAGATGAAGATGATCAAGTCTTTTGTGATGAGGATTCGAGCCCCGCTCTCGTTGTCTTCAAAGTCTTGACTCTTCAACATCAACAAGACGATAACCAACAATGCAACATCTTCCACACAAAGGTCGGCATTGATGGCCCACAAGTATAGGGGATCGCAACAGTTTTTGAGGGTAGAGTATTCAACCCAAATTTATTGAATTTGGCACAAGGGGAGCCAAAGAATATTCTCAAGTATTAGCAGTTGAGTTGTCAATTCAACCACACCTGGATAACTTAGTATCTGCAGCAAAGTATTTAGTAGCAAAGTAATATGGAAGTAACGGTAACAGTGGCAAAAGTAACAGTAGCAGTTTTGTAGTAATTGTAACAATAGCAACGGTAAAGTAAATAAGCAAAGCACAATATGTGAAAAGCTCGTAGGCATTGGATCAGTGATGGATAATTATGTCCGATGCGATTCCTCGTGTAATAGTTATAAGATAGGGTGACACAGAACTAGCTCGAGTTCATCAATGTAATGTAGGCATGTATTCCGAATATAGTCATACGTGCTTATGGAAAAGAACTTGCATGATATATTTTGTCCTACTCTCCTATGGCAGCGGGGTCCTAATGGAAACTAAGGGATATTAAGGCCTCCTTTTAATAGAGTACTGGACCAAAGCATTAACACTTAGTGAATACATGAACTCCTCAAACTACGGTCATCACCGAGAAGTATCCCGATTATTGTCACTTCGGGGTTGTCGGGTCATAACACATAATAGGTGACTATAGACTTTAAAGATAGGATAAAGAACTCACATATATTCATGAAAACATAATAGGTTCAGATCTGAAATCATGGCACTCAGGCCCTAGTGACAAGCACTAAGCATAGCAAAGTCATAACAACATCAATCTCAGAACATAGTGGATACTAGGGATCAAACACTAAAAAAATAACTTGATTACATGATAAATCTCATCCAACCCATCACCGTCCAGCAAGCCTACGATGGAATTACTCATGCACAGCAGTGAGCATCATGAAATTGGTGATGGAGGATGGTTGATGATGACGACAGCGACGAATCCCCCTCTCCGGAGCCCAGAACGGACTCCAAATTAGCCCTCCCGAGAGAGATTAGGGCTTGGCGGTGGTTCCGTATCGTAAAACGCGATGAATCTTTCTCTTTGATTTTTTTCTCCGTGAAAGCAAATATATGGAGTTGGAGTTGAAGTCGATGGAGGTCCAGGGGGCCCACGAGGCAGGGGCGCGCCTCCCACCCTCGTCGACAGGGTGTGGGCCCCCTGACACCGATTCTTTTGCCAATATTTTTTATTAATTCTAAAAAGTTGCTCCGTGGATTTCCAGGTCATTCCGAGAACTTTTATTTCTGCACAAAAATAACACCATGGCAGTTCTACTGAAAACAGCGTCAGTCCGGATTAGTTCCATTCAAATCATGCAAGTTAGAGTCCAAAACAAGGGCAAAAGTGTTGGGAAGAGTAGATACGACTAAGATGTATCAACTCCGCCAAGCTTAAACCTTTGCTTGTCCTCAAGCAATTCAGTTGATAAACTGAAAGTGATAAAGAAAAACTTTTACAAACTCTGCTTTCTCTTGTTGTTGTAAATATGTAAAGCCAGCATTCAAGTTTTCAGCAAAGATTATGACTAACCATATTCACAATAACACTTAGGTCTCATGTTTACTCATATCAATGACATAATCAACTAGCGATCAATAATAATTAAACTCGGATGACAACACTTTCTCAAAACAATCATAATATGATATAACAAAATGGTATCTCGCTAACCCTTTCTGAGACCGCAAAACATAAATGCAGAGCACCTTTAAAGATCAAGGACTGAGTAAACATTGTAATTCATGGTAAAAGAGATCCAGTCATACCCAATATAAACAAATAATAATGCATGCAAATGACAGAGGTGCTCTCCAGCGGGTGCTTTTTAATAAGAGGGTGATGACTCAACATAAAAGTAAATAGATAGGCCCTTCACAGAGGGAAGCAGGGATTTGTAGAGGGGCTAGAGCTTGATTTTGAAATAGAGATGAATAACATTTTGAGCGGTATACTTTCACTGTCAACATAACAACTATGAGATCTCGATATCTTCCATGTTATACACATTATAGGCGGTTCCCAAACAGAATGGTAAAGTTTATACTCCCCCACCACCAACAAGCATCAATCCATGGCTTGCCCGAAACAACGGGTGCCTCCAACTAACAACAATCCTGGGGGAGTTTTGTTTGCAATTATTTTGATTTGATTTGAGCATGGGACTGGGCATCCCGATGACCAGCCATTTTCTTTTGAATGAGGAGCGGAGTCCACTCCTCTTGAGAATAACCCGCCTAGCATGGAAGATACAGACATCCCTAGTTGATACATGAGTTGTTCGAGCATACAAAACAGAATTTCATTTGAAGGTTTGGAGTTTGGCACATACAAATTTACTTGGAACGGCAGGTAAATACTGCATATAGGAAGGTATAGTGGACTCATGTGGAATAACTTTGGGGTTTATGGAGTTTGGATGCACAAGCAGTATTCTCGCTTAGTACAGGTGAAGGCTAGAAAGAGACTGGGAAGCGACCAACTGAGAGAGCGACAACATTCATGAACATGCATTAAAATTAATCAACACTGAGTGCAAGCATGAGTAGGATATAATCCACCATGAACATAAATATCGTGAAGGCTATGTTGATTTTGTTTCAACTACATGCGTGAACATGTGCCAAGTCAAGTCACTCAATTCATTCAAAGGTGGATACCACCCTATCATACCACATCACAACCATTTTAATAGCATGTTGGCACGCAAGGTAAACCATTATAAGCTCCTAGCTAATTAAACATGGCATATGCAACTATAATCTCTAATTGTCATTGCAAGCATGTTTATTCATAATAGGCTGAATTAGGAACGATGAACTAATCATATTTACAAAAACAAGAGAGGTCGAGTTCATACCAGCTTCTCTCATCTCAGCCAGTCCATCATATATTGTCATTATTGCCTTTCACTTGCACGACTGAACGGTGTGTATAATAATAATAGTGCACGTGCATTTGACTAAGTTGGAATTTGCAAGCATTCAATTCAAGGGAGAAGACAAGGTAATATGGCTCTTGGTTAAATCAACAATCATGCATATGAGAGCCACTTAGACATTTTCATTATGGTCTTCTCCTCTCGACCCCCAAAGGAAAGAAAAGAAATAAAACTATTTACACGGGAAAGCTCTCAACAAGCAAAAGAAGAACAAAAAATCTTTTTGGGTTTTCTTTTAATTACTACCACTACAGCATAGAAATTAAACTAACTAATTTTTTTGGTTTTTTCTTAAGGTTGTTCAAACACACGAGAAGAAAGCAAGAAAATAAACTAAACTAGCATGGATAGAAGAAGTATGAGCACCGACAACTAGAATGAGTGTGTGAACATGAATGTACCGACAATAGAAAAAGTATGAGCACCGACGACTAGAATGAGTGTGTGAACATGAATGTAATGTCGGTGAGAAATACGTACTCCCCCAAGCTTAGGCTTTTGGCCTAAGTTGGTCTATGCCCATGGATCATAACTACTCTCTCCGGTGTACTAAGGAGTGTTATCTGTCTGCCACTGGCTGGCGATCTCCTCCGGATCCCACTGATAACTGGATGTACGATAAGGGTCAAGTGGTGGTTCCGGCTTAGGCTCTCGGGCTGATGTCTGGCCTCGGTATGCGCACACAGCCTCCGGCAAGACGAGGTATGTGCCTGCAGTTAAATCAAACAAAGAGGACGCATGCAAGATAATAGTCTCACTGTGTTTCTTATGAAATCTCAAATTATACAAAAGCATCTTATCATCATTTTTAAAAATAAACTCATGTGCTACCATGCTCTTATAATCTAGAAAGGTAGGGGGTAGCAGCTTTTCCTCTTTATCATAATGCCTAATATGTATCTTGAAGTGTTTAGCAAGGCGTGAAGCATAGATACCTCCAAAGATGGGGCCCTTTGTACGGTTCAGAATTAATCGTTTAGCTATAATGGCACCATACTAACAGAGCTATCACTAAATAAAGCATGGAACAAAATAATAATATCAGGGACGCTAAGGTTTCCACAGTTTTCGTGACCAATTAAACATCGACTAGCAAATATTGCAAAGTAGCATAAAACAGGAAAATGTATGCTAGTAATTCTTGCATCGGAAACCTTCCTCGTTTCCCCTACAGTAACAATATCAATAAATCCATCCACATCTTTACGATGTGGTTCTTCTAAGCTACCCTCGAAAGGTATCTTGCAAACCGTGCAAAATTCATATAGAGACATCTCCTTAGACACATCATATAAATGAAACTCTACTGAAGGAGGTGATTTCTTAGGATAAAAGTAGAAATTTTGCACAAAAGTATTGGTGAGTAAAAGATATTGTTCGATCTGGTCATGGAGGAAGTCGGTGAGGCCCGCATTATCAACCAACGAATAAAAATCATCATAAAGCCCGGCTAATCTCAAGAAATCATCACAAGGCCATTCACACGGCCTTACTTCTGCCACACGGGGGAGATTATACTTGGTCTTTTCATTCTCCTTAGTTTGTTTATCCTTAGAGCCTTGGCTAGAAGAGCCCCTCAAGAAAAATCTCTTCATCTTTTTCTGAAAAATTCTGAAATTTTTAGTAACTCAAAATAAAAGTGAATCAAACTCAACAAAATTGATAGCAACTACTCCCAAAAGTGCCTAAAGCCTATATCATGCATTAGAATTACTTGGGACCTCATAATCATGCAAGCTCAAGAACAGGGTCACCTAGGCAGCAAAAATTTGCAATGAATAAAGCACTAGAACAAAAACTAATTGGATCATTGGAGGAGTCACATACCAAAGAACAATCCCCCAAAGCAGTTTTGTGAATGGAGCTTTGAGCAAGGAGATCGAAAATCACAGCAAAATGAGCTAGAACTCGTGCTTGAGCTAGATGGTGATTTTTTTGGGAGGAAGATGAAGTGTGTGGGTGCAGGAATAAGTGGAGGGGGCCACCATGGGCCCATGATGCAGGGGCGCGCCCTGTAGGGGTGGGCACGCCCTGGACCCTCGTGGCTAGGTGCCAGCTCCCCCTGATGTGTTCTCAGTGCCAGATATTCTCAAATATTCCAGAAAAAATCATATTAAATTTGCAGGGCATTTGGAGAACTTTTATTTTAGGGTATTTTTTATTGCAAGGATAATTCAGCAAACAGACAGAAAATACTATTTTTACTTTATTTAATCTAAATAATAGAAAGTAAAAGGAGGGTATAGAAGGTTGTGCCTTCTAACTTCACCCATCTCATGCTCATCAAAAGGAATCCACTAACAAGGTTGATCAAGTCTTGTTAACAAACTCATTCTGAATAACATGGAACTAGAGAAATTTCGAATAACACCAGGTTACCTCAACGGGGATATGCACATCCCCAATAATAAGAATATCATATTTCTTCTTAACAGTAGGAAAAGGAAATTCAAAACCTCCAATAATGATAGTTGGAATTTTTCCAATAGAATTTATGCCATGAACTTGAGGTTGTTTCCTCGGAAAGTGTACCGTATGCTCATTACCATTAACATGAAAAGTGATATTTCCTTTGTTGCAATCAATAACAGCCCTTGCAGTATTCACAAAGGGTCTACCAAGGATAATCGACATACTATCGTCCTCGGGAATATCAAGAATAACAAAGTCAGTTAAGATAGTGACGTGTGCAGCCACAACAGGCACATCCTCACAAATACCGATAGGTATAGCAGTTGATTTATCAACCATTTGCAAAGAAATTTCAGTAGGTGTCAACTTATTCAATTCAAGTCTACGATATAAAGAGAGAGGCATAACACTAACACCGGCTCCAAGATCACATAAAGCAGCCTTAACATAGTTTCTTTTAATGGAGCATGGTATAGTTGGTACTCCTGGATCTCCAAGTTTCTTAGGTATTCCACCTTTAAAGGTATAATTAGCAAGCATGGTGGAAATTTCAGCTTCCAGTATCTTTCTTTTATTTGTAATGATATCTTTCACGTATTTAGCATAAGGGTTTACTTTAAGCATATCAGTTAAGCGCATATGTAAGAAGATAAGTCTTTCAGCAAAGCGCTCAAAATCCTCATCATCCTTTTTCTTGGATGGCTTAGGAGGAAAAGGCATGGGTTTCTGAACCCATGGTTCTCTTTCTCTACCGTGCTTCCTAGCAACAAAGTCTCTCTTATCATAACATTGATTCTTTGATTGTGGGTTATCAAGATCAACAACAGGTTCAATTTCTATATCGTTGTTATTGCTAGGTTGAGCATCAACATGAACATCATTATTAACATTATCACTAGGTTCATGTTCATCACCAGATTGTGTTTCAGCATCAGAAATAGAAATATCATTAGGATTCTCAGGTGTGTCTACAACAGGTTCATTAGAAGCATGCAAAGTCCTATAATTTTTCTTTTTCTTCTTTTTAGAAGGACTAGGTGTATCTACATTATTTCTCTGAGAATCTTGCTCAATTCTCTTAGGGTGGCCTTTAGGATACAAAGGTTCCTGAGCCATTCTACCTGTTCTAGTAGCCACTCTAACAGAAAAATCATGTTTATTATTTAATTCATCGAGCAAATCACTTTGAGCTTTAAGTACTTGTTCTGCTTGAGTGGTAACCATAGAAGCATATTTACTAATGAGTTTAAGTTCACCTTTAACTCTAGCCATATAATCACTCAAGCATCCAATCATGTAAGAATTACTCTTTAATTCTCTACCAACATAAGCATTGAATTTTTTTTGTCTAGCCATAAAGTCATCAAATTCATCCAAGCATGGGCTAGCAAATTTAGTAGATAGGATTTCAACTTTATCATATCTATAGAGAGAATTTACCTTTACTACCTGTGATGGGTTATCAAGACCATGTGTTTCTTCAATAGGTGGTATATTAAGACAATGTATTTCTTCAACAGGAGGTAAATTCTTAACATCTTCAGCTTTAATACCCTTTTCTTTCATAGAATTCTTTGCCCCTTGCATATGTTCAGGACTGAGAAATAGAACACCTCTTTTCTTCGGAGTTGGCTCAGGAAGTGTCCAATTATTTTCATTAGTCAACATATTATTCAATAGCAATTCAGCTTGATCGACTGTTCTTTCCCTGAAAACACAACCAACACAACTATCCAAGTGGTCCTTGGAAGCATCAGTTAGTCCATTATTAAAAGATATCAAGTATTTCATTTTTCTTAAGAGGATGATCAGGCAAAGCATTAAGTAATCGGAGAAGCCTCCCCCAAGCTTGTGGGAGACTCTCTTCTTCAATTTGCACAAAATTATATGTTTCCCTCAAAGCAGCTTGTTTCTTATGAGCAAGGAAATATTTAGCATAGAAGTAATAAATCATATCTTGGGGACTATGCACACAACCAGGATCAAGAGAATTAAACCATGTTTTAGCATCACCCTTTAATGAGAATGGAAATATTTTAAGGATATAGTAGTCGCGATATTTCTCATTGTTAGTAAATAGGGTGGCTATATCATTTAACTTAGTAAGATGTGCCACTACAGTTTCAGATTCATTGCCATAAAAAGGATCAGATTCAACCAAAGTAATTATCTCAGGATCGACAGAGAATTCATAATCCTTATCAGTAACAAAGATAGGTGAAGTAGCAAAAGTAGGGTCATGTTTCATTCTAGCATTCAGAGTTTTCTGTTTCAGTTTAGCTAATAACTTCTTAAGATAAGATCTATGATTGCAAGCAAGAAAATCTCTAGCAGTTTCTTCATCCATAACATAACCCTCAGGAACAACAGGTAATTCATATTTAGGGGGAGAACCTTCATCATCACTATCTTCAATAATTTCATTTTTAATAATTTCATTCTCTCTAGCCCTAGCAAGTTGTTCATCAAGAAATTCACCTAATGGCATAGTAGTATCAAGCATAGAAGTAGTTTCATCATAAGTATCATGCATAGTAGAAGTGGCATCATCAATAACATGCGACATATCAGAATTAATAGCAGAAGCAGGTTTAGGTGTCGCAAGCTTACTCATAACAGAAGGAGAATCAAGTCTTTTGTGATGAGGATTCGATCCCCGCTCTTGTTGTCTCCAAAGTCTTGACTCTTCAACATCAACAATACGATGACCAACGATGCCACATCTTCCACACAAAGGCCGACATTGATGACCCATAAGTATACGGGATCGCAATAGTTTTCGAGGGTAGAGTATTCAACCCAAATTTACTGATTCGACACAAGGTGAGCCAAAGAATATTCTCAAGTATTAGTAATTGAGTTGTCAATTCAACCACACCTGGATAACTTAGTATCTATAGCAAATTATTTAGTAGCAAAGTAATATGGAAGTAACGGTAACAGTGGCAAAAGTAACAGTAGCAGTTTTGTAGTAATTGTAACAGTAGCAAAGGTAAAGTAAGTAAGCAAAGCACAATATGTGAAAAGCTCGTAGGCATTGGATCAGTGATGGATAATTATGTCGGATGCGATTCCTCATGTAATAGTTATAACATAGGGTGACACAGAACTAGCTCCAGTTCATCAATGTAATGTAGGCATGTATTCCGAATATAGTCATACGTGCTTATGGAAAAGAACTTGCATGCCATCTTTTGTCCTACCCTCCCGTGGCAGCGGGGTCCTAATGTAAACTAAGGGATATTAAGGCCTCCTTCTAATAGAGTACCGGACCAAAGCATTAACACTTAGTGAATACATGAACTCCTCAAACTACGGTCATCACCGAGAAGTATCCCGATTATTGTCACTTCGGGGTTGTCGGGTCATAACACATAATAGGTGACTATAGACTTTAAAGATAGGATCAAGAACTCACATATATTCATGAAAACATAATAGGTTCAGATCTGAAATCATGGCACTCAGGCCCTAGTGACAAGCATTAAGCATAGCAAAGTCATAGCAACATCAATCTCAGAACATAGTGGATACTAGGGATCAAACCCTAACAAAACTAACTTGATTACATGGTAAATCTCATCCAACCCATCATCGTCCAGGAAGCCTACGATGGAATTAATCACGCACGGCGGTGAGCATCATGAAATTGGTGATGGAGGATGGCTGATGATGACGACGGCGACGAATCCCCCTCTCCGGAGCCCCGAGCGGACTCCAAATCAGCCCTCCCGACAGAGATTAGGGCTTGGCGGCGGCTCCATATCATAAAACGCGATGAATCTTTCTCTCTGATTTTTTTCTCCGTGAAAGCAAATATATGGAGTTGGAGTTGAGGTCGGTGCACGTCCAGGGGGGCCACGAGGCAGGGGGCGCGCCCTAGGGGAGGGGCGCGCCCCCCACCCTCGTGGACAGGGTGTGGGCCCCTTGACGCTGATTCTTTCGCCAGTATTTTTTATTAATTCTGAAAACTTGCTCTGTGGATTTCCAGGTCATTCCGAGAACTTTTATTTCTGCACAAAAATAACACCATGGTGGTTCTGCTGAAAATAGCAACAGTCTGGCTTAGTTCCATTTAAACCATGCAAGTTAGAGTCCAAAACAAGGGAAAAAGTGTTTGGAAAAGTAGATACGACGGAGACGTATCAGGCATCAATGGAAGGTCCGTCAAGGTCATCATCGATGGAGGTAGTTGTCACAACTTGGCAAGTGAAGAACTATGCTCCAAGCTCCAATTGGTCAAGATGAAGCACTCGCACCCATATAAGGTCCAATGGCTAAGAGATTCTGGCACTATACGAGTTGAGCATACGGTCCAAGTCTCCTTCAAAATCGGAGCATATGAAGACAATTTGGAGTGTGATGTCGTTCCGATGTCCGTTTTCCACCTTCTTGGTCGACCATGGCAATTTGACCATGGTGTCATCCACAATGGGCGTACCAATCACTATAGCTTCAAGATGAAAGGGAAGGAATATGTGCTACGACCTATGCCTCCTAGTCAAGTGATCGTCGACAAGCAAGCCACCCATCATGGAGAAAAGAGTTAGAGAGTGATCCACCCAAAAGAGAGTGAGAGCCATAAGCCAAAACTGAGTGCCTCCACGATGAGCGACAAGAAAAACTTCGTCCTATTTGCCACCAAAAGTGGGATGAGAGAAGTGTGTGGGAACCCATCGAGTGTTATGCACTTTGTCCTTGTGTGCAAGGACGAGGTACCAAAAACTAACACCTCTCACGATCTACCTTTAGTGTTGTCTTCTGTTTTGCAGGAGTTCCAAGATGTTTTCCCCGATGAGATACCTTCGGGTCTACCTCCACTACGAGGCATTGAGCCCCGAATTGACCTCATCCCCGGAGCACATCTACCTAACAAAGCTCCCTACCGCGTCAACCCCGAGGAAACTAAGGAGATCCAATGGCAAGTGCAACAACTAATCGACAATGATCAGGTACGTGAAAGTTTGAGCCCTTGTGTCGTTCCGGTCATACTAGTTCGAAAGAAATACGGTACTTATAGAATGGTTTCCGATTGCTGTCCCATAAATGCTATCACCGTTAGATATCGCTATCCTATCCCACGCTTAGATGATTTGCTTGATGATCTTAGCGGGGCCGCAATTTTCTCTAAGATTGATCTTAAGAGTGGCTACTATCAAATACGCATCTAAGAAGGTGATGAATGGAAAACCGCATTTAAGACCAAATTTGGCCTATACGAATGGCTAGTTATGCCAATGGGTTTTTCCGAAGCACCCGGTACTTTCATGCGAGTCATGCACTTTGTTCTTCGCCCCTATATTGGTGTATTTGTTGTGGTCTATTTCGATGATATCCTTGTCTTTAGCAAATCCCTCAAAGAGCATGTCACCCATCTTAGAACCGTGTTGCAAACCCTTAGAAAAGAGCATCTTGCTAATGTGGAAAAATGCCTTTTTGGTGTTGATAAGCTTGTTTTCTTGGGTTTTGTTGTGTCTTCTAAGGGTGTTCATGTAGATGAATCTAAGATCAATTCTATTAGAACTTGGCCCCAACCAACCAACTTGCAACAAGTGCGTAGTTTTCTTGGTTTAGCCGGTTTCTATCGTTGCTTTGTGAAGAATTCTAGCATCAAGGGTAAGGAAAACGTAGTGGTGGATGCCTTTCCCGCATATGCACGCTTGTCACTAAACTTGAATTGAATGTTATTGGCTTTGAGCACATAAAAGACTTGTATGTGAATGATCCTACCTTTGCTATTCCTTATGTTAAGTGTTTGACACATACATCTTGGGAATGATATTACATAAAGGATGATTATCTTATGAGAGCTAACAAACTTTGCATTCCCGAGTCTTCTCTTCGTTTGCTCCTTTTGCAAGAGGCTCATGGAGGCGGACTCATGGGACACTTTGGACGCGACAAGACATTCACCACGCTCTCGAAGAACTACTTTTGGCCAAAGATGTTCGGTGACGTCTCACGCTTCACCAACCGATGCTCTACATGTCGCAAAGCTTAGTCTAAAGCTCAATCCCATTGTCTTTACATGCCTCTTCCTATTCCTTATCAACCTTGGGAAGACATTAGCATGGATTTTGTACTTGGTTAGTATAGGACTCAAAATGGAAAGGATTCCGTGTTTGTTGTTGTGGACCGATTCTCGAAAATGGCTCATTTTATCCCGTGCAACGACATAGATGATGCTTCACATATTGCCAATATCTTTTGTAGGGAAATCTTGCGCCTACACGTAGTGCCCAAGACGATCGTCTCAGACCGCGATGTCAAGTTCTTGAGTTACTTTTGGAAAACTCTATGCGCCAAGATCGGAATCAAGATCTTGTTCTCTTTGGCATACCATCACCAAACTGACGACCAAACGGAGGTGACGAACCGTACACTCTCCACTCTACTTCGCGTGTTGATCAAGAGGAACATCAAGGAGTGGCAGGAGTGCCTACCCATCACCTAGTACGCCTAAAACCGCGCAAGACATTCGACAACTGGCAAGTCCCCTTTCGAGGTCATCTACGGCTTCAACCCATTGTCCCCATTGGACATTCTACCTCTTCCACTACAAGAGCGCACCAACATGGACGCGAGTGCATGAGAAAGCTACCTCAAGAAGATAGATGAAGATACAAGGCACACCATCGAGTGCCATGTACAACGACTCGTGACCAAGATCAACATCAACAAACAAACCACGATATTCAACATTGGAGATCTCGTGTGGCTACACCTTCACAAGGACCGCTTCCCCAAAGAACGCAAGTCCAAACTTCTACCATGATTTGATGGACCCTTCAAGGTGATAGCACGCTACAACAACAACGCTTACAAGATCGCCCTCCCGAGCGACAAGTACAACATGAGCGACATCTTCAACGTCAAAGACCTCTCGCCATACCATGGTGATGAAGATTTCGATCCAAGGTAGGATCTTTCCCAAGGGGGGGGAGATGATGTGGAGCATCCCACGATCATCCCCATGGACGCATCTACATCTCCTACAACACCACTTGGACGAATGACAAGAGCACGTGCAAGATCTCTCGAAACCGAGGTGACATCTCTCCTCTCACAACTCCCTTTCGAATCACACGAGACATGGCTACTACCTAAAACGGAGAAGCTTTGCATACTCAGGTACCAAGGAGTTAGCCATGGAGAAGCTAGGAAGCAAGCAGAATCATAAGCAGAGGACTTGCATGAAGATGGAGAGAAAAACCGCCTAGTCCCAGGCTGGCCGGATGATCCGGACGAGGGCCCGGACGATCCGGACAGAGCCCGGACGATCCGGACCCCGGTCCAGACGATCCGGCTAACTCGCGCCAAGACACCCGAAGTTGGACCCTCAAGCCGGATCATCCGGGCGAGCACCTGGATCATCCGGACAACTTCCGGACATCCGGGACAACGCCGCCACCGCCTGCATCATCAATTCATCCAGACGCCGGCTGCGTGCGCGTGTTGGGCTGAGGCCCATGTACCCCTTCGACCCCTTAGCCTATATATATGACTCATCCACCTCTCTTCTAGGGTTAGCATTGTGATAGCTCATACTTTGAGATAGAGTCTTGCTCATCCATCCGGATCTACTCCACCGCGAGGGACCGACACCTCTTCGGAGAAGATCCTTGTTGGATTCAAGACCTCCTTTCGAAGAAGACCCTCTTCAAGACCTCCTCTCGGAGAAGAACCAGTTACCCTATGTATCATCCTTTGTTGGATTCATATCTTGTATCACTTTGTGTCTCGATGATCTAGCGCATGTGTGACTTTATTCTTGTTGGTTGAGTGTTCTCTCGTGTTTTTCCCTCATTCCCCTCCACGTGTTCTTCGTGTTCTTGGTAGGATTTCCCTCCAAACGTGAAAGATCATTCTCTAGGGTTCTACCCTACATCAGAAGGGAACGACAAGGAGCCAGAGTAGACGAGGCGGGTGGATGCCCACGCGGAGGGGAGCATGAGGGTTCACTGGTTCAGCTGTGGTGTAAGGCTTTCATCGTCGGAGAATAACTTGGGGTGTGGGTGAGTAGAGGGAAGGCATGGCCAGTCGTGGCATGGTCAGTCGGTGAGCCCTGCGCGGCAGCACAGCCGACCATGGGAGGCTGGAGCAGGAGGTACGGCGGGCCTGGTTTGGGCGGCTGGGGCAAGAAGGCCAGAGGTTGAAGATGCAGCACGGCCGTTGATTTAACATCCAATGTTCAGTGCAGGTAGAATCATTGACAAAGCATGTACGCGTCAACTCAGTTGGCCCACAAGTCAGCCTGCAAATCTGATGGGTCCCAGCTAGCAGGAGGAATCATTTTTTTGCTCGTAATAAGGTGGCACTTCCTTGCGTGCGAAAGATGGTTTCTGGTTTTTTTAATTTCTTCTTTTTCAAGTTAGAATAAAAAAACAGTTTACTCCATAGCATCTCTGGTACAATCTATATTTTCGCGAAATGGATGATAATAAAGCTGGTGGGTCCCAGCTGTCAGGGAGAGGTAACTCTTTTCCACGTAATAAAGGAAACACTTCCCTATGCGCGAAGATGTAGCTGGTGGCTCAAACCTGTCAGGGGGAGAAATCATTTGTTTTCGCATAATAAGGAGGGTGCTCGCATGCGGCCATGTGCCATGTTGGCCCCTACTGTCAGCCACTCCACATACATGCCTCTTCTTATGGCCATCGTTTGTTGAAAAAGTTAACCACGCTGCGCTGAGAGAACCAATGCGGTGGACGATGGCGAGGCCTAGGAAGGGAATGACCCGGAGCCAGGCGAAGGCATAGTAGTGGATGCCCATGCGGAGGAGAGTACGAGGGTTCACTGGTTCAGCTGCGGTGTGAGGTTGTCGTCGCCGGAGAATAACAGGAGGTGTTGGTGAGTAGAGGAATGGCCTGGACGGCGATGGGAGTAGGGTGGGCCGGTGAGTCCTGCGCGGCAGCACAACCGGCCATGGGAGGCAGTAGCAGGCGGTACCACCGGCGGTGGTTTGGGCAGCTGAAGCATGAATATCCGAGATTGAAGAAGCACCACAACCGTTAGATGGACATCCAACGGCCACTGCTACTAGAATCGTGTCTTGACTATAAGTTGACAAAGCCTTGCGTAGTAGGCCCACAAGTGACCATCACATTTGTGGCAGAGACCATATAGCCCATTTGCGATTTGTTATAATGTACAGCCCATTTTTTAATTCTAATGGAATTTACTATAGCCCATTTACAGTTTGTTAAAAATTACAGCCCATTTTCTAGCTAGGACAACGATCAATAATTTCAAACCAACCGCTCAAAACAGAATTCATAAAATTTCCCACATTTTGATGGGATTCCAAAATATTTTTAATCCAAAAATCCAGTCAGACTAAATATAATTTCAAAATAAATTTGTATTATGTAAAAATCCAACGAAATATTGGCGCGCGCAACAAGTAATGAAATTAAAATTTTCAAAATCCAATAATAATATTTTTAACTAATTACGTGTTTGGTGCACTTTTCCATAGTTTACAGGCCAGTTTTTATAATTACATCCCATTTATTATTTCTTAAAGCCCATTTTCTTTGTTAAGCCTAATGCATCCCTCCTAGGAAAGATATGCAGCCAGTGGGGCGGAGAATAACAAGTTGACCTAGGCTGGTATTCCTCAAAAAAAAAAGCTGGGCTAGCCATTTTCAGCTTGAAAAAAAATTAATATCTGGGCTATATATTTGGTTGACATGAAATAATAGCCTGGCCTAGATGGGCCACAGCCCGCCCAGTTGATACCCTGCTCATCTGAAAAACAAAAAAAACATCGCTCAAGAAAAACTCTGCTCACATCTAAAAAACATAAATACTGCTCTAGCTGTTGTGTCCCAGCTGTTGGGAGCTCCTTGTGGAATTCTCTCGTTTATTGACTATATAGGCTGACAATGGTGTGGGGCCGTGATGTCAGGAAACTAGGAGGAAGCAAAAAAAATATAGTTGTATATAATAAGGAGGCACTTGTGTACGTGTGGCTATGGCACTGGTAGGTCCCCACTGTCACCCTCTCAAATTAAAATCATCTCCTAATTCCTCATGTTCTTTGACCATGTTGACAACGCGAGACGACGGCGCCCCGGCGAGCGCAATGACTCAAAGGACGACGGAGAGGGCCTCGCGGGCCCAACGTATGGTCTGATATAGCGCCCGCTGCTCATTCACGAAGCCAGGATCATAGGGACACAAGTCCACAACGGCATTGCCGTTCGCTTGTTCGCCGGTGATGCGCCCTTCCGCGAGCCGGTGCTCGTTGAGGAGACGGAGGTCGCAGCACAGGTCCTCCTACACTGGAAGCTCTTCCGCCATTTGGGCGTCAAAGTGCGGTCGCACCTGCTCTATCGTGAACACGGCATAAACCGGCTTGGGCGGTGGCGCCGGCTCTTGGTCAGGAGCCACGTCCATCGACTGATTGTCGTTGCTCAGATCGGCGAGCTCGCTAGCGAGCCAGCATGTCCCGCTGCTGGACCGGACCACTACCAAGCACGAGTCTGACCGCCCTGGCCCACCCAAACCGCCTTCCTCGCCCCCACGCGCTTTCCGCCCGAAACGGTCAGCTCCGCCCGCGCCGCTTCCCGGTGCAGGCGATTGCTCCGTGTTCAGACGACACAAGTGTTGTCCGTCCATCCTTCTGCCGCCCACATTAATGATACGCGGTTGCCGAGGTGGCTTCTCCGGCGCCACCCATCTGTCCCTCTGTCGACCATAGCCGCAGCCATCCGCCTCCGTGCCCTTTCTCCTATCCACACCCTCCCACCATGGCTTCCTCGCGCTCCAGCGCTCTTCGGGACGGGCGGATGACTGACAAGAAGGAGATGGCAGCCACTGCTGCCGACTGGCTGGCCGACAGGCAGCCGAAGGATGATGACGTCCTAATGGAGAACGTGGTAGTCGATGATCCGGCGCCAACCCCCTCCCTCGTGTCATCCTTGCCAGTGCATTGCACCATGACAATCGGAGAGGACCGTGCCCAATACATAAACATGGTGAGGCAGAAGCGTGAGGAGCAGTTCCGGGAGGCGCAGGGCAACGCCGCCTACAACCACCATGTCCTCCAAGAGCACCTACAGGCGGAGGAGCAGATCACCGCAGAGCGGGCGGAGCAGGAGGCGTTGCTCGAGTCGTAATGCTCCGCTTGCGAGAGCCACCTTGCCTGCTGGAGGTATCGCATGTGGGTGGCGAAGGTTGCAACCACCTACAAAGAGGGCGATGAAGCCGGCGAGGCGCTGTTTGGCGAGACCGGCGACGAGGCGGAGGACATTGCCGGCTCCACCGAGGCCCCACCCTGTCGGCACCGAGGCGGAGGACATCGCCGGCTTTGACGAGGCCCTGCTCTGCCGAGGCCCTGCCCCGCCAACAAAGAGGAAGAGGACACCGCCAGCTCTGCCGAGGCCTCGCCCCGCCGGCATCGAGGCTAAGGACTTCGCCGGCTTCGGCGAGGCCCTGCTCCGTTGAGGCCCCGCCCTGCCAAAACGAGGTAGAGGACATCGCCGGCTCCACCGAGGCCCCACCCTGCCGGTAATGAGGGGGAGGATTTCCCCCACTCCGTGGAGGCGCCACCCAGCAAGCAACAAGACAAAGGACATTGCCGGCTCAGTCTAGGCCGTACCCCGCTGCCAGCGAGGCTGCATAACATAGAAACCGAGGAAGAGTAGAACACAGTAGGTCGCCGCTGCTCAAGTCCAAGTAAGGCCACCGCTGCTACCCTCTGGTTGAAGCCGAGCTTGGCGGATTGAACACTGACGGCCGATTAGCTTCTTGGCGGCGACGTGGATTCGAAGAGCTGTGCTGGAGAAGAAGCTTCTGTTCGGCTCAGCCGGACATGGGAAATGGGTGCCGGAGATTATAGATTAGGTTAATTAATTATACCTCTAGCGCATCCCTTTTTAGTTGAAGAATGTATGAAATGTAACGAAATCATGCCTGTTTATATGAAATCCGGCCAAGTATGAATGAATTTAGTTTGATTAGTTCAAATCTTATATCACTAGCATTGGCTGAACATGCAAAACAATACGTACTAGCATTATTCCCAGGACGCATGGTGATCACCTCGTTTGTAGCAGTTTCACACGTACAAAAAGTTTGAGTTGCTTTTTAGCGTGCCTGTACATTGCAATCAAACTCACACGCCTGGTATTCCTAGAGAACATTCAAAACAATCGATGATTATCCATCTCAGTGACTCACATGTCAGAGCCAATATTTACTTCACAACTAAAGAGTAAATAAAAATCAATCGATGTTGCTGACAGCAAAGGGCGTCCCAATCAAAAATATCAAATGCATGTCTTCTTGCTAACATCAATGAGCAAATTTTGACAAGGTTGTCCCATTCCAAAATATCAAATGTGTGTCTTTTTGCGTACATCAATGAGCAAACTTTGACAAGGTTTTCCCATTCCAAAATATTAAATGCCTACGATTATGGAATGGGCGGGGTTTGCCATCAGTTTGGACATTGACATGGCACCTCGTGCTAAATAAACGAGTTGTTCTTTTTGTGCAGTCCACCAAAGTTGTAGCTTGTATGATCTTGCCTTTATATGTTGCAACACCTTGAACATATCGGCACCTCCTTTCTAGTAGCTAATTTTGCGGCTAGAGGTGGAAATGAATGATTCAAGAACATTTGATGTATTGTGCATGATGAAGTATAATGGGCACGAACCATCAGAACATTTTGTGCAGTTCCCATTGAAATCAAGCTGAGCATCCCTGTTTGCATAAATACAAAAAAATGATTAGTAAAGCAAACATTATTATGAATTTACAGTTTAAACATGCACCTACATGGTCCATGCAGAGCACACATTTAAAAAAATGGAACTCACCAGAAAGAATCCTAGAACAACATTGTACTTGCCCATCACAGCAAAAAAGATGGGAATCTGTGAGTCCTTCTGAGCTGAAGTTGGTTTAGTCTTGTGGGGTGTAATGTAACCATCCTTCAACTGCTCCTTCTAATGAGAAGATAGACTGGACTTCTTCATCCTGGCATAATCGGAACTAGGCACTTCACATACTCCATATTCTTCTTCAGAGGAGGATGATCTTGTTATGCAAAGACAAGAGAACAACTAAATGCTAGCATCCCAGTTTGCTCGAAAAAAAGGAAATGAAACATTTAAAACAACCATTACATTAACAAAGGGAGTGACTAATGAAATGTATAGTCAGAAAGAGATGCATCTCCTAATTATCCTCATAGGAAATGATATGATACCAAACATAGCAGCTCAACTTGAACTGTATTATTACTTAATTTTAATAGTGGCTATAATGGTGGCAAACTGATGCATCAATTTATTAGCAGCCTTAGATTAACATGCGAAACAATACCACTTTCTCATGAGAGTGGCTAAACAGTAGCACAACACCAATAGAGATGACAAAGCTCAATCATATGGATGAAAACCGTGGGCCGGTACCAACCTTTGCCAGGAGGCTTATTGTGTAGAGGATGAAGATGAAGCACTTCTCTGGAACCATCCGTTCTTATCTACTATGGTTGCCATGCTTACTATAAACTCCTCAATTAGTTTAATGTTTCCAACATCTTCTTGTGCAGTTCCACTAAAATATATATTATCTTCAAACAAGATCCTTGTTTTCACAAGTAGAGATAATTACATATTACATTAAGAGTGGCATCAAATCACAGTGCCAAAACAATTTCTCGTTCCGGCCATAGCAATGAATTAAGATGCAAAAACTATATCATTACTTGTGCCATCACAGTTACATTGCTTCGTACAACACCGAGAGTTGATTTTTGTTCTTCTTCCGCTTGTTCTTCCCCTTCATCACTTGGTTCAATAATAGACAAGCTTCGCCTTCAATGTAAGATTTGGCATGTCAATTAGGGAGCACAAGTATAGCACTAAACAACAATATTACTTTTCTGATGGTAGTAGCAAAATACAAGCCAACGGTTGTGAAATATCATTATCTTACCTCAATGGGATATTACGGTGCACATACAGATTGGAAGTCTGGTCTCCTTTTGTGGAGTTCACTAAAATCAAGCAACATTACCGTATAAGTAGCAGAACCTAAGCACACTGCAGAATCATGTGGAAGAAGGCCATTACTGACCTCTCATGACGCCGAATTCAAACAACTTGCAAGAAGAAGATCTAAAACTAATTTGCCGACACAGAGAGGAAGTCAGATCTCCTCTTGTGCAGTTCCACTAAGATCAAGCAATCAAGCAACATTGTCGGTGTGACATTTTGGTTGAACTGCACAAAACACTCTTAAAGCAAAAGTGGTTTGTGCAGTGCAAAAAAAGGTCACAATAGCAACGAGGTGAAGTAGGAACTCTGTTTACACAGAGGTGCAAAGGAAACAATTACTGGTCAATAACGGTGGATGGCACAGAAGCCCACAAAAAGAAGCATCTTACTTATCTAAATGGGAAAGAAAGCAAGACAGTAGCATTTCTCAAACAATGGCATTGATTCATATTAACAGAGATATTATATTAACAATAAAATTCATTAAGCATGTAATTTTCTTTTAACTATGCCATTGCTTCAATTTCCAGTGGCATTATTAGATTAACAACAGCTAAAGAGTTGTACGGGACAGTGGACGCACCACCACCATGTGCATATACCAATGTATAAAGGGGTGATGCATAGTCTGTTGCGACAAAGAACAAACAACAAAGGAGCATATTTTTGTTGGTCCTAGTTTTGTTATCTTTAGACACCTTTCCCTATGTGAGGTCAACACATCTAGTCCTGCTCAAACTCTACAGCCTTGTCCCCCACCCATAGAAAGATCAGTTCGTTACAGATGTGCGTACTGTGTTTGCCATTGTTTTCCCTTTTTGACCAACGTAGGTGCTAGATAGCCAATCTGTACTACTTTCCCCCCTTCCTTTCCTCTTTGAACCACGTCCTAGATTCATGCTATACAACTGTCCCCACTACTTTCATGTTTGATCCAACACCTAGATTCGAGTGCAAAAGCGGAAAAAATCCACATGCAGCTAGAGCAATGCATGTGAATTAAGTAAATTATACCTTAAGGTTCTCGGGGTGTGGCACAGTGGGCAACCGGAGGCCGGTCTGCCCACACTATGTACGGCAGCAAGGAAGAAGGGGTCGGAGGCCCTCCCACGCCACCGCTGGGTGAAAGAGAACAGCTACGCCGGTAGTGGATTCCCTCCCTCGCCGACAGCGACAGTGTTAAGCCTCCTTCGCTTCCCCGACAGACGGGGTCCTGCCAGCTCTTTGACGAGCAGTGAGGGGAGTGAGAGAGGGAGGCCAACACGGTCTTGTTTAGATTCGGGGAGGGTGAGAGAGTGTGAAGAGAGCAACTACAAGCACTGAGCCTCCAGCGTGTACGTATATAGTGGAGAGAGTGTGTGAAGAGAGCAAACCCTAGAAAACAAGCGTCGAGGCTGCAGCGTATATAGTTGGAGTGGTTTTCTTTTTCTCTCCATAAAAATATTTATAAATTGTGCATGAAAGGAAACTCTTTATTTAATGTAGTGAAGAAAATTACTATGGCAATGCTAATACGTGAAGAAAATTTAACGCTCGAAGGAGTCAACTCGCAATTAACGATGCATGTCTCCCGAACGTGCTTACTATCGTTCACGTGTGCTACACGACCCTCCGAAGTGAACAACAACTGAACAACACACTTTCAAAATATCGGAAAGGTGGGCTGCACCATCCTCCAATGTGAGCATGTGGTGGAAAGAATTGAAAATAAGACTGTAATAATATGGTAAAACAACGAAAATGAGATTAGCCGGGAAGTAGTAAACTGCTAATACATGATGACAAAAAATAAATATTATTGGCTTCTTTTTTATGTCTTCTAAACGCTATAGTGAGAGGCAGCGACTGTGTCTCCGACGGACGTGCATGTACCTCTTCTGTTCTTGTACATACTCCATTTATCTCACTTCATGTGGCTTCCCACTCCCATGATATTCGTATTCTATGAACCTGTGTGTGCGTGCGTGTGTGTGTGTGTGTGTTTGTGTTTTAACATCGTGTGTGTTAGAGAGAGTGACACATCGACCTACAAAGAGATGGTGTGTAGTAACTATGAAGCTGCGAGAGTCGATGCATCCTCTCGTTTCCGGGCGTCCAAGGCATGCCCGCTCCTGACTGACCACCCTGGCCCACCCAAGGCCCCTCCATTGCCCGTGCGTGCTTCCCGCCCGAAACGGTCAGCGCCGCTTGAGGGAGTCCTGGATTAGAGGGTCCTCGCGCGTCCGGCCTGTTGACATGGGCCGGACTGAGGGGTTGTGAAGATACAAGACTGAAGATTCTCTCCCATGTCCGGATGGACTCTCCTTGGCGTGGAAGGCAAGCTTGGTGCCCGGATATGAAGATTCCTTTTTGTGTAACCGACTTTGTACAACTCTAGTCCCCTCCGTTGTCTATATAAACTGGAGGGCTTAGTCCGTAGAGGCAATCATAATCATACAGGCTAGACTCCTAGGGTTTTAGCCATTACGATCTCGTGGAAGATCAACTCTTGTAATACTCATATTCATCAAGATCAATCAAGCATGAAGTAGGGTATTACCTCCATGGAGAGGGCCTGAATCTGGGTAAATATCATGTCCCCGCCTCCTGTTACCATCAACCTTAGATGCACAGTTCGGGACCCCCTACCCGAGATCTGCCAGTTTTGACAACGACACCGCTCCAGAGAATCGATGCCGCATGCATGCCCGGGCAGAGAGGTCGCGGCCTCTCACTGGTGCATGCATTGAAGGGAGAAGTGGATTCAACGAAGAGTGATGGTTGCTTCGTCCGTCCAACTTACTGTCGGGTCTATGTGATTTGACGGCCCATTGGTCATTATTATTGAGGTGGTACGACGGTGCTGAGTCTCACTTGTACTGTACACTTTACTTTGGTGCATGACATGTGCACTTGTCCCACATTTTGGCAAAAGGAGGTAGAGTGTGTCCACTCTTTACAATTTTCTCCACTCTTGCAGTGGAGGAGTGCAAAATCAGCGAAAACATGATAGCTCAGCAAAAACACGAAAGCAGCGAAAAATGTACAATGCTATGTAGCTTTCAACTTCTGTTTCATGTACCTTGCATCCAAGGTTGCCCCGTTGCAACGTTCCATCAAATACAAAGGAGACTAACATGCATGCTATTGCCTCTCAATGATTCACAGATCATAGCCAATACACCCTCCGTTCCAAAATAAGTTTCTCAACTTTATGGCAACTTTAGTACAAAGTTGTACTAAAGTTGACACTTATTTTGGAACAGAGATAGCTAAAGAAAAAACGATCCATGCAGTCCCTAGGCATTGAACCCTAAACCCTAAACATGCTTTAATTTGCTGGTGAGGTTGAACCTTTGGAAGGAATGAAGTTTCCAACCCTTTGACCATGGATCGTTTTGTGCAGTTCCACTAAAATCGAGCTGAGCATCCCTATGGAAAAGAAATTGAAGTGTGATTAGAATAAGACTAGTGGGACTAGTTTTTATGAGACATAAACTCATCACAAATACAGTAGAAGCCAGTAGAGGTACCTGCGGGGCAAAGAAGTAGAGAAATATCCACATGGAGTGATGTGGGCAGCTGGGGCAGTGGTGCAAGCCGATTGTAAAGGAAGTTGTACCTGAGGGATGTTGGGATGTAGCTAGCTTAGAGGAGGCCGGCGGGAGGCGGCAACTTCCCACGTCACGGCAGTGAGCAAGGGGCAAAGCCAACCGCACCAGCTTTGTGAGAGAGAACTGTGGGGACCCCTGATCGGGACACGCCGATAGTGGGTTTTCACCGTCAGCGACGGTGGCCGCATCTACAAAAAGCATCCACCCCTTACCCCGGCGGACATGACCCCCCAAGATGTTAGAGATGTGGCCACAATCATTTTGTGCGAGAGAGTGTGAAGAGAGAAACCCCAGCAAGCAACCGTGTAGGCTCCTGGCTATGTATCTATAGTGGAGCGGTTTCTTTTTCTCTCCATATGAATCTATTTATATTGCGTGCGTGCCACTGAAGAAAAAAACTTTATTTCTAAATAATGAGGCACCGTTCATGCGTGGTTCCCGTCCCTCCATTAAGTGCTACTAGACGCGTCAAATTATCACGTGTGTTGCATCATCGTACAGAAATGAGCTCCACCGTCTCACATGTGTGGTTGGGGAAGACGCAGAGAGTGCTACTAGTATGTGCACCTCTTCTCTTCGAACATGGTTATTAAAAGTATAGCCAACTACTCTACCACGCGGTTATTATGGGCAAAGAGTATAGGCAGTAATAATGACTAATGAGCCATCAAATCATGAGGCCCACCTTTCTTTATGTTTAATCAAGGAAGCAGCCATCATTTCTCTCCTCGTTGAATATCCATCCGCTGCTACCTCCACAGATAAATAAAAATCCACTGCTACCTCCACAGCATGGTTAATACGATAGCCATGTCAATCACGACATAGAAATATCATTCACTGATACAATAGGGCTGGCTCTAAGGCTGGTGATTTTTTTTACTTTGTCTCTTTCTCTTTTTGTCTCATTTACTCATTTGACATAGGAGCACGTGTAGAGGATGGTTATTCCTTTCGATGGGACTTCTTCATGGGGTTTAAGACTAAGTAGCTCTGAATATTATTCCCGTTTCCCACCACTCTGAATCGTGCTATCTATGATACTCCCTCCCATTGCAACAATGAGGTCCACTAGGTCTAGCGTGTTCTGTAAGAAGAGGCTGTCACGCAAAACATACATTCTTGTTGCTTCTTCCTCATACACTACATATTACTAGTACTACTACTACTCGTTCTCCTATAAACCTTACACTTGGCATCTCAAAAATATTATAACCTTGCGCTTGGCTCTTCACCTCTTCGAGAAGTCGAGCAATGATGGTACTACAGTATATGGTTCTGGCTATCTGAGACCGAATGAATTGTTGCACGTCCACCATGTGGGTGAGGGGCGAGGGGCGAGGGAGAGTGAGTACTACTATGTCCATTTCCATATGGACTACATACGGAGCCAAATGAGTGAATCTACACTCTAAAATGCATCTACATACATCGGTCTTTGGAGTATGTACTAGTAGTTCATATTGAAATCTGCTAAAAGACATATATTTCAAACAATATGATAATCTCTCTAACCAAGGTAGGGACGAGGAGTATATATACGTCTAACGGAGGGAGTAGTAAAATTTTCTCCTCGTCCTGCGAGACACCGCGCACGTGGGCGAGGGAGCGGGCATAGGCATAGTAAGCAAGCTTATCCTCGTCCTGCGACTCTACGTGCCACCGCACCCGTGGGCGGGGAAAGGGTGTACAAAACAAGCTTCTCCTTGTTCTGCGAGTTGACAAGACACATCAAAAGTAGTACAGAGCATCTCTAGTGTATAGAGCCTTGCCTCTAAGGTAGCCCCCACATGGTTTGCCTCTTTACTTAAATAACACGTCAAGTCGCAATTTGTTTGTTCACCCGCGGTACACGATCCTCCATCAAGTGGAAAACTAGTACATGTCTCAAATTACCACGTGTGTTGCCTTTTCATACATAAATGAGCTCCACCGTGTACCCGCGTGGGTGTGGCTGGGAAAGAGACGGGAGTACATGTGTCGTGCGTGCACCTCTTCTCTTCGTGCATGTCCCCACCTCCGTGGGTGTGTGAGAGAGAGATACAAACCTAGAGAGATGTTGTGTGCATTCATGAGTGCTTTTTTGTTATGGGGGTGATTTCGTGAATGTATTTGTGGGAATATGTGTCGATGATGTCTCAAAAAAATGTGACACATGCAATGTGTGTGAAATAGAGGCATATCTATATCATATATAGAGGGGGCGATCCACAAGAAGAGAGGGAGGGATCATACATATCAATAGATTCGAAGAGAGGATCAAGTGTGTGGGTGCGGGATCGATGAAGAGAGCCATCAGAATTGTGGGTATGCACGTGAAAGATATAGGGCGACTAACCTACCGGAACGTCAGAGGGGAGAGGGCAAGTTTGTGTGTGGCGGGGAGACATGACTAGAGCGCTCGATGTATCGATGTGGGGGAGGCAGAGACCTAACTAGAGAGGTAGATCGACTCTTATATGTGTTGAGAAGGAGAGACCTAGCCATGTCTTGAGGGAGATTGGTCGGCATCCATACATAAGTGAAGGACAGGAAATAGGTTGGGACAGAGAGAGAGAGAGAGAGAGACAGAGAGAGAGAGGAAGTTAGAGTGTCGGAGGGGTGGTACAGCTGCTTCTCAGAGATGGTGGGAGAGGCCTACTAGAGAAACTGAGGGTACAACTGCAATATCAAGAAGAGTGGGGATGTGTTTCTGTGTGTGCGTGTGTGTGATAGATGTTTTAGGAGGCATGCATGGACGATGAAGGGGGGCCATGTGTTCGGTAAGCAGACCTAACTAGATCGGTAGATCAATCGTTGTGTGTCAGAGGAAGGGAGAGACATAACTAATGAGGTAGATCGATTAGCCATGCGGAAAACGAGTTATAAATTACCTAGATAGCTATATGTATAGTGGGAGATTGGTCGGTGTACATCCATTTGTTAGGCAAATAAGGCCCAGAGAGATGGATAGAGAGAGAGATGGAGCTAGGAGGTGGTGCGAGAGGCCTACTAGCTAGATAGGGGGAGGAGTGTGCGACTGTGAGATCGATGAAAAGAGGGGCGAGAGTTTACATGTGTGTGGGACCGTCTGAGAGACACGAGGCATGGACAGAGAAAGGAGGATATGGAAAGTGTTTGTGTATGTGGTAGGTAGACATCGCTAGAGAGGTTTATCGATCGGTGTGTGTCGAAAAGAAGGAGTGGTGGAAACCGTGGGAGAACGACCTAAAGAAAAAAAATGAATGTGCGCGATGGATAGAGTGCTGAGGGAGGGGGCGAGGAGGGCGTGTGCATGCACAAGAGAAAGTTAGGGCAGCTACAAAGGATAGAGGATTGTGTGGGTGTAAGAGACTAACAAAGATCATAATTCGATATGAAAATGGATTCATATATTTGAATAAGAGATCGTAGTGTTATAAACCTATGCATGCATGAATATAGTAGTGATATGTGTGGTGTGGTTTTGGACATGTTATACTATAATGTGATAATGCATGGCATTTGCAACTCATAGCTAAATATCGAACAATCTAAACCATACCATATCGAACAATCTAACATTTTATTTGATTCTATGACAATATGTGGCGTTTTCAGCTCACAACTAAATATCAAACAATCTAAACCATACTACATATTGACCATCTCACATTTTATTTAAATTTATTGATAATGTGTGGCGTTTGCGACTCACGGCTAAATACTTGTAGGCGTAGGGGATGGGGCACCATACACTATGTGATAAACACATTATACATATGAGACATGGTTTAGATTATGAAGATCTAGCTAGATCTTGTAATGTACTGTGATTTGAAATCAACATAAAGTGGATTCAAAAAATCGAGTTTGAGTTCATATAGTACACATAGTTCATATCTAACTCGACAACAATCATGTGGTGTGTTGTGAAGATAATATACAAATGATGGTTGAACTTGGCAATAATCATGATTGTAGATCTTATTAAAATACAGAAATGAATTCAAATGGTTTAACTTGACAACAATCATGATTGTAGATCTTATTCAAATAGAGAAACGAATTCAAAATTAGTTCATATTGAAGCGTGGTATATATGTTTGAAATGCACTAAAATGTTCATTTGAGTAGCAGGTTGCATGCATTATACACGTAGAAAAATATTTTAATTGAACATAACATGGATTCAAAGTTTTGAATGGCATTTGTAGTGCGAATTGATTTGGTACAGTACACAGGACTAGACTCTCTTGTGTGGTGAGAATTGATTTCTTTTTGGGGTTTTCATCGAGGGAAGTGCGAATTGATTTGATATAGTATACACGTTAGGCTTGTCCAGAAATTTCAACCTGCGCCTTGTTATCCCGAAATTTTAAGATATCTCTTTGTCCTGTTGTGCTCCTAAAATTCTCTCCATATCAACCCGCGCCTTGCTATCCCAAAATTACAACGCGCACGAAAACTCCTACCTCCTGCGAAATCCCGAGACGTGAAATTCTCGTGATACCTCTAAACCGAAAGAACCACCTAGTTCAAATCGGTGGGGCTACTTTTGTAACTTACCCCACATTTCATACAAGCGTGTCCCTAAGCCATGGTTCCCCCTCCCATCCCCTCCGCTCCCTATTCATACACCAAGGCCGCGAAAACCCACGAAGCCCCACACCATCATCCGTCTTCCACCCAGACGGAGCCTCTTCCCTGACAACATCATCCACCGCAACATCTCGACGTCCCTCATCCACCACATCGGATGAGGATCCGTTGTCGATCTCATTGTACCGCTGGTTCAGCCACCCCGTCCTCCACCTCCAAGGAGTTGCCCCGATATCCGCCTCGTCTATCGCTCCACCTACATTCCCACAGTGCCATCTTCACCTACACCACCGGAAGAGCGGCACCATCACCGATTCCTGGGATGAAGCTCAGGCCTAATCAACACCACCAGAGGTTCTACAGTAATCGGTGCATTTTCTTCTTGATTCGATTTCACGGTGCTGCCGGCGCTCGGTCAGGAGCCGCCATGGCGCGGCTCTATCTACGACGGCATTGCCGGCTACTTCCTACACGCCATTGATCCCTATGCGGAGACATCCACATTAGTAGGAGCTACAGCTCTTGCTGGCCGTGTTGCTCCTGCTGCTTTGGCCCTTGCTCGTGCTGCTGCTCCGCTCTTGCTCTCGGTCCCCTGCCTCGTCTGCTCTTGCTCTAGCCCCCGCTGCTGCTCTTGCTCTTACTCTTGCTTGCACTGCTGCTCTACTCTTACTCGCGCTTCTGCTGCACGAGCAGCAGCTCTAGCTCTCGCTCGAGTCCCTGCTACTGCTACACGACCAGCTGCCCCCGCTCTCGCACACGCTACTGCTTCGGGCGCTGCTGCTGCTGCAGGACCAGCTGCCCCGGCTACTCTCTGGTAGTACGTTCCCTACTGGAGCGGCTACCGATTTAGATCACTACTCCTCTGCCACTAGTGCTCGAGTGGCCAAAACTATTAGTGCACTGCTTTTCTGCTACTAGTGCGTTCAGTTTCAATACCAAAATTCAGTTTCGACAGTTAAATTCATTTTCGGCAGTTAAGTTCAGAGATGAGCGGCTGATGTATTTTACATATAGCACTTTTTGGTGATGTATTTTATTTACATCATCTATTGCAGATGCTATTAGAACACCACTTTGGGTTGACATTGTCTCTCTTGACCTGCTTCAGCCTCACTATCGTACACCTCACTAGAGCTGCTCCAACGATGAAACCCTCCATCACAGTGGAGCAGTACCCTTGAATCCACCTCCATATGCCTAAGATATTCCCCTCCTCCGACAGCCACATCAGCCCCAGTATCCTCAGCATCCTCAGCTACCAACCCAATGATGTTGGGATCGACATGGCTTTGCCATAGAGGTTGTACACTTGTTGCATTGTTTTTTTACTTTACATGTTATATATATTGTCCACTTAGCACGCGTAGTAATGAGGAATACGATTAGTTTCTCCTATATGACAAGAAGTGGGTACTAGGCAAGTTAGCTATCCGTGATGGACTCTCTCGAAAGCCATCATTATTTATTTCTGTGCGTTGGAGTTGTGCATGTGTAGATGGGCCTGGGAGTTTAGCTAGTAGGGCAGTGGCCTGGGTCCAAAGTATTATTTGTTCCTTTAGTGTCTCTTTCAAAGAAAAATTGTAGGAATTTTAATATCGACTTGGCCCTCCTTTTTAAATTCTTATTCATGAAGAACAAGAATAAGTGATAGTAGCATAATAGCATTATAACTTTACATTTTCTTATGGTTTGACTTAATTTGACCATGCTTCTTTGCATTCCTATGAACCAAACACCCAGATTGACAGAAATCATGTATTTGCAAATGCTCTATTTTGCATGTGCATTCCTATCCTATTCATGTGTATTTCCTATCCCTGCATTGTTACAATCCTCCAATTCAAATGAGCCTTTACAGAATTAGTCCTGTTACAGATAGGTTTCGAAGAAAACCTTGTGTGGTTTGTTCTGCTCCTACCGCGTTGTCGTCCACCCCAGCTCAGTTGCTCCAACGACGGAAGGGTCCAATACAGCAGGGATCCTCCCTCCAGAGTGTCTTTCGCCGCCTCAAATCTTTTTCCATGTCACCGACAGCCACCACAACTGCGTTACCATCATCGACTGAGCAGGTGACCTTGAGGACTACACGGGTCCGCAAGAGAGGTTGCACCCTTTCGTGTCTGCTTACGTTATGCATCGATTAATAGTACCTGCTACTTTATCATCCTCTTCACCTGTTAGACTCCGAGTCAGCTCCAAACTAATGCTCAAACTTAAGTTTTAAAATGGTTCTGGGGTACATATTGGCGCAGCAACGAATATTATCTGTTTACTACCTGGTTAATCTCGGGTGTCTACTATGACTTTCATGTTGGGTGGGAGACAAACAGTAAATGAGACATTATCTGTATTTTTAACGGCAGCTATTATATGCCTACTATCACTGGTTTTTATGTCTATCCACAGGTTGCTACCATCAATCTAGATTTCTGCATGCACTCCTTACATAATCTCACTATGTTCTATTCCTATGCATGTTAGTTATCATACACAATGGTACTGAACATGTAGAGCAAAATATAGGAGCCTTGTGTGGCAATAAAATTTCATGCAGACGTCGCTCCATGGTGGGCGCAAAGGCACCCCCTCCCCCCATTATTGTAATCAAGAGGAAGATAACTGTTCAGAGGGGGATTCAAAGGGAGCAGACCACTCCTATTTACCCCCTAAGGTCTTTGCTCTAACTTGCCATGTTGATGTTTGTCATATCATGCATATGGCGCCTTGCATTGCTTACTTTATACATTAAAAATATCATCGGCTTAGTTTAGACATGCTTCGTGTGAATGACATGTGTTTACTTTCTATATCATATACGTGAATCATGCAATGCCATCTTCTTTAGCCCGGCATCATATATGTGAATTTTGCAATGCCATCCTCCTTAGCTAGTCATCTTATATGTGAATTATATCATGCCATCCTTTTTTTCATTACACAGTACATTTGTCAACAATGTAAGTACATTCAACTACTCTTCCTGTGCATCAGCCATTTGACACGGTGATGGAAAAATCTGGAGTGAAAACAAGGTCTTCAGAGCAGATAATGCTATCTCGCGAAGTGCATATATTGCTGGTTACGGATAGCTCCTCAGAGGAGGATTCAGAGACAGGTGATCAATCCTACCCCCCCCCCTCGAGGTGTATGCTATTAACTTGGCATGGTTATCTTTCTCATATCGTGCATATGGTGTCTTGCCTTGCTATGTCATTTGCTTAGTTTAGACATTATTTGTGTAAATGCCACCTGTTTAGTGTCTAATTACCATATATATGTGAATTATGCAATGTCATCTTATTGCAAAGCATTATTTAAAACAATAATGAGGCTAGCCAACTCACCTTCAAAAGGCTCCCCCAATTGGTTCTTCGTTGGTTGTCCGATCTGCATTCTAACGCACTTGAGCTGTTGGATCTTCACAACAGTCAAATTTGATTTTCACCTCACGGTCATTTCCACTGGCCTATGATGGGTGGGCTCGTTTCGGGTGTTCATTGGCTGGGTCAGCCGTGCCCGCGTGCAGGAGATTTTGGCCAACCCACTCCGCGTGTTCCGCAACCAATCGCACAATCCCTTCCTCGCCTCAGTCTCGTGCCAGCCACCGCCCAAACCCTAGCCCCTGTTTCCCTCGATCCCCACAACCTCTCCCGCCTCCTCCATCCCTCCTCCTCCCATCACCACGTCCTCTACCATGGAGCCTCGCCACCGTGTGTTACTCATCCACCACGCTGCCCTTCCACCTCGCCATCCTTATCCTCTTTGTCTATACGGCCGTCGATGGCGCCTGGTTCCAAATCCGGTGCAGGTTAGCCGAGTCGGCCGATGGTGAGGTGAAGGAGCACGGTAGGTGACCCGTTGTGACGGGATGAGGCTACAGGGAAGAGGGAGGAGGCCGAAGGATGAAGGAGCAGGCCGGCCCTCATAGAGACGGTGCCGTTGTCCAAGGCCATTCACCATCACCGACCTCACTCCTCGTCTCCTATCTCTTCACCACTACATCCATGTGAATTTTTGGAGAATGGTGGCCCGATTTGGTCCCCATGGTAGTATCTTCCCATAGTCTCCCTTATTTGATTTCTATCTTTATGCTTTGATCTGTTGTCTTGACATAAATTGTGAGGTCTATTGTTACACCATGGGGTGTGTAGTGCCAACGGTTTCTTGCTGAGCAGCTGCAGGCCTGCAACATTTATAGAGGAGGATTGTAGGTGTCAATACGATGGAGCATTTTTTTGGTTTTGTAGTTGGAGCATAGACTCATTTCTGCATGAATTTGGGGTATGTTCCTGGTGATCCTATCTTGGATCGGTTCCTTTGTTTGCCTGTTGACCTTCTTTTCCTTCTTCATCAGGTTTTGCTCTCTCCATGTGTGCTGCACATTTCTGCTTTCCCCAGTAGGTATAGTTAGTATGAAATAGGAGTAAGACATCTTGGACTCAGCTATCCATTATTAGAATTTGGTTGCTACTTCTTGCTGATCAGGTGCAATGTATTAATTCAAGTAGTTTGTTATGTACCATTTGTCAAGAGCAATTGGATGTTAATCTTCTATGGGCAGCGGTGGTGCATCAAGGTGCAAGGCAGCAGCGACATGTTCATAGTACGCCAAAGGATGAACTCCTACTTTTTCTGATGCTAGCTCCTTGCTGCAGGTGAGTTGCCACCTTCTCCCCCATATGCTAGCACTGTGCTTTGCAAACTGAATATTTTAGCATATTTTTTATCCAAACATGATGTGATATTTTAGACTTATATGATGATGTGAAGCTCATAGCTATCCTGACCGATAATACTATAGATAACTAAATAACCTCTAGAATGAATTGTGATCCTGATTAGTATATAGACACTGGCCATTCGCCATATTTGTTACAAAAAAGTGATGTGATATGCATATGCATTTGCAACTTTGAGCTTTAAAGAAAAGAGTTGATATGTAACCCTCCCTTTGCTACTGTAAGATAGAAGTAACATCAAAAAGGTCATATTAGATGACAACCGATGTATCTCATTGCTTACAGATATACAAGCTTGCTTACATCTCCCAATATCTCCTCCTGGTCAAGGCAATTGCACATGATGAAGACGCTCATTTTAGATCAGTTCATGGCATATGTGTCTATTTCCTTTAGATGGTTCTTATGTGCGACGATTGGAAAATATAAGGTTTCTCATGTGATATTGCAATCAGGACAAAAACAGAATGATTAATTTTCACAATTTGATACTTCATATTTTCCATAAGTACGACCACCTTTTGCATAGTACCCTTGCATTTGTGTTCTTATCAAATAAGTTTGTTTTTGCAGAATTTGTTCAGGTTTTGTCTCGCTCACACCTCAAGATGCGAGTTTGGGAGTGCGGTGCTGGTATAACTGATATCCCTTTGATCTTCGTTAAATTTTGTAGGATATGCATTGTGATTGAGCATGAGAAATCCTTTCCCTCCCTGCATTATCTTTATATGTTATAAAAATGTTACACATGTTTTGGTCCTCCAAAAGATTATTAACCCATAATGTTAATAACTCTTGTGTATGATGATTGAGTGAGATATCCTTTTATCTCTAGGGATTTCTTTCATGTAGTGGATATACAAAATAAACTATATGATCTAGACTGTAGGAGCAAC
Organism: Triticum aestivum; assembly: GCF_018294505.1. Taxonomy (NCBI): domain Eukaryota; kingdom Viridiplantae; phylum Streptophyta; class Magnoliopsida; order Poales; family Poaceae; genus Triticum; species Triticum aestivum. The sequence goes on along the minus strand of NC_057795.1, from coordinate 369,335,549 downwards.
TGGTGCGTGTGGGACTGGTGCTTTGTAGTTGTTCTTGCAGCTATTCTTGAGGGTCGAGCTGAATGTATCTGAGAAAGGTCTTTCCTTTGTTTTTTTCTTTCGACGGGATAATGACTTGTCATTTCAAAACACTTAGTACGTGATCTATCCATCAAATTATAATATAATAATTCAGCAAAATCTCTTTATTTGAACGAGCAAGAATCTGCGGTGTGCTCCTGAGCTATGTTTCCCTTTTCAAAATGATAGAAAGGCTATCTTAACTAAGTCATTGCATAGAAATTGGTTTTGGATATTAGGCTCATTTCATATCTGCATCACTTATTTGAACGACAATGAACACTCCACAACTAAACTCACATAAGAGGGTTGATAGATGATATCTTGTCTGCTCAGTGATTACCTAGAATACTGGACTTTCCACCAACTTACAAAAATACTTTTTGCAGGTATATTTCCTTTATCACTCCCCCAGCAGACATGAGTTCTCGTGGTGGGGTCATTCATGCCATCATGTTAGGAATTTATCATTGGATTGCATATGAGGTCCTTCTTCAGGTCAGCTACCCTGGGCACTGTTTCCACTTGTTTCTTACTTAAGTTAGCTGTCCATTCTGGATTTAACATGAATATTGCCTTTGTATTCCATATGAAATTCTACTATTTGTTTTAGCTTCTGTAGTTTTCTATTCATTATCCCTAGACATTATCATGTGTCTGTCAATATGCTTCGTGGATGGCAAGGTTTAATATTGCTTGCTTGTCGCCTTCTCTGCCCTCGACATGCGGAAGGCCAATAAAGGCGGGGACAAGTCATGGATCCTGCTGGCGATGGCTACTGGTTGTAGACGAGACTTAAGCAGAGGAATCACAAAAGATGTGCCCCATGAGGCCAGCGACCAAAGGCCCGATTCATTTTCGTTGAAGGTAACCTGGCTGACAATAAATTAGAGTCGCATTGGTACTTGCTGATCTTTTAAAATTTGATTAACTAATTTGGGCTCTAACAGATTCTGTAGCTGTCTGTTGTTTCTTATTTCCAGGTTATGTTTAGCTTGCCCCGTCATCTGGGTGTATGGTTATCCTCACCTCTATATGTGCATGGATGGATGAGCTTCAATCTGACGAGGAGAAAACAATCTTGAGTTTTAATCAGAACAGGTGAAGGACAACCATGTAAAAGGTAGAGATGTTTCAGCATATATCATCACCTAAATTTGTACTAATAATCCGGCCGAATAACCCAACAACCATTCTTTAAAGACTACTCCTGTATATAAGACATTTTTAGAGATTTCAATAGGGAATGCATATGGAGCAAAATGAGTGAATCTACACTCTAAAATACGTCTATATACATCCGTATGTACTATGTAGTTCGTATTGATATCTCTAAAAGGCCTTATATTTAGAAACCGAGAGAGTACATCATAAACTTTATGCAACAGTAGCTAAATGAAACCTGAATACCTTTTTCCTTCAGTGTATCAATAACTACAACTCAGCAGCAAATCTTGGCATTCCTTCAAATTGTGCACCTCCATTGTTGTTTATCTTCCCACCATCTGTGAAGATATTGATGAACTCTAGGTTGTGTCGTTTTCCAACCTCTCCAAGTCATTTGGATGTTCACTCAAATTAATGAGAGGCTGAATTGTTCAGTTAGACACTGAACTGTTTGTTCCTGGTGATAAGTTATGAGGAATTTTCTAAAAGGTTTGCAAAATTTTCGGACTGATGTGTCCAAATTGATGTAAGTAGTTCAGTTTCTCAAGGTGTGTGTAAATACTGAATCTTAATCTAAACCTTGCTTTTATCATTGTTCTGCTAAAGTTAAAAGTTCACAAAACTAATTACTAGAACTAGATGGCTACGCCCATCTGTTTGGCTTGCAACATCTTGCAGTTTCTTATACAATAATGTGGTCTGCTGTAACCATGATGATGGCATACATGATATATATCTGGGCTATTCGGTTACGTGTAACAGAATATTATTCTGTTACCCTTTTTGAACTGACGGTTTCAGGTGGTTGTACTGATGTTTTTGAAGCGGTTGAACTGATGCTTTCAGTTGTGTTTAAAAGATCGTCTTCTTTAGTTCAAAAACTTTTTGTAATTTTTTTGTCGGAACGGGGTATGTAATATATCGTTGGAAAGCTCTTGACAACCATATTTCAAGTATATTGAACGTTTTTGCAAAATCATTATGGTTTAAGAGCAGTTTTGAAAAAACCGTTTTTTTCAAAACCAAAAACGTGAATCATATTTTGGACTCAACTTTCAAACGGTTTGTCCGAATTGAGCAAATAAGATGGCGTTGGAAAGCTGGTGAAAATCCGCATCTTCCATATATGTATTGTTTTTTCTAATTCTATATAATTTAAAAGTAATTTGAAAAACGGTGAAATTCTGGGCAAAACGTATTTTCGTGATTTTTTGCAAACGGTTTGTCGGATTGACGCAAATGATACGGCGTTGGAAAGCTATAGAAAATGTGCAACTTTTTCGTATAGAAATGCTTTTCTAATTTCTTACGGTTTAAAAACGAATTCGAATACGGTCAAATTTGATTTTAAACGCGATTTTTTTAAAAAGTTTGTCGAAATATGGAAAATAGTATACCGTTGGATAGCTATCGAAAATTCGGAACTTAGTCATGTTGAACGTTTTCTCTACTTCGCAACTGTTTAAGAGTAATTTTGAATACGACATGACGGATCCTGCTGTTTTCTCGTTTGAAAAACAGAGTAGTCGTACTGATATATGTGTATGTTTGTACTGAGCTATTTTTTGTAGAGTAATTTTGAATGGTTCTGAAAAATGGTACTTGTACTGATGCTTGCATGGGTTTGTACTAAGCGTGTTTTCACTAACTAGAATTTCCTATGTTTTTTGGGTAATATTTTTCTCGTAAGTTTTCAACGGTTTATTATATCATCGCTCATGTACTTGTATGGTTTGTATCATCGAACTGAATGATATTTTATTCAAAAAGAAAATGTGTTTTTATTGAACTCAACATTTTTTTAACAACGATGTTCTGAACTTCTCTCATTTTACGACTTGTACTGAGGTACTTACTAAGCAAGATTTTCATGGGGTTTCTTTTTTGCTTGAATTTTTACAATTTGAATTTCTGCCATTTCTTTTATTCCAAACGGACCACCGTTTTTAACTCGTACTGAGGTACTTACTACGCCCGAACTGGGGTAGCTGTCGCGTGTCTCGGCGAGGAAGAAGACGAAGCTCGAGGGCGAGACTGGATTCGGCCGGCGGCTGGTCCGGTCGGTAGGATGCTGCGAAAGGTGGGGGTGACAGGCGCAGGGCGGCGGGGCTCAGAGTGGCGGCGCACGGCGGAGGGGACCGGGGTGGCGGCGCGGGGCGGGGATGGCGGTGCGCGGCGGCGGAGCGAGGCTGGGATTGCGCACGACAGCCGCCGGAGGCGGGGACGGGCCGCGGCAGCCGCGGGAGGTCGGGACGGGCCGGCGAGCTCGTCGCATGGGAGGCACGCGGGGAGGATCCGGCACCCGTCGATGGGGAGGTGCGCGGGAAGAGGCCGGCACCTGTCGGAGGGAAGGCGCGTGGGGAGGGGCCGGCGAGCCCGTCGGCGGGGAGGCATGCAGACGGCAGGCCGACGGCAGCACGTGGGTCGGAGGAGCGACCCTGCACGGCGCCGCGGGCTCCCTCGCTCCGGCTGCCGCCGTCGCTCGCTCGCCCGCGACGGCTGCCTCCGGCGGTAGGAGGCGGGCTAGGTTGGGGACGGGTCAGGGAGTTTCTCCTGTGTCCTGCGCGTCGCGCCCTTATAGGGACCGAGGGTAACAGAATAATATTCTGTTACTGGTAACAGAATAGTCCAGCCATATATATATATATATATATATATATATATATAGCTGGTCTATTCGGCTAATATTAGCAGAATAGTTATTCTCATAACACTTCGGCACTGCATGCTTAACATAAGTGCACTGCATCATTTTGACGACGAGCACACTGCAATATAGACTAGTGAACTTCGCGTCAAAAAAAATTGCATTCAGTGTTTTTCTGGTACTGTTTTTGCTCTAGTTTTTTAACCGTTTATCGGAACGAGGCGTATAATATACCGTTGGAAAGCTATGGATTAAGCGCAACTTCGCCATGTTGAAGACTTTTCAAGATTCCTTGCGGTTTAAGAGCAGTTTCAAAAATGGCGCGGCGGACGGCGAGTGGCAGCGAGCGTATTTTCATGATTTTTTCTAAACCGTTCATCGGAATAAAGCAAATGATACGCCGCTGGAAAGATATGATCGAGGTGCATATTTTTCACACCTATTATTTTCTGTAATTCGTTGCGGTTTAAGAGCAGTCTCAAATTTGCTAAATCGCGGAATTCTGTTTTTATGAATTTTCAGCAATTTTCGTACTGTTTTCGCTCCAGTTTTTGAATCATTTATCGAAACGAGGCGTGTGATACGCCGTTGGAAAGCTACGAACGAGGCACAACTTTCATATGTTGGAATGTTTTTGAGAATCCTTATGGTTTTTAGTTAATTTTGAAAATCATACGGCTGATGACGAGAGGCAGCGGCCGTTTTTTGTGAAATTTTCACAAACCGCTGTTCGAAATGATTCAAACAATACGCCTTTGGAAAGATATCGATGAGGCGCAACTTTTTCATGTAGAACACTCTCCCTAATTCTTTACGGTTTAAGAGGAATTTCAAATTTACCGAAATGCGGACACTCTGTTTTTCGCGACACCCAAATCGACGTGGTTACTTCATCCGACTGAAAACCGCACTGCAACGGGATGAAAAAACCGCACTGCATCAGACGGGTAATAGAACTGCATGGTTTCTTTTATTCAAACGTATTTTTTCAAGGACGAGAAAGTAGAGTGCACTTCACATCGGGTGTAAATGAACCACAACACTATCAAGAAGTGAACCGCATTAATTTTTTCGCTTCCGTGACAATTTTTTTGCACTTACGGGATGAACAACATCATACGGCCGACCGCACTGCTTCAGAATGAAAACTGCACTGCATCAGACGGGCAAGCGACCTGCATAATTTCTTTTGCCGGGCGTTATTTTTCTCATACGAGTTTTTGTTGTCTTTTTTAATACGTTTTTTTATGAACGAGAGTGGACCGCAGTGAGGAGACAAGTGAACCGCGACATATATCAAAGTGAGCAACATCACTCTCCAAAGTGAGCCGCATTATTTTTTGCTAGTGAACTTCAATACCATTTATTTCAATCATCCCACAAAAGAAACAATTTGCACTAGAAAAAGAAGTGAACCTCTTATGGGAATTTCTTTGCTCTTCTTTTTATGAAGCGAACCTAGCACTTGGGATAACACACAAAGATCACGCAACACAACAAAAGAAATATAAAAATAACATGTATCTGGTGGCTACTAAACTGCACACTCCTAGCTGCAAAACCATGACTATCACTGATGAGCTGCACGGGGTCGCCATCTGTACTGCTTTGTCGAGGGTGCCTGGGACCTCATCGGGCATAATCTGTACTGCTTCCCACAACAACATGTAAACCGAACCTCAAGAGCAAACAATAGAGGACCACATTGCACTTTTCACTTTTTTCTTAAAAAAAGCAACAAAGGCAGTAGACTGCAGGTGCACACGGCAAATCTCATCACCGCGGGGATGCGCCATGGAGGAGAGCACCTTCTACCGTCCACTCCTCGGCAGTAAGTCAATGCAGTGCACTACATGAGCAATGTTGCGGCACAAGAAAAGTTGGTCAGCATACACATCATCAATCATATCTGAGAAACAGAGAAGGCAAGAAAAAGTGAGAGAAATTGGGAGAACCTGGGCGCTAGGAATGGCCCTTGGCATCCTCAGGCCAGAGCATGAGCTCGGTGACGCAGGAGCCGTCATCCACGAGCAGCCTCCCTATAACGCCCCGGATACACCCGCCGGTGGTCGTTACTCCTGGCGGGATCTAGACTGGCCCCACAGACCAATACTAGTCTTTTCTGCGCACTTTGTCCTCACTCGTGTACACCCGGGAGCAACTTCCCGGTCAGTCACCCATCCTGAAACTACTCCAAGCTGAGCACACTTAACTTTGGAGTTCTGTCCGAATGGGCTCCTGAAAAGAAGGAATTCCTTATTGATATGAGTAGTCTATCATCTCTAATAAGCCAGGCTATCACATACACCCCCACTCAGAGGAACCGACGTCCTCGTTGGGCCACAGGAACGTTCCTCTTGGCACATACGTCTGTGCTTCCAGTCCGGCACATGTGCCATGCCGTGTGCCACGACGGGTCACAAACGTCATGCACAACATGACCGCGCACCTGTCCGCAACCATCCGTGTAACTGCGAGGGTCGTCTCTGATACCAACTTGTAACGCCCCGGACACACCCGCCGGTGGTCGTTACTCCTGGCGGGATCTAGACTGGCCCCACAGACCAATACTAGTCTTTTCTGCGCACTTTGTCCTCACTCATGCGCACTCAGGAGCAACTTCCCGGTCAGTCACCCATCCTGAAACTACTCCAAGCTGAGCACACTTAACTTTGGAGTTCTATCTGAATGGGCTCCCGGAAAAGAAGGAATTCCTTATTGATATGAGTAGTCTATCATCCCTAATAAGCCAGGCTATCACACTCCCGTCACCCATGTTGTGGTCCGCACGCACCACCACGCCCTGCCTGCCGCAGCGAGCACAAAAGTGTACTACACGGGGATTTGATGATCGCCGCATGTGCCTGCTTTGTGGACTGCTCCAGCAAAGCGACAAAACTCCTGGAGAGGAAGACCCAGCCGACCTGCATTAGGGGAGGAGCCTGGATTGCTTGCCGCCAATGGAGAATCATAGGGAGAGGAGCAGAGGAGGGAGGAGGAAAGGAGGAGGCCAGGGCGTCCCTCGATCGAGGCAACAGGGGGTCGAGGGGCCTGGAGCTGCAATCCCATCATACACGAACTACACGACCTCGCCGGGCGTACTGCACGGGCCAAAGAAGTGAGAGGGAAGGGAGCCTGCACCAGAGAGGAGGCTGCTCCTGCAAGAAAAGTGTACTGCTGGGCAGCGTAGATGTGGGAACCGCCGGAGTTGGAGCGGGACCTTGGCCCGAAGCTGCTGCCACGGTGGTGCCCCCGACCCTTCTGCCCAAACGGGCGTCCTTGTGGCTGTCCTCGAGCAGGGGTGGATCCAGCCAAGAGGGAGAGGGAGAGGACGACCCGGGATCCGACGGTGCTGCCACGGTCGAAGGCCATCGGGCGGGGTCGATCCAATGAAGATCCGGTGGTGGTCAGGATGGGACCACAATGGATTCGATGGGGAGGGTGCGGTAGCGCACTACCATGGGGAGCCCTGGCCGCGCATGGAGAAGAAGGTGGCTCGGGGGCGCCCTGGCCATGCGGGGAGCGGCGGCACGGCAGCAGCCTGGGAGTGGTGCTCCGGCGGCGACGTTTTGCAGAAGGTGGATAGGGGGTGGGCAGGGCCAGAACCGCCAGGATCCGTCGCCACGTAGGTGCGGCGGGCGGGGAGGGCTGGCCGTGGTGGGGTGTGCTGGTCATCGCGAGGAAGGTGGGGGTGGTGGGGGAGGATTTGGCTGGACTGGGAGCGAGGTGGGCACGGGGCAGCGAGGGATTGGAGATGGCCGGGGCCGGGAGGGACGTCGGGGTGGCGGAGGGGAGTGGGGAAGAAGGTGGAGGTGGAGCGGCGTGGGGATCTGGCAGGGGAGGTGGGGGGCACGGGGAAGAAGGTGGAGTAGGTGTGGGCAACTGTTTTTTCGATGCAGTGTTATCAGAATAAGCCTAGTGTTAGCAGAATAAGGTCTTAAGGGGTGTTATCATAATAGACCCACCCTGCCCCGGATTTTTTTAGTGCTCAAACATTTTTCTTAGTTTGTTTTTGTACTAAGAAATATTTTTTCCAGCCATTTTTTTCTAAATCCTATCAGCATATTACCTGATATGGCCTTTAAAGTTTCTGTTCTATAACGAGCTCACTGATCAACTTGAGTAAGGTATAGTTTTATTCTATTCTGTTGTGGTTATTCTAGAGAAGTTTAGAGCTCCACAACCTTTTGAAGACTTGATTTATAGTAGCATAGATGAAGCAATCAATCAGCTAAGATGCATCACATGATCTTTTTCTCGTGACGTTGATGGGTCATAGATCAGCTTATCAATGAAGTCTTATCATTGTTGAGAAGGTGGCACAAGAAAACTCAAACGCAGTGCGATTAGCCAAGGAAAGAAGCTAAGAAGCATCAGGAAGGACTTTTAGGATGGTAGCGCGGTCAAATGCATCCTAGGATAGGTCCTTTAAGAATTATAGTGTGTTTTGCTCCTTTTTTGTTTACATTAGCCACAGATGTTAGCCTCAATTTATTATTATCCTTCTTATTATAGCAAGTGCAGAACTGAGATTTATCCAGGTTGTGAGAGTTGATGATTCTATTAAAAGTCTTTGCTGCCTACACCATTTGTCTCTGTAAATAGCATAACTAAGACCATATGGTTTCCAATGTGATTAAGATCTAAATTCTTGCGAGATGTAGTTTCTAAAGTAGAGTTGTTAAAAAATTGAAATACATCCTCAACTGGTCTACATCTTATACAAATATGTTTTTTTCAAGCTCAGATTTCTCAGCATGATAACCATATTTTCAACTAAAAAATGCTTCCTTAACTAATCTATACATGTTATACAAATATGATTTATTTTTTATCTTAGATTTTGAGCATGATAACCATGTTTTCAATATAGCATGATTTAACACATAGGCTTTCTACTATCAATATCGAATATGTCCATGCAAAATGAAACTATTTTCATCAATAACATGGCTTTAGCAGGTCTCTGCGCCATTTGGCGCAACTGGTCAACTAGTATATGTGAATTATGCAATGCTATCTTGTTGCAAGGCATTATGTATGTGAATTATGCAATGCTATGTTGTTTAGCCAAGCATCATACTCCCTCCGTCCAAAAATACTTGTCATCAAAACGGACAAAAAAGATGTACCTTGAATTAAAACACATCTAGATACACCTCCTTTTATTCATTTTGATGACAAGTATTTCCGGACGGAGGGAGTATATGTGAATCATATCATGCCATCCTTTTTTATCATGTATTCCAGACATCATATTAGTTATATCATCTCATCATATTTCCATAGCCATCATATTTTGAATTTTGTCATTCTATCAGTGAATTATATCATGCCATCTGGTTAGACGACATGCATGTGAATTATAGCATGACAACCACTTTAATAGACACATCATATAGTTATATCATGCCATCTTGTTTACATAGTCATCATATTTTGAATTATGTCTTTCTATCTTGTTTAGTTAGCCATCATATATGTGAAGTTGTGTCATGCTATCCTGTTTAGTTAGGCATCATATATTTGAAATTGTGTCATGCTATGCTGTTTGATTAGACAACATAAAGTGAATTATTGCATGGCCTCTTTTATTCGCCACTATCCATTGCACTGGTCTATCATACAATGTATGTACATTCAATTACTTTTATTGTTTATCAGCCATTTTAATTGGAGGGGGTGATGGCAGTATATAAGGGAGTAAAAACACGGTCTTCAGAAAAGATAGTGCTACCCGTTGATGCAGATAGAACTACAGTTGTACTTGCCCAACAACCAGCCCCACCACACATAATCCAGACTCTTGCAGATTGTACCCCTACCCAGCTCGATGGACAACCACCTACACCTCTTCTAACCCCAATCCCAGCAGATAGTAACCAATTTCTAGTTGACACAGCATCGTCTCCACCACAGAGCACCCAAACACGAGCACTTAATAAGGCAACTGCAGTGCCCAAAGCATGAGGACCACCACTCTGAACCCCAACTCAACGCTTAAAGCAGAAGAAGAATTGTTCTCAGGTCAGGTTCCGTAGCTATGGTTCATAGTCCTTTGCTCTTGCATCACTATATTTACTTATACCAACTAATTTCAAATTTGAAGGATGCAATTGAAACTCCAATGGTGCAACAGGTATGTTTTAAACCTGTTTATTTAACTAGTTTGTTGTTGTAACTTGCTCTATGTTGATTTCAGTTTCAATTGAATAAACAATCATGTTCTCATGTCATGTTGTGTGGTTTCCCGCACTTATATTCTGTCTATGCTGCTTTGTCTTAAACATATATGATTCGAACTGTCTCTATCTTGATTTGACAACATATACTAGAATAATATAGACCATACAGTGACCATAGTACATAGATATATGTTTGTTTCATGTTGTTATCCTATCCACCTTACTGCTGAACTCGTTTACCAAAATGAGATTCATATACAACATGGTAAACCTGTGATGTGTCTGCTTGTTTCTCTTTTAGAATGCGGAAAAAATATTGGAGAAGAGTACCCCGTTATGCAGTGGTAAAAGCATCTCCAATAGATGGTCCAAAATTTGTCGGTCCAAAACCGAAGATGTAAAATTTGGACCGCCAAAAAGTGTGTTTTGGAGCTCCGGAAAAAGCTCAACTCCAACAGATGGCCCAAATTGATGGTCCAAAAGAGCAACTCCAATATATGGTCCAAAATGAAGATGTAAGTTTCTTAAAACGAGAAACTACTAGTCCATTCAACATAGGTCAAACATCAAATTCAACATAGTTTCATGCATGAACTTCAACTACTACTTATTCAAACTATTAGATAAACTACTCCTCATTGTCGGAGCTGCGGAACTGCGCCCAGAACTCCTCCTTCTCTGGGTCGTCGCACCCCTCCTGCTCATACTCCGAGAAGTCTGCCCAGTCCTCCTCGGAAGAGGACTCGATGGGGATCACCATCGAGGGACCGGCCTTGTCCTCCTTCTTCTTATGCTCCACCTCACGCTTCCAGTAGTACTCCAGCTCGGCATGGACGTACTCTGGATGCTCCTGAGCAAACCTCACCATCGCCTCCTCATCGGTATCGCCGGCATTGACGACAACCGACGGCTTCTTCGTCGTCGTCTTCTTCGTCGTGATCTTCTTCATCTTGATGCCCTGCAGCACAAGCATTTCCGCTTCTGCCCGACTCTCGATATCTAGGAAGTTGAGGTGCTCCCGAGGCCTCTCAGCATGCCACACCGCCATGTCGTAGGCACGCGCGGCCTCGTGGGCGGAGGGGTACGTGCCGATCCACCAACGCCTCCCTGCGTCAGAGAACTCCACTCCCTAGTTACCGAAGGGCTTCTGCCTCACGCCGAAGTAGCCGGCTTGCCCTTCAACGTCTTCTTCGGCACCATCGGAGAGCGGTGAGAGTGATGGAGCAGCGGCAGCATGCGGCCGGGCCGGTGGCGGACGGAGCTGGGCGGGTGGAGCTGAGGGGCGGTGGCGGACGGAGCCGGGCGGGGCGGAGATGAGGGGCGGTGGTGGACGGAGCAGGGCGGGGCGATGGCGGATGCCGGGTGGGGCGGAGCTGCGGCGTGGTGGCAGATGGACCCGGGGCGGGTCGAAGCTACGTTGGGCAGGCCGGGGCCAGGCGGAGTTGCGGCGGACGAGGCGGGGTGCACAGGGCGGCAGCATGCGCTGCGGCCGTGGCCGGATCTGCGGCGGGCAGGCAGCGGTGCGGTGTGGAATCAACGGCGGGGGTGGGGCGGGGCCGGATCTGACGCGGGCAGCAAGCGGCGGGGTGGCAGCGGGTTGTGGGGGCGGCGGGCGGCGGCGGACGGGCGGGAGGTCGCGGGCGGGCGGGCGGGAAAGGAAAGGAAGTGGTGATTGGGCGTTCGCGGGCGGCGACTGGTTTTGGACCAGATGCACCTCGTGATGTTAATTTACACCGCGAGGTGTTGTATTTTACATCACGAGGAGGCCGCGGTCCAATTTTTTTTTTACAAATGGACCGTCTGTTGGAGCTGCGTTTTTGGCCTCAGATGGTCCAAAAGTTAGTTACTTTTACATTTGGACCATCTATTGGAAATGCTCTAAAGGAAGTAATGCAGATAAGGTTCAAGATAGTGAGACATCCCCGTTGGTCTCCAAGAAAGCTGATAAAAACTATCTTGAAGATAGTGAGACAACCTCAAAGTCATGTCTTGATGTTGTGTTCGAGTTACTGGCCACTACTGCTGCCACAAGCTCTTTGAACTATTTGCCTGAATCAGTTCGGCTTCTTGAGTCTCAACTTCAAGTTGAAAGACATCGATCAGATGTGCTGCGACAAGAAGCCGAAGGACTGAGGAAGTCCCTACAGAATTCAGATGCATACTTTCTGGTGCAATAGCAAGCACTGGATGATTTAAGCGCCAAACAAGAGAAAGTTAAGAAGCTTGTTAAGAATCTTGCAACGGATTGGGTACCCGAGATATTGTTACTTGAGCTCTTCTGAAGTGGTTTCAGTTCTGGACTTGTTTTGTTGCGACATTTATTTGCACTGTTCACCAACTTTGACAACCAGTGTATGTGATATGCTGCTTTGTTTCCTATATTTGCACTGGTGGCAATCTTTGATGCCCAGTGGATGTAATATGTGTAATAGCCGTAATAGCCTAGCATTAGTTGCTTGCTTATTTATTTCTTTATTTTATTGTTTAGTTGCTTGCTTGTAGTCACTATGTCTTTTTCCGCGTTTTTCTAGTGGCCACAATAACCTATTTTTTTATAACTAGGCCACAATAACCATGGGAAACATACGGACCATTGTAACCATGGTCATGCTACCTGTTGTAGTGACCATGGGACTCCTATGGGCCGTAGAATCCATGGGCTTCAATGGGTCGTATAATCAATGGGCCTTCTACGGGCTGCATGATCGATTAGCCAAACATGGGTTGTACTATAAGGTTCTGCAAAATGGATCGTAAACGGGCTAGAGAGGAAATTGTTCGTTTATGGCCCAACCATAACGGGTCGTTAATCAGCCGAATGTATAACGGGCTTAATTCTATCGACAGGCATCACGGGTCATTAATGGGCCATATTTGATGATGCTATGGAAATAGCCCAACGGGTTAACGGGCCGACTATAACCACGAGCTGAATTTGGCCCACAAGCGGAACAGGCCACTAATGGACCATAAGTAACCGAATGCTGGAAATGAGCCCAAGAATAAATGGGCCCTTAGGAGGCCGAAAGGTAACACGGGCTGCAAACGGCCTAACGAAATAATGGGACATTAATGGATGTATAGAGATACACTATTCATAGTAGGCCAGTTTCAGCACGGGCCTTTAATGGCCCAGAGTTACGATGGGCCTTGTTGGTGTCAAAACCGGCAGACCTCGGGTAGGGGGCCCCAAGCTGTATGTCTAAGGATCGATGGTAACAAGGGACCATAGGGACACGATGGTTACCCAAGTTCGGGCCCTCTTAAAGGAGGTAAAACCCTGCGTCATGCTTGATTGTATTCGGTGTGTATAAGGGTTACAAGATTTGATCTACCTCGAGATCGTAATGGCTAAACCCTAGATGTCCAGCCTATGATTCTTCTCCCTTTCTATGGACCTAACCCTCTGGTTTATATACACACCGGAGGGGCCTAGGGTCGTACAGAGTCGGTTTGCAAAGGAAGGAAATAGTACATCTGAACACCAAACTTGCTATCCACGCAGATAGGTGTCCTACCCAGACACGGGGGATAATCTTCTACTTTGTCTTCACGGCCCATCAATCTGGCCCATATTGAACAGACGGATACCCGAGGACCCCCTAATCCAGGACTTCCTCGATAGCCCCTGAACCAGTCTTCGATGACGATGTGTTAGGCACGCGGATTGTCTTCGGCATTGCAAGGAGGGTTCCTCCTCCTGAATATTTTAATTAGGCCTCATGCATGAAGGGATTGTGTCCGGTTATACATAGTTAATACAACCCTTAGCCACAAAGGCAAGGCGTCCAAATAGAAACAGTGCCTTTACTGACAACTCTTCTGACGAAGCGTCACACTTGACTTTTCAACACTTCAAACTATTTTCACGCCTCTCATTTCGTGTTTTGAGGCCTAGCCTCCATTGGCACGTCTTGTCTAAATAGAGATCATGCCCGCCCATTACGGGATTCTCATCAATATGATTTGGGTAATCCAACCGCACCTTATGCATGATCTCGTTCGGAACAGGTGAGTTTTATGGCTTGAGAGGGGGATGCTTGGCATTTTCACCGCATAAAAGGGTAAAGACCCCCCCCCTTTTTTTTTCTTCACGCCTTCCTCTAGCTTCTGTCTCCCAATCTCCAAGCTTCAGCGCCCACAACTCCGACCTCCTTCACCACCGCCACCCTTCCCAGCAATGGCCTGGTCTGGCTCCAAGGGCAAGTGGGAGGTCTCCACCGTCACTGAAAGGACATCAAGGATCTCCGGAGCACGGTCTATCTATCTGCGGACATCGCGCATAGGCTTCCAGATAAAGACCAGGTCATTCCTAATCCAGAGCCTGGTGAGAGGGTTGTGTTCATCCCCCATTTCCTTCGGGGGCTAGGATTTCCCCTCCACCACTTCGTCCGGGGTCTTATGTTCTTCTACGGGCTAGATTTCCATGATCTAGCCCCAAATTCCTTCCTCTCTGTATTGGCTTTTATAGTCGTGTGTGAGGCTCTCCTCCACATCCCCCCACACTTCGACATATGGCTCAAAGTCTTCAATCTGAAGTCGAAGGTGGTCGATGGACAGCATGCGGATTGCGGCGGAGCTATGTAAGCAAGCTCCCTAGCGCAATCTAGCCTAAAGGGGCATTCGTAGAAACAGTCAAGGTATGGCAGCAGGAGTGGTTCTATATCACCGAACCCTGTGACGCCTCCTGGGCGGCCACACCTGATTTCAGATCCGGACTCCCCATGAGATTCACTTCATGGACCGCCAAGGGCCTTGATTGGGGGTCCAAATCGGAGGTGAAGATGCTCCAGAAGTGCATCTATGACATGTTGGGTGAGAACACCGGTCTAACAAGCGTGATTCAAGTGATGCTCTTCCGCCGCATCCTTTCCTGCCAACTCCGGGTCTGTCCCATGTGGGAGTTCAATCCGGAGGAGCCACGGACCCTGAAGCGCTTCTTCGGCACCACACACGAAGATATATGGAAGCAGCTCTTCAAGGCTCAGAAAAGGTGTCCGAAGACGACCGAGGACATCGGAATCTACACCAAGAACCCGGCCACGGTGGTAAGCATAATATTTCCGAAGACCTATCTAGTCAATATTTCAGATGTAATAGAAATCACATTGCTTGCTTTCCTTATAGGCTTGGACGGCAAAGGCGGAGCGGATCAACTCTCCGGCACCACTGCCTGAGAACCCGGCCACACCCTAGCTAACGGAGATGCTGGTCTTGGTGCCTTATCAGACGCCGGAGAAGAAAACCAAGGGGGAAGGGCAAGGAGACTAAGGGCAGCCCCTGCCCCAAGGGTCCTTCGGAAACAGTGTTCGAAGAGACCGAAGCCCTCTCCTCCCACGAGGGAGACGAGGAGGAAGAGGAGGAGGTAGAAAGCAACTCCCCCCAAAAAGGGAGGAAGAAGAAGAAGAAGAAGAAGAAGAAGAAGAAGAAGAAGAAGAAGAAGAAGAAGAAGAAGAAGAAGAAGAAGAAGAAGAAGAAGAAGAAGAAGAAGAAGAAGAAGGCCTCCGATGACACGGAGGAGGAGGTGCCCAAGAGGAGAAAGCTAGCCCTCCCGGACAATTCGGACTCAGGGTCTGAAGCAGTCCCCAAGAGACAACCCACGGCAAAGCCCCTGTGTCGGTGTCAAAACCGGTGGATCTCGGGTAGGGGGTCCCGAACTGTGCGTCTAGGCGGATGGTAACAGGAGACGAGGGACACGATGTTTTTACCCAGGTTCGGGCCCTCTTGATGGAGGTAAAACCCTACGTCCTGCTTGATTAATATTGATGATGTGGGTTACAAGAGTAGATCTACCACGAGATCAAGGAGGCTAAACCCTAGAAGCTAGCCTATGGTATGATTGTTGTTCATCCTATTGACTAAGGCCATCCGGTTTATATAGACATCGGAGAGGGCTAGGGTTACACAGAGTTGGTTACAAAGGTAGGAGATCTACATATCCGTATCGCCAAGCTTGCCTTCCACGCCAAGGAAAGTCCCATCCGGACACGGGACGAAGTCTTCAATCTTGTATCTTCATAGTCTTGGAGTCCGGCCGATGATGGTAGTTCGGCTATCCGGACACCCCCTAGTCCGGGACTCCCTCAGTAGCCCCCGAACCAGGCTTCAATAATGAC
The DNA here is from genome assembly GCF_018294505.1 of Triticum aestivum. Lineage (NCBI taxonomy): Eukaryota > Viridiplantae > Streptophyta > Magnoliopsida > Poales > Poaceae > Triticum > Triticum aestivum. The sequence continues at coordinate 369,319,374 of NC_057795.1, read as the reverse complement.
GAATCCGGCGCGTATGTTGTCTTCGGCGTTTGCAAGGTGGGTTCTTCTTCATGCTCCATGTGTTTGCCGGATAGTGTCCGGTTGCTTCATAAATGCTGCGCTCCTTGGCTTCCGCGTCCAATAATGGTCTTCTTCCACGCGTCGCACGAATGCGAAAAGCCAGGGTATTTTTATGTTTTACCCCCTAGCTGCGCAAATAAGCTGCCTATAAGAGAGGCGAGGATCCAGATCCAAATCACATCATCCTCCTTCCGCAAGCACTCATCGAGGCGCATCTGACACCAAACCCATTCCAACATGGACAGTCGACGCGGCTCCTCTTCTCGCGCTCCCAGCCCTAAGCCAGGAGATTGGAGGAGATGCTCAGTCCCGCACAGCGAGTTAGTGACGCTCCAAGCAGAGGGATATCTTCCCCCGGCCTTCATGGTTCCGGTTCGAGCCGGACTGGCCACCTACAAAGGTGGGAAGCAGGCGGAGAGCGCCCCCAATCCCTCCAAAGGAGAGCGGGTGTGCTTCGTCTCCTACTTAATAAGGGGACTCGGATTTCCTATACATCCGTTTCTCCGGGGGCTCCTGGAGTTCTACGGACTCCAGCTTCATCACCTTACACCTGCCTCCATTTTGCACATCGCGGGCTTCGTAGCTCTGTGTGAGCTGTTCTTGGGCATTGAGCCCCATTTTGCGCTGTGGAAGAGGCTGTTTTGCCTCGTACCCCGCTCTCACGAGGGGTCGATATATCAAGTGGGCGGAGCCGAAATATGGCGCATCGCCGGGACCGGATACCTGTCCGGGACCCCGAAGAAGGCGTCCGAAGATTGGCCTTCGGAGTGGTTTTATATGGAGGACGCTCCGCTGCCGGATCCAGTCCGGATCGGCCTTCCGGAGTTCAGCAACGCTCCCCTGAAGAAACGCCTAAGTTGGCGCCCACGGAGCCCTCGACGAGAAGATGATAGTAGCGTCCATTACTTGATGGGCCGGATACGGCTGCTAGCCCATTCCGGATTAACCATGATCGGAGTCATGGCCACATGCATTATGCGTGGGGTGCAGCCGCTCCAATATAGGGGCCACCCCATGTGGGACTTCAACGGAGACGACGACGCCACCCGTCACGGCCGCAAGGGACCTGGCTCGGCCGACGATCTGGTGAAGATCCTGTCCGGCTTGTACAAGGGGGAGAAGGAGGACTTCCTCCGCACGAATCCTCTGAACGGATTTTCCATGAACAACCCTCGGAGCTGGGTAAGCGGTCGCATGCATATCTGAACCGTGCCTTTAAAGGCAATTGTCTTATTGTATGATTTTGACACAGGAACTGCGTCGGGATGTGGAGGGCATAAAAAGCCCAGCCCCACAACCCGAAGACCCAGAAAGGTCCCTTGATCCGGCCTCCGAAGAGGATCCGGACTTAGCGGTGGAACTGATCGACGGGGTGTACCACCAGCTCAGCATAGATAATGCTTTAGTCGCCATTATGGCTGACTACCCCGGTTTGTGTCCGGCTTCCCCGGTGAGTACGACCGAAGTCCTGGCGCCGTTACTTCTTTAATGCTTAGTTCTGACCACCGTGCACCAATGGTGTTCGACAGGAAGCGCCTTTACGGCAGGAAGTCGAGCCCGCGGCGACCGGCCAACAAGGGTCAGTCCGGCCCAGCAGGCGGAAGAGGAGTGCGACGCGAACTGAAACGTCGCCGCAACGGTACGGAGCACCGCTATTTTTTAAGGGAAGGATTCCCAGGAGGTATATTAATGCTCATAACTTTTCCAGAAAGAGCGCTCGCCGGACAGTGTCCGGAGAGGTTGCCAATCAAGCCTCCGCCAGCCATGCTCCAACGCATGGCCCGGAAGGGGAGGCGAATACAAGGCATGAGTCGGACGCTCCTCCGACGGAGGATGCCGACAGGCTGTCCGCCACCCGGTCTGAGGTGGAGAGCGCCATGAATCACAGGCGTCGCCGGACAGTTCTTCGTGACGCGTGTTTCTCCCCGGAGGCGTTAAATGCCTTTGATGCGGGAAACGCGCACCTCCGTGCCGCTCAAGATGGGTTAACCAGAGCCACGGAGCAGTATGTGAAAGACATACGTGTAAGTAATTTTAATAGTTATATATGCCAGTAGCCCCCGAGACTTAAAATGGTTAAAATAACTGATTTAAGGATCAATTTTTATGCAGGATCTTACGGAGAAGAATACCCATCTGTCCCAGGAGCTCCAAGAGTGCAAGGCCCAACTTGAGGCCGCACTGGCCGCCACAGGGGGAGCCACAGAGACCCCCGCTGGTAAGACGTACTTTGAAAAGATAATTAATTAACAAAGTGCGGCGTGAATCTGACAATAATATTGCAGAGGGCGCCGGACTAGATCCGGACAAGCAACAGCTACTGCGTCAGCTAAAGGCTGGCGAGAGGGTGCTTATGAAGGTGCAGCAGGAGAGAAACAAGCTCCAAGATGCCCACACCCAGCTAGGAGAAGAGCTGAAAGGTGTTCGGGCCCAGCTGTCTGGCTCCTTGAAGGAGAATCAGCGACTTCGTCGCGGCATTTATAGTAAGTGCTTGAGCAAATTCCTTTGAAAAGAAGAATTCGGCGAGGAAGTCGTTTGACAGAAATATGTCTTTAGGTGTGCTCACAGGTCGCCCTGCGGAGGAAATGCCTGGGTCAACAGGTGACCAACTTCCCGAGCTGGTGCAATTGTTCGAACGTGTTCGGCAGGCGATGAGTGGCGTCGTTCAGGCTTTATGGCCATCCGTCTCCCTACCCGAGGGCCTTGGTGAGCTTGCTGAGAAGCTCCAGGGAGCACGGCGACGCCTCCGTTTGTGGAAGATATCGGCCTGCCGTCAGGGCGCCAGGGAGGCCTGGGCCATGGTGAAGACGCGCTACCCGAAGGCTGACCCAAACCACATGGCCGAGGTCGGACCTGCGGGGCCTGATGGGAAGGAGATCCCTGTGAGCTTGATGTATGGCCAAGTAGAACTGGCCGCGAAATATTCCCAACAGGACTGTAAATTAGACAGCCTGTTAGATGGGATTGAGGAGGAGTACAATCAGTCGGTTTGACGATGTAATTTGAAATGACATGTAAGATGCCTTCTAGCCGGATTGTAGATCGTTTGTCTTTGCGGACCGTTTCGCTTCAACCTCGGGACCCAACAGTCCGGAGTGTGTCCGAATACCCCTACGGTTATAAAAGAACCGGGGCATGCATGGAGACAAGGCGTCGGGGTCATAATTGCTTTATCAGACAAGTGCCCAACTAGTTATGTTATATTACATGGTTAGTAAGAAACATCTTCCAGGGAGAATAGTTCCGTTAAGGGTTCCTTTCCCTGGGAGGCATGCCCTAAGGTGCAATGCCGGACTGCGAAAATAGCAGAAAAAGCATCTGGGGGCTTATAAATAAGTAAGTAATAAATCATCTTTCAAGTCACCGACCGAATATTCTCTTAAGAACGCTAGCTTTCGGCTTCACCCAGTCTGAGGTACACATCCGGCTGACCCGGCAGTAACAATCGCAGAGGTGCTCCCTTTACCTCCTAGCCGAACAATCGGGAACGTAGGGGTAAGCACAGGAGCCAGGCAACCCAGCTTGGCCAAAACTTAAGTCATATCGATGCATATAATGGTGAATAAAAGGTACATGCGGAAGTATGACACATGTATTGGGCGTGAAGCCCATATTAATAAGCTTCTGGTAAAGAAGCCCCCAGGTATAATGAGTGCTAGGAGCACATCAAGTGTGTGCGAACAAAGCGCAAATCAGCCTATAAAAGGTATTGAAAAAAAAGTGGGAAGAAGGAGGGGGACAAGAGACAGTAAAAAATATAAAAAGGTGGACGGGGGAGTGAGACGAACTCTGAGTCCGGTGTTTAGGCGTAGAATCTTCGGAGACGGGCTGCGTTCCATGGGTTCGGCTCGAGTCGGTTGTCAGATGCTTTACGTAGACGGTATGCTCCGCCGGTCAGGACTTGGTCGATGATGAAGGGACCTTCCCACTTGGGCTTAAGTTTGTCCTTTTTCTTGTCCGGCAGGCGTAGAACGAGTTCGCCGACATTGTAAGTTTTGGCCCGTACTTCTCTGCTTTGATATCTTCGAGCCTGCTGCTGATAGAATGCGGAACGAGCCTTTGCCACGTCCCGCTCCTCCTCTAAGGCGTCCAAACTGTCCTGCCGATCCAACTCGGCTTCTCTTTCTTCGTACATGCGCACACGAGGTGAGTCATGAATTATATCGCAAGGCAGAACTGCCTCTGCGCCATACACCATGAAAAATGGTGTGAATCCAGTAGTTCGGTTTGGCGTGGTCCGCAGCCCCCAGAGTACGGAGTCGAGCTCCTCTACCCAGTGCGTGTTAGATTCCTTGAGGGACCGCACTAGTCTGGGTTTGATGCCGCTCATGATTAGACCATTTGCTCGCTCGACTTGACCGTTAGTTTGGGGGTGATAGACTGAAGCGTAATCGAGCTTGATGCCCATGTTTTTGCACCAGAGTTTAACCTCGTCGGCAGTGAAGTTCGTGCCGTTATCAGTGATGATGCTGTGGGGGACGCCAAAACGGTGTACTACCCCGGATAGGAAGTCTATCACCGGTCCGGATTCTGCCGTTTTAACCGGCTTGGCCTCAATCCATTTGGTGAATTTGTCCACCATGACCAATAAGTATTTGTGCTTGTGGGTTCCCCCTTTAAGGGGTCCAACCATGTCAAGCCCCCAGACCGCGAACGGCCAGGTAATGGGTATAGTTTTGAGGGCGGTGGGTGGCATGTGGCTCTGATTAGCAAAGAGCTGGCAACCGACGCATCGTTGGACTAAGTCCTGAGCATCTGCCCGGGCTGTCGGCCAATAAAATCCTGTACGGAAGGCCTTGCCTACGAGTGCCCGGGCTGCAGCGTGGTGCCCGCCGAGTCCGGCGTGAATTTCAGCCAGGAGATTCCGCCCCTCCTCTTCGGAGATACACCTTTGAAGGACTCCGGTTGTGCTTTTCTTATAAAGTTCTCCCTCATGGACCTTGTAGGCTTTAGATCGCCGAACTATGCAGCGGGCCTCATTTTGGTCTTCGGGAAGTTCCTGCCGAATTAAGTAGGCTAGGAATGGTTCTGTCCACGGGGCAATTACTGCCATTATTTCGTGAGCTGAAGGTGTTATTTCGTTGGCTGAGCCGCCGATTGTGTCAGAATGGTCTGAGTTAGGTGATGCAGCTGGCTCCGGATTGTTATTTCCGGACTCCTCTTCCCATAACACGGATGGCTTGAAGAGCCGTTCCAGGAAGATGTTTGGAGGGACGGCGTCTCGTTTCGCGCCGATGCGTGCTAACACGTCTGCTGCCTGGTTATTATCCCGGGCTACATGGTGGAATTCGAGTCCTTCGAACCGAGCTGACATTTTTAGGACGGCGTTGCGGTAAGCTGCCATTTTTGGATCTTTGGCATCAAAGTCTCCATTTACTTGGGATATTGCGAGGTTTGAATCCCCGCGCACCTCTAGGCGTTGAATGCCCATGGAGATTGCCATCCGGAGGCCATGTAGAAGGGCCTCGTATTCGGCTGCGTTATTGGAGTCCATGTACATTATTTGAAGTACGTATTGGATTGTGTCTCCAGTTGGGGACGTCAGGACGACGCCAGCCCCCAAGCCAGCCAACATTTTGGATCCGTCGAAATGCATGATCCAATTGGAGTATGCGCCGTACTCTTTAGGGAGTTCGGCTTCGGTCCATTCGGCGACGAAGTCGGCCAGAACCTGCGACTTTATAGCTCGCCGTGGTTTATAGGTTATGTCAAATGGTAAGAGCTCAATAGCCCATTTTGCAATCCTGCCCGTTGCGTCGCGATTGTTTATAATATCGTTGAGAGGTACTTCGGAGGCCACCGTTATGGAACACTCTTGAAAGTAGTGTCGCAGCTTCCGGGATGCCATGAACACCGCATATGCTATCTTTTGATAATGTGGGTACCGGGACTTGCATGGAGTTAGAACAGTGGATACGTAGTACACTGGTTTTTGAAGAGGGAATCTGTGCCCTTCTGTCTCTCGCTCGACGACGAGTACCGCGCTGACAACTTGATGTGTTGCTGCGATATATAATAACATAGGTTCGCCCAGGTTGGGCGCGGCCAGGACCGGATTTGTTGCCAGTATGGCCTTTATTTCTTCGAGTCCGGCTGTGGCAGCATCCGTCCATTCGAAATGTTCGGTGCGCCGGAGGAGGCGGTAGAGGGGCAGAGCCTTTTCTCCCAAACGGGAGATGAAGCGACTTAAGGCCGCTACGCATCCGGTTAGTTTTTGTATTTGCTTGAGGTCTTTTGGAATATCCAATTGTGACAGAGCTCGGATTTTGGCCGGGTTTGCTTCAATTCCTCTACCGGATACGATGAAGCCCAAGAGCTTTCCGGCTGGTACGCCGAAGACGCATTTTTCCGGATTGAGCTTAATGTCATATGCTCGGAGGTTGTCGAATGTCACCCTCAAGTCTTCTACTAGAGTTTCGACGTGTTTGGTCTTGACGACCACATCGTCTACGTATGCCTCTACTGTTTTGCCTATCTGGGTAGCCAGACATGTTTGAATCATGCGCTGATATGTTGCGCCGGCGTTTTTGAGTCCGAAGGGCATTGTGTTGAAGCAGAATGGCCCATATGGAGTAATGAATGCCGTTGCGGCCTGGTCTTTCTCCGCCATCTTGATTTGATGGTATCCGGAGTATGCGTCGAGGAAGCACAATGAATCGTGCCCTGCGGTAGCATCGATGATTTGGTCGATGCGAGGGAGGGGGAAAGGGTCCTTTGGACAGGCCTTGTTAAGGTCTTTAAAATCGACGCAGAGGCGCCAGGATTTGTCCTTTTTTGGTACCATTACTAGATTGGCTAGCCAGTCCGGATGTTTTATATCTCTGATGAATCCGGCTTCTAAGAGTTTGGCTAGCTCTTCTCCCATTGCCTGTCTTTTGGGTTCGGAAAATCGCCGAAGAGCTTGTTTGACCGGCTTGAATCCTTTTAGGATGTTTAGGCTGTGCTCTGCCAGCCTGCGTGGGATTCCTGGCATGTCTGAAGGGTGCCAGGCAAAAATGTCCCAATTTTCCCGAAGGAATTCTCGTAGTGCGGCTTCGACATCAGGACTTAATTGTGCCCCAATGGAGGCCGTCTTTGTGGGGTCCGTTGGATGGACCTGAAATTTGACTATTTCGTCTGCTGGTTTAAAAGAGGTGGACTTGGACCTCTTATCGAGTATCACATCGTCCCTATCCACCGTGGAGCGCAGCGTAGTTAGTTCCTCTGCCGCTAGGGCTTCGGACAATGCCTCTAGGGCCAGTGCGGCTGTCTTATTTTCAGCGCGGAGTGCTGTATCTGGATCACTGGCAAGAGTGATTATCCCATTGGGTCCGGGCATTTTGAGCTTCATGTACCCGTAGTGGGGTATAGCTTGGAAGATTGTGAATGCCTCTCGCCCTAACAAAGCGTGATATCCGCTGCTGAATGGGGCCACTTGGAACGTGACCTCCTCGGACCTGTAATTGTCCGGTGAGCCGAACACTACATCTAGTGTGATTTTTCCTGTGCAGCGTACTTCTCGACTAGGGATTATCCCTCTGAAGGTTGTGCTGCTTCGCTCGATGCGGCTCCAGTCAATATCCATTTTTTGAAGGGTTTCCTCGTAGATGAGGTTTAATCCGCTGCCGCCATCCATGAGTACCTTGGTAAGGCGAAAGCCGTCCACTATCGGACTGAGGACCAATGCGGCTGGTGCTCTAGCTGTTCGGAATTTAGGTTCGTCGCTGGCGTTGAAGGTGATAGCCGTGTCACTCCATGGATTTGCTGTTGCTACTTGGTAGACTTCGGCGAGGCCGCGGATTGTTCGTTTTCGCATGTTATTTGATGCGAAAGTCTCGAAGACTGTTAATACCGTACCGGTACTGCTGGGCTGTTTGCCCGGGGCTAAAAAGCCTTCGCCACTTTTGGCCACCTGCCGTAGTATCCAACATGCTCGAAGGCTGTGTGTTGGAGTGGCGCCCTCCGTACTGTGGATTTTTGCAGGGTCCGTTGAGCCAGCCCTCCAGTACGGTTCCATGCCCTTTAGGGGGTCTTTGCTTTTTGGTTTTTAACCCAGGTGCTTGAGTATGGCGCACCCTTTTACTTCGGACTAGGGTTGTGGTCAAGGCCGGACTATCCCAAAACCTAGTTTCGGTGTTCCTGGCACTCTCTACCGCACAGTATTTTTGTACGATAGTCGCTAGGTCGATGAAGCGTGTAACTTCGCGACGACTTATGGCGTTCATGATTCCCTTGTCCGTGCAATTGTTGCAGAAAATTGAAATTGCGCTTTCTTCGCAGCAGTCCTTTATCCTGTTCATAACCAGGAGGAATCTGGCCCAGTAATGATGTACTGTTTCATCGGGCTCTTGCCGTATTCGAGATAGATCGCTTATGTTTGGGTGGGCGGGTGGAATCAAGTTCGGAACCCCGCCCGATCTGAGGCTCAAAGGCCAAGAAGTTTCCAGATTTGGAAGCTTGACTTGCTGGATGCTTTCCAACGAATCTAGTCCGATGCCTGACTCTAAGTTCAGTATTTGATTAGCGTCCGTCCCTTCACGGGAATCCGGCTTGGAGGGATCGGGAATCCGGACATAGTTGGTTTTCAACGTAGAAGAAGGGTTGCCGCATTGTTCCTCTACCACGACAACATGGTGGGTGGCCTGAGGAGAGTTAATCTCTCTCAAATCGGGTTTAAGACCAATCTGATCGTAGTCTGTGGCGACTCCCAGGGCGGCGATGCGATCCAAGAGCTTGTTTACAGAGGAGAGCTCAATCGGATCTAACTTATCGGCGAATTCCGGGCTGACGTGAAGATCGCTTTTGATGACCTGTGAGGTCATCGTCGGAGCGATGGCCGAACAGGCGGTCATAAGAAAACCACCTAGCCAGACAGTTTGGCCGGTGGCCAAAGCTCTCTTGACGACGGTGCCGTCTTTAAAGATGGGAGAAGGCATCCTTCCTGATCGCGACGGCACAGAGGAACTCTCAATGAAAGCACCAATGTCGGTGTCAAAACCGGCGGATCTCGGGTAGGGGGTCCCGAACTATGCGTCTAGGCAGATGGTAACAGGAGACGAGGGACACGATGTTTTTACCCAGGTTCGGGCCCTCTTGATGGAGGTAAAATCCTACGTCCTGCTTGATTAATATTGATGATGTGGGTTACAAGAGTAGATCTACCACGAGATCAAGGAGGCTAAACCCTAGAAGCTAGCATATGGTATGATTGTTGTTCGTCCTATGGACTAAGGCCATCCGGTTTATATAGACACCAGAGAGGGCTAGGGTTATCGCCAAGCTTGCCTTCCACGCCAAGGAAAGTCCCATCCGGACACGGGACGAAGTCTTCAATCTTGTATCTTCATAGTCTTGGAGTCCGGCCGATGATGGTAGTTCGGCTATCCGGACACCCCCTAGTCCGGGACTCCCTCACCCTGGCTAGATCGTAAGTTTCATTTTATTATTTGCCTTTCATCCCCTCCCGCGTGCTCCCCGGTAATCCATTATCGGAGGGGAACTCTATGCCGCCTGAAATGGCGGAGAGTGATACGTCACCACAAGCCCCCTCACCTATCGCCATGGAGGACACCGAAGTGTCGTCCCAGAGGACCTCCCCTGGCCGAGAGGGGGCGTGTGAGGCCGACAAGAGAGCGCCCAAGGTTAATACCTCGGTCACCGAAAACCAGGGGGAGGCAATCCCCATGATAACCAACGGTGTGGAGCCCAAGCAATCCGGGCTCCAGCCGAACACCACTCCGGAGGCAAGCACGGCTCCGGGGTCGGATAAGCAACCCCCTACGAAAGAGGGGGGGGAGCACCAGCTCCATCGGCAGCCTCCACTAATCCGGAGGTGCCCAACTCTCTGGAGGAAGCACTGCAAAGTGTTTCCGTTGTGGAGGAGCACCGCACCCTGATGGGTGTGGTTATGGAGAAGGTTCAGTCCGCTAAAAATAGAGTGAATGAAGCTTTCAGTAGCCTACTAACAGGCTTTGAGGTATGCAACATAATGTTCTAAAAACTTTACAATATTCATATAGAAGAATAAACCTGTGTACAGACAGTAGCCCCTGAGGCTCTATCCGGTTTAGAAAAAGCCGGACAGAGAATCCATATAGTAATCGGGAGTGTAACATACTGTGTTGTTTATTGTAACATGCCTCTATGTTGGCGGCAACCGCCCAGGCTGCAGAAGTTTCCGAACTCAATCGGAAGCTTCAGGTGGCCAATGAGGAACTCGACCGCATCAACAAACGGTTCGACGAAACACAACGTATGCGCAGGGTGTTAAAAAATTGATTTTCATATCGGAGATGATATGTATATTTAGAAGGTTAACTCAAAGGATGCTTTGATTATGATCACAGCTGGCACAGTCAAGGTCGAGACGCTCAAAGGCGCCCTCGCCCAGGCCAAGAAAGAGGCAGAAGTGAATAAGGGAGCCACTGACAAAGCGGCTGTTGAGCCGGAGGCCGAGCAAGCTGCTCGCCGCCAACACAAAGCTCGGGTGGCTGAAGTCGAGCAGGAGCTGAAGGATGCCATTAGAAAATGCAAAACCTTGGAGCAGAAGACTTCGGACCAGTCATCCAAGCTTGCCAAGGCTCTCTATGATGCCAAAGAAGCACGGAGCGAGTCCCGGAGCGCCCGCGAAGAGATCCACCAGGCGAGGCAGATAGCGGCTGGTAAGGTCTTTCTTTTGCAGAGTATCTTTGGAGGTCACAGGTATGCTTTGCTCACCTGAGTGTGGAGTTCTCCAAACGCGTCTGCGGATCTTCCGAAGAGTGCCGCCGATGTCGCACAGTGTTTCCGAGCCCAAGAGGGGAACTTGACCGAGAAGCTGTTCTGGTCGCCATTTCTCATGCCGGAACACCAGACGCCTCTAAACGACTAGCTGAAGCAGCTGGTGGAGCTGCATAGGGTGGCAGGCTTGGCCATGAAGGACTTAATAGTCCAACTCTAGCCAACGGAGTTGATTCCTAGCAGCTACTTCGGTTTGGTGAAGCGGCTTGTTGATGCTCGGCGAGGATTGATGTTGCAAAGCGCTCGGCCTGCATAGAGGGTGCCCGAATGGCCTTTGCCCGCATCAAAATGCAATGGGCGAAGATGAAGGCCACTGAAGTGGCAACTGCAGGCCTGCCTGAAGGCAAAGATCATCGGAAGCCAGAAATGTACTTCAACGACGTCCTAGAAGGAGCCCGAGAGATATAGGGTCAGTGTTCTAAGGACGTGATATTTGATTAAATGTGTTCGGGTTGTAAAAACTATGCCATGAACCCATGTTGTTATATATCTATGTTTTGCGCCCTCTATTCAAGCGACTTTTCCTCCTGTGCGGCCGTTTATTGTTGTATTTCTGAAAGTTGCCAGTCGTCGGCTTCAGCCCCCATGTAGATGCTACAGGGGTGTTCGGCATAACGCATGACACACTTTATCCAATGTCTTGGTTCGTAAAGGAGGTGTCCGCGAGGTGAACTAGGCAATCAGACTATGCAGCTTTATTACTTTCACTTAGCCACAGGAGTTTGACTATGGGGCTAAGTACTAGCCCCTTGTGCGTGTGCGGCTATCCGGATGGATTACGGTGCCTCTTCCATGCGGCTGGACGAAGACCAGCCCTTCATGTAACACGGGGTTAATCATTAACGATTTGTAGTATAATACTAAGTCGCCAAATCGCTAACCAGTTGTCGCCTATCATGACAGTCAGTTTTCAGCTTTCTCTACTCAGGTAATTGACCAGACGAATTCGGAAATAGAATCACAGTAGTTCTCCCTTTACTACCTTAGCCGAACGAGCGGAACGTAAGGTGGTAAGCATAGGAGCCGGGCAACCCAACTATAGACCAAAGACATGATTCAGAGCCGATGCATATAATGCAATATCCAGGACACCGAAGAGTTCCCTATAGGTGTTCGGACTCGAAATGTGCAAGGCCAAATACGGCCCCCGGTGTTAAGCCCGGACTAAAGCACGTGTGGCACTCTGAAGTAGGGAGGAGACACAGATGATAATATAAAATAAAATGATTACCAAACAAAGTGGTGATCAACTGCTTCCTTTATACCCTGATTAATATGTTGAACCATGTTGTTGCAGATAATGCCAAAAAACATCGAGGTCATTTTACATGCCAAAAGTCTATACAATGGAAAGGTCTACGCAGAGCCTACACGAAATGGTTTAAGAATCCCAATGATGCCATGTTGCACGTCTGCGATGTTTCTCCTTGGTGAGACATCCCTGAAGGGGAGGAGTCCGATGATCGTCTACTAAAAAGAGGAACCTAGAAAGAAGTCCTCGCACGATCGTAGATCAGGTAGGTTCTACGAACCTACAGTGGAAGAATATTTGAGGTCCGAATAGGGTCTAGTCGTATTATGGACCTTTTCTGTAGTGTGCCTTCGGTGCTGCCCAAGGTATTTTAAGTGCGTAGTTATGTACGCGAGGTACATATACCGCAACCTTATGGGGAAATTGGCGGAGGCTAAACTACTACTCAAGCTCAGGTTCCACAGAGCTACCACATTGTAACGTGAGCCGGACACGTTTAGCAGTGTCTCGGGTCTTGATGACTGATGAGTTGTTCGGCTTGACAAGGCCGCCTTGTACTTCGGCTGCTAGGGCCGCGGTATGATCCTCGGTATGGAGGGAGCGCTCCGTATTCCCATTTACTGTAATGATGCCACGAAGCATCCTCTAAGTCTTCCCAACTTCCGATAGAGTTTTCTGGGAGGCTGTTCAACCAGTGTCGTGTTGGTCCTTTCAGCTTTAGAGGTAGGTATTTAATGGCGTGCAGATGATCTCCATGAGCCATGTTAATTTGTATAAGAAAATCTTCAATCCATACAGCATGATCTGTCGTTCCATCGTATTGCTCGATGTTCATGGGTTTGAACCCTTTCAGAAATTGGTGTTGCATTACCTCATTGGTAAAGCGCATGGGGTGTGCGGCACCTCTGTATCGGGCGACATCGCGACGGAGTTCGAATGACATCTGTGTTCGGTGCTGATCCCGGACTTGGTTATGTTTGTCGCGCCAGGCTTGATGGTTGTCGTCTCGTGTTGGCGCACGTCCTCTTGATCCATAGATTGATCTGGTCTAGCCGGCTCTATTGGTCAGGTCCTGACGTAGGTCGTACATGTAGCCCGGAGCCGTTGTCTCCTTGCCTCTATGGCGAGGGGGCGTGGGCTGGTGTTTGGCATAATTAGTTGTTTTGTCCCGTCCACTTGGTGGTCAGTCTGGTTGATCAGCCTGATTGTATTTAGACGGTATTGGCTCAAAGCCCTCGTCATCGAATTGTGGCAGTAGCCTGTGTTTGGGGTAACCCTTTGTTTGGTGCTCAAAGTCGTATCCTTCTTCAGCGGCTAGGACCTTAGTCCATCTATCATTTAGCGTATCCTGTTCGGCTTTAATCTACTGTTGTTTCTTTTTCAGGCTTCGTGTAGTGGTGATAAGCCATCGCTTGAAGTGTTCTTATTCGAGGGGTTCCTCTGGGATGATGAAATCTTCGTCACCGAGGCTAACATCCTCTTCGGAGACAGGTAAGTAGTTACTATCTTTCGAATCCTCATGATCGACAAGTTTGTCAGTGCATACTCAGGGAGAACACTTATACCTTGAAATTTAGTGAGGGATCATCTTATAATGCTACCGCCGTACTAAGCAAAATAAGATGCATAAAGGATAAACATCACATGCAATCAAAATAAGTGATATGATATGGCCATCATCATCTTGTGCCTTTGATCTCCATCTCCAAAGCACCGTCATGATCACCATCATCACCGGCTTCACATGTTGATCTCCATCGTAGCATCGTTGTCGTCTCGCCAACTATTGCTTCTACGACTATCGCTATCGCTTAGTGATAAAGTAAAGCAATTACATGGTGATTGCATTTCATACAATAAAGCAACAACCATAAGGCCCCTGCCAGTTGTCGATAACTTCTACAAAACATGATCATCTCATAGAACAATTTATATTCATCATGTCTTTACCATATCACATCACAGCATGCCCTGCAAAAACAAGTTAGATGTCCTCTACTTTGTTGTTGCAAGTTTTATGTGGCTACTATGGGCTTCTAGCAAGAACCGTTCTTACCTACGCATCAAAACCACGATGATTTTTTGCCAAGTGTGATGTTTTAACCTTCAACAAGGAGCGGGCGTAGTCAAACTCGATTAAACTAAAGTTGGAGAAACAGACACCCGCTAGCCACCTGTGTGCAAAGCACGTCGGTAGAACCAATCTCATGAACGTGGCCATGTAATGCCGGTCCGGGCCGCTTCATCCAACAATGCCGCCGAATCAAAGTAAGACATTGCTGGTAAGCAGTATGACTATCATCTCCCACAACTCTTTGTGTTCTACTCGTGCATATAACATCTACGCATAGACCTGGCTCGGATGCCACTATTGGGGAACGTAGTATTTCAAAATATTCTTACGATCAAGCAAGATCTATCTAGGATAATCATAGCAACAAGGGGGAGAGTGTGTCCACGTACCCTCATAGACCGAAAGCGGAAGCATTTAGTAACGCAGTTGATGTAGTCGAACGTCTTCGCGATCCAACCGATCCAAGCACCGAACGTACGGCACCTCCACGTTCAGCACATGTTTAGCTCGATGATGCCCCTCGAGCTCTTGATACAGTTGAGGATGAGGGAGAGTTCCGTCAGCACGACGGGATGGTGATGATGAAGTTACCGACGCAGGGCTTTGCCTAAGCAATACGACGATATGACCGAGGTGTGTAACTGTGGAGGGGGCACTGCACACGGCTAAGAGAAACTTTGGTGTGCCTTTGGGGTTCCCCCCTCCCACGTATATAAAGGAGGGGGAGGAGGAGGCTGGTCCAAGGGGGGGCACCAAGGGGGGAGTCCTACTTGGACTCCTAGTCCAAGTAGAATTCGCCCCCCCCCCCTCCTTCCCTCCACCGGAGAGGGAAAAGGGGAAGGGAGAGAGAGGGATAAGGAAAGAGGGGGGCGGCCCCTTCCCCTAGTCCAATTCGGTTTTGGCAAGGCAGCGCGCCCCTCTCACATGGCCTCTCTCCTCTCCTCCAATAAGGCCTGATAGGCCCAATACTTCTCCCGGGGGGGTCCGGTAACCTCCCGGTACTCCGGAAAAATGCCTGAATCACTCGGAACCATTCTGATGTCCGAATGCAACCTTACAATATATGAATATTTACCTCTCGACCATTTCGAGACTCCTTGTCATGTCTGTGATCTCATCCGGGACTCCAAAAAACTTTGGTAATCAAATCACATAACTCATAATACAAATCGTCATCGAGCATTAAGCGTGCGGACCCAACAGGTTCGAGAACTATGTAGACATGACCGAGACACATCTCCGGTAAATAACCAATAGCGGAACCTTGATGCTCATATAGGCTCCTACATATTCTACGAAGATCTTTATCGGTCAAACCGCATAACAACATACGCTATTCCCTTTGTCATCGGTATATTACTTGCCCGAGATTTGATCATCGGTATCATTATACCTAGTTCAATCTCGTTACCGGCAAGTCTCTTTACTTGTTCCGTAATGCATCATCCTTCAACTAACTCATTAATCACATTGCTTGCAAGGTTTATAGTGATGTGCATTACCGAGAGGGCCCAGAGATACCTCCCCGATACACTGAGTGATAAATCCTAATATTGATCTATGCTAACCCAACAAACACATTCGGAGACACCTATAGAGCATCTTTATAATCACCTAGTTACGTTGTGACATTTGATAGCACACAAGGTGTTCCTCCGGTATTCGGGAGTTGCATAATCTCATAGTCAGAGGAATATGTATAAGTCATGAAGAAAGCAATAGCAATAAAACTTAACGATCATTATGCTAGGCTAACGGATGGGTCTTGTCCATCACATCATTCTCTAATGATGTGATCCCATTCATCAAATGACAACACATGTCTATGGTCAGGAAACTTAATCATCTTTGATTAATGAGCTAGTCAAGTAGAGGCATACTAGGGACACTTTGTTTTGTCTATGTATTCACACATGTACTAAGTTTCCGATTAATACAATTCTAGCATGAATAATAAACATTTATCATGATATAAGGAAATAAAATAATAACTTTATTATTGCCTCTAGGGCATATTTCCTTCAGGTGGGTGGGATGTAAAATTCCCTACTCTGAGCCCCCAGTTCAAGTTGGGCATAGTTCGAAGGTGACACTTCCATAATGGCGAGAGATTGTATTAAGTCCAGTGTTTCATTTAAGAGCGAGAGATGGACGGGTGTCTGAGGACCTGTGGAGCTAGGCCCAATGATAACCACTTGACCGAGCCTGAAGGATGCAGACCTCAAGATTTCGGAGTTTTTTTCTAGAGGCGAATCCGGCTCCCCAATGACGGAGGGAGTCCCATTTGACTTCGGGTCCGCCAATGGTGTGGTCGCATCTGGATCTCAGGCTGGAAGCTCTGTGATGGGAGAGAGTCCGGCAGGGTTCATCCTCCCGTCTTCGGACGAAGTGGTCCGCCCCGGATCTAAGGAAATAAAATAATAACTTTATTGCCTCTAGGGCATATCTCCTCCAGTCTCCCACTTGCACTAGAGTCAATAATCTAGTTCACGTCGCCATGTGATTTAACACCAATAGTTCACATCTTTATGTGATTAACACCCATAGTTCATATCGCCATGCGACCAATACTCAAAGGGTTTACTAGGGTCGATAATCTAGTTCACATTGCAATGTGATTAACACCCAAGAGTGATCATGTTTTGATTGTTGGAGAAATTTTTAGTCTACGGGTCTGCCACATTCAGATCCGTATGTATTTTGCAAATTTCTATGTCTACAATGCTCTGCACGGAGCTACTTTAGCTAATTGCTCCCACTTTCAATATGCATCTAGATCGAGACTCAGAGTCATCCAGATCGGTGTCAAAGCTTGCATCGATGTAACTCTTTACGACGAACTCTTTATCACCTCCATAACCGAGAAATATTTCCTTAGACCTTTAAGGATGATTTTGACCATTGTCCAGTGATCCACTCCTAGATCACTATCGTACCCCCTTGCCAAACTCATGGCAAGGTACACAATAGGTCTGGTACATAGCATAGCATACTTCATAGGAACTATGACTGAGGCATAGGGAATGACTTTCATTCTCTTTCTATTTTCTGTCGTGGTCGGGTTTTGAGTCTTACTCAACTTCACACCTTGCAACACAGGTAAGAACTCCTTATTTGACTGTTCCATTTTGAACTATTTCAAAATCTTGTCAAGGTATATACTCATTGAAAAAATCTTATCAAGCATCTTGATCCTGATGCCCAATTTGTAAGTAGCTTCACCGAGGTATTTCTTTGAAAAACTCCTTTCAAACACTCCTTTATGCTTTCCAGAAAATTCTACATCATTTCCAATCAATAATATGTCATTCACATATACTTATCAGAAAGACTGTAGTGCTCCCACTCACTTTCTTGTAAATACAGGCTTCTCCAAAAGCCTATATAAAACCATATGCTTTGATCACACTATCAAAGTTTATATTCCAACTCTGAGAGGCTTGCACCCCATAAATGGATCACTAGAGCATGCACACTTTTGTTAGCACCTTTAGGATCGATAAAACCTTCTGGTTGCATCATATACAACTCTTCTTTGAGATATCCATTAAGGAATGCAATTTTGACATCCATTTTCCAGATTTCATAAAATGTGGCAATTGCTAACATGATTCGGACAGACTTAAGCATCGCTACGAGTGAGAAAATCTCATCGTAGTCAACACCTTGAACTTGTCGAAAATCTTTTGCGACAATTCGAGCTTTGTAGATAGTAACACTACCATCAGTGTACATCTTCCTCTTGAAGATCCATTTATTCTCAATGGCTTGCCGATCATCGGGCAAGTCCACCAAAGTCCATACTTTGTTCTCATACATGGATCCCATCTCAGGTTTCATGGCCTCAAGCCATTTCGCAGAATCTGGGCTCATCATTGCTTCCTCATAGTTCGTAGGTTCGTCATGGTCTAGTAACATGACTTCTAGAACAGGATTACCGTACCACTCTGGTGCGGAACTTACTCTGGTTGACCTCTGAGGTTCGGTAGTAACTTGATCTGAAGTTTCATGATCATCATCATTAACTTCCTCACTAATGGGTGTAGGTATCATTGGAACTGACTTCTGTGATGAACCATTTTCCCCATTCGAGAGAAGGCACAACTACCTCATCAAGTTATACTTTCCTCCCACTCGCTTCTTTCGAGAGAAACTCCTTCTCTAGAAAGGATCCATTCTTAGCAACGAATATCTTGCCTTCAGATCTGTGATAGAAGGTGTACCCAACAGTTTCCTTTGGGTATCCTATGAAGACACACTTCTCCGATTTGGGTTCAAGCTTATCAGGTTGAAGCTTTTTCACATAAGCATCGCAGCCCCAAACTTTAAGAAATGACAGCTTAGGTTCTTACCAAACCACAGTTCATACAGTGTAATCTCAACGGATTTAGATGGTGCCCTTTTTAACGTGAATGAAGTTGTCTCTAATGCATGACCCCAAAACGATAGCGGTAAATCGGTAAGAGACAACATAGATCGCACCATATCTAATAAAGTATGGTTACGATGTTCGGACACACCATTACGCCGTGGTGTTCCAAGTGGCGTGAGTTGTGAAACTTTATTCGCCTCCACGATCAGATCATAGAAACTGTGGGTGCAGGGCTTCGCCTAAGCACTACGACGATATGACTGAGGTGTGTAACTATGGAGGGGGGCACCGCACACGGCTAAGAGAAACTTTGGTGTGCCTTTGGGGTGCCCCCTCCCACGTATATAAAGGAGGGGGGAGGAGGTGGCCAGCCCAAGGGGGGTGCGCCAAGGGGGGAGTCCTACTTGGACTCCTAGTCCAAGTAGGATTCGCCCCCCCCCCTCCTTCCTTCCACCGGAGAGGGAAAAGGGGAAGGGAGAGAGAGCAAGAAGGAAAGAGGGGGGTCGGCCCCCTCCCCTAGTCCAATTCGCTTTGGGCAAGGGGGGCACGCCCCTCTCACGTGTCCTCTCTCCTCTCCTCCAATAAAGCCCAATATGCTCAATACTTCTCCCGGGGGGTTCCGGTAACCTCCCGGTACTCCGGAAAAATGCCTGAATCACTCGAAACCATTCCAATGTCCAAATGCAACCTTCCAATATATGAAACTTTACCTCTCGACCATTTCGATACTCCTCGTCATGTCTGTGATCTCATCCGGGACTCTGAACAAACTTTGGTCATCAAATCACATAACTCAAAATACAAATTGTCATCGAACGTTAAGCATGCGGACCCTATGGGTTCGACAACTATGTAGACATGACCAAGACACATCTCCGGTCAATAACCAATAGCGGAAACTGGATGCTCATATTGGCTCCTACATATTCTATGAATATCTTTATCGGTCAAACCGCATAACAACATACGCTATTCCCTTTGTCATCGGTATATTACTTGCCCGAGATTCGATCACTAGTATCATTATACCTAGTTCAATATCGTTACCGCCAAGTCTCTCTACTTGTTCCATAATGCATCATCCTGCAACTAACTCATTAGTCACATTGCTTGCAAGGCTTATAGTGATGTGCATTACCGAGAGGGCCCAGAGATACCTCTCCGATACACGGAGTGATAAATCCTAATCTTGATCTATGCCAACCCAACAAACACCTTTGGAGACACCTGTAGAGCATCTTTATAATCACCCAGTTACGTTGTGACGTTTGATAGCACACAAGGTGTTCCTCCGGTATTTGGGAGTTGCATAATCTCATAGTCAGATTAATATGAATAAGTCATGAAGAAAGCAATAGCAATAAAACTTAACGACATTATGCTAAGCTAACGGATGGGTCTTGTCCATCAGATCATTATCCAATGATGTGATCATGTTCATCAAATAACAACACATGTCTATGGTCAGGAAACTTGACCATCTTTGATTAACGAGCTAGTCAAGTAGAGGCATACTAGGGACACTTTGTTTTGTCTATGTATTCACACATGTACTATGTTTTAAGTTAATACAATTCTAGCATGAATAATAAACATTTATCATGATATAAGGAAATAAAATAATAACTTTATTATTGCCTCTAGGGCATATTTCCTTCAGGTGGGTGGGACGTAAAATTCCCTACTCTGAGCCCCCAGTTCAAGCTGGGCATAGTTCGAACGTGACACTTCCATAATGGCGAGAGATTGTATTAAGTCCAGTGTTTCATTTAAGAGAGAGAGCTGGACGGGCGTCTAAGGACCTGTGGAGTTAGGCTCAGTGATAACCACTTGACCGAGCCCGAAGGCTGCAGACCTCGAGAGTTCGGAGTTTTTGTCCAGAGGCGAGTCCAGCTCCCCGATGATGTTTGACTCCGGGTCTGCCGATGGCGTGGTCGCGTCTGGGTCTCAGGCTAAAAGCTCCATGATGGGAGAGAGTCCAGCAGGGTTCATCCTCCCGTCTTCGGACGAAGTGGTCCGCCCCGGATCTAAGGTCGAGGCGGACATGGGTGTCGACCCCTGGAAGGGATCTGATGGTAGATCCGAAGGGCCTCCTTCGTGCGGGTGGGGAGCAGCGGCCGAGGCTGCGAACCCCTCGAAGGTTAGGTCTCCTATGATATCAGCGATGTAGTTCAGACTTTCGAACCTAATCCGGTGACCAGGGGCATAGTGTTGACCTGCTCAAGGTGACCGGTCGAGTTGGCACGTAGCACGAACCTGCCAAACACAAAGAGTTGACCAAGAAGAAAAGTCCCCATGGAAACAGCGTCATTGTCGATAACGAGGCGAGCCATCGATTCTTTTGTCGACAACACAATGGAACTCTCAATGAAAGCACCTATGTCAGTGTCAAAATCGGCAGATCTCGGGTAGGGGTCCCAAGTTGTGTGTCTATGGATCAATGGTAACAAGGGACAATAGGGCACGATGTTTACCCAGGTTTGGGCCCTCTTAAAGGAGGTAAAACCCTATGTCATGCTTGATTATATTCGGTGTGTATAAGGGTTACAAGAGTTGATCTACCTCGAGATCATAATGGCTAAACCCTAGTTGTCTAGCATATGATTCTTCTCCCTTTCTACGGACCTAACCCTCCGGTTTATATACACACAGGAGGGGCCTAGGGTTGTACAGAGTTGGTTTGCAGAGGAAACACCCGAACACCAAACTTGTCGTCCATGCACATAGGAGTCCTACCAAGACACGGGAGATAATCTTCTGCTTTCCTTCACGGCCCATCAATCCAGCCCATATCGAATAGATCGGATACCCGAGGACCCCCTAATCCAGGACTCCCTCAGGCCTCGTGTGGGCCGAAAGACGTCACGGGCCATACATGGGCCGGAAGTTACAACAGGCTGGAATCATATTGGACGGCCCAGACGAAGCAAATGAGCGCAATTCGGATAGGCCATAATGGGCCATGAGTTAGCGGGCTGTAAATGGGCTATATGCGAACAGGTTGTTAACAGGCTTTCCGTGGGCCGGCCCGCTACCTTTTAACCATGTCAAATGGGCCTTATCACCTGAATGGGCCTATTTTGGGCTGAGCCACATGTCGAATTATCATAGGCGTGTCCCGTCCATTGGCTGGATGACATCTATCCCGAGGATGAGCTGACACATGGATCCTCCGGCGTATCAGAATTTTACCCGTGGAAAATCCCCATTGGTGAGGGTTGTTAACGGGTTATCGGATCCAAACTGGAACTCGATAGCTTAACGCTAACCTGTTAGGGTGGATGCCATGTGTCGGTCACCCTTGATGAAAACACTTCCATGACGCGCCATTTATCGTCATGGAAGTGGACACTTCCGTGATGATAATTTTGGTATTGTCATGGAATACTTCTACGACAGCACAAGTATGACTATCTTGATTCTGTCGTAAAATCATCATGAATGTACATGCATGACAGAAAATGTGACCTACTGTGACAAACATGTATCATCACGGAAGTGTATTTTTTTGTAGTGTTGCTAAATTCGGTCTCATCGTGTTGATGCAATCGTCGCCACCGAAATGATGTTTTCCCTAAGCCCTAGCACATCGGTCCCACCAAGTTGTTCCAGTCAGTCCCACCGAGATTCCTAACGTTCACATTTTGAACTGAATCGGTCTCATTGCATTCTTCTATTCGGTTTGACCGAGTTGGGTCAAATGTGTGTAACGGTCGGATTTTGTGTGGAGGCTATATATATCACTCCACCCCCTTCTTCATTCAAGAGAGAGCCATCAGAATGTTCCTACACTTCCAGCATACATTTTCTGAGAGAACCACCTACTCATGTGTTGAGATCAAGATATACCATTCCTACCACAAGAATCTTGATTTCTAGCCTTCCCCAAGTTGCTTTCCACTCATATCATCTTTCCATCATATCCAAATCTGTGAGAGAGAGTTGAATGTTGGGGAGACTATCATTTGAAGCACAAGAGCAAGGAGTTCATCACCAACACACCATCTATTACCTTTTAGAGAGTGGTGTCTCCTAGATTGGTTAGGTGTCGCTTGGGAGCCTCCGACAAATTGTGGAGTTGAACCAAGAAGTTTGTAAGGGCAAGGAGATCGCCTACTTCATGAAGATCTACCCGAGTAAGGGAAGTCCTTCGTGGTCGATGGCCATGGTGGGATAGACAATGTTGCTTCTTCATGGACCCTTCATGGGTGGAGCCCTCCGTGGACTTGCGCAGCCATTACCCTCCGTGGGTTGAAGTCTCCATCAACATGGACATACAATAGCACCACCTATCGGAACCATGCCAAAAATCTCCGAGTCTACATTGCGTTTGCACACTCCAATCCCATCCCTTTACTTTCTTGCAATTAGCATGCTTTACTATTTCCGTTGGATATACTCTTGCCATGCTTGCTTGAAATATATTGTGAATGCTTAAACTTGTGATAAAACTCCACCTTGACTTGAAGAACTTAAAAATTGGCTTTTTTTTACTTGTTTAGGGTCTAATCACCCCCCCCCCTCTAGACCCCTCTTCACGATCCTTTCATCACTGTCTAGAGTTTTACTAGCATAATGGATAACATTTAACTTTTTATCAACTCTTTGTCCTAGAACAACACCAACAACATAATCGCTAGCATCACACATAATTTCAAAAGGCAAGTTCCAATCTGGTGGTTGAACAATGGGTGCAGAAGTTAAGGCTTTCTTAGGTGTTTCAAAGGCTTCTACACAATAGTCATCAAAGACAAAAGGAACATCCTTTTTTGAAAGATTAGGAACAGGCCCAGAAATTTTAGAGAAGTCTTTAATAAACCTCGTATAGAAATCAACATGACCAAGGAAACTACGAATACCTTTAGTGTCTTTAGGACATGGCATTTCCTAAGTTGCATCAACTTTAGCTCTATCCACCTCAATACCTTGCTCAGAAATTTTATGCCCCAAGACATTACCTTCATTAACCATAAAGTGGCACTTCTCCCAATTCAAGACAAGATTAGTTTGTTCACATCTCTGCAAAACTCGATCAAGGTTGCTTAAGCAATCATCAAAAGAGGTTCTTTAAATGGAAAAATAATCCATGAAAAACTCAACAATCTTTTCACAAAAATCAGAGAATATAGCAGTCATACATCTTTGAAAGGTAGCAAGTGCATTACATAAACCAAAAGGTGTACGTCTATAAGCATAAGTTCCAAAAGGGCAAGTAAAAGTGGTTTTCTCTTGATCATGTTGTGATACAGGTATTTGAGAAAACCCAGAATATCCAACAAGAAAACAAAAGTGTGTGTGCTTAGACAATATTTCTAAGATTTGATCAATGAAAGACAAAGGTTATGATCTTTTCTAGTAGCTTTGTTTAATTTCTGAAATCAATTACCATTTTATAGCCAGTCACTATTCTTTATGTAATAAGTTTGTTTTTATGATTAGGAACAATAATGATACCTCCTTTCTTAGGGACACAATGCATGGGACTTACCCATCTACTATCAGCTATGAGATAGATTATACCTTCTTCAAGAAGTTTTAGTATTTTAGTTCTTACCACTTCCTTCATCGTAGGATTCAATCGTCATTGATGATCAACAACGGGTTTAGCATCAGGTTCCATATTAATCTTGTATTGACATAGAGTGGGACTATTTTATGCCCTTAAGATCGTCAAGAGTATATCCAATAGCAGCACGGTGCTTCTTCAGAATTTTTAATAATCTTTATTCTTCATGGTTAGCACTAATAATAACAGGATATATATTTTTCTCTTCAAGATAAGCGTACTCCAGAGTATCAGGTAATTGCTTTAATTCAAACACATGATCACCTTTAGGAGGAGGAGGTCCTCCTAGAATTTCAGCAGGCAAATTGTGCTTAAAGATAGGTTGTTGTTTAAAGAATATTTTATCTATTTCATATCTTTCATGCAAGTGATTATCATTTTCATGGTCTAGCAAATATTGTTCTAGTGGATCATTTGGAGGTACGGCAATAGAAGCAAGACCAATAATTTCATCCTTACTAGGTAATTCTTTATTATGAGGTTGTCTACGAAACTTAGAGAAATTAAACTCATGAGACACATCACCAAAGTTGACACTGGCCATTTCTTTATGGCAATCTATCTTAGCATTAACAGTGTTCAAGAAAGGTCTACTAAAGATAATGGGACAGAAGTCATCTTGTGGGGAACCAAGAACTAGAAAATCAGTAGGGTATTTTATTTTTTCCACACAAGACTTCAACATCTCTAACAATCTCAAGTGATGTAATAGTATCTCTATTAGCAAGTTTAATAGTAACATATATGTCTTCTATTTCAGCGGGTGCTATATCATTCATATTTTCTTGGTATAATGTAAAAGGAATAGCACTCACACTAGCACCCAAATAACATAAACCATGCACTACTAGAAAAACGGCTATAGCTAATATGGACATTAATGGCGCACCACGTATCTGGTGCGCCACTGCTATATAGCAGTGGCGCACCATATATAGGTATGCCATTAGTGGCCATATCACTAATGGCGCACCACACCCACGGTGCGCCACTACTAAGAATTTTTTTTTTAAAAAAACTAGTAATGGCGCACTAGGGGATAGTGCGCCATTACTAGTTTTAACTAGTAATGGCGCACCACACCCTCGGTGCGCCACTACTAACAAAAAAATTTATTATTTTTTCAAAACTAGTAATGGTGCACCAAGGGATAGTGCGCCATTACTAGTTTTAACTAGTAATGGCGCACCACACCCTCGGTGCGCCATTACTAACTTAAAAAAATAAAAGAAAATGATGAAATGTAAAAAAATAAAAGAGAATAAGTTTCCCATGTGATATGTGGTCTAGTTGTTGGGAAAATTTACAAATATGAATTTCGAATTTATTTGCAAAATCTCTCTGGATTTAGTAAAATGGGCATAACTATTGCATACGAACTCGGATTAAAAAGTTTTTTATATGAAAAATCATCTACTCAAAAAGTTACATCCAAATTCAACCGGGGGAACCCCGTTGAAGATTTTTAGAATCCCCAAAAACCTAATAGAAAAAAGTTACGATGCTTTTAAGATCTGGAGGCAAAAAAATCGGAAAAAAAATATTAGCAATTGCGCATCAGTGAATAGTGTGCCACTACTATTTTCCTGCCTTCACAATTCAAAAAAAAATAGCAATGGCGCACTAGTGCATGGTGCGCCACTGCTAAGTTGGGACAGAAGTAGAAAAGGGTCGGCCAGCCACTTACCCCTTCATTCTTCTCCTCCTCTCCTCCACTCCATCTCCTCCACTCCATCACTCCATCTCCTCATCTCCGGTGACCTCCTCCTCCTCACGGTGCTCCTCCTCCAGTGACCTCCTCCTCACGGTGCTCCTCCTCCGGCGACCTCCTCCTCCCTCCTCTCCTCCTCACGGTGCTCCTCCTATGGCGACCTCCTCCTCCCTCCTCTCCTCCTCATGGAGCTCCTCCTCCGGCGACCTCCTCCTCCCTCCTCTCCTCCTCACGGTGCTCCTCCTCCGGCGACCTCCTCCTCCTCACGGTGCTCCTCCTTCCTCTCCTGCTCACGGTCCTCCTCCTCCTCTCCGGCGACCTTCCTCTCCTCCTCATGGTCTCTCCTCCCTCCTCTCCTCCTCATGGTCTCTCCTCCCTCCTCCTCTACTTCCGGTCACATGTGGAGCTCCCCCGGCACAAAGAACGTACCAGATCCAGGTTGAGAACGAAATTTGAAAAAAATTCAAGCAAAAAAAATGAGCAAAAAAATGAGCCAGATCTAGATCCAAATCCAAATTCAAAATTCAAAAATAGCAATGGCACACGGTGGGGGTTAGACGGTGCGCCACTACTATTTTCCCGCCTTCAAAATTCAAAAAAAAAGTTACCAGTGGCGCACCTGTAGCAATAGTAATGGCGCACTACAAGTTGCACCATTATTACCTGCAATACTAATGGCCCACCAGAGGTGCGCCATTAGTATTTGTTACTAGTGGCATGGTAATAGTGGCGCACCTATAGTGCGTCATTAATAGCAAAAACAGGTGCGCCACTAACAGCCTTTTTTCTAGTAGTGATGATAGCAATGATCTCCTATTTTAACTGAGACAACAGGCATGCCAACAACAGGCTTATTCTTATCTTTACTGGCGGGTTTGGCAATTTGCTGCTTCATCACAGAAATAAATAACATGCCCTTCAATATTTTCGACCAAGAGACCTTTAACCATAGCAACACTAGGTTCTACTTTAATTTGTTCAGGGTGTTTAGGTGCTTTAATATTACTTTTGCGGACCACTATTAACACTTTAGCATGTTCCTTTATCCTCACAGGGAAATGTGGTTTCTCAATATAAGCAGTAGGAACAACTGGGTCAACATTATAAATGATAGCTTCATCTTTAACTAAAAGTGGTTCTTTAATTTCTTCTTTAATAGGGGAATGGTATTTAAACCACTTCTTAGGGAGATCAACATGAGTAGCAAAAGATTCACAAAAAGAGGCTACTATCTTAGAGTCAAGTCCATACTTAGTGCTAAACTTGTGAAAAGCATCGGTGTCAGCGTCCTGGATTCGGGGGTATCCAGCCCTACCTGCCTGCGGCCCACCACGTGGCTCCATCGACGGCCTGGTATGTCCCAGTTTCGACATCAACAACTCAAGACCCTCGCGAGGGGACAAGCCTCACGAGGTGGACGATGCCAAGATCCCCGAGGGGATCGGCCTCCTCAGGCTGGCTCCCGAGGGGCGGAGAGTTCTATGCAAGGTTCACCTCGCGAGGCTCAGCTGACGTGAGCCATGACGACCAAGGCCAGGCGGGCGCCAGACGAGCGTAGAGCGCAGGTTTCCTCTTCGGTGCAAAGGAGGCAAGCCGCAGGTGCAGAGTCCTGAGGAATCAACCAAAGGTTTCCATTCCAGTGCAACAAGACCAAGACCGCTAGGACGGCAGAACGGAGGTCATCGACGAACCCACCGCAGTGTCACGACCAGAGGCTTTTTGTAGGCGAAGACTACTTTTGTCAGGATAAGCTGTACTACTTGTCCCCTTTCAAATCCGGCTGTTGTGGGATCCCTTCCCGCCAATATTTGGGAAGAGGACCAAGGCCACCATAAATAGGACTAGCCACCACCATAGAAGGGGGATCAGATTGATTCTCACCCGACATCCCACCAGCTCTTTCGGGCTCAAGAACACCTCACCTCCTAAGGCTAGTTCATCCATTGTACTAGTTCATCCTCGGCCTACAAGGAAATCCACCACACCACACTAGATTAGGGTATTACACCACAACGGTGGCCCGAACCAGTAAAAACCGTTGTGTCTCTTTATCTCTTTGAGCTTGACGCGTTAGGCTTAGGAGGATCACGAGTAGGCAGGCTGGGTAGGTTGAGATCTCCGCACGCACCCCAAAGTTCGAACCTCTCAAGGGTTTGTGGAACCCGTAATCCGACATTTGGCATGCCAGGTAGGGGTGCGTCAGATCCTCTCCTCCGTCGACCGATCTCCTGCCGCTCCGACGCCTCCATGGCCGATGCACGCCGAGCTCGCGTCGAGCGCCGGGCCGCAGTCGCCGCCCGCGTCGCTCAGATGGCTCCGGCGGGCAACGGTTGTGCTCGTTGTGCTCCATCTCCGGTGGCCAACACCGCCACGGGCCCTTCCAGCCACGAGCAGCAAGCTTCATCGCTGCACCCGTCGGTGCGCTGTGATGGGCACACCGTTACTCCATCACTGACCCCAGCAGCTTCATCATCCCACGCGCGTTGCAGCCAGGCGGACGCGCAGGCCACTCTGCTCATGGCGCGAGAGCTCCTTCGCTACCGCCCAGTGGGCGACCTCTACGAGGAGTGGCTCGAGTGGATTGCTGAGCTCGTCAGCGTCACGCACGAGGGCTCCGCCAAGCCAGCTCGCTCGCTGCCTCAGCAACCACCTGCAACGGGCGATGTGGCACACGCGGCTCCACCACTACCTCCGGCTCGGGGTGCCATCATCGGCCCAAGGCATGCAGAACCATGGCGTGATCTGCCGCGCCCTGCGCCGGCTCAGGAGGACGTGAGCTACCAAGTGGTGCAGTGACCGCAAGGAGAAGCGTGTGTGCTTCCAGCACCCTAGCACCAGGCTCGTGTACCGCCACAGGAGGTGGCGGTGCGCGTGCACCAGGACCAGTGTCTCCCCCCTCGACGACCTCCGGTGGCCACGGCGGGATGCCGCGTGTTCACCCAGGAGCTCTGCAACATCGTCTGGCCAAGCAAGTTCAAGCCTGACCTGCCTCCGCTCTACGACGGCACCGCCGACCCCGCCGAGTTCCTGCAGCTCTACGAGCTGAGCATCGAGGCGGCCAGCGGCGACGAGAAGATCATGGCAAACTGGTTCCCGATAGCCCTAAAGGATGGGGCACGTTCTTGGATCCTGAACCTGCCTGAGGGTCAATTTCTTCTTGGGAGAAGATGCGCAGCCGCTTCATCGCCAACTTCCAAGGCACTCACGACCGCTCGCCGGCCGCGGGTGACCTACATCGCATCAAGCAACAACGTGGAGAGACCCTGCAGAAGTACATGCAGTGTTTCAACAACGTGCGCGTCAAGATTCCCAAGGTGTCGGACGAGGCCGCCATTTCAGCATTCACTGATGGCGTCCGTGACGTCAAGATGAAGGAGGAGCTTGCTATCCATGAGGATCTCTGCATAGCTCTGGAGATGTTCAACATGGTGAACAAGTGCGCGGGGGATGAGGAGGGGCGCTCTCCCTCCTCGAGCTCCCCGATGCTGATCCAGGAGACAAGAAGACCAAGACCAGGGACGTGAAGCGCGAGGGGCCAGCCATGATTGCGGCCGAGCCAGAGACGAAGCGCGGCTGCGACCACCCCGAGTCATCCAAGAAGCGGTCGTTCTGCGTCTTCCACAATGATTATAGCCACAACACCAATTACTGTCAAGAGCTCAGAGCCCTTCACGACAGGTGCCTTGGTTGACGCCCCGAGCGCAACGATCGAGGCTATGGTCATGGAGGCGGCCGAAGTGGAGGACGTTGAGACGGACGCGACAATCGTCAGGATTGGCGTGACCAGCCTCGTGAGGATTGTTGGCAAGGCCAGCCTCGCGAGGGCGCCTGGAGGGAGCAGCCTCGTGAGGACTACCCTCAGGGCAACACAACTCTGCCTCCTATGCCTCCGCCACCAAGAAGGAATGAGGATCGCCACTAGGACGAGGGGGCTGGGGGCTTCCAGGATCCTTGAGCCATTGCCTGCATCTTGGGCGGCTCGCAAGCCCCGGCTTCCCACCGCATCTTCAAGCAATTCACGCGCGAGGTGAATACAGCGCTTCCCAAGCCCGAAACAACTCGCCCTCTCAGGTGGTCCAAGTGCGCCATCACCTTCAACTCCTCAGACCAGCTCAAGTGCACGGCCACCGCTGGTGCGCTCCCCATGCTTTGCTCCCCCATCATCAACAACATGGTTGTCACCAAGACTCTCATTGATGGCGGAACAGGGCTGAATGTTCTGTATGTTCAGACGTTCGACAGGCTCCAAGTGACATACAACCAGCTTCACCCGACCAAGCCATTCTCAGGAGTGACCGACAGTTCCACACCCCAGACAGGGCAGGTCCGCCTCCCTGTCACCTTCGGCGAGCGCAACAACTACCACACCGAGCTCATCGACTTCGACGTCGCCGACATCCGCCTGCCCTACAACGCCATCCTAGGGTACCCAGCACTGGGCAAGTTCATGGCGGCAACGCACCATGGATACAACGTCCTCAAGATGCCAGGAAGTGGTGGCGCCATCACGGTCGCATGCTAGGAGAAGGATGCGGTGTGCTCCCTCGAGCGCGCCATCCAGGCTACAGCAGTCGAGAACCCTGAAGACGAGGGCGGCGTCCTCCCTCCTGAGTTGGCCCCCAGGACGAAGAAGTTGCAGCTAGGATAGGGGTCTCGTGAAGGAGGATTGCTAGAGGACGCTGCATCGAGCCTTGCGTCCCCGGACGCGGCACCTTCACCCATCACATAGGAAGGCGCGCTCGGCGCCCCTCTCGGGCTGGGCTCAGGGGCTCTCCTTGGGAGGGCCTCAGACCTAGCCAGGGTCACGAGGGAGGTGCTCAGGCACCGTGTGGAGGCGCTCTTCAAAGCACGCTTCCCAGGAGAAGGCAGCAGGCGTCAGGCACCAGGTGGTCAGGAGTTCATCAGCAAGGCAATCGAGGAAATACAGGAAGCAAGGGTTCTACAAGGCGATCGCCGCCTGCCACGTGGCGCGGCACACTGCCCTGGCGAGGGTAAGGAGTTCCGTGTCTGCATCAACATCTCCGGGCTCAACAGGGCCGCGTCTCGGCAGCTCATCTGGCCGACTCGTGTCGGTCGATGCGAGGGTCCACCTCATAGCTACGTTTGCATGCCCTTCGGCCTGCCGGGCGCAGCTCTGGTGTTCCAGCGCTGCATGAGGGACGCCCTGGCGACTCGCGAGGCCAGGCATTAGGTGATCCTGGTGGAGATGGAGGAGAAACTTCAGGAGCCTCTCGGGCCCTCCGAGCCTCCTGAGGCTTGGCACCAGAGCGGCTCGTGAGGAACGACTCCAGCAGCGCATGGTTTTTTGGCTACTTCAACACTTCTTCAGCAAAGGTACCAGGTGACATCTCTCTAAGTTCTTCCAGTCTGGGGGTGCCCCTCGGGCTGCATCATCCCCAGGCCTTGTGGGTCCGGCCCAATGGCATGTATCGTTTGCATACACCAGGACTATTTAACCATTTCTGTGAGTTTACCTGTGATTGTCACCCTACGACCGCCGCCATCACGGCCCCTTGTGTGTTTGCTGGCCAGTACCTCTCCCGCACCGCTCCATAAAAACTCACGTCAGCACGACGCTTGTGCTGGGGTCCGTCCCTGCAACGCTGATAAACCCAAGGATCAAGCTCTGGTTCGCAGCCCGCCTCGCGCTCACCACCTCACCAGGTCCTCGGTGCCTCTGTCCTATGCCCTGGACTGCACGCCCACTCCACAGGGGTCCCCGGTCTTTCTTGTCATCTAACCTGCAGGTTCACCTGGCAATGGGCCACGGGTTCGGCTTGGACGACCACCATCTGGCCTCGTGAGTCGCTTGCACGTTAAAGGGGGGCCTCCCGAGCATCACGTCTCAGGAGTTCCTACTGGCTCTCTAGCCCTCACCCCCTGGCCTTGACCACGGCATCACGACCTGGCATACCAGTGGTGGTTGAGCTCACTCGAAGGCTGGGTCCTGAGGACGTAGAGCACCAAGGCGAGCGAGGCAGGAAGGTGGCCGATGCAAGCTGCGCCCAAAGGTACCCCGGGCACGGGAGCAGGCGCCATCTCCCTGATGGACCAAGACACCAAAAGATAAGTTCCGGTTTGCTGCGGCCCCAGCTTCGCTCCCCACACACCCCGTCTCGTAGTTCCATTTTGGCAGTTCCACCCCCCTTTTCAATTCTTTGGGCAGCTGCTTGCACGCCAAGGGGGACCTTGTGAGCATCGCATCTCATGAGCTCTTACCGGACCCCGGGCCGCTCATCTCCTAGCCTTGACCACAGCATTGCGACCTGGCATACTAGCGATGGTTGAAGCCTGCCTGAGGACTGGGACCTATCAGCGTAGAGCGCCACGCTGCCAAGAAAAAAGAAACGGGAGGAACCATGCCAAACTGGGATGCGCGAGTTCATCAAAAAATCAAAAGAGGCAACACTGATATTAAGTAGATTCTGATCCTTACAAGCCCCGCGGGGTATGACCTTCATTCCATGCAGGGAAAGCAGCCACTAAACCCTATGGCATCGCTGGCGACGCCAGGCAGCAGCCGCT
Source organism: Triticum aestivum (assembly GCF_018294505.1). Lineage (NCBI taxonomy): Eukaryota > Viridiplantae > Streptophyta > Magnoliopsida > Poales > Poaceae > Triticum > Triticum aestivum. Next base: position 369,287,056 of record NC_057795.1, on the reverse strand, counting down.
ACTGCACTACGACTCCGGCGGGAGCTGGGCGGCACATAGTTGTCGTCACTCAACTCCGGAGACTCACTGGGCTCAGGAGAGCTGCAGGATTCCCAGGAGTCACCGCCGCTGCTGGACGAGGCCCCAAGGAGGACAACGGCGGGCCCGGCGCCCGTTGCAGCGCCACGCAAGCTGCTTCCTCTGGGCCAACATTCCAGCCGTTCGCCCTCCTCATTGAAGACCTTGAAGAACAAGGTTGCCACGTCGTCATACTCGAAGTGGATCGCCAGGGCTCCCTCTGCACGGCAAGCCCGCGCGACCTCGCCCCATCTGCGCGTCATGAAGACATCTCCAGGGGGCACCACCTCAACTTCAGCTCCGGTGGCCAAGCTGCAGCACCCTGCGTGCTGTAGCCACAGCTCGACCGGCTCCCTCGTGAGGCAGCTCGCTGGCGAAGAACCACGGGAGTCAGATCCAGGTGTCGGGAGGCATCACCGCCCACACCACGAACTCGCGCGAGCTGCCCTTGGCGTGGGTCTGTGGAGCGGTCGGCAGGGCAATGGCGGCCCTGCCAGCGTCACCGGGCGCCACTCGACGGCGCTCACCTTCGTCATGAGCAGAAGCGTATACGGGGAGAGCGAAGCCAGGCGGAGGCCTCGACTGCCAAGGCCTGGTCACCTCTTGCCCCGCGCTGGCGTCGTGAGGGAGGTGGATCCACTTCTTCAGCGGAAGAGGATCGGGCCCCTCCTTAGGGGCCTTCCCCTTCTCGGCCGCAGAGTATCTCCTGATCGGCTCCATGGAAGCAAGATGGATAAGAGAAGAAGGCAGGAGCAAGACGAAGGAAAGATGGGCGAGGGGCTCTACCCCTCCCTCACCTTTATAGCCAAGGGAGGCCAACCGCCGGACTCCACGACCTCACGCCATCATGACCACCTGCATGTCGCATCGTCGCGTCAAGTCGAACGGTTGCCGAGGCAGCATGGGGAAGCGGAGTCGCCCACGTCCCATCAATCGCCATGCGTCATCAAGGCCGCAGGCAGTTAGGGCCCGCGGTGCTCCGCACTTGCCCTTTGGCTTCGCCTAGAAGCCAAGTCCGAGCGCGCCTTGGGCCCGGAGGCTACTCTCATCGTCCTGGATTCGGGGGTATCCAGCCCTGCCTGCCTACGTCCCATCACGTGGCTCCATCGACGGCCTGGCATGGCCCAGCTTCGACATCAACAACTCAAGACCCTTGCGAGGCGGACGACACCAAGACCCCCAAGGGGATCGGCCTCCTCAGGCTGGCTCCCGAGGGGCGGAGAGTACTATGCAAGGTTCACCTCACGAGGCTCAGCTGACGTGAGCCATGACGACCAAGGCCAGGCGGGCGCCAGACGGGCGTAGAGCACAAGTTTCCTCTTCGGTGCAAAGGAGGCAAGCCGCGGGCGCGGAGTCCCGAGGAATCAGCCAAAGGTTTCCATTCTAGGGCAACAAGACCAAGACCGCCAGGACGGCGGGACGGAGGTCATCGACGAGCCCACCGCAGTGTCACGACCAGAGGCTTTTCGCAGGCGTAGACTACTTTTGTCAGGCTAAGCTGTACTACTTGTCCCCTTTCAAATCCGGCCGTTGTGGGATCCCTTGCCGCCAATATTTGGGAAGAGGACCAAAGCCACCATAAATAGGACTAGCCACCACCATAGAAGGGGGATCAAATCGATTCTCACCCGACATCCCACCAGCTCTTTCGGGCTCAAGAACACCTCACCTCCTGAGGCTAGTTCATCCATTGTACTAGTTCATCCTCGGCCTACAAGGCAATCCACCACACCATAGTGGATTAGGGTATTACACCACAATGGTGGACCGAACCAGTATAAACCGTTGTGTCTCTTTGTCTCTTCGAGCTTGACGCGCTAGGCTTAGGAGGATCGCAAGTAAGCAGGTTGGGTAGGTTGAGATCTCCACACGCACCCCAGAGTTCGAACCTCTCAAGGGTTCGCGGAACCCGTAATCTGACAATCGGTATTCATAAAATATTTAACAAAATCAAACTCTAGCTTTATACCTAACTCTTTACCTTCATGCATTTTAATTCTTTCCAAAAGATCCCACCTGAACTCAATAGCTTTCTTCATAAAAGAACCAGTACAAGAAGTATCAAGCATGGATTGATCATCATGAGAAAGACGAGCATAAAAAATCTGAATAATAATTTATCTTGAGAGCTCATGATTGGGGCATGAATATAACATTGACTTAAGCCTCCCCCAAGCTAGAGCGATACTTTCTCCTTCACGAGGCCAAAAATTATATATATAATTCCGATCGCAATGAACTAGATGCATAGGATAATATTTTTTTTGAAATTCCAATTTCAATCGATTCCAATTCCAAGCTCCCATATCATCGCATAGCCGATACCATGTCAATGCTTTTCCCTTCAAAGATAAAGGGAAAACCTTCTTCTTAACTTCATCTCCGGGTAACCTGTAAGCTTAAACAATCCACAAATTTTATCCACATCAATCAAATTCATATCTGGATGTTTCATTCCATCTCCTGCATAAGGATTAGCTAGCAGTTGTTATATCATAGCCGAAGGAATTTCATAACTAATATTTTTAGTAGGTGCAGTAGGTTGAGGGGCAACTCTTTGTGTTTCCGGTCAAGGTGAAGATGCCCCAAACAAACCCCTCAAAGGATTGTTTTCCATGGTAACAAGTGACAGTAAATTGCAGCATGTAGTATAAGTTTTTCCTTACCAATTTCATGCCTCGATCAGAATGAGTCTTGATGACCCACAAGTATAGGGGATCAATCGTAGTCCTTTCGATAAGTAAGAGTGTCAAACCCAACAAGGAGCAAAAGGAAATGACAAGTGGTTCTCAGCAAGGTATTGTTGGTAACAGGTAGTTTGATAGCAAGATAATTTGTAAAAAGTAACAAGTAACAATAGTAAAAATAAGTGCATTAGCCAATCCTTTTTGTAGCAAAGGACAGGTTGGAACAATCTCAGATAGTAAGTAAAACATTCTTGAGGCCACAAGGGAATTTCATCTAGTCACTTTCATCATGTTGGTTTGATTTGCATTCGCTACTTTGATAATTTGATATGTGGGTGGACCGGTGCTTGGGTGTTGTTCTTACTTGAACAAGCCTCCCACTTATGATTAACCCCCTCGCAAGCATCCACAACCACGAAAGAAGTATTAAGATAAAATCTAACCATGGCATTAAACATATGGATCCAAATCAGCCCCTTACGAAATAGCGCATAAACTGGGACTTAAGCTTCTGTCACTCTAGCAACCCATCATCTAATAACTACTCCACAGTGCATTCCCTTAGGACCAAATATGGTGAAGTGTCATGTAGTCGATGTTCACATAACACCACTAAGGGAATCACAACATACATATCATCAAAATATTGAACGCATATCAAATTCACATGATTACTTGCAACATGATTTATCCCATGGCCTCAAGAACTAGGGCAACTACTCACAAATAGTATTCATGATCAAGCTCAAAGGGACATTAAATAGCATAATGGATCTAAACATATGATATTCCACCAAATAAACTGGCTAGCATCAACTACAAGATGTAATCAACACTACAAGTCACCCACAGGTACCAATTTGAGGTTTTTATACAAAGATTGAACACAAGAGATGAACTAGGGTTGGAGATGAGATGGTGTTGTTCAAGATGTTGATGAAGATTGGCCTCCCAAAGATGAGAGGGTTGTTGCTGATGACGATGGCTTTGATTTCCCTCTCCGGGAGGGAAGTTCCCCCGGTGGAATCACTCCATCGGAGGACAAAAGTGCTCCTTCCCAAGTTCCGCCTTGAGAAGGCGGTGCTCCATACCCGAAAGTCATATCCTTATTTTTTTTTCTAGGTCAAAAGACCTTATGTACCAGAAGATGGGCACCGGAGGTGGGCCTGGGCCCCCACTACCCACTAGGGCGCGCCTAGAGGGGATGGCACGCCCTGGTGCCTTGTGGGCGCCTAGGTGCCCCCCTCTGGTGGGGGTTTTTCTCCAATATTTATTATATATTCCAAAATAGTTCTTCGTAAAATTTCAGCCCATTTAGAGATGTGCAAAATAGGTATCTCTGACATAGCTTTTTCAGGTCCAGAATTTCAACTGCCAGCATTCTCCCTCTTTGTGTAAACCTTGCATATTATGAGAGAAAATGCATTAGAATTACTCCACAAAGTGTTATAATGCATAAAAACACTATAAATAACAGTAGGAAAACATGATGCAAAATGGACGTATTAGCAGACCCACGACGACAAATACAAAGAGGGTATCCTGCATGGCTCTAATGGCGCTCCCAGTGGTTGTCAACGACGAGCGATGGTTCACCATGCATGCCATAGTGGACACCCACAGAAGGTTCATGGAGCTCTTAGTAGTGTACACAGACAACTCGATCTGGGTGGAGAACTCCATCCACACCATGGAGCTGTTGCTTGCTGAGGAGAAGTACAAGGCAATCGGATTCGACTTCGAGTACACCCGCGCTCGTGTCGGGTCTCGTCACAAGGTCGCCATCACCCTGATGTGCGTGCGCAATCACGTTCTCGTCTACCACTACTGCCTGGCCACAAGGCCTTGCGAGCGTTTCGTCGGGTTTGTCAACAACCCCCACTACATGTTTGCTATCATGGACATCACCAACAATGTAAAGGTGCTAAAAAATTTGGGCATCTCCTGCCAGAATCTTGTCGACATCCAGGGCCAATACAAGATCTGGGGTAGCAAGAAGCATGAGAAGGACTCATTGGTTCACCTCACTAAGGCCATCATCGAACCCTACTACAGAGAAGTAAAGGAATCCTGCAATAAGGACAAGCATGCCTGGCACTCGGCCTGGATGGACAAACTCGATGAACCTCATGTCGTGTACGCGTCCAAGGAGGTGTACACGAGCTATAAGATGTACAAGCGGGTCTTTGACATGAGGAAGTGCCTCCTTCCCCAAAACGGCCAGGGATCCAGACGAAAGCAGAGCAATTGCGAGCGTCTCACAACAAGAAGTAGATGATTAGATGATCTTTTCTGCTAGTTTAGTAGGCATGTAATTGTTTGTTTTGGTGTGTGCAAATGTTATGTGTGTAGTCACTTATGTAATTGGATGCTTAATTTGGTTATGCAATCTTGTTCTTGTAAACATATATGTTGTTGTTCTGTAGACAGAGCATAGAAGTTGTGCAAACAGAGCAAATCACATTGCCCACGGGCTAAACTAGGGAACCCATCGGTGATGATTTCAGCAATCGCTGACAATTGTATACCAACAAGTGTTTGTCGACAACACACATGACTTATTAGCAGAAATCATCTGTGTTGTTATCGGTCTTCCGACACATTTCTGATTACTGACATGTTTGTCGCGTATCACACACATCTTGTTAAGTTAAACCGTTTATGTTGTGTTGGCTCATCACAAACAGTTTGTCTGAGTGAAATATATGCCATATATCGCACACACACCTTGGTCTGGCTGATCATTTCCGTTGTGGTGGGTAATCACAAATAGTTCATCCGAGTGAACTGTATGATATATCGCACACACCTTGATATGGCTGACTATTTCCATTGTTATGATCATTGCAAACAGTTTGTATGGATCAATTGTATGCCACGTATCATACACACATCTCTAATCTGAATCATTCTTGATGTCTCCGTCATTGCACATAGTTTGTCTTATGTTGGTGACGGTTTTATTAGAGCACCGTTTGCGATTAATGCATCGCACACAGTTTGGTCGAAGGGTCTCTAATTCATGTGTCACGTTAGCAGCATCCTGCAGTAGTGCTACTTGACTTGGTAGAATTGCTAAAAATTGCCTACAACTAAAATTAGGAAAAAATAATTTTTATTTGGTCAAGTAGTCTAATCACCCCCCCCCCTCCAAACATAGTTTTGATCCTACAAGTGGTATAAGAGCTTTGGTATCCATTGCATTGGTTTCACGACCTAGGAGAGTATTGCGCCTAATGAGGGTAACTATCACCATAGAGGCTCGTATTTTGATGGTACAAACTTTGATAGTTGGAAACATGAGATGAAAATGCATATTTCTTGGTCCTAACCTTGTTGTTTGGGCTGTTCTTCGTGTTGGCTTACAAGGTGAATTCCTTGAGGATGAAAAGGAACCAGATCATGAAGCAACAACAGAAGAATTCAAGATGTTGCAATAGAATGATCAAGCTTGTGACATTCTCTTCAATGATTTGTGCCCCGAGGAGTTCAACAACATTAGCTGCCTCGAGAATGCAAAGGAAATTTTGGATACTTTGGTTGATATGCACGAAGGTATCGAGTTCATCAAGGAATCCAAGTTGGATGTGCTTCAAAGTCAACTTGACAAGTTCAAGATGAAGGATGGTGAAAGAGTCGCCGAAATGTACTCTAGGCTTGCTCTCATCACAAATGAGATTGCCGACTTAGGAAGTGAAGAGATGACCGACAAGTTCATCATCAAGAAGATCCTTAGAGCCTTGTATGGAAAATATGATACCCTATGCACATTGATCCAAATGATGCCCAATTACAAAGATCTCAAAACCATGGAAGTCACTGGAAGGATTGTTGATCATGATATGTTAGTTAAGGATAAGGAGGAGCTCCCCAACAAGTCAAGTGGTGCATACAAAGCTTTAAGTGATGCTCCTACAACATCAAGTGACAAGCTAGTATCCGATGAGGAGATAAGCCTAATGGTGAAGAACTTCAACAAGTTCTACAAAAATAGGAGCGAAGAGAGAAGCTCCAGTTCAAGACACTATGAGCAAAAATCATCAAGTCGTGACCGTAATTGCTACAATTATGGAAGACCTAGACACTACTCCAATGAGTGTACGACACCTCACAAGAAAAGATATGAATCACTTAGAAGGAAGAGCAAAATAGATGAATCACCTCATAGAGAGAGTAGTAGAGATGATCGCTATGAGCGAAGACCTTCTTGAAGAAACATGGATTCATAAAGGAAAGACAAGTCAACCAAGAGCTACTCTAGAAGAAGGCATCAAGCTCATGTTGGTGAATGGGTTCCCGGCTCTGACTCCGACTCCGTCAACCACTCTGAGAGAAGTTATCACTCCGACTTCGATTATAGTCAAGATGAAGGTGTTGCCGTACTTGCTCTCGTATCCTCAAACTCCCATGACCTCTTTGATTCACCAAATGAGGGAATTGGAAGATGCTTCATGTCTAAAGTCCCCCAAGGTATCACAGCCTGAGTATCTTGATTTCAATAGTGATGAGGATGATTTGTTAGGTGATGATGATTTACTTGTTGATAAAACTAGTGATGTGAGCTATAATAAACTTGCTAGTAATCATGATAGTCAAGATGAAACGAGTGAAAATACTAAGGAGATTGAGCGTCTAACTAAAGAACTAAAGACTCTTAAGTTAGCTCATGAAACAAATCAAGAAGATCATAGAGAGCTCCTAAGAACTCATGAAAAGCTACGCTTCGAGAAGCTAAATTTAGAGTAAGAGTATGAGCTTCTAAAAGCAATCAATGATGATCTTTGAAAGAAGAGTTCATCTTACATTGCCAAACGTGTTCTCTTGTCTACTTTTATGCCGCAAGTTAAATATATGAAATCTAGTAACAAGAATAAGAAGGGTTCTACCTCTAGTAGTAACAAATACAATGTCGTTTCTTCTAGTAATTCTATTGATTCCACTAATGATTCTCTTAGCAAAGTTACACTTGAGCAAGAAAACAATTTATCGAAAGTAACTATAGAAAAGGGTGTCTACAATAGCCTTGCTGGTAGTAAGCAATTTGAGGAAATTGTGCGCAAGCAAGGAAGGCATCGGAAGAACCAAGGTATTGGTTTTGAACGAAAGTTTAGTGCTAATGGAGTTGAGGGGGCAAAAGATCAATACCCCAAGATGAATTTTGTTCCTCAACAAGAGAAGTATGGTCCCACTTCTTTTCAGGGAACACAAGCTCAAGATGATCTCCACCACAAGACCATAAGCTAAAAGGCAAGGACAAGCTTCAAGAAGAGATTGACTCATTCGAAGAACCACCTCAAGCCTTGGTCAAGTGGGTTCCCAAGACTTCATAAAGTTCTACTTCATAAAGTGCTACTACAACTCCAAGGATTTCCATCAAGTTGATGTGGGTCCCAAAGAAGAAGAACTATAGAGTTCTTGAGGGTGACTCCGCCAACAAACTTCACACATATTGATTTATGGCAAGAACTTGTGCAACCAACTTCAACATCTTGCACTAGTTCATGGAGTCACAAACCCTCTTATTAGTAAGCCAATGGACAAGGTATTAAATGCATTCATGAACATCATCTTGTGTGAATTTCAATCTATGTCTATGGATATCCTTGTTTGTTCCTTGTGGGAATAACCCATGTAGGTATTGAAAGTGCAAAATTCCAAGGATTGCTCCCAACTCTTGATGGTCTACATCAACATTGAGAATCCACATTCACAACACCTACATGAAGTTATCATCGACAAAAACCAAGGTTAGTTCATCCCTCTTTGGGGGGATATCACATCTAGGGGGAGCTTTACTCTAAGACTTGAGTCAAAGCAACTCTAATGATGTGAACACATAAATGCTTTATGTAAAAGTGGCGACCCAACTTGTGCTTGAGTATGACCTATGATCAAATGTTCTCATTTGGCTACTAAGTCAATATACTCATATATAGATGACTATGTCATCGCCCATTGCTTGATAGTTGCTAGTGTTGGTTGTGCATGTTTGACACATACTTTATTTTCTATATTATTGTGTGAGCATCTTGCTATGCATATTCCTCATTCGAGGACATCCAATTGTAGTTTGATTGTTTTGGTTTTATTTGGCCAATTGGATGTGCAAGAATTCCTAAGCACCTTCACTGGCTACCTATCTTTCCTTGTCTCAAATTCTATTCATGTTGTATCACAAATTTTTAACAAGCTCATTTTTGAGACCACATCTGCCAAAGACTTGACGTGCACTCCAAGACTTCTCCTACCGCCTCCACACCTAGATATCGACCTTGTAACCCTAGATACCCTATCTGGCATGTATATAAGTCATAAGGTTTAGAATGTATAGGGGACTTAAATACAATCACATTCACCTAGCCCTAGAGTTAGAACACATCCTACGATCTCGAGGTAGATCAACTTTGTACTTGACACATCTCCATTAATATAAACAAGAGCAAGACATACGGTTTTGCCTCCATCTAGAGGGCCCAAACCTGGGTAAACATCGTCTCCTTGTTCCTGTTACCATTTGTCTGAGATCCATAGCTTGGGACCCCCTACCCCGAGGTCTGCCAGTTTTTACACTGACAAATTGTTACCCACCTCCGTAGGCATGCCCAAATAAGTATCATTAAAGGCCTCATTAGTAATCCCCAAACTAGTTTTCACTCTTTGTTTAACAACATCTGGACAAGCACGACCAAAGTCCAGAACCAGAAACAAAGATTCAGAGTAGACACTAGTGCATCCACACGACGAGTATCACTTCTTGCAAAGAAGATGTTATCATCAGCAAACAGGAGATGTGAGATAGGAGGACCGGAATGACCGTTCATAAATCCTAATACCATGTGCTTTGCCACAATTCTCCTTCTGAAGCAACAAGCTTGACAGTCCTTCGGTGCACAAAAGAAACAAGTAGGGGCTGATGGGGTCACCCTGCCGAATTCCGTTCGAATGTACAGCAGGTGCAGTGAGATCTCCATTTACCCGGACCGCATAGCAGACATTGGTAACACATGTCATGACAGAGTTGATCCATATTGGGTCAAATCCCAACTTAGATATGCAACCATGAAGATAAGTCCACTCAACACGATCATACGCCTTCATCATATCAATCTTCAAGGCAAAGAAAGGTTGCTTAGCCCTCTGTTGTTTAATAGTGTGGAGAGATTCATAAGCAACCAGAGTATTATCAGTAATAAGTCTGTCAGGCACAAAGGCACTTTGAAACTCAGAAATGACAACGGGTAGAAGTAACTTCGGACGATTAGCCAAAACTTTGGAGGCAATCTTATAAAGAAAATTGCACAGACTAATCAGATGAAAATTCTTTAAATGATTGGCTCTTGCAATTTTTGGAATAAGCACAATCATTGAGTCACAAAAACCATCAGGAATGGACCTTCCCTCCAAAAAACTTCTGACCGTCTGACAAATCTTGTCGCCCAAAAAAATCCAATGAGTGGTAGAATAGGGCGGGAAGGCCATCCGGACCATGAGCCTTTGTAGGCCCCATGTGAAAAAGAGTTGTCTTGATCTCTTCTTTAGTGTAGGGTTTACATAAATCAGCAATCATCTCATTAGTAAATTTATGCGAAATAGCATAAAGAACAATGTTAGCATCATCACAAGGATCGGAAGTGAAAAGGTTCCCATAAGATTTATGCATCATACTTTTAATCTCCATTTATGAATCACAAAGAGAACCATCATCCCGGGCCAAACAGTGAATTTTGTTAGTACGTTTCCAAGTTGTAGCACAAGCATGGAAGAAATATGTATTCCGGTCTTCCTCACGAAGCCAGTCCACCCTAGAGTGTTGCCTCGCCATAATCTCATCCCACTCAAAAAGTTCACAGAGTTGTGATTCAATTGATCTTTCATCAGCTAAAAGCTAAAGAAGTCCTAGTGACCGGTGCAGATCTAATGGTATCTAGCGGCGTTTCAACTTTAAAATCTACTTGCGAACAGACCCAAAAGAGTCATGACTCCAAATCTTGATAGCACTTTGTCACATGGTGTAGGTCGTGATTATTAGGTTAGGGGAGTTTAGTAAAAAAATCCGTTGCAACATACGGCCTCTTTTGCAAGTAAGTATTAAAGAAAAATTACTGCGTGGAAGGTTTCCATGTTGCATGATGGGTGCGGGGGGATGGACTCGTGACATAACATCCTCTACCTCTCTCGCCTCCCGGGTCGCTCTCGCGACTCCGGAGGCCCCCGCCGCCGCCAACAACAGGGAGCGATCGTGCTGCCCATTCCCTTCTCGCCGTCTCCGGAGGAAGCCTAAGGGCAAAGCCCAGCGGCTGACGGCGGCGGCGAGGATGCACGCAGCCCGCGGCTGCGACCACCCTCCCCGGTCCATCTTCACTTGCCAGATCCAGATCCATCTCGTCCTCAGCTCTCCGGGGCCGTCGGCGTCCTCCTCCGGCCAGTTCCGGCCGGTGCTCGCGCCCTCGACCTGCGCCGCCATCCTCCGCGTCGACCCTCCTCTGCTGGCGCTAGGTGGGCGGGCGGCCTGGCCCCTGGCGCCGGCGGCGCCCGCGGCTGCGTTTCGGCCTCCTGGCCGTCCGTTCTCGGCTGGCCAGCGACGGATCCGGAGGTTCCGGGCGCGGATCCGGCTCTCCCTCGGCTCACAGCTCCCATTGCTCCCCTCGCCACCCCCATCCTCTCCGGCGGATGATGCACCCCGCTCCACCTCGCCTCGATCCCCACCCCGTACTGCGCCTCCACCCCACTCGCCCTTCCCGTCCCCGCCACCGCCAGTCTCTGGCCGGAAGAACCTCCACTCTGGTGCCCCCGCCCTCTGTCCACCTCCGACGCCGCCCCACCTCGTCTCCACCCTCCTCACCGGCGGCCTGCTCCACTCGTCCTTCCTCGGTTCACCATCCACCTCATATGTCCGTCTCGGTCCTGTCCTCTGTCGCCCTTCGACTCCACTTGGATGGCGGCCCACCATTGACGGATGTGCTACGGGAGAAATCCCCGCTGACTTTGTCAGCTGACCACGGCGACGCTACTCCAGCGTCGCTTACCCTCTTGGGGGCGTGGCTCGTGTGCCACTCCTGTCTCTCGGTCCGGATTCGCAGCTCTAGGCTCTGCCCTCTGGGAATTTAACCGGTTATGCTCCAGGCGAAAGCTCTGTGACGGCGTCATCCTCGGATGTCGTCCACCTTCTTGAAGGCGTCACTAGGGAGCTCCTTGCCGCCATTCATCCTCCGTTGCCCTTGGGGGTTGGTCATCCTCTGCTATGCTAGCTCAAGACCCTCTCATGCATGTCGTCCGTTTTGGTGAGCTTCGTGCTCTTCGTGCTATCTCGGTTCATCTTTGCTCAACAACGACGCAACGATGCCTCCCCACCTTGATAATCGTGTCGGCCTGCTGTGGCGGAGTTTCCAGTTAAGGTTCGTGATGGGTCACTCGTTGATTGGTGCTGCTCCTCTGTTGTGCCAAGGGGTTGGTACGCACGCAGGTGTGGTGCGTTAGGATAGTTGTTTAGTGTTGGTATTGTGTTTCCTCCATGACACACCAATTCCACTCGACTTTTATGGTGGTGGTCTCTTGGCTTGCTGGCTAGGTAGTGCTTTCTTCGGGGCGTCCATATGCTCTCACCCTATGTAATCTTTCCCCCTATGTGGTTTTTCAGCCCGGTTTCCCTTATAAACGGGGTCAACCTGTTAAGGTTTTCGATCTGGTTTTTCTTATAAACTGGATCAAACACTTGTCATTTTGGCCACTTTGAGCAATATATTCAGGTGGGGAATCTCTCCCCCCGGTGACCGTTCAAAAAAAAATGATGGGTGCGGGGCTGACGTACGTGCATGCGAGCGTTCGTCCGGGAGTTCGTTCTCCGCGCCGCACCTCCGATCCTCCGAAGCATGTCGGTTGCACGCAATATCGCCCGGAGCCGAGTCGCCCGCACGCGCGGCTAAAGGCTGCCAACATCGGCAAGGTCGCGGATTTCGTTGGCCCCGCAGCGCTCTCGGCGCAGTGGACACCGCCGGGCAATGGCCACGTCGTCGACGCTGAGCCAGACGCAGCGGTACGCTGCGGGTGCGCTCCTCGCGCTCGCGCTCCGCCAGGCGCAGATCCACCAGCGCGTCCTTCTCGGCTCCCACGGCCTCGACGAGGGCCCGGACCCTGAGACCGCCGTCCTCTCCAGCGACGACCCCGACGGCCGCGACCTCTGGACCCACGACTCCCGCGGCCTCCTCCGCCCCGTCCTCCGGTCACCCCTCTCCCCCCCTACCTCTCACATGCATGCTCCGTCTCTCGATCCGGCGTGTCATGGTGCGCGCGTCGCGTTTTAATTCTCAGGTTTCTCGAGATCGACCCCAAGGCCTGGCCGGGCGTGGAGAAGACGGCGGCGACCTCCGAGCCCAAGCACCACATTGGAGCCGTACGTGCCAACAATGCCGCATCGTCCGCGTTGAATTCCACCTCCATTTCGACGTATCGTGTGACGTTTCCTCGCGCGCGCAGTTCCTCCGGAAAGTGTTCGAGGACGAAGATGACGGCGAGAAGGCCGCCGCCGATAGGTCCGACCTCGAGCTCGCGCTCGCCAAAGCCGTCGACGCGATGGCGATGGGCCTGGAGAACGACGTTGCACCGGGCGACCTGTTCAAACAACACGTGTTCGGCGGCGACAATGAGGAACAGGAACCGTCTGACGACGGGTCGCCGTCGTCGCCTGGCGGCGGAGGGCGCTCCAAGGACTACCGGAAGATGGCGGTGCTGTACATGCTCCTCTCAGCTTGCGTGGCGGACGTGAACATGGGCGAGGACGGCATGGGGTCCCCCCGCATAAGGAAGGGCTACGACGCCCGCCACCGCGTGGCGCTCCGACTGATCGCGACTTGGCTTGACGTCAAGTGGATCAAGATGGTAATCAACCTCCATTCCTCCAGAATGCGCACAATGAAGTGGCATGCTAGCTAGTTCCTACCGTGCTGAATTTTTCTTTGGCATCGAACACCTTTGGCATTGTAGGAAGCTATCGAGATAATGGTTGCTTGCTCTGCTATGGCTGCAGCGAAAGAGGACGAGAAATCGCGTGAAAGTACGTCGCCGAGAAGCAGGTGGCAGAAATGGAGGCGTGGGGGAATCATCGGCGCCGCCGCCTTGACCGGAGGGACGCTCATGGCCATCTCCGGGGGTGATAATATGTTAAACAATGTCAAAAGCAATCTTGATGAGATCTCTCCGCGAGCTGCTGAAGTAGCTGTCTCGATCTTTTTGCAGGTCTAGCTGCTCCAGCGATTGCTGCAGGGTTCACTGCTCTTGCTCCGACGTTGCACGCACTTGTCCCTGTTATAGGGGCTAGCGGATTTGCTGCTATAGCTACTGCTGCTGGACACACCGCTGGCTCAGTAGCAGTTGCTGCATCATTTGGAGGTGTGCCTTCCACATTTTGCTCCATTAGATTAGATGATGATCCACAAGTCTTTAATCGTCCACACTGACTAATCGTCATCTTTGGTTGGAATCAGCTGCTGGAGCTGGGTTAACTGGCTCCAAAATGGCCAAAAGAATTGGAAATGTGAAAGAATTCGAGTTCAAAGCCCTCGGCCAGAACCATAACCAGGGTGTAGGTGTTTGTTCTCTTTCAGTTGTACACTGGTCCATCCAATGCACTGTCTTGCTGTATTTTCTTTAACAATTACAATGCTGTTTACTGATAAGATGAACTGGGTTTCATGGGGGGTTTTTTTCCTTGCAGCGCCTAGCAGTTTGCATCATGGTTTCTGGATTCGCTTTTAATGAAGACGATTTTTTAAAGCCGTGGGAAGGATGGAAAACTAACTTAGAGAGGTACTTTTTTCTAATACAGTAGTAGTTGCTGAGCACAGCTCTTCTTATTTATATGCCCATTCCTTAGCAGCATATTCTTACGCTTTAATGTTGCAACAAGTAAACAAACACCAGAAATTAGATTTATGATAGAAGAAATTCAGATAACATGGATAGAGGTGAGTTTCGCGTAATTCATGTTTTAGCAACAAGCTTGCATTGAGTAATTGTTTTCAAGAAGAATCTTACCATGCATAACTAGACAACCTTTGCAATTCTCACTGGCAATTGGCAGGTACATTCTTCAGTGGGAGACTAAGCATATAATTGCCTTGAGTACAGCAATACAGGATTTTCTGGCATCAAGTAATGTTCATGATTCATATATAATGTGCGTTCCGCACACGCTTTAAATAATTTTTTATTAAGAGTTGCGGTTATCGCTGCAGGATTTGCAATGGAGCTGATGAGGGAAGGTGCAATGCAGACTGTGTTAAGCGGTATAATTTCAGCATTTGCATGGCCTGCTACCTTGGTAGCTGCTGCAGATTTTATTGACAGTACATGGTCCGTTGCTATTGACAGGTGCCTTCCTCCACTATTTCGTAGTTTATTGTCCTTTCTAACTTAGCCTGCGTTCTTGTAATCTTTTCTACCTGATAAATCTAGTAGATGATTCCAGATCAGATAAGGTTGGGATAATGCTTGCTGAAGTGTTGCTCAATGGACTGCAAGGAAGCAGGTACCTATACCTGAATCATACCAGCAATCTAAATAATTCAGTAAACCCTTTGTGTCTGCATGGAGCTAATTTTCTCCCCCATATCACAATCATTTCCAGGCCTGTCACTCTAATAGGTTTTTCACTCGGTGCGCGTGTCGTGTTCAAATGTTTGCAGGAATTAGCTCTTTCAGGCAATAACGGTACGTATCCTGTGTTTTTTTCTAGACCATGCAGGAGCATAATTAAGTAGAGTACATAACTGTAAATGTTAGCCAATATGGACCGCTTGGAGCTGAGGAATTTTTCTGGTTTATATGAACATTTTGCGAAAGCTTCTCATTCGAAACGAGCCCTGCGCGCTAAATGTCTACCAATATGGAGTTGGTTGTGTTATTCAGCTGACAAATTGAACATGAACAGAGGGAATCGTCGAGAGGGCTGTGCTGATAGGTGCACCGATTTCAGTTAATGACGAGTTGTGGGGGCCTGCCAGGAAGGTAAGGGCAGTAGCTATTCTGACCTTCTTTTCCCCAAGAAACCGTGAGAATTGTTCGTATTGGCATGAATTGAAGAGAATCATACTATCAGGCTCTGCATCAACTGGGAAGTTTGTATGTGAAATCCTACACAGCTGAACCCATATGTATGCATGTGCAGATGGTTGCTGGAAGGCTTGTGAACGTGTACTCCACCAAGGACTGGATCCTCGGCGTCACTTTCCGGGCAAGGTAACTCGTAACCCTGAATGCTCTTTGTTTTTCGTCGTCGAAAAGAGAGGGGGGGAAACCTCGGCCTCTGCATCGAGTGATGCACGAATGCTCTGACAGACTAGCCTCTCCTGCAGTCTGCTCACGCAAGGCTTGGCTGGCATCCAGGCAGTCCAAGTCCCCGGAGTTGAAAATGTACGTCTGCTTGCTTGCTTGGCGCACCCGACTGAGTGAACTCGTTTACAAGGGAGTACTTTTCTTGACTAGGTTGCTGCTCGACTCACGCAGGTTGACGTTAGCGAGCTCGTCGTCGGGCACTCCTACCTGGGACTCATGCAGCAGATCCTGGAGCAGCTAGAGCTCAATACTTACTACCCGGTGTTCTCCCCCTCCACGCCCAGGTCCAGCACGCCCAGATCGAAATAACCGCGATGAACTTCTGCTACTCAGGAACGGTGTTATCTGTGATGAATGTAGTCACCAAAGGCTGTAGCTAATAAAGGAAACTTTTGTTGTAAGGGAACGGAAAAACGATCGGGGTACTTGTAGTCTGTTTTATCCGTAAGTCAGCATTTCCATAGACCAGTTTGACTAGCGAAATACCCGTGCGAGTAAAAAGCTGACACCGTGAGTCTAGAAGATGCGTCATTTTATGCCGGATCAAACCATTGAACTCAAGAACTGGTCGCATTCCATGTGTTGTTCATGTCCAAACAACAGTGGTTAGGAGCAACATTTTCAGGTTCGAAAATTGGTTGGTTAAGCATGAGAATTGTTTGTCCATGTATAGCTCCAGTCTAAGATGATCCAGGCTGCAGTGGCTAAGGGCAGGCGATACTCACTCTTAGTTTTTCATCAAAGCTAATGACCGCCGGCGTAGGAATTGTTGAATAACTAAGCAATCTTTTATTAAGTTCAATCAAAAAAAAAGATAAAACATGATACGCATGATGATCGTTGGCAAAAAAATCAGTCTTTTTTAACTATTCACAAGGGTGCATTTCAGCCCAGGATTAGAAAGCCCATGTCCGCACAGAACTTATTCTTTTTTCTCGTCATGGGAAAATTGAAGTCGACTCCATTGAACTAAACAGAATGGAATAAATCTGGCTCCAAAAGCAGAGAATCTGCATTCATACTCATCATCAGTGGTCTTTTAAGCGTAAAATGCTATCCAATCGTATGGATATATGTACTAGCATCTGAATGACGCCAAGAGCTCTGTTCTAAGCTGACTACAAAGTGGCTTGTCAGGCTATACAAAAATGTGGGGTAAGGCGTGGTACCTTCACAATGTGTTTCCTACCACGATGGTCAACGGTGTACAAAAGAGCAAGATGGCCCCTTCCAGCAGTGGCCATTCTCATAATATTTGCATATTCCTCGTTGAGACTGCCCTCTTGACGATGATCTTGACGACATACCGCTGCCATGATCTTGACGATGATCAGACGACCTCCTAGAGTGGTTCGAGCTACCAGGCCGTGAATCATTGCCCTGATAGCTACCCCGTCGTGATTCGTTGCCATGAGAGTGCCTATCATGGTGTTGATTCGACTGGCTGCCTCGACTAGCACTGCCAGAAGATGGATGCCAGCTCTTGTTGCTCCCTGGTGCCTCTCCCCAGCCAGCAGAATTTGAATTGGTGCTTCCCTGTCTCCTTTGTGCTTCTGCAGAGCTTTTAGCTGTTGGTGTTGTTTGGTGACCTGAAGACGAGTTACGGTTTTGGCTGCCACTCTTGAAATTCACCTTTGAACTCTCACGGGCTGACGAATGCCGACCTGGAGTTTTTCTCCCCTCTGGAGATGAACTTGATCGTAACCAGCCTGAGGCTTGTGTGCTTCCCTCTAGAGATGAACCCCAACCTGAACCTTTTGTGCCTCCCTCTAGAGATGAACCCCAACCTGAACCTTTTGTGCCTCCCTCTAGAGATGAACCCCAACCTGAACCTTTTGTGTTTACCTCTAGAGATAAACCCCGCCCTGAACCTTTTGTGCTTCCATCTACAGATGAACCCCAGCCTGAACCCTTTGTGCTTCCATCTACAGATGAACCCCAGCCTGAACCTTTAGTGCTTGTCTCTAGAGATGAACCTGATTGCCATCCTGAAGCCTTTGTGCTCCCCTCGAGAAATTGGCCTGATGCTTGCCTGCCTGAAACTTTTGTGTTCCCGTCCAGGAATGAGCCTACCGGTTGCCGACCTGAAGCTTTTGTGCTCCCCTCCAAAGATGAGCCTAATGGTTGCCCGCCTGAAGCTTCTGTGCTCTTGAGAGATGAGTTCAACAATGCAGCACTTGGTTTTAGTTTTACCTAATCAAGTCAGAAGTAACATGTTTAGTTGGACTTCAATCCTCAGATATTTAGAGGATCATGTTGCTAGGATTTCTCTTTTTGAAAGACACATCACGCTTGGACCTCAAGCCCTAGATATTACAAATAAGGATTACCTGCCCTGGCACTCCACAATCTGTGGAAGCACTTGGGTTGCCTTTTTCCATCTTTTCCTCTGGTGTTGGTGGTATTTCACCAACAGCGCTATTTCCTCGGGCTACTACTGCCTCCTCTAGAATGCATGAAGTATCTTTTCCATCAGCTCCAAGATCTGTAGAAGATGGTGTAAGATTCTCTGTCAAGTTAACAACAAAAACAG
The DNA here is from genome assembly GCF_018294505.1 of Triticum aestivum. Lineage (NCBI taxonomy): Eukaryota > Viridiplantae > Streptophyta > Magnoliopsida > Poales > Poaceae > Triticum > Triticum aestivum. Next base: position 369,268,450 of record NC_057795.1, on the reverse strand, counting down.
GAAAAGACTATCATTTCATTACCTGAGGAGGGTTGGAGAGCAGGTGTTGGTGAAGACAATGACCAGATGTCATTGCTTGGGTCATCTTGAACACCCCACAGAGCAGAATCAACAGCTCCGCCTTGATAGTAACTAGGTTCACCCCAAGGAGATAGCGCAATAGGGCTAGAGCACTGCGGCCTTTCTTCCTCAGCTGAAGCTGGGTTGACATTTTCCAAAGGCATTCCAGCATGCACATTATAAGTTCCACAGTTTGGTTCTGTCAAAGATCCCAGCACATCACAAACTCCAGCATCAGAGACAGAACTAACAGTTATGTTATCTCTCTTAGCTGATGTGGCATCTCCTTTTAGTGGCGCTGTTTGAGTGACACAGCCTCCATCTTTTAGATCTCTTTCTTCTACACATGATGTTTGTGTTTCCTTAAGTAATTGCAAGCCAACAAATTTACTTGAAGGCGGACCAGATGTTTCTGATACGAAATCTATTGAAGAGTGGTCATATGCCTTTGTAGCTGAATCTTCAGGTGCTACTGATGTTGACCCTGACTTGTTCATCACAGGCTGCTTCCTCTCAAATTTTGGATTTGGACTGGGATATTGATCTTGAGTGCCAGGGGATAACACTGAATCAATTTTAGGCTCAAAAAGTTGATTAACTGAAGCATTTGATGCATCAGGGGGGCATGGTTTCTGCAGATTCATGATCTCCTTGGTCTTGCCAACATTATAGCCAATAGGGGAAGTAATGTTTCCAGTCATACTTGGGTTAATTCTATCTTGCCCAGAGCCTGCCCATGCAGATTTATTATTGTTAATAACTGGCGTAGGTTGAATGATATCTTTCTGCTGTGTTGAGAGCACTTCAGTCAGCAACAATGAGTTCTCTTCACTCTCAAATGTGAGCCATATCTTCATGCCACTTGGGAAATAAGTAGTCCACTTGGATAGCTGTGAAAGAGTAAACGGGCCCTGAACATTTCCAGAAGGGTCCTTGTAGTGCCATACTTTTTCTGGCTCCGTGTCACTTGATACAACCCCAGATGACGGAACTGATGCAGCATCACCCGCTGTATTATTTAAATCAATGCGAGGCCGAGGAACATTCCATCCATTTGCTGCCTGCAAATTAGTGATACTTCCTGCTCCTGGTATATGTGTTACGCCCTCCATAGGAAGATTTAAACTAGAGTGACGACTAGCATCGGAACATTTTTGTGACAGGTACTGCACAGCGTTTGATTCTGTCCCTTCTCTTCCAGGAAACAGAAGACCTGGTCCATTCCTATTTATGGTCAAATCAACTGCATACAAGTCAATAAGTTCTCAGAAAATTAATATTTACTAGTGAACACACCATTGTAGAATATGATTAACAGTCAACAGATGAAGTACCAGTTGTTTCATCATTCCATTCTTCAGCAGATTCATAAGTAGGAGCCATATGGGGGTCAACATGTACTTCTGGAACTTCATTAATCTTGCGTGCTATTTCTTCAGGAGTGTTCAGAAGTTGTAACTTCTCTACGCACTCTCTTAGTGTATGACATAGTTAAGGATCATCAAATGAAGGTAGCACCAATAACAACACTTAAATGAAGAGCACACATGATTACCTATCTTATGCAAAAAGAAAGCCAAACATAAATTGCTTGAGATTATATGACAGGATAGATGCACATGCAACATCTTGAGAACACTGAATGATAGCTCGGGTTTAAAGATGAAAGATGGTTTCCACCATATCATTTTATGTAACACAAAATAAAGGAAGGATGAGAACAATAAGAAGTTATTTATCTCCATTAAATGACGGTCACAAAATATTGTGTTCTCTTCATAAAGATAACCCTCAATAAGGCCGATACTATTCGGTAAGTGCGAGAAAAGAAGTTCGGAGATAAGAAACTCCAATTGAAGACAAAACAACATGAAACAAAAATAAGCGCCAAAGAGGTTGTGAGCTAAACCCGGTACCTAACAATCCCATGTAGTATCTTCGTTCTCCAGAGAGGTTATGAGAAACTCTCAATAAAAAAAATTACAAATTCTAAACCCTACAATAGCACCGTCCTTGGTCACAAATGTTACAAGTTAAAGTTTGCCAGAATAAATGTGTCCTCGGGCCAACAAATATGTGCACAATGGTAGTTTATTTGATAGCTTTAAAGGTTCAGGCTATGGTGAGCATATGCATGCAAAGCCGTGACCAAACAATCAAGGACCAAAACAAGATCTTCACACTATACGACCCACAGAAACACCAACACCAACGCAAAGATAAAAAATATAACAATAGCTCAACATGGTAAGTTAGAAGGATATTCTTTTCGGCGTCCAGTTTCGCTAGCACGGTCACGGAGATGGCTCAGCCTCTGCTTTTCATTTACCAACCACTGAAAAGGATTTAACACACAATAAGTGCTGTTAGATCAAGCTAGAGAACCTATCGGTTATTACCAAATAAGCAACCTCATCAAATCGCCAGCTTTTATTTGTTAGTGTAGTACTTACATCATTAATTTGCAGAGATTGGAAGCTTTTGGCTATCTCATATATGTCTCCCTGAATTAACAAAATGAAGAAAATAATTCAGATATACACAATTTGGTAACTTAGGTATCAGACGGATCATCATAAATTGGATCTTGATCAGCAGTACCACTTTAAGTCGAGGAATTAGACCATACTTCATGCTCTGGCGTAAGCGTTTGCATTCATCCTACATTATACAAGCAAACAAGCCAGTTAGATAGAACAAAACATAAGAGACACTCACCTAACACTACCCCCACATTCAGCAGTCCGAAAATTACATCTAAGAGCTAGTGAAAAAAAGGGGGAGATAGAGATTGGCCAACATATACAGTGGTGATACTGAATCATAAGGTCTATAAACAAGAATATTGTTGCATCAAGATCCAAATCCAACAATCAAATTCAAATACTAGATTGATTCTTGGAAAGCAGATAAGACACTAAAGATGTTAAAAGCTTGCGAAAAAGAGAAGTGGGTTTGTAAATGATCGACAATAGCCCCTTATTGCACAATACACATGATCAAATAAAAGATGTCCAAATCCAGCGTCAAAATTAGACATAACCACTAACAAATTCAGGAAGGCAGTATTGAGACACAGCACCAACCTTTGATGGTCGTGTGTCATTTACTATAGACTATAGTAATTAGTAAAATACATTATGAATAGTCGTTTCTCGTGATTCTAGCACAACAACAAAGCATGTTTCTTAAAAATTGAAACAACGATTTTGTAGCTTAACGCCTTAACTAAACATTAAAGTTGTGCATTGATAATCTAAAATGTGAAAATAGTTGCCAATTATAGTCATTCATAATGTATTTTTACAATCTAATGTATGTTTCACTGAAAGTGTATACTAAGTTAGTTAGCCAACAAAAACATGCCAACACCTAACAGCATTTCGGGTCAGTGAAGGCTCACCCGATACTATAGGTATCAAACAAATAAATGTATAAGCAACACGCATGCATTACCTGCGTGAAATCCTGATTTGAGATCGTATCCATTGTGATCACTTCCTTCTTATCTAAGTTTGATATCTCAAGTGCACAGTCTGTTGTCTTCTTACCAACACTGTATCGTTCTGCAACTTTATGTGTACCTGCATACAAAATCATTTTAGTTAAATTACAATTGAGTAGCTAATATTGGTAGGTAAATCAGTCAGGAGTAAAAATCTTACCAAGAACTTTGACTAGGCGATACATATCTTGCTTTTGGCCAGAACCCGGAATTCTTATCCTCACAAAAGCACCAGTAATCTTCTCAGAGAATGTAGCAACATCATCAATGATATCCTCCATCAAGCTGCGGCGTAAGTATATTAAATTGATGTTATGCATGTCAATGGCTGCATAATCCTCCAGATTAGCTGGTAGATCTCTTTCAAGCTTCTTATGAGTCTTCCTCCTCTTATCAGAGCTTAACTTAGTTCCCATCTCACTATGTCCTCCACTATCTACTTGTGCTGAATCTGGCTCACGGGCTAATTGGGTATCACCATTTATTGCTGGAGTCTCTTTCACATGAAGATGGATCTCCAAAAGTTTTAACATCTCAAAATGACCAACACGTGGTTTCCTAAACAGACTACTAAGCCTTGCATCACAAATAATTTGACTTTTTTTGCGAGGGTCGCGAAGATTATTTTGCTTTATATACTCAAGCAACAGAACCTGAACATCAAATTGGGAAATTTGGGACACATCGCCATTTCTCATGTGCCCAATGAATTCCAGCAGCTCCGGTGAGGCCCATTTCGTGTCACCCGACAAATCCATGCCTTCAAATGGTGCTCCCTTGGGTAAGCTTTCGGAACCTTCAATTGAAATTTCACAGTTCCTTGCAGTATTAAGACTATGATTTTGACGCTTCCGCCCCCTTTTCCTTAAAGAAGTACCCCGACTTCGTTTCCTCGAAGAGCTGTCAGAACTGACATTATGGTCATTGTTTGCTTCATATCGCTCACCAGATGACTCCTCTTTTTCTCTCCTAGCAGAAATGCTTCGAACAGTCCAATTGCTTTTGGCACTAACTAGTTCTTCCAATGTTAATAAATGCTTCCCTTTTACATCCAGCCAATATAATTTGAAGAGATATTCCCAACTATTTTTATCATCAAAATCAACCATCACCTGGCATCGAAAAAAAAATATGATAACAAGTCCATATGACACATCGCAGGCACATAATCAATCAAAAAGGAAACAGGAATAGACCATTTCATGATTTATGCAAATCAAACCTAGAATGGAAGTATTGCTTGTTCCTAGCATCTATCTATACAATCTTTGTCCCAAACAAAGCAGATTTCAACTTTAATAGTATTGCATGTTGCAGGTAGGCCTCTGCCAAAACAGCAGATTTCCGCACTGCAAAGGACTAGACGATGGCCAAATGCAGTACCAACAAGGCCCCAAGAAAGTGAACAATTATCAAGCATATACCCGCATGGAACTTCTTAAGGGCATTAAAGTTAGTTGCAGTAAATCTCAGTCATCTAAGCTAAAAAAAGGAGAATCACCATATGTTCAGATATCAGCAAACAAAGTGTAGATATTACAAACAACAGTCCAAGCAAAATTGCATACTAAAACGGATAATGAGTGAGCACAATCAAATTTAGCCATCATATGACGATGGTGTGCCGATTCGGCAATTTAGGTATGATCGTATCAGTACTTATACTTAGTATCTAGTTTATTCAAATGCATCAGAATGGAAATTAGGTCACACAATCATTATGTATTGTGCCTTTTGAAGGTGACATCAGAGTTCCGTGGTTGCATATCTGATTCAACCATAGTTTTTAAGGCGGTAAGGCGACCTAAGGCGCTGGGGGGGGGGGGGGGGGCCTTATCGCCTAGGCGACGCCTAAGCGCCTAAGGCGGGCATATTTGTAAGGCGCTGGGGGGGCGCCTTATCGCCTAAGCGTCCAAGGCGGGACGCCTTAAAAACAATGCCTTGTAGCATAATTTTATAATGCAATTTCAACACAAGCAAAGACACATGTGGCTAAACTTAAAGGCAATACAGTGGATAAACTGACTCAGCAAAAACTACCAACTTAGCATGCACAGAAATCCATAGCTACAGGCCTGCAGCTCATATAACAATATTACAACCTCGGTAGAAGGGCTAGGATTTAGATCGCGCAATAAAACATGCAGCGTAATCAGGAGACCTAGTACAAAAATATATATAATGAAAGAAATTACTAAGAAAATAACATGGGGACTATGGGAAATGTTCCCATATTCCATGAATCGGCATTCAAAACTTATTACTACCTCCATTCCAGTGAATAAAGCATGCACGCATTTCAAAATTTAACTTTGACCGTCAATTTAACCAACAAACATAAGTTATGCGACTTAAAAATTATACCATTGAAAAGTTCTTCCGAATATGAATTCATTAGTATAATAACTTTTGTCACACATACCCCACATTTAGTTGTTTAAATTGATGGTCCAAGTTCAATTTTGGGATACGAGTGTGCCGTATTCGTTGGAATGGAGCAGCATTTTCCTTACAGAAACCGAGTACACAATCTGTGCACTTGCTGACTCATGACTTGCAGTGCTAACTCAACTTTTTAGTGCCACGTTATTTTTCTGATTGAAATAGCCTAACTGAACCAAAATGGCGGTGTTTAGGGACTCAACTGGAAAAATTAGGATGTATGTGTACCCAACTTTACTTTGATTAAAGTTTGGGGCCAATGGCGATATATTCATTTAATAGCTCAGCACCTTCGAAGATGCATAGTTAGGAAAATGTCAGTGTGACGATGACCTGAGCCCCACGTGTCACCCTCATGATGGATGGTATTTTCATAATTATACATTTACTGTGCTGCTGAGCTGACTAAAATGAGTGGTGGTTTGTCCAAGGAATGAGAGCAGGATGTATGAACACTCTGGTTCCATAGAGATGCACATGTTTTAGTGTTTGCATACAGATGCTTCTGTGCTTCAGAAAAATGGAACATGGTATACAATTTAAGGGTAACAGTACAATACCTTTGTAGCATCTTTGTCTTTGGACTCAATCAACAATATAGTGGCATAGCAAGTGTCACAGAAGCCCTTGTTCCCTCTAACAGCAAAGAATTTTCCCTGTTTGACGCATGCCTTGCAGAGGGAGTAAGTACAAGTATAGCACATGTACTGTGCTGCCTTTTCACAGATGCTGCAAATGTGCCAACCTGGCATGTGTGGCATCAAGATACAGGACAGGTCAGATTGAACTATCGTTTCTGAAGTTAAAGGGTTGGCGCATGCACATAGCCACATACAATGTAATCGTATATGATAACTAAAAAGCAGCTATTTATCGTCGTGGTGCTTCTTGCCCCATATGGTGTAATGCCAACCGAGCATATCCAGTTCTCCTACATAAACTCAACACGTAAATCTGTTTCGACTTCACTATATAGACAGCCTTGTAACAGGGCATGTACACATCAACAGACAACTGATCATGAAGACAAATGTGTAGTAAAAAAAGTGGAAATGATTCAACACTAACTGGGCATAAGCTATATTGCGGAAAAATGCATCTTCTACAAACTCTACGTCTATAATGAATGTGATCACTGTTCAAAAAAAAAATGTGATCGGGCATTCATGCTGGAGGTCCGGGAAGGCAAGACTACATATCCAAATTACTTTACTAAAGGGGTATGGAAGAAGATCAATGCTGCTCTTTGGTAAATCAGGTTCTTTCAAATGTTTCCAATTTCTTTCAATAGAGCTTTTGTCTGCCATTATCAGAAGTATTAATATGCCAAATACTATATGAATACCCAACACGCTGCAGCATTGATATTGTAATTATACTCCATGCAAATACTAGAATGACCAAGACGTACCACAATTCCACTTGCCACGGGAGCGGAAAAACGACTCGTCACGCTTGATGCAGGCAGGATGGTACACCTTGGAGCAGCCCCTGCAGCCACAGAACAGGGTTTTCAGCCTAGTCGAAGCAACGAGTCCAAGCCGCACTGGTGCACACAGAATACAGAGGAAGATGATAAAAAATAAAGCGCGCGCACCTGCGGTCGCAAACCACGAGGCTGCCCCCGTCGAAGCAGATAAAGCACACCACCTCCTCGTCGTCATTCTTCTTCACTGGCTTGGGCGGCGCAGGCGCAGCAACCGCTCCGTCCCTGTTCTTCCGCGGCCTACCTCTCTTCCTCTTCACCGGTGCCTCAGCCACGGTTGGTTCCTGCTGCTGCTGGACCGGGGCCGCGGCCTCCATGATCGAACCGAGGAAGTGCGAATCATCAAACCCCTCCGTGTGACGAGGCGGGGACGGCTCCTTGTTCGAGGCAGGAGCCTGCAGCCACGCAGTGAGGCGGTGAGGGTGCGCTGGTGGCGCTGGAGACGGCTGGCTGGGCGGCGGAGGGGGAGCGGGGTCCGGCATGGGAGGCGGCGGCGGGAGGCGAAGCTCGGGAGGCCACTCTGCCTCGCCGGGGGAGAGCATCTGCCCCGCGTCCATGGGTCAGCAGGGCCTCGCGCGAATCCAGGGCAAAAACCCTAACCCTAGCAGCGAGGCTGAACCTCGCGGGCAAAGCCTCTCCACCCCGTCGCCGCGGCCCAATCCGCGCGGGTAGGTCGAGTTGGTGTACGACCACGAGCGCGTGGGGAGAGTACAGCGAGCGAGGTGGAGGGAGAGGGAGAGAGACAGACACAGAGAGAGAGACGAGCCGACTCGAAATGCAAAAGGACGGCGCCGGTGGCGGTAATTAGGCCGGGGCATCCGGGGTAAAAACCGCAACGATCGGGGCCACAGTAGTGGGTGCGCGCCCGCCAGGGAGAGGGAGCCCCGCGAAGCGACGCATGAGGCGGAACGGAAAAGAGAGAGGTGGGAGGCGTGGTGCGGTGGGGCCGCGCTTTTTCGGGCGTGGTCCCCGGGCCCTTTCCCGCCCCGCGATTGGACGGGCCGGCCGCGTGGTTGGCTTGGAGGCAGTTATTGGGCTCACGCCGTGGCGCCGCTGGTGGTGGCCGTGGCCGTGGCCGTTGTCGTCGTGTTTTCTCTCCTGCGCCGTTTACCTGCCGTTGCCGATCAGATTGACCTGAGTCCTGAGCCCTCGAGGTCAATAGAGACCACGGGGAACAATCAAACATGATTAGGGCATCTCTAAAGGGACCTGTAAATTTCCTTCTGCATTCCTCTGCAGATAAAGGACCAGACCGTGGACACGGATGTGATGAGACGACATTCAACACCAACCGCATATATTTTAAACTTTTTTAAACAAACCAGATGAAATCCATGCAAACTGAACCGGATTTCATATAAATATGACGGATTTCATACAAACCACACGAAAACGGTTACATTTTGGACATATTTTCAACTAAAAGCAAAACCGGACTAGTCTACAGCCGGCGCGGCGGGTCTCCTACGTCGTCCCCATGGCCGGCAAGGTGAGCTTCGGAGGTATATACTTCAACGCAAAGGACGGCTCGCTTTCCCACCGCTCATCGGAGTGGAACCGTCGCCTGATGCTTTAGCCGGAGGGGAGGGGTCCCTACGCTGCACGGACCAAAGTTGGTTCTTGGGTAAGGGGATGGTGGTGGCCGACGAGAGGGCAAGACCCCGCCCGTGTTCGCCGGCGGTGCCTCGGGTGGCCTTCCTGGGACCCAAGTGGCGGTGGCCTCCCGTGTTCTACTTCTCCTTGATGATGACGGCGGACGCGGACGGGCTGGTCACTGACTCGTCGATCTCCGCGCACCCGGCTTCTGTCTCTGCCTGCATGGCGCGGGGCTGACACGGGAGGCGTGGGACGACGCCCTTGTCGTTGTGCTCCTCGTCATGCCGACATGGAGCAACTCGTTACTCCTCCTCGAGTTGGCCTGGAGCGACGAGTTGCTGAACCACGCGCCGATTTGGGGCGACAACTGGCTCCGTCAGGCTAGGCGGGGGAGTTGGAGCAGCGAGCTGCCTCGCTCGTATCCCCCGAACTCGGCAGGCCACCTAGACGGCTTTTCTGCCGGAGAACTGCTCTTCCGCTCGGCGGATGACATCGAAAGAGTAGAGGGTGGAAGGATGAGATAGGGAGCGGCGGAGTGGTGCGATTCTTGCCCGGCATCTTGCCTCGTTTAAATAAAGGCTAACGGGAGGAGCCTACCCGACATCATTTAATGTTGGTCCGCTCGTGAACCCATGTGTGGCCAGAGTAGATTCCTCGGCTTGCATGCAAGTTTAATGGAGACGTTTGAATGCGATGAGGAGGCGTGTTTAGTCGCGCGCAGCGGGCGTCGTCCTCGGCCGGCGCGCCGCTTCAATGGCGGAGGGCAGTGAGAGGTCGTGTTCGCCCTGAGGCGCCTTCAACATGAAGCGGTGCGCACTACAGCTGCATGAATGCGGGCAGCTGGCGCCGGGCGTGAACGCACGCGGGCGAGGGAGGAGGGGTTTGGGTGGGCCAGGACGGTCAGAAGCGGGGGTGGTAGCAGTCCAGTCTCCCGCAAAGCTCCCCACATTTGTCTCCGGTTTGCGGAAGAAAATGCGTCCGGACCGCGTCGTGGACCGATACAGTATCGCGTTAGATGACTTCCGTGATCCGAACTATTGCGGGAGGTTTGAGGGTCAATGTTGAAGATGCCCTTAGAGCATCTCTAGCAGACCCCTTATATCGCGCTGACCTGCAAAATAACCGCCAATTTGCGGTTTGGCGCGAAAAAAGTGGCCCGATCAGACACCGTAAACGCGTCCAACCCTTAAAAAAATTGAGGGGCGCTAAATTGCCCCCTTTGAACCGCAAAAAAATAGTCCCCACCCCCCTGCCCCGTCGGTGGGCGGGAGGGACATTTCAGCGCGCGCGTTCCCACCCTGCGCCTTCCCGAAAGCGGTTCCCGCAGCCGCCCGGCACCGTCGTCGCCTGCCCGCAGCCTGCGATTCCGGCCATTTCCATCGATGGAATCACGTTGTCGGGCCCACTAGACCCGGGTCCACCATGCCGCTTCATCGGCACCCTGAATCTGTCGAGCCGAGCCATTCCCGGGTCGCCGCCGCCTCGGATCAACTCAACCGTTGCCGAGTGGTTGCCCGCCCCGGATCGCCCTGTAACACCCCCAGTATCATGCTACAGTAACCCTCTGTGATTAAGCTAATTATTTACCCAAACAGTGCTTAATCACCTCTGTCCAATATCCCATTTGAAATTCCAGTCAATTCAAATTCAACTGAAGTCTGAAGTTGATCAAAAGTTGCCGGAAAAATGTTCATCATCTGTCAAAAATTCCATAACAAACATTTGTTAAGGAACACAACATCACTTTGGTGCAAAGATGAACATTAGCAATTATAACAGCACCAATTCAGCATTTTTAAATGTTATCCTATTTTTGAAAAATTCCAAATGAATTCTTCTGGTCTCCAAAATAATTCTGGCACTGTCTATGATCACCAGGGATTTAATGGGACACCTCCCAAATTTTTGCTAAGTGAAATAGTTGGCCAAATAATTCCCTTTCTCTCTCTGTAAATTAAAAAAAGGAAATAGAAAATGGCCTAGCTATTACTGTGCACTTGTAGCCCATTGCTATAGTGCACAGCCCAGCCCACTCCTCCCCGCGGTCGTCCCCTTCCCCTGTTCACCCGACCGAGGCGCGCGCCCACGCGGTCGCCGCCCGACCGCCTCGCCACCCCGCTGCTCGCGCCGAGGGGATAAGGCCGAGCCTCCTGACCTCGTCAGCTCCCCACTCCCACTTGCGCCTATCCTCCCCCAGATCCACCTTTCCCCTCTCCCTCACGCGCTCACTCCTCCCGAGCGCCACCGTCGCCGAGCGTCGGTTGATCCCGCGGCCACCGCTGTCCCCGGCCCTCTCCGACGTGCCCCCAGGCGCTGCCTCGACCTCCACATCCACCCCGCCGAGCCGCACGGACCGGGACGGCCCCGCCGCACCGCCACGACCTCGCCTTCGCCCTCAGCTCCGACGAATGCCGCCGCCCCGAATCCACACCACTGCTGCTCCTAGTCACCCAACGGGCCACCGTGTGCCCCCAAGGTGAGCTCCGGCCCCCTTTTCCCTCTCCTCGCGCGTCTCCGCCTCCACCGTAGCTAGCTCGCCCGCAAGCCGAGCCCCGCCGTCCGCCATTGCCATCGTAGGGCTCGCCACCGAGCTCCTCCGCTCGAGCTAGTAGCTCCGACGAGCTCCTGGAGCGCCGTAGACCTCGCCCAGCTTCTTCGTTCGCCAAAACACGCACTGCAACGCCGATCCCGACGAGGTCCCGAACCCCACCGCCGCCTCCACTCGTCGCCCACGCAGTTCCGGTCACCCCCGCGTCCAACCGACCACACCATGCGGCGCGGCTTCGTCTCCTCGTTCGAACGCGCCAAGTCCCGGGCCAAATGACCCCCTGTGCGCGATTCCCGGCGAAGTCCGGCGAGCCCCGCCACTGTTTTGGTCGCCGGCGGCGAACCCCCCCCCCCCCCCCCCCGTCGCCGACGTGGCACGCCTGGGCCCCGCCTCTGGGTCACTGCCCGTGGGCCCCCTGGCCCCAGTTGACCATGTTGACCGTGGTCAACTGTGCTGACTGGGCACACAGTGTCTCTGACATGCGGGCCCCATCGCATATTTTGTTAAATAAACGTTTTTCTAAATAAAAACGATTAATTAAAATGTTAGTTAAATTAGTTAGTTAGTTAGTACTAACTAGTCACTGACTGCTGGGGCCCACGCCCCCTAACTAACCCTGTTAGTTTAGTTAAGCCTCTGTTAGACAGAGAGGCTGACAGGTGGGTCCCACCTGTCAGTTTGACTGGTCAGCAAAGCTGACGCAGTGCTGACGTCACTGCTAACGCAATAAACCTTTTCTGCTTTTAAAATAATTCAGAAATTGGTTTAAGCTTTGAAAATCCGTAACTTTTAAACCGTAGCTCGGATCGTAAAAGTTTATATATGAAAAACGCCCAGAAAAACGAGACGAATCCAAATATGCGGTCCATTTACCTGTCAGAAGCCTCTAACTATCTGAACATGGAACATTCCCCCTCATGTCATCTGTTTGACACAGGCCCGGAACCGGGAATGCATTCCCGGTTGAATTCCCCCTTCACCTATATCATGTAGCCATACGTTAGGTCACACCCGGCACAACATATTGCCACGTTATGCTTTGTGATGCTATGTTTGCTTTATATTTACTGTTTCTTCCCCCTCTTCTCTCCGGTAGACCCCAAGACCGATGCCGATGCCCCTGTGATCGACTACGTCACCGACGACCCCTCCTTGCCAGAGCAACCAGGCAAGCCCCCCCCTTTGATCATCCCGATATCGACCATTCCTTTCTCTCATGCTTGCATTAGATTTTGCTACTGTTATTGTATGCTCCTATTCTGATGCATAGCCTGCTTTTGTATCTGCTGTTGTATCTTACCTGCTTATCCTAAACTGCTTAGTATAGGTTGGTTAGTGATCCATCCGTGACCCCCACCTTGTCCTTGTTGCCCCTGCTTCATCATTGAAGACCCGATCAACGGGATCGAAGACCAGGCCCCGGCACCGCACATCACTTTCCCCTTAGTTGCTCGACACTGCTGGGTTACTATCGAGTGCCGAGGGTGAGACCTCTACAACACTTCTGATGTTAACCCTGTAGTGTAGCCATTCAGTCGTGGTCATCGAGGGTGATTCCACCTTAACCACTTCTGATATGACTCTGTCGTGCAACCCCTCAAGTGTGACCCTCGGGGGTGATTCCTCTTACGTTCACCTTGATGATTACATTGAGTGGAATTCACCGGGGGTGATTCCTCGGGTTTTCCCCTTGATGTTTAAACACACAGTTACTATGGTTACTATGACTTTACACTGAACCATGTTACTAAAGACGGGTCGACCCTGAGGGGTGCCCGCGCGAGCATAATTGCGAGTGATGAGGAGTCGGGTTGACCTGGAAGGTGCCCGTGAGATAATTACGAGGCGTGGCCGGGCATTCTTAGCCCTTGCCGCAAGTCCTCGAGACGGGGCAACGGGGTCACATCTTTCGTGAGTCTCTGCTTGTTACCGCGCGTTCCTAATCCACTACGATTTGGATATTTGATCCGAGGGGCCTCTGGCCTGATAGCACTAACCATCACGTGGGCATAGTATGGGCGTTCTGCGTCGTGTACATCAGCCGAAGCTTAATAGACGTCAGCGACGGAGCGGCGCGCGCCGGGTTGGACTGGTAAGCTCCTGCCTTTTTAGGGAGGTAGCTAGGTCTGCTCACCGGCCGCCCACGCAACGTGCAGGAGTTCCCGGGGCGATGGCCCATGACCCCTGGGGGCATAGGTTTAGTCCGGCGTGCTTGACCTCTCTATTAAGCCTAGGTCGGGTTGCGGCGTATTATTTGGCCGAGGCCGGGCATGACCCAGGAAAGTGTGTCCGGCCGGAGTTAATCGAGCGTGGTGGGTAAGTTGGTGCACCCCTGCAGGGAAGAAAACATCTATCGATAGCCTGTCCTACGGTAACGGACACTTGGAGTTGTATCCCGATCGATACAACTAGAACTGGATACTTGTGATGAGAATTGGATTGTGATGAGGTGATAACCGGATAGTATGGCTCTAGGATTGCTTTCTCGCAGGGAGTCGAGAAAGGATCTCTGGCCGAGGTTGATAACACTACTACCACTTTACTTTATGCTACTCTACTCCCTCTTGTTTGCTGCAAGATGGTGGTTTCCAGAAGATGCTAGTCTTTGATAGGACTAGGCCTTCTCTCTATTCTGGCATTTCTGCAGCCCAGTCCACATATACAACCCCTCTTTGATAATGTTGCATCTGTAGTGTAGATCCTTGCTTGCGAGTACTTTGGATGAGTACTCACGGTTGCTTTGCTCCCTCTTTTTCCCCTTTTCCATTCTTCTCGGATGTCGCAACCAGATGACGGAGTCCAGGAGCCAAATGACACCTTTGACGACTGCTACTACACCGAGGGCGTCTACTACCATGTGACGAAGACCGCCGATGACCAGGAGTAGTTAGGAGGCTCCCAGGCAGGAGGCCTTGCCTTTTCGATCGTAGATGCTTTTGTGCTAGCCTTCTCAAGGCAAACTTGTTTAACTTATGTCTGTACTCAGATATTGTTGCTTCCGCTGACTCATTTGTATTCAAGTTGATGTATTCGAGCCCTCGAGGCCCCTGGCTTGTAATATAAAGCTTGTATTTTTTTAATTTGTGTCTAGAGTTGTGTTGTGATATCTTCCCGTGAGTCCTTGATCTTGATCGTACACATTTGCGTGTATGATTAGTGTATGATTGAATCGAGGGCGTCACAAGTTGGTATCAAAGCCAACTACCTGTAGGTAGCCCCCTTTCCAACTCCTTGGCCGAAGTTGAGTCTAGTCAATGAAAGACTTTTACTAACTTGGTTGTGTGGTTTACGGGCCCACGTCGCCATTGGGTGGTATTAGGATCATTTATTCCTTTTTCCTTACTCTGGGATCCCGAACTCTCTTCTACTCGGGTTAAACAAATTTACTAACTCTGACATTAGGTTCTCGTACCCACTTCCTCCCGGAGAGCCCCGACCCTACCGATGATCACTTGCTTCGCTAGAAGATTCTGCGGTTACTCCTCGATGTTTCTCGAGACTCTGTACACACTGCCTTACAGTTCCTGACCATCGGTAATCCTCGTGAATAACCTCCCTGACATTTGTACCTTCATCCCCAGTTTCTCATGTTGTTACAAGATACCCCTAGCACTCTCCGTTGTTCCGAGAATCCTTGTGCCTTCTGCTTTGCAGCTTTTTTTTGCACTAAGGATAATTCACTTAACCGGGGTCCGCTCATCCCCAGTTGTTCATATGCTTTTCAAAATACTTGGAAATACTACCCGATATTTCGAGTATCCTCTTCAAACTACTGCTCTGCAATTACTTGTCTGCTTGCATTATGGATGCTTTCCATATGTGTAGCAATATTCATTAGTATCCTTCGACACCTTCATTTTGATCCTATTGATTCAACATGTGTGTGAAGGCACACAACCATCAGTGATCCTTTTATATCTTTTTGGCTTAGACGTCATTTTGAACATGAGCTGGCTCTCGACCAATCTATTTGTCATCAATTGTGCCCCTAGGTCTATTCTACCTATCCCTCCTTGATCAGAGCGTCTACTTCTGATCCTTCGTTTAGGAAATCATAATTCCTTTGTTATCTAAGCATCGAATTATTCAGATGTTCTATAATCCTATGCCTTTGCATTCTTTCTTCCCCTGATTGAGTACCGATACTCACATCAGCTCCATTGTGGACCGGCAGGCCCATTGCCGGGTTGTTATCCGACAACATCCTTCATATGCAATAACCTTGTGAGCCTTTTCTCGGATACATAAAGCCTTTGGTAAATTGTATCCTCTCCTTTTGTCAACCATGCTCTGCTTCGAGCTTGTGTTGTTTACTTTTGAAGTTTGTGGAATAGGTTCCTAAGATGCCCCTATGGGTTGAACCTATGCCTCCCCTAATCCGTTTGAACCCGAGAGTTTTTAATGAGTCTTACTCTTCTGGTGTTTTGCCAGATAACATTTCAACACTACAACTTCATTGAACGCAAGAAGTAAATGAAAGGATATGCATTGAAGAAGTGGGAGTCGACCTTGAACTTTGTGTTCATGCCCATGGACCCGATGTGGAACTTATCATGGAAGCTTCTTGTGATAATAATAATCCCCTTGTTATAAGTTCATCTGGTAACTATGTTTGGTCCTTTGCAACTGTGGTTCTGACCATGATTGTTCCCCTTTGATTCCATTTCTCGAACAAGTTAAAATACTTGTCTTCTATAGATCTTTTCATCTGTGCAACCTCTATATCGATCTACCTCGAGTGTTGCCCCCTGTTATCTCGAGGATATTGTGTCATTGCACTACCTCTTGTGAATTCTCATTGGAATGATACTCCATCACATCATTCCTAGCCTGATCGGCTATATCATTATCGAGCTAATTTTAACTGTGCTATCCGGTCCTTCTTCTGGAGCACAACTTCCGACGACGAGCTATGCTTACGTCAATCTTCCTCATCTTATCATTCCTCCTTGAACAACAAGCTTGAATCCGAGCTTGTGTCATATACGTGGTTCCAATAGCCTTTGCTTCAACATTCCTTTTGCTTGATGTCGTTGCTGTTCGATAGCATCTTCATAGAGTCTCTCAAAATAATTTGTCGTGATCACCGTCAACATTTTGACTTCTTCCAGGATATCAATCAAATTCATGGTGATAAATACCATCCTTGCCCCTCGATGATTTGAATTATCATCGACAACATTCTTGCCTTCCCCAACACAAACTTGTTCATATAATTTTGGAAATACATCCTTTTTGACATGCCGATGGATTGTTGCTGAGCCTGTCGGCCACACCCTCATCTTTTCCTTGCTGAAATTGTATGACTTATTTTGTAAGTTGTTTTCGATGGATCCTTTGTGTATCCGGAGTCTGCCATTTCCCAGATGACCATGTCCACACTATCCCGAAGCATGTGTGTGGTACTCCGATAATCAACAAGAACATTTGGGAGTGCAATGCTAACTGTTCTTGATCATTTATCCAAACACCGTTGTATGGATAAGCCTCATAAATTCCTTGCCCCTTTGTCTAAATGCTTTAATACTTGGAGCCCTATCATGCTCTGCCTTTCCTTGGGAAAGTTATACCCTAATACTTGGGTATAAACACCTTTCCTTTCCATTGGTCTGATTATCCTAATAACCACTTATTTCCTTTCCACTATCTTGTTTAACCTTCTTGTGATCTATATGATATAAGAAAAAATAATTCTATGCTTATAAAACACCCCGATGTACAACCTTGTCAGTGAGACCCTGTTACTAACGTTGCTGACATTCCGGTAGCCACGGATGGATGAGAACTTTGCCTATTGGTCCGCCTCGTCTTAACGAGCAGGAAAATGGTTCTCTTCGTACCTCGCCCTTGGTACCAAACTTTGTTGCCAACATAACAGACATGCTAACCTCTGACCTGCCTTGCTATCATGATCGTGCAAGATGTCACTGCTCTTCCTACCTTTAACCCACATGGTGGGCCCATAACCCACAATTCCACAGGATCGTAACCTGACTCTCCTTACACCATGTTGCCAAAGATATTCCTCGCTCTTGGCTCCGTAAGTAATTCATGAGCCACCTTCCTAGTGATCTATTCTAGTATCAGACGCAATAATTTTTGTTGTTGTTGTTGTTGCTCTGGACCCCTTTTCACCTTTTGATTAGGCATCGAATGATTGCCTTCCCGTTAAAACTTCTCATGGTACCCTCATACTTTGCTCTCGACGTTTTATTTAAGTTCAACTCGAGAGATACTTCCGCCTCATTCCCTGATTTGTTCACCAGATATTTAATCCTATAAGGGTCAGTTCTCTCGAAGTTACTCTTTACTTCCCCACTTAAATCTCGGGACGAGATTTCTTGTAGTGTAGGAGATTTCTAACACCCCTAGTATCATGCTACAGTAACCCTCTGTGATTAAGCTAATTATTTACCCAAACAGTGCTTAATCACCTCTGTCCAATATCCCATTTGAAATTCCAGTCAATTCAAATTCAACTGAAGTCTGAAGTTGATCAAAAGTTGCCGGAAAAATGTTCATCATCTATCAAAAATTCCATAACAAACATTTGTTAAGGAACACAACATCACTTTGGTGCAAAGATGAACATTAGCAATTATAACAGCACCAATTCAGCATTTTTAAATGCTATCCTATTTTTGAAAAATTCCAAATGAATTCTTCTGGTCTCCAAAATAATTGTGGCACTGTCTATGATCACCAGGGATTTAATGGGACACCTCCCAAATTTTTGCTAAGTGAAATAGTTGGCCAAATAATTCCCTTTCTCTCTCTGTAAATTAAAAAAAAGGAAATAGAAAAGGGCCTAGCTATTATTGTGCACTTGTAGCCCATTGCTATAGTGCACAGCCCAGCCCACTCCTCCCCGCGGTCGTCCCCTTCCCCTGTTCACCCGACCGAGGTGCGCGCCCGCGCGATCGCCGCCCGACCGCCTCGCCACCCTGCTGCTCGCGCCGAGGGGATAAGGCCGAGCCTCCTGACCTCGTCAGCTCCCCACTCCCACTTGCGCCTCTCCTCCCCCAGATCCACCTTTCCCCTCTCCCTCACGCGCTCACTCCTCCCGAGCGCCACCGTCGCCGAGCGTCGGTTGATCCCGCGGCCACCGCTGTCCCCGGCCCTCTCCGACGTGCCCCCAGGCGCTGCCTCGACCTCCACATCCACCCCGCCGAGCCGCACGGACCGGGACGGCCCCGCCGCACCGCCACGACCTCGCCTTCGCCCTCGGCTCCGAAGAACGTCGCCGCCCCGAATCCACACCACTGCTGCTCCTAGTCACCCAACAGGCCACCGTGTGCCCCCAAGGTGAGCTCCGGCCCCCTTTCCCCCCCCCCCCGCCGCCGACGTGGCACACCTGGGCCCCGCCTCTGGGTCACTGCCCGTGGGCCCCCTGGCCCCAGTTGACCATGTTGACCGTGGTCAACTGTGCTGACTGGGCACACAGTGTCTCTGACATGCGGGACCCATCGCATATTTTGTTAAATAAACGTTTTTCTAAATAAAAACGATTAATTAAAATGTTAGTTAAATTAGTTATTAGTTAGTACTAACTAGTCACTGACTGCTGGGGCCCACGCCCCCTAACTAACCCTGTTAGTTTAGTTAAGCCTCTGTTAGAGAGAGAGGCTGACAGGTGGGTCCCACCTGTCAGTTTGACTGGTCAGCAGAGCTGACGCAGTGCTGACGTCACTGCTGACGCAATAAACCTTTCTGCTTTTAAAATAATTCAGAAATTGGTTTAAACTTTGAAAATCCGTAACTTTTAAACCGTAGCTCGGATCGTAAAAGTTTATATATGAAAAACGCCCAGAAAAACGAGACGAATCCAAATATGCGGTCCGTTTACCTGTCAGAAGCCTCTAACTATCTGAACATGGAACATTCCCCCTCATGTCATCTGTTTGACACAGGCCCGGAACCGGGAATACATTCCCGGTTGAATTCCCCCTTCACCTATATCATGTAGCCATACGTTAGGTCACACCCGGCACAACATATTGCCACGTTATGCTTTGTGATGCTATGTTTGCTTTATATTTACTGTTTCTTCCCCCTCTTCTCTCCGGTAGACCCCAAGACCGATGCCGATGCCCCTGTGATCGACTACGTCACCGACGACCCCTCCTTGCCAGAGCAACCAGGCAAGCCCCCCCTTTGATCATCCCGATATCGCCCATTCCTTTCTCTCATGCTTGCATTAGATTTTGCTACTGTTATTGTATGCTCCTATTCTGATGCATAGCCTGCTTTTGTATCTCCTGTTGTATCTTACCTGCTTATCCTAAACTGCTTAGTTTAGGTTGGTTAGTGATCCATCAGTGACCCCCACCTTGTCCTTGTTGCCCCTGCTTCATCATTGAAGACCCGATCAACGGGATCGAAGACCAGGCCCCGGCACCGCACATCACTTTCCCCTTAGTTGCTCGACACTGCTGGGTTACTATCGAGTGCCGAGGGTGAGACCTCTACAACACTTCTGATGTTAACCCTGTAGTGTAGCCATTCGGTCGTGGTCATCGAGGGTGATTCCACCTTAACCACTTCCGATATGACTTTGTCGTGCAACCCCTCAAGTGTGAACCTCGGGGGTGATTCCTCTTATGTTCACCTTGATGATTACATTGAGTGGAATTCACCGGGGGTGATTCCTCGGGTTTTCCCCTTGATGTTTAAACACACAGTTACTATGGTTACTATGACTTTACACTGAACCATGTTACTAAAGACGGGTCGACCCTGAGGGGTGCCTGCGCGAGTATAATTGCGAGTGATGAGGAGTCGGGTTAACCTGGAAGGTGCCCGTGAGATAATTACGAGGCGTGGCCGGGCATTCTTAGCCCTTGCCGCAAGTCCTCGAGACGGGGCAACGGGGTCACATCTTTCGTGAGTCTCTGCTTGTTACCGCACGTTCCTAATCCACTACGATTTGGATATTTGATCCGAGGGGCCTCTGGCCTGATAGCACTAACCATCACGTGGGCATAGTATGGGCGTTCTGCGTCATTTACATCAGCCGAAGCTTAATAGACGTCAGCGACGGAGCGGCTCGCGCCGGGTTGGACTGGTAAGCTCCTGCCTTTTTAGGGAGGTAGCTAGGTCTGCTCACCGGCCGCCCACGCAACGTGCAGGAGTTCCTGGGGCGATGGCCCATGACCCCTGGGGGCATAGGTTTAGTCCGGCGTGCTTGACCTCTCTATTAAGCCGAGGTCGGGTTGCGGCGTATTGTTTGGCCGAGGCCGGGCATGACCCAGGAAAGTGTGTCCGGCCGGAGTTAATCGAGCGTGGTGGGTAAGTTGGTGCACCCCTGCAGGTAAGAAAACATCTATTGATAGCCTATCCTACGGTAATGGACACTTGGAGTTGTATCCCGATCGATACAACTAGAACTGGATACTTGTGATGAGAATTGGATTGTGATGAGGTGATAACCGGATAGTATGGCTCTGGGAGTGCTTTCTCGCAGGGAGTCGAGAAAGGATCTCTGGCCGAGGTTGATAACACTACTACCACTTTACTTTATGCTACTCTACTCCCTCTTGTTTGCTGCAAGATGGTGGTTTCCAGAAGATGCTAGTCTTTGATAGGACTAGGCCTTCTCTCTATTCTGGCATTTCTGCAGCCCAGCGCACACATACAACCCCTCTTTGATAATGTTGCATCTGTAGTGTAGATCCTTGCTTGCGAGTACTTTGGATGAGTACTCACGGTTGCTTTGCTCCCTCTTTTTCTCCTTTTCCATTCTTCTCGGATGACACAACCAGATGACGGAGTCCAGGAGCCAGATGACACCTTTGACGACTGCTACTACACCGAGGGCGTCTACTACCACGTGACAAAGACCGCCGATGACCAGGAGTAGTTAGGAGGCTCCCAGGCAGGAGGCCTTGCCTTTTCGATCGTAGATGCTTTTGTGCTAGCCTTCTCAAGGCAAACTTGTTTAACTTATGTCTGTACTCAGATATTGTTGCTTCCGCTGACTCGTTTGTATTCAAGATGATGTATTCAAGCCCTCGAGGCCCCTGGCTTGTAATATAAATCTTGTATTTTTTTAATTTGTGTCTAGAGTTGTGTTGTGATATCTTCCCGTGAGTCCTTGATCTTGATCGTACACATTTGCGTGTATGATTAGTGTACGATTGAATCGAGGGTGTCACACGCCCGCAGCTGGTGAGCCCCCTTTTCTAACCCTTCTAGATCGACCGCAGTAGATGAATTTTCGTTCATGCGAGCTCGGGTGCAATTTTTTTGTAGATGGATTTGAGCCCTTGTGAGGAATTTTTGCTCGAGGATTCCTCCTCGTCCGACAACTCAGACATAGAGTGGATGCTCGAGCGCCGTCGGCAGCAGATGGTGGCGGCGGTCCTAGCCGTGAAGGAGCTCGAGGATCAGAACCGCA
Source organism: Triticum aestivum (assembly GCF_018294505.1). NCBI lineage: Eukaryota > Viridiplantae > Streptophyta > Magnoliopsida > Poales > Poaceae > Triticum > Triticum aestivum. The sequence continues at coordinate 369,246,417 of NC_057795.1, read as the reverse complement.
AGGGACGGCGAGGATCGACCATCGGCCGTCTTTGCATCCCTCACAACCGCCATCTCGGGAACATGATGTTGATGCAAGACTACTTCGGGGACAATCCTACCTATCTGCCGTACCTTTTCCGGAGAAGGTTTCGAATGCATCGATCCCTCTTCATAAAAATGGTGCAAGCTTGCTAGGCCAATTCTGTAACGGCCAAACCTCGAAGGATTTGAGTCTCTTTGCTTACTGTGCTAGTCCCTGGATCGAACTTGCTAACACACACAGTATAGATGAATACCAGAATAGCAAGTGCATCATTTATTACAACGTATTATCCAGAATATATAAAATAAAACAATCTGCATAGCACTTGGCTAGCTTTATTCAATGAAACAGCGGAAAGTAGCAGAAAAATAATGATGAGTCCCATCATAGCCCACTAGAGATGCTGAGTGCAGACTCGCGACCCTAATGATATCTTACTCTTTGTTTGAATATCCTGCAACATGAGACGTTGCAGTCATATAGGTCAATACTTTGAATGTATTGGCAAGTTACACAGGAGTAATAATATAGCAGAGCTACATGTATATGCATAGTACAACAAAAGGAAGGCTTGAGGGTTATTTTTGCAGAAAGCTGATTCTGTCCTTGTAACCTAATAGTAAAAAATTTATTTAGTTCTTTCATTACTACAATTGTATACACAAGGGTGAGTTGGCAAAATCAACTCCAACCTACCCTTTATTAAGTTGCCCACAAATATTATTAAGTGTCACATCTTTTTTTCGATAAAGGGAGATTTTATTATCTCAAAATGTAGCATCAAGCAGATATCAAGTATTATGAGTAACACTCGGCCTCTGCATAACTAGGATGCACACGGCCCAATATGAAGTTCTGACAAAATTGATGAAAAAAACCGACAAATCGGCAATAGTAGAGCCCTATAGACCGACACTATGCCTATGTTGATGGAGGTGGTGGATCAATACGAAGGTTATGCTGCCACCCATGTTGGGGAAAAAACTCCATAGCCACCTGCTCCAATCGCATACACACCGCCTTGAACAATGGTTGGTCCTCCGGTCGTTGTAGCATAGACCACATATGTAGCAATTGCGTACACCGAAAAATAACCTGTAGAGGAGAAACATTTTTTCATTAAAAACCAAATCATTTCTACATAGCCAAAGCAACCAAATTAAGGCATATGCTCCCGCCCTTATTAGCGTTTTGAACCTATTTGAAATACCGTCCAACCAATGACCAAAAACATTGGCAACACTTGTGGGCGGATACAAATTTGACGTTATTTGGATGACTGACCATGTAGAACATGCAAACTTGCATTGGAAAAGGAGGTTTTTGATTGTCTCGTCATGAGTACAAAAACAACACTTCTTACTCCCTTGCCAGTTGCGTCGTGCGAGATTGTCTTTGGTTAACACAACTCCCCTATGAAGGTACCACATGAAAATTTTCACTTTTAGTGGAATCTTGGACTTCCAAAATTTCTTGTTATTACTCAATTGTACCTCATAATGCGTGAGCGCACGATACATAGAGTCTACAGTGAAAGACCCTGATGTAGTAAGGTTCCAGCGAAACACATCCCGGCCTTGTGTCAGGTTAATCGAATCCAGTCGGGATAAAAGATTATGCCATGACACAAGTCGGGGGCCAACCAAATCCCGCCTGAACGAAATATTCGGCGGGGATGAACTGAGCACTTGCACAATAGTATTATTCTTATCGCGAACAATGTTGTATAAGCCTGGATATTGTTCTCGGAGATTGGCATTGCCTAGCTAGATGTCTTCCCAAAAACGAATCTCCGACCCATCCTTTATCGCGAAAGACCCAAAGCAAAAGAGATGTTTCTTTGCCACTATTAGGCCAACCCAAAAGTGTGAATCGTCAGGTTTCCAAAATGCCTGGGACACCGCCTTTTGACCTAGATACTTGTTGTGCAGCATGGTTTGCCAAACACCATCCTCAGTAAGAAGTTTGAACAACCATTTACTGAGTAGGGCCTCATTTTTGACCCGCAAGTCATGAATTCCAAGCCCTCCTTGGTCTTTCGGCCTACAAACCACGCTCCATTCGGCCAGACTATATTTTTTCTTTTCACTGTCTCCTTGCCAAAAGAATCTGGATCTAAAATAATCCAGTCTTTGTAGGACCCCTTTTGGGAGTTGGAAGAAAGAAAGCATATAGAGAACCATATTTGTGAGGAAAGAGTTAATCAAAACCAACCGTCCTCTGACTGAGAGTAATTTGCCTTTCCAACTACTCAACCGTTTCTCTAGACGCTCCTCTACATGCTTCCACTCCGCAATGGTGAGGCGTCGATAATGAGTCGGTATTCCCAGATATTTAATCGGGAATTGGCCATGTGCACAACCAAATAGGTCAGCATAATCGATCGCCGCCTCAACGACTTCTCCAAAGTAGAACAATTCGCTTTTATGGAAGTTTATTTTGAGACCCGACATTTGCTCAAACGCTGAAAGCAAGAGTTTCAGGTTTCGAGCCTTGTCCAGATCATGTTCCATAAAAAGAATTGTGTCATCGGTGTATTGTAAATAGAGAGGCCACCATCCATAAGGTGTGGCACTATTCCTGCAATCTGGTCGTCCTGCTTGGCGCGCTCAATCAGAATCGCCAACATGTCAGCGGAAATGTTAAATAACATTGGGGACATGGAGTCACCCTGCCGTAGTCCTTTTCTGTCTGAAAGTAATGGCCTGCATCATCATTGACTTTGATGGCCACACTACCTCCAGTTACAAAATTGTGGATCCACTGGCGCCATTTATCGGAGAAACCTTTCATCCTTAGGGCCTGTTGAAGGAAAGACCACTTGACCTTGTCATATGCCTTTTCAAAGTCAATTTTGAATATCACTCCACTCATGTTTTTCCGGTGCATCTCGTGGACGGTCTCATGCAGGATCACTACACCATCTAGTATATTTCGTCCTTGCATAAAGGTCGTTTGAGATGGACGGACAACACGGTCAGCTATCAAGTTTAACCTATTCGTAGCCACTTTGGTTAAAATCTTGAAGATGACATTAAGGAGACATATGGGTCTGAACTGTTGAATCCGTTCAGCCTCCTTAATCTTCGGCAACAAAACAATCTTGCCAAAATTTATCCTGAATAGGTCAAGTCGATCTGCATGAAGACGATTGAACAACTCCAAAAGGTCAGCCTTGATGATATCCCAGAAATTCTGATAGAATTCTGTGGGGAAACCATCAGGGCCTGGCTCTTTGTTGTGTTCCATTTGGAACATCGCCGCTCTCACCTCCTCTTTTGAGAAAGGTGCCATGAGGATATCGTTCTCTTCTGTCGTGACTTGTGGAATATCATTTGTTCGGGTCTCGTCAAGGGTGACATTCCCTTCATTCGACGCTCCGAACAGAGATTTGTAGTAGCTGGTGATATAGTTTTTGAGCTCCCTCTGACCTTTGATCCGCCCCTCATCCTGTTGGAGACTATGAATACATTTCTTCCTATGTCGACCATTGGCGAGCAATTGGAAGTATCTTGTATTACTATTTCCCATTAGAATGAAGTCAGCTTTGGACCTCTAGTAGTATTTGATCTCCTCTTCTCACAAAAGACAGGCGACCTTCTCATTATATTGGTTTTTCAATTCAATCTCATGTTGAGATAAGGTGCGGGTCTCTGCAATTTTGTCGAGGTCATCAATGATGGTACAAAGGCGCTGCTTTTTTTATATAACCCATTGATGTGTATCGCCCATCTAGAGAGGTGTTGCCTCATGGCCCTTAGTTTATAATTCCATCTCTAAATTGGTGTATGACCAATGGATGGCTGATGACCCACAAGTATAGGGGATCTATCATAGTCCTTTTGATAAGTAAGAGTGTCGAACCCAACAAGGAGTGCTACGTCTTGAGCTTACGTTGGTTTTCCTTGAAGAGGAAAGGGTGATGCAGCAATAGTAGCATAAGTATTTCCCTCAGTTTTTGAGAACCAAGGTATCAATCGAGTAAGAGGCTCCTCAAAAAGTCCCACGAACCTACACAAACAAATAAAGAACTCGCAACCAACACAATAAAGGGGTTGTCAATCCCTTCACGGCCACTTGCAAAAGTGAGATCTGATAGAGGTAATATGATAAGATAAATATATTTTTGGTATTTTATAATATAGATGCAGTGATGCAAATAAAAGTAGATTGGAAGAAAATATGATAAGAGATAGACCCGGGGGCCATAGGTTTCACTAGAGGCTTCTCTCGAGAGCGTAAGTATTACGGTGGGTGAACAAATTACTGTCGAGCAATTGATAGAAAAGCGAATAATCATGACGTTATCTAGGCATGATCATGTATATAGGCATCACGTCTGCAACAAGTAGACCGACTCCTGCCTGCATCTACTACTATTACTCCACACATCGACCGCTATCCAGCATGCATCTAGAGTATTAAGTTCATAAGAACAGAGTAACGCATTAAGCAAGATGACATGATGTAGAGGGATAAACTCAAGCAATATGATATAAACCCCATCTTTTTATCCTCGATGGCAACAATAAAATACGTGTCTTGCAACCCTTTTTGTCACTGGGTAAGAACACCGCAAGATTGAACCCAAAGCTAAGCACTTCTCCCATGGCAAGAAAGATCAATCTAGTAGGCCAAACCAAACTGATAATTCAAAGAGACTTGCAAAAATAACTCAATCATATAAAAGAATTTAGAGAAGATTCAATTATTATCCAAAGATAAACTTGATCATAAACCCACAATTCATCGGATCTCGACAAACACACTGCAAAAAGAGATTACATCGAATAGATCTCCACAAGAGAGGGGAGAACATTGTATTGAGATCTAAAAAGAGAGAAGAAGCCATCTAGCTAATAACTATGGACTCGAAGGTCTGTGGTAAACTACTCACAACTCATCAGAAGGGCTATGGTGTTGATGTAGAAGCCCTCCGGGGTGGAATCCCCCTCCGGCAGAACGCCGGCGATGACTCCAAGATGGGATCTCACGGATACAGAAGGTTACGGCGGTGGAAATTGTGTTTCGGTTGCTCCCTGGATGTTTTCGGGGTATGTAGGCCTATATAGGAGGAAGAAGTACGTCGGTGGCCGCCCGAGAGGCCCACGAGACAGGGGGCGTGCCCTACCCTCTCTTGGCCGCCTCGACTGCTTCTTGACTTGCACTCCAAGTCCTCGGGATCACGTTCGTTCCAAAAATCACGCCTCCGAAGGTTTCATTCCGTTTGGACTCCGTTTGATATTCCTTTCCTTTGAAATACTGAAATAGACAAAAAAACAACAATACGGGCTGGGCCTCCGGTTAGTAGGTTAGTCCCAAAAATGATAATAATGTATAAAATAAAGCCCATAAACATCCTAAACAGGTAATATAATAGCATGGAACAATCAAAAATTATAGATACGTTGGAGACGTATCAAGGAGCAGAAGGAAATGGCAAGCGGTTTTCAGTAAGGTTTTCTCTGCAAGCACTGAAATTGTAGGTAACAGATAGTTTTGTGAGAAGATAAATTGTAACGAGTAACAAGCAATGAAAGTAAATAAAGTGCAGCAAGGTGGCCCAATCCTTTTTGTAGCAAAGGACAAGTCTGGACAATTTCTTATAATGAGAAAAGAGCTCCCGAGGACACATGGGAATTATCGTCAAGCTAGTTTTCATCACGCTCATATGATTCACGTTCGGTACTTTGATAATTTGATGTGTGGGTGGACCAGTGCTTGGGTACTGCCCTTACTTGGACAAGCATCACACTTATGATTAACCCCTATTGCAAGCATCTGCAACTACAAAATAAGTATTAAGGTAAACCTAACCACATCATTAAACATATGAATCCAAATCAGCCCCTTACGAAGCAACGCATAAACTAGGGTCTAAGCTTCTGTCCCTCTAGCAACCCATCATCTACTTATTACTTCCCAATGCCTTCCTCTAGGCCCAAATAATGGTGAAGCGTCATGTAGTAGACGTTCACATAACACCACTAGAGGAAAGACAACATACATCTCATCAAAATATCAAACGAATACCAAATTCACATGACTACTAATAGCAAGACTTCACCCATGTCCCCAGGAACAAACGTAACTACTCACAAAGCATATTCATGTTCATAATTAGAGGAGTAATAATATGCATTAAGGATCTGAACATATGATCTTTCACCAAGTAAACCAATTAGCATCAACTACAAGGAGTAATCAACACTACTAGCAACCCACAGGTACCAATTTGTGGTTTTGGATACAAGATTGGATACAAGAGATGAACTAGGGTTTTGAGAGGAGATGGTGCTGGTGAAGATGTTGATGGAGATTGACCCCCTCCCGATGAGAGGATCGTTGGTGATGACGTTGGTGATGATTTCCCCCTCCCGGAGGGAAGTGTCCCCGGCAGAACAGCTCCGCCAGAGCCCTAGATTGATTCCGCCAAGTTCTGCCTCGTGGCGGCGGAGTTGCGTCCCGTAAGCTTTCCCACGATTTTTTTCCAGGGGAAAACCTTTCATATAGCAGAAGATGGACGCTAGAAGCCCACCAGGGGGCCCAGGAGATAGGGGGCACGCCCTAGGGGGGGGGCCTGTCTCTTGGACAGGGTGTGGGCCCCCTGGCCTATTTCTTTTGTCCAAGAATTCTTATTAAATCTAAAAAGTTGTTTCTTGGAGTCTCAGGTCTTTTCAAGTTGTGCAGAATAGTTTTCCAACGTTTGCTCCTTTTCCAGCCAGAATTCCAGCTGCCGGCATCCCCCTCTTCATGGTAAACCTTGTAAAATAAGAGAGAATGGCCATAAGTATTGAGATATAATGTGTAATAACAGCCCATAATGCAATAAATATTGATATAAAAGCATGATGCAAAATGGACGTATCAACTCCCCAAGCTTAGACCTCGCTTGTCCTCAAGCGGAAGCCGAAATCAAAAAATATGTCCACATGTTTAGAGATAGAGGTGTCGATAAAAATAAAATACGGACATGAGGGCATCATGATCATTCTAATAACAGCAACATATATGGATTTTGTCATATGATTTCCTATGTTCAAGTAATAAGCAATTCACAATGTCAAGTATGGTTCAAAAACTTCATTGGGAACTAACAAACTATAATCTCAGTCATTGAAGCAATTGCAATTTATCGTAACATCAGAAAGAGTCAATAATAGAGCTTTCAGCAAGCTCACATACTCAACTATCTCGTAGTCCCCTATAATTGTTAACACTCACGCAATACTTGTGGTTATAAGTTCAGCCGGACACTGAGAAAGATAGGGGCTTATTGTGTTGCCTCCCAACGTATTCACCTTTAGGTGATGTCAACAATAATAGCCTATGCTAACTTACATCCAATTGGATATATATATCAAGATCTTTCAAACACGAGGAGCTTGCCAAACGATAAAATGAAAAAGGGAAAGGTGAAGATCACCTTGACTCAAGCATAAAGTAAAAAACATAAAGTAAAAGATAGGCCCTTCACAAAGGGAAGCAGAGGTTGTCATGTGCTTTTAGGGTTGGATGCACAAAATCCTATGTAAAAGAACGTCACTTTATATTGCCACTTGTATATGAACCTTTATTATGCAGTCCGTCGCTTTTATTGCTTTCATAACAAGATCATATAAAGCTTATTTTCTCTGCACTAATAAGTCATACATATTTAGAGAACAATTTTTATTGCTTGCAACATGACAACTTACTTGAAGGATCTTACTCAATCCATAGGTAGGTATGGTGGACTCTCATGGCAAAAACTGGGTTTAAGGATATTTGGAAGCACAAGTAGTATCTCTACTTGGTGCAAGGAATTTGGCTAGCATGAGGGGGAAAGGCAAGCTCAACATGTTGGGAAGATCAAGGACAATATACTTTAACTGAGATGTGAGAAAACATAAACCATTACGTTGTCTTCCTTATCCAACATCAACTCTTTTGGCATGTCATACTTAATGAGTGCTCACAATCATAAAAGATGTCCAAGATAATATATTTCTATTTGAAAACCTCTCTTTCCTTATTACTTCCTATTAATTGCAACGATGACCAAAACTACGTTTGTCAACTCTCAACAACTTTTATGCCTCATACTTTTTATGTGTGAAGTCATTACTATCCATAAGATCAATATGAACTCTTTTATTCTTTCTACTTTCTCAAGATCATGGCAAGATAGCAAAGCCCTTGACTCAACACTAATCTTTATTATAGATAGCTCACGGACTCAATTACATAAAGAGATCACAAAGCAAAACTCAAAACTAAATGATACTAAAACTTCAATCTACTAGATCAAGATACTACTAAAAGGATCGAACTAAATAAAACGGTAAAGATAGGAGTGTGATGGTGATACGATACCGAGGCACCTCCCCCAAGCTTGGCAGTTGCCAAAGGGAGTGCCCATACCCATGTGATTATGTCCTCAGAGGTGATGGAGGTGGTGATGATGATGGTGGATAATCGCACATCGAGCGTAAAAGCTCCTCCAACTTATGGATAATGCTCTTGAGTCGATGATATGATCCTTCAACAAAATATTCTCCTGTGTGATATACTTATTCTGTATGCGAGCTAACTCAATCATCTTGAAAGCTTCAATCTCAGTTGGAGTAAAGAGGTTAGGTAAGGGTTGAGGGATGTCTTCTTCTTTCACCGTCGGAGCTTGAACCTCCATGGCCTTCTTGATCCCTTCATCCTTGTTGATCTCTTCCGGTTCTTCTCTTTTCAGCTCTATCTTCAATAGCCAAGCATCCTTGTCTTCATTGTTGAAGGAGGGCGACGTCATGGTGCTCTAGATCTGTAACAGAAATAGCTCGAAACGAAAACAAAAGATAATTGCGTGATACGGTGGTCAAAGCCTTCGGGAGATTATATAATGAATTTTTACTGACCAAAATACGTAACGTGCAAGAAAACAGAGTCCGAAAGGCACACGAGGTGGCCACGAGACAGGGGGGCACGCCCAGGAAGGGTGGACGCGCCCTCCACCCTCATGGAGGCCTCGTGTCCTTCCCGGACTACTTCTTTATTTCCGAATTTCTTAAATATTCCAAAACAGATAAACATTGCCATTAGAATTGTTTTGGAGTCGGTTTACTTAGTGTACCACATACCTATTCCTTTTCAGAGTCTGAAACATTCTGGAAAGTGTCCCTTATGTATTCCTCCGGGGTTACGGTCTCAACAATATTAGTTTCAACATTGATAGGATTACGTGAGATATAATGTTTAATTCTTTGACCGTTCACCACCCTCGGACTTGTGCCTTCGAAGTTGTTGATTTTTATGGCACCGGAATGATAGACCTCCTCGATAACGTAAGGACCTTCCCATTTAGAGAGAAGTTTTCCTACAAAAATTCTTAAATGAGAGTTGAATAATAACACATAATCACCTACGTTAAACTCGCGCTTTTGTATCCTTTTGTCATGCCAACGTTTGACTTTTTCTTTGAATAGCTTGGCATTCTCATAGGCTTGGGTTCTTCATTCATCAAGTGAGCTAATATCAAATAACCTCTTCTCACCGGCAAGTTTGAAGTCATAGTTGAGCTCTTTAATAGCCCAATATGCTTTATGTTCAAGTTCAAGAGGTAAGTGACATGCTTTTCCATAAACCATCTTATACGGAGACATACCCATAGGATTTTTGTATGCAGTTCTATAGGCCCATAATGCATCTTCAAGTTTTTTGGACCAATTCTTTCTAGATCTATTCACAGTCTTTTGCAAAATTAATTTGAGCTCTCTATTGCTCAACTCTACTTGACCACTAGACTACGGGTGATAAGGAGATGCAATTCTATGATTAACATCATACTTAGCAAGCATCTTACGGAAGGCACCATGAATAAAATGTGAACCACCATCAGTCATAAGATATCTAGGGACTCCGAACCTCGGAAAATTAACTTCTTTAAGCATCTTAATAGAGGTGTTATGATCAGCACTACTAGTTGGAATAGCGTCTACCCACTTAGTAACGTAATCAACAACAACTAAAATATGTGTGCAACCATTAGAGGCAGGAAAAGGTCCCACATAATCAAAGCCCCAAACATCAAACGGTTCAATAACAAGAGAATAATTCATAGGCATTTCTTAATGTCTACTAATATTACCAATTCTTTGACATTCATCACAAGATAAGACAAACTTACGAGCATCTTTGAAGAGAGTAGGCCAATAAAAACCAGATTGCAATACCTTATGTGCAGTTCTATCTCCAGCGTGGTGTCCTCCATCTGATTCATAGTGACACTTGCGTAGGATCTGTTCCTATTCATGCTCAGGTACACAATGTTTAATAACACCATCTACTCCTTCTTTATAAAGGTGTGGGTCGTCCTAGAAGTAATGTCTTAAATCATAAAAGAACTTTTTCTTTTGCTGGTATGTGAAACTAGGTGGTATAAATTTAGCAACAATGTAATTAGCATAATCAGCATACCAAGGAGCAGTACGAGAAGCATTAATGACCGTTAATTGTTCATCAGGAAAGCTATCATCAATAGGCAGTGGGTCATCAAGAACATTCTCTAACCTAGACAAGTTGTCTGCAACGGGGTTCTCAGCTCCCTTTCTATCAATAATATGCAAATCAAATTCTTGGAGCAAGAGAACCCATCTAATAAGTCTAGGCTTAGCATCTTTCTTTTCCATAAGATATTTTAATAGCAGCATGATCAGTGTGAATAGTAACTTTGGAATCAACAATATAAGGTCTAAACTTATCACATGCAAACACAACTGCTAAGAATTCTTTTTCAGTAGTAGCATAATTTCTCTGGCAGTATCAAGAGTTTTACTAGCATACTGGATAACATTCAATTTCTTATCAACTCTTTGCCCTAGAACAACACCTACAGCATAATCACTAGCATCACACATAATTTCAAAGGGTAAATTCCAATCAGGTGGCTGAACAATAGGTACAGTGATCAAAGCTTTCTTAAGTATTTCAAATGCTTCTACACAATCATCATCAAAGACAAAAGGAATATCTTTTTGCAATAAATTAGTCAGAGGCCTGGATATTTTAGAGAAGTCCTTAATGAACCTCCTATAAAACCCGGCATGACCAGGGAAACTTCTTATACCTTTTATGTCCTTGGGACATGGCATATTTTCAATAGCATCAACTTTAGCTTTATCAACTTCAATGCCTCTCTCAGAAATCTTATGCCCCAAGACAATGCCTTCATTAACCATAAAGTGGCACTTTTCCCAATTCAAGATGAGACTAGTGTCTTCGCATCTCTGCAAAACTTGATCAAGGTTGCTCAAGCAATCATCAAAAGAGGATCCATAAACGGAGAAATCATCCATGAATGCCTCACAAATCTTTTCACAGAAGTCAAAGAATATAGCCATCATGCATCTTTGAAAGGTAGCAGGTGCATTACATAAACCAAAGGGCATACGTCTATAAGCAAAGGTACCGAAAGGGCAAGTAAAAGTAGTTTTTGATTGATCCCCCGCCGACACAGGTATTTGAGAGAAACCAGAATAACCATCTAGAAAGCAGAAATGTGTGTGTTTGGATAGTCTTTCTAGCATTTGATCAATAAAAGGTAAAGGGTAATGATGTTTCTTAGTAGTTTTATTTAATTTACGGAAATCAATTACCATCCTATAACCTGTAATAATTCTTTGCGGGATCAATTCATCTTTATCATTAGGAACGACTGTAATACCTCCCTTTTCAGGAACACAATGGACATGGCTTATCCAATCACTATCAGCAACGGGATAAATTATACCTGCCTCAAGGAGCTTTGGTATCTCCTTTCTTACCACTTCTTTCATCTTGGGATTCAATCGTCGTTGAGGATCTCTAACTGGTTTGGCATCTTCCTCCAATTTAATTTTGTGTTGGCATAGCGTGGGACTAATGCCGTTGAGATCATCCAGAGTATATCCGATAGCAGAACGGTGCTTCTTCAGAGTTTTCAATAATCTTTCTTCTTCTTGCTCTGAAAGGTTAGCACTAATAATAACATGATATATTTTCTTTTCATCAAGATAAGCATACTTAAGATTATCATGTAATGGTTTGAGTTCAAACACGGGATCACCCTTGGGTGGAGGGGGATCCCCTAGAATTTCAACGGGTAGGTTGTGTTTCAGAATAGGTTCCTATTGAAGGAACACTTTATCTATTTCCCTTCTTTCATTCATAAACATATCATTTTCATGGTCTAGCAAATATTGTTCTAACGGATCAGTAGGAGGCACGGAAATAGAAGCAAGACCAATAATCTCATCCTTACTAGGTGATTCTTTATCACGGGGTTGTCTACGAAACTTAGCAAAATTAAACTCATGAGACATATCCCCTAAGCCAATTTCAACAATATCCTTTTTGCAATCAATCCTAGCATTAACAGTATTCAAGAAGGGTCTACCAAAAATAATGGGACAAAAGTCATCTTGTGGGGAACCAAGAACAAGAAAATCAGCAGGATATTTAACCTTCCCACACAAGACTTCAACATCTCTAACAATCCCAAATGGCTTAATAGTATCCCTATTGGCAAGCTTAATAGTAATATCTATATCTTCCATTTCAGCGGGTGCAATATCATGCATAATTTCTTTATATAAGTCATAGGGTATTGCACTAGCACTAGCACCCATATCACATAAGCCATGCTAACAATGATCTCCTATTTTAACAGAAATAACAACCTACAACAGGTCTATGTATCTTAGCATCGGGTCTAGCAATACTAGCAGTCTCACCACAGAAATAAATAACATGCCCATCTAAATTATCATCCAAGAGAGCTTTAACCATAACAATACTAGGTTCAACTTTGATTTGCTCAGGAGGTGTATAAGTCCTAGTATTACTCTTACGAACAACAGTCGAAGTTTTAGCATGATCCTTTATCCTAACAGGAAAAGGAGGTTTCTCAACATAAGTAGTAGGAACAATAGGATCACTATAAGTGACCGTCTTTTCTTCAACTGTAATAGGTTCAACTACTTTTACTTCAATGGGAGGATTATATTTAAACCACTTATCCTTAGGGAGATCAACATGAGTAGCAAAAGATTCACAAAAAGTAGCTACTATCTCAGAGTCAAGTCCATACTTAGCGCTAAATCCACGAAAAGCATCGGTATCCATAAAAGATTTAACACAATCAAACTTAGGTGTTATACCTGACTCCTTACCATCGCCGGAACCCCAATCTTCAGAGTTGTGTTTAATTCTTTCCAATAAATCCCATTTGAATTCAATAGTCTTCAGCATATAAGAACCAGCACAAGAAGTATCGAGCATGTTGCGATCATCGGGAGAAAGACGAGCATTAAAATTTTGAATAATCATTTCTCTGGAGAGCTCATGATTGGGGCATTTATATAACATTGACTTAAGCCTCCCCCAAGCTTGAGCGACGTTTTCTCCTTCGCGAGGCCAGAAATTATATATGTAATTATGATCACGATGAACAAGATGCATAGGATAGAACTTCTGGTGGAATTCCAACTTCAATCGTTTATAATTCCAAGATCCTGTATCATCGCATAGCCTATACCATGTCAATGCATCTCCCTTCAAAGATAAAGGGAAGACCTTCCTTTTGACAACATCATCGGGAATACCCGCAAGCTTAAATAATCCACAAACTTCATCCACAAAGATAAGATGTAAATCGGGATGCAATGTTCCATCTCCTGCAAAGGGATTAGCTAGCAGTTTCTCTATCATACCCAAAAGAATCTCAAAGTAAATATTTTCAGTAGGTTCGGTAGGTTGAGGAGCAACTCTTTGCTCTTTTGGTCGGGGTGAAGATACCCCGAACAAGCCCCTCAAAGAATTAGTTTCCATAGTAACAAGTGACAGAAAATTTCAGCACACTATATAAATGTTTCCTTACCAAGTTCCACTCACCAAAGGCGCTTCACTCCCCGGCAATGGCGCCAGAAAAGAGTCTTGATGACCCACAAGTATAGGGGATCTATTGTAGTCCTTTCAATAAGTAAGAGTGTCGAACCCAACAAGGAGCAGAAGGAAATGACAAGCGGTTTTCAGGAAGGTTTTCTCTGCAAGCATTGAAATTGTAGGTAACAGATAGTTTGTGAGAAGATAAATTGTAACGAGTAACAAGCAATGAAAGTAAATAAAGTGCAGCAAGGTGTCGGTGTACTAGAGTAGGGGTACCCTAGTATCCCGAACTTGTGCACGGGCAGTTGCAGCGCCCCACGGCAAGGCTTGCCGGGTGACCGCCAAGGTCCTCCGTGGTTCCTTTGGAGCCATTCAAGAACAAAGTATTCAAGCCAAGGAGACAAGGCCCCGGCAAGAGGAGCTTGCCGGGAAGGCCAACCACGGCATCTCAAGGAACTTGCCACGATGCGCCACATGTCCCGGCAAGGCCCGGTGAGCGACAAGCCTCCGGACGCGACAAGAAAATGACCGCGGCAAGGCGCTTGCCGCGGCAAGCGACCACTCCGTACCCTCGCTCCAGCACATCCACCAACGTGTCGCCCTGGGGCCTTTCCAGGCGCGCGTGGCGAGAGGCTGTGTAGCCAGCGGTGCGCGGTGGCATGCGACGCTGACAGGATTGCCATCGTGGCAAGCGGTGGCGCCCCTGACGGTCCCTTTTTACACTGTTTGGGCGACGCAGACATGTATTTAATGCCTTTGTCCCCTGCCGTCAGGGTTAGGTAGGATGCACTATGCAGGTAGTTGTACCAACCACCCCTCTTTTTCCATTTTTACCCTTATCTACTTTGCCACATGTCGGTGACCCCTTGAGCATATAAAAGGAGGCCCATGCGCAACGTAGAGAGGGGTTTCGAAACCAGAAACACACTTACGCTCGGTCTCGTCAGCAGCTCGTGTGTACTGTAGCACTCAGCGCTCCCGAGCAAGAACTCAATACACTCAGACATGCAGCAGTAGGAGTGTTATCTCTCCGGAGAGCTCCGAAGCTGGGTAAACTGCTCGTGTGCTTCGCCTCGATCCGCTCTTCGTGCGACCTCCGCCGCCCGCCGAACCGAAAGGGGCTCGGTCCGCCGGTCCCATAGGTGTTCGTGGATCAGTTTCCCCGACATCTTTGGCGCGCCAGGTAGGGGGCGTCGAGATTGTGTGAACCTGATCCGGCGTTCACACGAGCTAGATCCTCATCTTCTTCATCGACATGCCACCGAAGAAGAAGGCTTCGGAGGCAGCTGTTCCGTCCACGTCGATCCCACCACCACCGGAGCAAATGAGTGGTGGGGTAGATGCTGGCGGAAGAACGGACATCGACGACGGAGCTCACGGCGCTACCAGGTCCAAGGACAAGGCTGCGCAGACCTCGGCGTCCGTACATGTTCCGCGCCCATCTCAGGAGGCGCAGGACCGACAGCGTCATGGTATTCGCAGTACCATACGTTTGTTGGACCAAGATCAAGCTGGTGGATCTCGGGGTGCTCAAGACCAGCATGCACACCAACATGCTGGCACGAGCGAGACACGGTCGCCTGGACGGGATACTGCTCCTTCTAACATAGTTAGAAGTCCGAGCACATCTCGCTCCTCGCACCGTTCGCCACTGCCGCCCACCACTCCAGCAGAAGCTTTGGCGCGAGCTCAACTGCTCCTGGATTACCCTCCAACGGCGGACAAGACCGATCAATGGAGGGCCACCATTCAGAGTCTCATCGGCTTCGCCAACGGCGACACTCCGCGGCAGCCAAGTACATTGCTGCCACGGCAGGACTGCCAGGCACGAGCCGGTGGCGACAAAACCGGTGGGGGTGCGACCACCATGCACTCTCCACCCCGAAGGCCAAGATCGCCGACTCGCCGGGTCCACCTCGATAACGACTCCACCGCATCATCGGATCCACGAGCTCGTCGCGATCAACGCCAAGTTCTTCACGAACGACAGCAAGAAGACGCTCGTACTCGCATCGAGCGCCGAAGAGAAGCGCGGCGTCAATCCGACCAGCGCGCTGGGCCCTCTGTCGACATGCATGCGCCAGGGGAACCAGGCGACTTGCCGTACGCGGTAGGTTGCCCTGCGTTCACTCGTGAGTTGCGGCAAGTCCAGTGGCCCAGCAAGAATAATTTCAAGCCAGACATACCAGAGAAGTACGACGGCAAGTCGCATCCGCCGGAGTTCCTCAGCATCTACACCATCGCGGTGCAGGCTGCCGGGGGACGGGACGACAAGATCCTTGCCAACTACTTCCCGCTGGTGCTCAAGCCCAATGTCAGATCCTGGCTCATGCACTTGCCGGACAACTCCATATCCTCTTGGGCAGACCTATGCCATCAGTTTGTCGGCGCCTTTACAGGCGGCCACAAGCCTCATGGCCAAGAGAGTGACCTTCATCTGCTCGCCCAGAAGGAAGGAGAGCCCCTGCGCAAGTACATTCAGAGATTCAGCCGCGTACAGCACAGCATCCCAGATGTCCACCCTGCCGCGGTAATCAGCGCGTTCCATCAGAACGTGCGAAACCGCAGGATGCGGGAGGAGATGGCGATGTGCAAGATCAGGGACGTCAGTGAGCTATATGCCCTGGCCGACAAGTGTGCACGTGCTGAGGAAGGGAGGAAACTCCCCGGAGAGAATACAGAAGCAGGAGGATCTGATAGTGAGGATGCTACCCCGGCAAAGAAAAACCGGCGGCGGAACAACAGGAAGAAGAAAGGCAAAGATGTGCTAGTCGTTGAGCAGTCCGGCAACAGAAGTGGCGCCAAGAAAGCCAAAGCTGGTTGCTCCGGCAAGGAGGTTGCCGCAGGCACCAACTACCAGGCCGTGGCGGTCGCCGACAAGCAGGACGGCACCAACAAGCAGTACTGCAAGATCCACCGCACCAAGGGCCATGACCTCCAGAGCTGCAAGAAGGTCGAGCAGCTTGCCGAGCAGCAAAAGGCTGAATACGAGCGACGCGACAAGGAGAAAGCCAAGGAAGGTGCTGGAGGAGCCAGCAAGAAATGCCCCGGCCGAGGAGGACGCCGCGGCAAGGCCAAGCAGCGGCAAGGAGACAGACCTCCCTGCGGCCGCAACAAGGATGAATATGACGACGACAACAAAGATATGAATGATGACGAGGCTGATGAGCAGGAGTTCCAGAAAGCCACAGAGGTCCTGTGCGTTGACGGCGGTGCTTCTCTGCATACTTCACACCGCCAGCTCAAGCAGTGGGTGCGGGAAGTTAATGCGGCAGAACCACCCATCGAGTCACGCAGGCCTCTGAAATGGTCCAGCACGCCTATCATCTTTGATATTGAGGACCACCCTGATCGCATAACTGCGGTCGGGTGCTTGCCGATGTTGGTTTCACCAACTATCCGCAACCTTAAGGTCACTAAGATGCTAGTTGACGGCGGGGCCGGCTTGAACCTGATCTCCTCCGCGGTACTCCAGAAACTCCAGATCCCTGATAGCGAGCTCGAAGAGACCGGCACATTCCAAGGAATCAATCCGGGAAGGAGCAAGCCAAAGGGAAAGATCACGTTGCCGGTGACATTTGGCAGCGAGTTGAACTTCAGGACTGAGAGGGTCACTTTTGACGTTGCTGACTTTCCATTGCCTTACAATGGGATACTCGGCCGTCCAGCACTTGCCAAATTCATGGCAGCCTCTCACTATGCATACAACGTGCTGAAGATGCCAGGCCCGATAAGTGTCATCTCTGTCTCTGGCGACAAGAAGGATGCTCTTATCTGCACCGACAAGATCTACCGGGAAGCAGCAGCCGCAACAGATCGCAAATCACTTGCCGTTGAAGCTCCCGGGGGAAGAAAAGACCAAGTCCGGCAAGAGTTCTGATGCCCACTCCGGCAAGCGCACCTCTTCGGAGTGCTGCGCTACCGTCGAGGACGCACCATCGAGCTCCACCGGCAAGTGTAAGAAGACAATGGCAGCTCCACCAGAGACCAAGAAGGTGTCCGCCAAGGAGGACGGCACTGGTGGTACCTTCACCATCAGTGCCACTCTCGACCCTAAATAGGAAAGCGCGCTCGTTGCTTTCCTGCGGGCGAACGTCGACGTGTTTGCGTGGCAACCGTCTGACATCCCCGGTGTTCCCAGGAAAGTAATCGAGCACCATCTTGCCGTCTGTCCTCATGCGCGGCCCGTCAAGCAGAAAGTCAGGAAGCAGGCAGTGGAGCGCCAAGAATTCATCGCAGAAGAAATCAAGAAATTGGAAGCAGCAGGCCTTGTCAGAGGAGTGCTCCATCCTACGTGGTTGGCCAATCCTGTAGTCGTGCGCAAGGCAAACGGGAAATGGAGGCTTTGTATCGACTTTACCGATGTCAATAAAGCTTGTCCCAAAGACCCATTTCCCTTGCCGCGCATCGACCAGATTGTTGACTCCACGGCCGGATGTGACTTGCTTTCATTTCTTGATGCATACTCAGGATACCATCAGATCTTCATGGCAGAAGAGGATGAGGAGAAGACCGCATTCATCACCCCATGTGGCACATACTGTTTCGTACGGATGCCTTTCGGTTTAAAGAATGCTGGTTCAACATTTGCAAGGGTAGTCCATGACGCTTTTGAGCCGCAAATACACAGAAATGTGGAAGCCTACATGGATGACATAGTGGTCAAGAGCAAGGACAAGGCGACTCTGATTCAAGATTTAGACGAAACCTTTGCAAATCTGCGCAAGATCAACCTCAAGCTTAACCCCGAGAAGTGTGTGTTTGGAGTCCCCTCCGGCAAGCTTCTCGGGTTCTTCGTGTCTCAGCGGGGAATTGAAGCCAATCCCGACAAGATCAAGGCCATTGAGCAGATTGAAGCACCAAAGCGCGTCAAGGATGTACGAAGACTTGCCGGTTGCGTGGCTGCTCTCAGCAGGTTTATCTCTAGGTCTGCTGAGCGCGCCCTGCCATTTTTCAAAATATTGAAAAAGGCAGGTCCAATGAAATGGACTCCGGAGGCGGAGGCTGCGCTGCAGGACTTGAAGAGATACCTGTCCTCCACTCCAACACTTGTCGCACCTAAGCCACAAGAGAAGTTGCTGCTGTATATAGCGGCAACCAATCAAGTGGTTAGTGCTGCGTTAGTGGCGGAGAGGGAGGCGGATGATGAGCCAGCAACCACGGCAGATGCATCCAGCGACAAGCAAGGGGACTTCACCGACAAGCTCTGGTCCCGACAAAGATGGATCTGCGCAGGCGCGTGAGAAGGTGCAGAAAAGAATGGTGCAGCGCCCAGTTTACTTTGTCAGTTCCCTTCTGCAGGGGGCTAGGTCAAGGTACTCTGGCGTGCAGAAATTGCTTTTTGGCCTTCTCATGGCCTCGAGAAAGCTGCGCCATTACTTCCAAGCACATGAGATCACAGTCGTCACTCGTTTTCCGCTGAAGAGGATACTGCAAAATCCAGAAGCAACAGGCAGGATTGTCGAGTGGGCACTGGAACTGTCAAGCTTTGGCCTCAAGTTTGAGAGCACTTCAACTATCCAAAGCAGAGCATTGGCAGAGTTCATAGCAGAGTGGACGCCAACACAAGATGAAGAAATTCCAGAAACGAGCATCCCCGTCAAGGAAGCAAGCAAAGAGTGGCTGATGTACTTTGATGGTGCCTTCTCGCACCCACCGGAGAGCACCTCAAGTACGTAGTCCAGATGCACTTTCCCAAGGAGCAAGCAACGAACAATACCGCAGAGTATGAAGGTTTGCTTGCCGGTCTCAGGATCGCAGCAGACCTTGGGATCAAGAAGCTCATTGTCAGGGGTGACTCACAGCTTGTCGTCCGCCAAGTGAACAAGCATTATCAGAGTCCGTTGATGGAGGCTTACGTTGATGAAGTGAGAAAGCTAGAAGAGCACTTTGACGGCCTACAAATGGAACATGTTCCAAGAGCTCAGAACGACATTGCCGATGGCCTGTCAAAGTGCGCTGCACTTAAGTTACCTGTGGAACCAGGGATCTTTGTGCTCAAGCTGACTCAACCGTCTGTAACACCATCAACTGGACAGAGCAAGAAGAGGAAGTTGATTTCTGGTGACTATTTTCCGGCAGAGCTCCCCGAAGCCGCCGCCAAGAAGGTCCCCAAGATCAACACCAAGGGTGCTGAGGAGCAGTCTGCTCCGGCAAGCCTTAGGGTTTGTTCTGTCGTAGTAGACGCTCCCGACAAGCTTTGCTCCGGCAAGCTTGCCGGGGAACATCAAGCTCCGGCCGAGCCACAGGTTCTCGCCGTAGAAGCAGATGTTCCCGCAGCAGCAGATGCGCCTTTAGTCCTTGTTGTCGAGCCGCAAGCTCCAGCATGGGCACAACAGATTGTCCATTTCCTTCAGACAGGAGAACTTCCCGAAGAGCAAGAAGAAGCGGAAAGAGTAGCCCGACAGTCAAGTATGTACCAGTTGGTCGACAACACACTGTACAGAAGAAGACTCAACGGCGTGAAATTGAAGTGTATTCATTGGGAAGACGGACAAAAACTGTTGGCAGAGATACATGGAGGCATATGTGGTCACCACATTGGCGCAAGAGCACTTGCCGGCAAAGCGTTCCGGCAAGGTTTCTTTTGGCCGACAGCCCTCCAGGATGCAACTGCACAAGTAACCAAGTGTGAAGCGTGCCAGTTCCATTCCAAGCAGATACACCAGCCAGCTCAAGCTCTCCAGACGATCCCTTTATCCTGGCCATTTTCGGTCTGGGGGCTCGACATCCTCGGCCCCTTTCCCCGAGCTGTCGGGGGCTTTGAGTACTTGTACGTTGCAATCGACAAGTTCACAAAGTGGCCGGAAGTGGAACCAGTGAGGAAGGTGACAGCACAGTCAGCAGTCAAGTTCTTCAGGTCGATTGTTTGCCGTTTCGGGATCCCTAACAGGATCATCACCGACAACGGCACGCAATTCACGAGCCGCACCTTCATGCAGTACGTCCAAGATCTTGGCGCCAAGGTCTGCTTCGCTTCTGTTGCTCATCCGAGAAGCAACGGTCAAGCGGAGAGGGCAAATGCTGAAGTGCTGCGCGGGCTCAAGACCAGAACTTTCGACAGGCTGCGCAAGTGCGGAAAGAACTGGATTGAGGAGCTGCCGGTGGTTCTTTGGTCGATCAGGACGACGCCAAATCGAGCCACTGGCCAGACACCTTTCGCTCTAGTCTATGGAGCAGAGGCAGTTCTCCCCACGGAACTCGTATACGGGTCACCTCGAGTGCTCGCTTATGATGAGCTTCAGCAAGAGCAGCTGCGATAAGATGACGCGCTGCTCCTTGAGGAGGACCGTCTTCAGGCTGCTGTACGAGCTGCTCGATACCAGCAAGCTTTGCGCCGCTACCATAGCCGCAAAGTTAATGCCAGAAGTTTCGAGGAAGGCGACCTTGTTCTTCGGCGCGTTCAGTCCGCCAAGAATTCCAACAAGTTGACGCCGAAGTGGGAAGGCCCTTACCGGGTGAAACGAGTCACTAGGCCTGGCGCTGTCCGCCTTGAGACCGAAGATGGCATTCCGGTGAGCAACTCCTGGAACATTGAGCATCTTCGTAAGTTTTACCCGTAAGGCGCGGTTGCCGGAACCTGTTCCGGCAACCACCTTTTGTACAAGTCTTGCCGATGTTGCATGTAATCCTTTGTACAAAGCCGGGCGCAGACCCCGTGCATAAGTAAAGCTCATGTGCTCCGCACATCTTGTCAATTTCATGCTTTCTACTTTCTTTGCATGCGTTATCTGACACTTTGTGCAGCACCTACCCCCGGTAAG
Organism: Triticum aestivum; assembly: GCF_018294505.1. Lineage (NCBI taxonomy): Eukaryota > Viridiplantae > Streptophyta > Magnoliopsida > Poales > Poaceae > Triticum > Triticum aestivum. The sequence continues at coordinate 369,224,737 of NC_057795.1, read as the reverse complement.
CAATAACGAGCCGTAAGGCTCCATATCTTTATTTTCTCTTCTTTCTTTTTCTCAAAAAGGAAAGGAAGGTTCCCTCGCACACAAGTTTGCCGGGGGGAAAGGAGAAGATAATGGTGTGGACCAGGCATCGTTCAAGGAAGTTTCGCCTTACCGGAAAGCAAACGACAGAAAAGCTAAGTTGCCAAAGTTTGAGCAATCAGTTTTAAATTTTTAAGTTATCTTCCTCGAACGACCGTACTTTGTATGGAAAACCTGTGCGCAGAGGAACCAACTCGTAGCTAGTTGCGCCCTTACTTTGTTTCGAGTCCGCTCAACAACTTAAGTGAGCTGCGACTAGTTGCGACAAGGTTTCTTGTCGGAAGCGGCACCGCCAGCAGGCTGCTGATGTCCCGCACTCAGCGCTCGCGGCTAAGGTGCCTGCGCCGACAAGTTCCCTAAAAGCGTAGGGCAAGAACATACAAAGGAGGGAATCAAGTAAAGGAAATAACACAGCAATCTCTACCCAAAATAGAGTTATATTACAAGATAGCTTATCGCAGCTCTAACAGATTGTTCTTATAACATGACTAACAGCGACAAGAAAAAGAGAAAACGGGCGTCCTAATCTACGCGATCGCCCTCGACCCTCTTGATCTCGCTCACCTTGTCCACAATGGGTGCGACAAGGGCCTTGAGCGCTTCCAGATCAGCATCTGGCGGCAGGGACCTGAGGACGTTGGTGAGGTTGAGGCCTGGGTTGCGGAAGGCCACCTTCACTAGCACCTTCTGAAGAACTCCCGCGCAGATCTTGCGCGACTCGTCGGCCAGCTGCTTTGGGATCTTCTCCCGGAGTCGCTGGAGGGCCGTCGCCACACCCTTGAAGAATAGGCTGAGCTTGGTGCTGGGTTGGAGGTGCTCATCGGAGGGGTACCCGAGATCCTCCATCCCCAGCTGCGCCAGCTCCCCGTCGATGGCCGCGGCAACATTCACGAGACCCTCCGTCCAGTGCTCCACAGTCTCCCTAAAAGCATTCTGGGCGGCGGCAGCATTCGCCAGCAGCACCTCGTCGGCCTTGATCTTCTCCGTCAAGGCCGCCTCCCGCTCCCTAGCGCCGTCCAGCGTCTGAGTCAAAGTAGCCAACTTCAACTCAAGATCGGCGTTGGAGTCCTTGGCGGCGCTGAGCTCTTTGCTCCTCTCAGCGAGACGATCCTGCAGCTCGCCGTGAGCGGCGGCGTCCTTCTTGCGCTCACGCTTGAGCGCGGCAAGCTCCTCGCCGCTCGCCTTGAGATCGGCCTCCAGCTGCGCCGTCTTCGTCTCCAGCTCCTTCTTGGCGGCCTCGGCAGCTGCGGCAGCATCCTTTGCTTCCTTGAGGGCCCCGCCAATTGCTTGCTCGCGCGCGGCAAGCTCCTCCTTGTGGCTGTCAAGATTGACCTTGCGCTGCACCAACTCACCTTCCTGCGCAGACAGCTTCTCGGCGGCGAGCCGCTGTTGCTCTTCAACTTCAGCCTTCGCGAGGAGGAAAGCTTTCCTCTCCTCGGTGACTTGCTCCCGCTCCTCTGCCAGGGACCGGAGAGCTTCCTGCCTGAGGCCTCAAAGCTCCTCCGCGCGCTTCTCAATGTCAACTCCCGCCTTCGCGACAAGCGCTTCTCCGGATGCTAGCTTAGCCTGTCGGGCACGGTAGAGAGACATCAGCTTCCGCAGCAGCTGCTCCTCCTCAGGCTCGTCGCTGCTGCTGCTTGGCGCGTCAACCAGCGTCAGCCCAGCGAAGGCGAGCACCTCTCCATCCAGAATCTCTCCTTCGACCGGCGCCCTGGAGCTTGACGCCCAGGGAAGCTTGATGAAGATGCCATCGCCGGCCTTCAAATAGGCGCCGGGCTGGGGCTCTTTGAAGCCTGGCGCTGCGGCAGCGACAGAGGGATCGGCAGTCGGTGTAGCGCCAGACGCTCCTGCGGCCTCGGGGCCGTCAGTGCGATCACCGGATCCCTCGCCAGCTTCTGCGGCGGCAGCTTCGGCGGCCTCTTTGCCGGCAAGCTCATCAGCGCCGGCCTCTCCTTCGGCGGCGACGGCGTCGTCGGTACTGCCGCGCGCGCCCTCGTCGCCGGTGACCTCGGTTTCCATCGGCTCCGTGGCAGGTGGATCTGACGAACGGAAAAGGGAGAGAAGTTAAGCAAATATGCAAAAAGAAAATCGGAAGAAGAAGAACCCAAGGGAAGTTTTCAAGCAAGAGGATTACCTGCACTGGGATCTGCGGTCATGGTCTCAACCACCGGAGGATCGCTGGTGCTGTCCCTTGCCGGAGAACTGCCCCTTGCCAGAGAACGCTCCCTTGCCGGGGAATCCTCCCTTGGCGGTGTAGTCGAAGCAGATGGCATTTCGGGAGCGGCTTCCGGGCACTCCTGGTGAGGCTGCTCTGCTCCTACACAAATCAACAGTCAGATATCAACAAAAGGAAGAGCACCCATGCGCGCCTGAAAGCAGGAAATAAACTATACACTTACGCTGGGGGCTGCGCTGGGGGCTGCTTTGGGGAAAAGTTGCCGGGTCCGGCAAGGTGGTCTCGGGCACACCTTCTACTGTCGTGGTGGGTTCGTCCTCGATGACAATCACCGGGACCTTGGCTCTCTTCGCCGCTCTCTGGGCCAGCGTCCTGAAAAGGAATGGGTTCAGAGTGAAGCAAATCAGATACAAGACAAAGCAACGAAATTGAAGAACTACAAGAACAACAAAGAATCTTACTCTTCTTCTTCCTCGTCGGAGCTGAGCACGGAGAGATCGAAGTCCGGCTCGCCTCCGGTGCGACGAGGCGGAGGAGTAGGCTCCCTTGTCCGCTTGGAGGGAGCAGTGGCGATGGACCGGGAAGACCCCGCTCCAGTTACCGCAGCGGCGTGAGGCGCTCCCGTGGCAACAGTGCTTGTCGCGGTAGAGCGTGTCGCGCGGCACGACGGCTGTTGACCCGTCTGCCGCCCCGCTACATCCCTGGCCTTGCGGAGGCGCCTTCTTGGTGGAGCTGGGGGCTCCGCTTGCGGCGAGCTGGCTGAAGGTAGAGCGGAGGAGGAGCCGATCTCCAACGAGTCGCCCGCACCCTCACCGGGCTCGCTCGACTCAGCTTCGGGGCCGGCAAGCTCTTCCTCGCTGGCAAACTCCTCTCGCTCGACAAGACTTGCCGCCTCTGCTGCCTCTGCCTCCTCCACGGTGAATCCGAACTCGCCCGCGGCAGCGGCTGCTGCCGCCTCTTCCAGCCTGGTGGCGATGCGCTGCATCTCCGCATCGGTGGTGTCGCGGGTGAGGCTCTTCTATTCATCGTCACGGACCAGCACTTCTACCAAGCCGTTGAATAAATCCCGCACGACGTCGTCTGCAGGCTCTTGCCAAGTTGGGACAATTCCATGCGAATCGCACAGCGGCATCATTGCACAGATGCTGTCGAGCGAGGAATTGTTGCACAGCGGAACGACACTCCTCAGCAACATGAATGGATGTTGAGGATCGCGCTTGAACAGTTCCAGGAGCATTGCATCCAGCTCTAGGACAGTGAAGTTGAAGTTGAGGCCCGGGCGCAGCCTCATGATATCCGCCAAGTTCTGGAACTCCCAGGCGGGTCTCCTCCTCTCCTGCAAGGGGGCGATGCGGCGACGAAGAAAATCTGCGCCAACGGCGCCTACGGTGAGCCCGGCAAGCCTGAGGCGTAGGATCCGAGTGACGGCGATCTTCAGCCTGTCGTCTTCCGGGGCCACATTGCTCCAATCGTTACCACTCACTATTGGGGCTTGGCGCAGGGCAGTAAATGGCTGCGGGTTCTCCTCGATGATCCAGCACCACTCTGCTCTCCATTCCTCCCACTTGCTGCGGAGCTCTCCCTCCAGATAAGCTTCCTTCTTGCCGACTCTCGAGATCCAAGAAATCCCGCCGGCAAGAGGCTCCCCTCTCTCAACCCGGGGCATAAAGAAGTGGCGGAAAAGAGCTACGTTTGGATGGACTCCGACAAAGTTTTCGCAGAGATGTGCGAAAACTACCATGGTCAGAACGGCGTTGGGGGTGAAATCAAGGAGGCGGAACCCGTAGGTGTTCATGATGTCACAGAAAAATTCATAGAAGGGCGGGCAGAGCCCGCAGTAGAAGAACAGGCGAAGAAGGGGTACCCGCTTGGAGCCAGTTCCGAAGCGGCAGCCGGGAGTACCTTCGTGCGCGGATGCGCCCACGTCTCCGTAGACTAGAAAAGGTAGTAGTACTCCCTCAGCTCCTTCGCGGCAAGCTGAGGGGGGAAGATGGCCCGCTCCTTTCGTAGCGCCGCGAGCCGCTGCACCTCGACCGATTTCACGCCCTTCCCCTTGTCGGCTTTCGGAGCCATGGAGGAGGTGGTGGGGGAGATCGACGACGTTGGTGGTGCTGGTGGCAATGGGGGGCGGAGCGCTGCTCTCTTTCAGCTTCGGGAAGAAGGGGGGAGCGGCGAAGATTTGTGAAATTGGAGTAACAACCGGCGAGATGGGTGAACTGCCCCTGTTTCCCCTGCTTATAAAGAGGGAGGGGGCGGACGTTTCGTCCTTCCGAATAAAGAAACCACCCACGACCTCTCCCACGACGCCGCATTCGACGCGTGCCGTTGGGGGAGGGCGCGGTGGATGCGGAGTAAGATACGGCGTAACCCAGGCCGCGCGTGTCCGTGCCCTGTTTTGGGCCTGGCCCAACAGCGCTCGGCACCGTGTGTGGCCCAGGCCCGGGGGCTCCTGTCGGTGTACTAGAGTAGGGGTACCCTAGTATCCCGAACTTGTGCACGGGCAGTTGCAGCGCCCCGCGGCAAGGCTTGCCGGGTGACCGCCAAGGTCCTCCGTGGTTCCTTTGGAGCCATTCAAGAACAAAGTATTCAAGCCAAGGAGACAAGGCCCCGACAAGAGGAGCTTGCCGGGAAGGCCAACCAAGGCATCTCAAGGAACTTGCCGCGACGCGCCACACGTCCCGGCAAGGCCCAGCGAGCGACAAGCCTCCGGACGCGACAAGAAAACGACCGCGGCAAGGCGCTTGCCGCGGCAAGCGACCACTCCGTACCCTCGCTCCAGCACATCCACCAACGTGTTGCCCTGGGGCCTTTCCAGGCGCGCGTGGCGAGAGGCTGTGCAGCCAGCGGTGCACGGTGGCATGCGACGCTGATAGGATTGCCATCGTGGCAAGCGGTGGCGCCCCTGATGGTCCCTTTTTACACTGTTTGGGCGACGCAGACGGGCATTTAATGCCTTTGTCCCCTGCCGTCAGGGTTAGGTAGGATGCACTCTGCAGGTAGCTGTACCAACCACCCCTCTTTTTCCATTTTTACCCTTGTCTACTTTGCCACCTGTCGGTGACCCCTTGAGCATATAAAAGGAGGCCCATGCGCAACGTAGAGAGGGGGTTCGAAAGCAGAAACACACTTACGCTCGGTCTCGTCAGCAGCTCGTGTGTACTGTAGCACTCAGCGCTCCCGAGCAAGAACTCAATACACTCAGACATGCAGCAGTAGGAGTGTTATCTCTCCGGAGAGCTCCGAAGCTGGGTAAACTGTTCGTGTGCTTCGCCTCGATCCGCTCTTCGTGCGACCTCCGCCCCCCGCCGAACCGAAAGGGGCTCGGTCCGCCGGTCCCATAGGTGTTCGTGGATCAGTTTCCCCGACACAAGGTGGCCCAATCCTTTTTGTAGCAAAGGACAAGCCTGGACAATTTCTTATAATGAGAAAAGAGCTCCCGAGGACACATGGGAATTATTGTCGAGCTAGTTTTCATCACGCTCATATGATTCGCGTTCGGTACTTTGATAATTTGATATGTGGGTGGACCAGTGTTTGGGTACTGCCCTTACTTGGACAAGCATCCCACTTATGATTAACCCCTATTGCAAGCATCTGCAACTACAAAAGAAGTATTAAGGTAAACCTAACCACATCATTAAACATATGGATCCAAATCAGCCCCTTACGAAGCAACGCATAAACTAGGGTCTAAGCTTCTGTCGCTCTAGCAACCCATCATCTACTTATTACTTCCCAATGCCTTCCTCTAGGCCCAAATAATGGTGAAGTGTCATGTAGTAGACGTTCACATAACACCACTAGAGGAAAGACAACATACATCTCATCAAAATATCGAACGAATACCAAATTCACATGACTACTAATAGCAAGACTTCACCATGTCCTCAGGAACAAATGTAACTACTCACAAAGCATATTCATGTTCATAATTAGAGGAGTAATAATATGCATTAAGGATCTGAACATATGATCTTTCACCAAGTAAACCAATTAGCATCAACTACAAGGAGTAATCAACACTACTAGCAATCCACATGTACCAATTTGTGGTTTTGGATACAAGATTGGATACAAGATATGAACTAGGGTTTTGAGAGGAGATGATGTTGGTGAAGATGTTGATGGAGATTGACCCCCTCCCGATGAGAGGATCGTTGGTGATTACGATGGTGATGATTCCCCCCTCCCGGAGGGAAGTTTCCTCGGCAGAACAGCTCTGCCGGAGCCCTAGATTGGTTCCGCCAAGGTTCCACCTCGTGACGGCGGAGTTTCGTCCCGTAAGCTTACCTCTGATTTTTTCCAGGGTAAAAGCCTTCATATAGCAAAAGATGGGCACCAGAGGGCCACCATGGGGCCTAGGAGACAGGGGCGCGCCCAGTATGGGTGGGCGCCCCCCCCCACCCTCCTGGCCAGGGTGTGGGCCCCCTCTGGTGTTTTCTTCGCTCAATAATTCTTATTAATTCCAAAACTGACTTCCGTGGAGTTTCAGGATTTTCGGAGCTGTGCAGAATAGGTTTCCAATATTTGCTCCTTTTCCAGCCAGAATTCCAGCTGCCGGCATTCCCCCTCTTCATGGTAAACCTTGTAAAATAAGAGAGAATAGCCATAAGTATTGATATATAATGTGTAATAATAGCCCATAATGCAATAAATATTGATATAAAAGCATGATGCAAAATGGACGTATCACTGGCCTCTCCCAAACTTTCTTGATTATTTCTACAAAACCTTCCCGGTGCAGCCATGCCAATTAAAATTTGAAAGGGTGGCGGGAAGAATGGCTCGTAGAATTAGAGTCAAGAATGATTGGTGCATGATCCAATAATGCCTCGATTCTCTCTAGGGCTCGTACGGTTACCGTAGGAAATTTTAGCTCCCATTTGGTATCCATGAGTAGCCTATCGAGCTTCTCGTACGTTGGCATAGAACGGTTATTAGCCGAAGCAAACTGCTGCCCCGACATACAAGCCTCCCGAAAGTCCAAACTATCAATCACAACATTGAATAGGAAAGGCCAATGAGTGTCGAAGCGGTCATTTTTTTCCTGATACCTAAGGATATAAAAATCCCCTCGAATAAGCATTGGGTATGGCTTATCCTTAGCCAGGTTCACCAGTTCATGAAGGAAAGCAGATTTATGCTCATCTTGGGCAGCCCCATAAACTGCGACCAGGCTCCATGTAAAATTATCAGCCCTGTTCGTAGGTGAAATTTGATATGAAATTCACTAGTCGAAAAGGCCAACAAGTCCATTGTCGTGGTCTGTACCCCAAGAAGGATTCATCCATACATTCCATGAGTTGGTAGACTATGCCATGTGTAGTTGAAACCACCAGATAGGTGATCGAGGATGTGCAGGTGGAAGTCACATTTACCAGCCTTGGAAATTGCCACAAAATCCAATTCGTGTTCTCACACACAATCACCGACGTGTTTACGTTTAGCCAAGTCTGAGAGACCTCTGCTATTCCAAAACATGCCTCTCATGTGGAAACTCGGATTGGTGTGGAATTTTTCGCCTTCTTAGGTGGTTTTTGTTTCTTTTTAGAGGATTGTGATTTAGATTTCCGCAAAGATGTTGTGAAGTCACAAAACATGGACCCAGATCTTGCGTCATCCAAACCAACCTCGGTAATATCACCAACCAAGTGGGAGACTAGCGGACCATCATATTTGGCATCCGTTTCATCATCCTCCTCGGTTTCGGGGTTAGGTAGGGTGTTATTACACTTCGGAGAAACCTTTAAACGGTCAATCTCCATGTGTTTAAGTGCCCCAACTGACAGTTTAATTTCTTTATCATTCTTTCCCATAAGTATACCAACATTATTTAAGCTATTAATGCGAGTATCTGAAAAAGAAAGAAAAGATTGAGCGGACAAGGTACCTGGCGTGGGGTCCAAATTTCTCAAGGCTTGCCGGCACATCGCCTTCGCTAGAGAGTGCTCATCAGTCGTAGAGGAACCATCGGCGGAGGTGGCATGATGGTTACTATGTCGGAGAGGTGAAGCAATCCCTCCAGATATAGTCGCCGTCGGTGTCGTCGGCTTAGCCGTTGGGGTCCGTAATGTCCTATATGTCGGTGAAGAGGGACGCGCCGACGATTCGACCAGAACGGCAGCAATGGGCACTGCGGCAGAACCATGTGCATGAGCCGCTGCTGGACCGAGTGGAACCACAACAACCGGAGAATGTGCTGGTACAGTCAACTCAGACGGTGTCGAGGAACATTGCACGCAAACCGAGGTAGCAGCAGCTGCATGCACTGCTGGCGTCGTATCCTTGCCCATAGCTAGCTGTCCGAGCATCGAGACTAGGGTTGCTGCATGCACTGCATGCTGTGTAGGTGTGCCCTCAGCCGCATGCATGTGAGCGACGGGCTCATGCATGAAGCTAGCCATGGCCACTGCATGCTTCTTCGGTGCACATGCATCCATGAGCGAGCTTGCAGCACATACAACCGTGGCTGCCTGCATGTTCTCAAGTACAGCTCCCTCCAGTTCCACAGTCCTCCGGATGTCTTGACCATCAGTGTGTTCTGTATGTGTCATACTCGGAAGGACTGCATCAGGGTGTTGCACGGTACTAACAGTAGAAGTTTGCATAGGCACCACATTAATACCAGACCTAGCCCCTGACGATGTATTGCCACTATCATTTTGAGTGTTTTTAGCTCTCTTGATAGCATCCCTGTCCGGCATATCCTCATCTCGGTTAGCACAGTCATCATGTTCATCATGGCGCTCCCAAATACGAGGTACAAAGTCAACATCCAGGACAAAGTCATCCTCCTCAAGCACATACCGGAACTCATACCCATTTAGCTTGACGTAAACATCGAAGGAGACTGAAGCTTCATTACTCCCATCCTGCTTGGCGAAAATATCTTTAGAATGCACAGCAACTTGGATTCGCACAATATCGTGACGCCGCAAGCATAACAAGTCAACATCCTGTGTTGCGCCAATAACAGATCCAATCGCCCACAGACAAAGGAAGTGGCAAAGAGGGGGTGGGACGCTGGTGACATGAACATAAACTGGTTGTAACGGATGTAGGGATCTAGGCTCCTTGACTTTCCATTCACTAAAAGAGATCTTCACATCATGTGACTTGACATTGTACTCAAAAGTTGTCACCCGCTGCAAAACCTCTATGGAAGGGAAAGACGCCAAGAAAGAATCAGCAACATGAGGAATGGCCTCCCACTTCCAAGAAGTCTGTAGGGAGACGATCTTAGCGACCTCGGCCTCCACCACAGCGGCACTCAAAGAACCATCAGAAATTTTAACCAAAGCTGTCGGCAAAGATGGGAGTGCAAGATGTTCCTTGAACAATGAGTCCGGCAACTGAACAAACATAGCATTGAGTATTCCGTGTCCATCGAGCGATGCGCAAGGCCTAGGTTGCTTGAGCACAGTGGAGCGGTGGAGGGGATGCTTGTAGTTGTCACATATATAACAGTAGTGAACCACTGTGCAGTCCTTGGACATGTGCTTGTCGCACCTGCACTTGAAGCACCAGAAACCAGTTTTTTACCTTTCACAAGCTGCCTTGCCATAGCACCCGTGGCTGTAGAGCTAGAATCATCAACCATGGAGCCTTGAACTTGATGGCCGGCACGGCTGGCGCTGCCGCCGGTGGAAACACGGGCGTTGGGAGTGCATCCGGGGGAACTGCAGTGGTAGCAGCGACATCACGGCGACCCCCCTTGCGCTTGCCCTCGGAACGGCGAGAGGCCCCTTGTGCCGGCTGGTATTCGGTGCCGAAAGTTACCGGAGCTTGCACCGAAGCTGCGCCCATTGGAATGGCTGACGCAGCCGCATATGCATGGGATGAAGGCGCGCCAAAACAGAATGGTCCGGTGGACGCACCAAAGCAGCGGAGCGCCCCGGTGTTGATGCGGCGGGCGGAAGAGGAGCTGCCTGTCCCGAGCCCTTGGGCGGCTGATTCGGATGGCCGGACATGGTTGACGATCTTCCCAGCAGCACGTGGGCGAAGGAACACGGCGGCTCGGGACGGGTAGTGTTGTATGATGTGGAAGCAGCGGACGCGGTAGGGTTACGTATTCCTGATGGTCTCCTTGTTAGTCGATCCATCGCATTGTACGGCCCAGACACAAGGCTGGTTTTGGCACGTCCAACACCTTGGGCCCGTCCCCACATGGTGGTGCAATTTGATTTTGAATCCCGTCTCCATCTTGATCCGCAATCAGCACCGCCAATCAGCCACCATCGTCGACATCGATTCCGGGAGGAAGTCAGGAAGCGCCACCGGAAGCAAAGGTCACGACCTCAGCAGCGGGCCCTTTCATGGGTGAATCTGCACTCCACGAGAGGCCGGCCACGCCGGCGGCTCGATAGTGAGTCGCTCCGGTGAAGACCTGCGACCAGAAGATTGGACATTAGAAGAAACTGGACTATCTCTCCCCTGCCTGGATTGGGACGAGGTTGATGATGAGCCTCGCTCCCAAAAATGCGACACCGGTGTGGGATACCCGACATCCACCCAGAATTCTTCCGAATCCTCCTTCGTCTTCCTCCTCCTGGATTTCATAGTAGACCATTGCCCATCTTCGTCACACTCAGCACCGGAGAGAGCCGCCTCCGCAACCTGACTCGCCAACACCAAGCAACCCGCCTCCGCATCCACTTTCGGTTCATCCCCTTCGACGGCCAGAACCTCGAACCGTGATCCGGCCTTTGCGAAGTCGACGCCGGAGAGAGAGCCTTGGGTGATAGATCACCCGACGCAAGGGTGGGCCGACGCCGATCCGGGTGCACGCGGTGACCAACGTGCACGACGCAGTCGAGCAGTACCATCTCGGAACCCGATGCGACCCATTCCCCGTCTCCAAGCAACCTTCCTTCCTCGACCTTGCCATCGACATTCCTCAAGAAAAGGAAGTTGTGGGGGCGATCGAGCCAGAGGGTTCTGGGACGCCAGTCTTGCCTACCGTCGAGGGATGTAGTAGAGAATGTCACCATCCACCGCAGCGGAGGCGGAGTCTCCGGCGGTCTCGGCATCCTTCTCTCTCCGCCTTCCGGAGGTCAAGATGATAGCTCGGGCGCAATTTTTTCCGTCTGTCAAGATCATCCAACAATTGTAATGGCATAGTCGCTCAAATTTGTCCATAACCGGGGACACGACTAATCATGATTAGTTTTAATACTCTGCAGAGTTTTGTACGCTTTACCCACTGGACCCAATCCAAAGATTGAGACTAAGTCTTTCACAAGAGGTCCCTTAACCACCTGATAACCACATCCCACCTACATATGCTACATCTATCGACACTGTCTGGGCAAGGGTTTCAACAACTGATCAACTAAGCCTGAGCCCATATAGCCAGTGGCTGCACATGGAAGCTACTAGTCACTAAGTTTGTCTGATCTTTTTGAACCTGGGCGACATTCCACTTAGGGTGCACTGTGCATGGCCTTAGAAAAGGTGCAAGACCCCATGATGCCTTCCCTCAACACCAAACAATACCACTTTCGCCCGAAGGTGAATTAAATCCTTAATTACTACTCAATTTAGTTATATATATAATCCTCACATAAACTCAATGTATACACAAACCACCCCCGTCTACAAAGCATAGCAACTACAACTATCATGATTTGCAAGGATGGGAAGATAGCTGAACAGCATAGCCAAAATAATATAGTATTCCTATACATGCATAAATTCAAAGTGTGATATATACTGCATGCATAGAAAACAATAGGTAAAGGATGATCAACATGTAACTTGCCTTGGTTCTGGTTCAAAAAGTCACACTCCTGACAATAGCTCGCGTCGCACTCCGGACAATCTACACGTTTCACACAATCAACAAATCAATCATCGAACTCAAATAGAACCAAAATAAAACCAACAGCAAGAAAACCATTTTAAATGCACATAACAGCAAGTACAAAACACCTGAATTGCACTACACTCACAACGCAAAAATAAACACTCGATTCCAACAAACGATTTGAGAGTTATGACCTCTAGAAGGTTTGATTCAAATTCGAACGAAATCAATTTTGAAAAGTGCAAACATGTGAGATTTTGGTACTGTGATAAAGTGCTGTTTTTTGTGAGTGCATAGGAAAAAGAATCACCTAAAAATAGTATATAGGCTAAAAGTTATAGCTATTTGAAGTTTTGGTGCAAATCTGAAAAAAAAAACAACAGAAAACTCCCGCGCTAATCATTCGTGTACTGTAGCTGATTGCCATGTGGCAGCACGCGGTTGGCTCAGGTTGTGCTGTGCGCGCGTGTGCTCACCAACCAGGGGACAACGACAGCAGTTCGGGCGTCGGCGGTTGCGGTTCTCCGGCGAGGGCGAAGTGACGGATGGGTGCGGCGTCGAGCGGCGGAGGTAGTGGTGGTGTTCAACGGCGACGGGGCTCCCTCGAGCGGCGTGGTGAGTTCCTGAAATCCGGCGTGCTCTGGAGAAGTTGGGCATCGGTGGCGTCGTCGTTCTGGTGCGCTGCAGGTTAACCAGAGGTGTCAAAGGAGTGCGACGTCGGGAGGGAGATCGAGTGGAGCAGGCGGCGGGGCTCTGCGAGTTCTTATGGCGACGACAGTGTCCGGCAAATGGCAGCTACTCCAAAGCTCAAACAAACTCCGGTAGCTCGGCTAGCTCGCTCTCATGCTTTGTGGCCAAAACAAACCCGTCACGAAATTGCGGGATCAAGGGAGGGTCGAGCAAGGCCAACGTGACGGTGGGATTTGCTCTTACGCTGGCGACCCGAGCTCCTCGAGGACGCTCGCACGCCCCTTTTCAATCTTCCCTGCCGCCAGAGCCATGTATCCCCGTGCTAGTCCCTACATCAAACTCGCTAGCATGGTATGCACAAAGACTCAAATCCTTCAAGGTTTCGTCGTTACAAATTCTCGTTGTTTTACTCAAAGGAGAAACGTCGCGGGCTTGTTGGATTTTAGCGCATACTAGAAAATCTCGGCAGCTATGCGGGTGATTGCATATGGTATTCCGGCTGACTATGTCGATGAATATCTTCGCATTGGCAAAGATACTTGATATGTCTCCAACATATCTATAGTTTTTTATTGTTCCATGCTATTATATTATCTATTTTGGATGTTTAATAGTCATTTATATGTTATTTGATATTATTTTGGGGACTAACCTATTAACCGAGAACCAGTGCCAGTTTCTGTTTTTTTGCCTATTTTAGAGTTTTGTAGAAAAGGAATACCAAACGGAGTCCAAATGGAATGAAACTTTCGCGATGATCTTTCTTGACTAGAAGGAAACCCGAAGACTTGGAGGTGAAGTCGGAGACGCAGCGAGGCGGTCACGAGGTAGGAGGGCGTGCACCAGGGGATAGGGTGCGCCCCTACCTCATGGGCCCCTCGGGGGTCTTCTGACCTAGTTCCTTCGCCTATATATACTCTTATACCCTGAAAACATCCAGGGGAGCCACGAAAACACTTGTCCACCACCGCAACCTTCTGTACCCATGAGATCCCATCTAGGGGCCTTTTTCGGCATGCTGCCGGAGGGGGATTCGATCATAGAGGGCTTCTTCATCAACACCATTTCCTCTTTGATGATGCATGAGTAGTTTACCACAGACCTTCGGGTCCATAGCTAGTAGCTAGATGGCTTCTTCTCTCTCTTTGATTCTCAATACCATGTTCTCCTCGACGTTCTTGGAGATCTATTCGATGTAATACTCTTTTGCGGTGTGTTTGCCGAGATCCGATTGATTGTGGATTTATGATTAGATTATCTATGAATATTATTTGGTTCTTGTCTGAATTCTTATATGGATGATTTGATATCTTTGCAAGTCTCTTCGAATTATTGGTTTAGTTTGGCCTACTAGATTGATCTTTCTTGCAATGGGAGAAGTGCTTAGCTTTGGGTTCAATCTTGGGGTGTCCTTTTCCAATGATAGTAGGGGCAGCTAGGCACGTATTGTATTGTTGCCATTGAGGATAAAAAGATGGGGTTTTCATCATATTGCTTGAGTTAATTCCTCTACATCATGTCATCTTACTTAATGCGTTACTCTGTTCTTTATGAACTCAATACTATAGATGCAGGTAGGAGTTGGTTGATGTGTGGAGTAATAGTAGTAGATGCAGAATCGTTTCGGTCTACTTGACACGGACATGATGCCTATGTTCATGATCATTGCCTTAGACATCGTCATAACTATGCGCTTTTCTATCAATTGCTCGGCAGTAATTTGTTCACCCACCGTAATATTTGCTATCTTGAGAGAAGCCACTACTGAAACCTACGACCCACTAGGTCTCTTTTCCATTATATTGAATCTTGTTTACATCTTACTAGTTTCCGATCTACTATTTTGCAATCTTTTACTTTTCGATCTATAAACCAAAAATACCCAAAATATTTACTTTACCATTTATCTATCTCTATCAGATCTCACTTTTGCAAGTGACCGTGAAGGGATTGACAACCCCTTTATCGCACTGGGTTCAAGTTGTTGATTGTTTGTGCAGGTATTCGGTGACTTGTGCGTTGTTTCCTACTGGATTGATACCTTGGTTCTCAAAACTGAGGGAAATACTTACGCTACTTTGCTGCATCACCCTTTCCTCTTCAAGGGAAAACCAACGCAAGCTCAAGAGGTAGCAAGAAGGATTTTTGGCGTCGTTGCTGGGGAGATCTACGTCAAGTCAAGCCATACCAAGTACCCATCATAAACTCTTCTCTCTTGCATTACATTATTCGCCATTCGCCTCTCGTTTTCCTCTCCCCCACTTCTAAAACGATTTTCGAAAACCTTTGCCTTTTCTTCGCCCCTCTTCCGTTCGTCTCTTTTCGCTTGCTTCCTGTGTGCTTGTGTGTTGATTGCTTGCTTTGTCATGATGGTTCAAGATAATACCAAATCATGTGACTTTTCCAATACCAACAACAATGATTTTATTAGCACTCCGATTGCTCCCACTACTAATGCTGAATCTTGTGAAATTAATGTCGCTTTGCTGAATCTTGTTATGAAATATCAATTTTCTGGCCTTCCTAGTGAAGATGTCGCATCCCATCTAAACAATTTTGTTGATTTGTGCGATATGCAGAAGAAGAAAGATGTGGATAATGATATTGTTAAATTGAAGCTATTTTCGTTTTCGCTTAGAGATCGTGCTAAAACTTGGTTTTCATCTTTGCCTAAAAATAGTATTGATTCGTGGAATAAGTGTAAAGATGCTTTCATCTCTAAGTAATTCCCTCCGGCTAAGATCATCTCCCTTAGGAACGATATTATGAATTTTAAGCAACTTGATCATGAGCTTGTTACACAATCTTGGGAGAGGATGAAATTGATGATAATTGCCCTACACATGGTTTGAATTTGTGGATGATTATACAAAAAAATTATGCCGGATTGAATTTTGCTTCTAGAAATGTTTTAAATTCGGTCACGGGAGGCACTTTTATGGAAATCACGAGAGGCTACTAAGCTCCTAGATAGTATCATGGTTAATTATTCTCAATGGCACACCGAAAGATCCACTAGTAAAAAAGTTCATGTGATTGAAGAGATTAATGTTTTGAGTGGAAAGATGGATGAACTTATGAAATTATCTGCTAATAAAAGTGTTTCTTCTGATCCCAATGATATGCCTTTGTCCACTTTGATTGAGAATAATAATGAATCTATGGATGTGAATTTTGTTGGTAGGAACAATTTTGGTAACAACACGTATAGAGGCAATTTTAATCCTAGTCCGTTTCCTAGTAATTCCTCTAATAATTATGGAAATTCCTACAACAATTCTTATGGAAATTTTAATAAGACGCCCTCTGATTTTGAGAATAGTGTTAAAGAATTTATGAGTTCGCAAAAGAATTTCAATGCTTTGATTGAGGAAAAAATTCTCAAGATCGATGATTTGGCTAGGAACGTGGATAGAATTTCTCTTGATGTTGATTATTTGAAACTTAGATCTATCCCACCTAAGCATGATGTCAATGAGTCTCTCAAATCCATGCGAATTTCCATTTATGAGTGCAAAGAAAGAACTGTTAAGATGCGTGCTAAAAAAGATTGGTTTGTAAAAGCGTGTTCTTCTAGTTTTCATGATAATAATGATGAAGATCTAAAAGTGATTGATGTGAATCCTATTAAATCTTTGTTTTCCAATATGAATCTTTATAAATATGGGACTGGAGTGAGTCAACTTTAGTTAAAAGGCATCCCAATGATTCGGAGTTTTTAGACCTAGATGCAGAAATTGATAAAAGTGGGATTGGAGAGGTCAAGACTTTAAGTAGCAATGAACCCAATTTTTTGGATTTCAAGGAATTTAATTATGATAATTGTTCTTTAATAGATTGTATTTCCTTATTGCAATCCATGTTAAATTCCCCTCATGCTTATAATCAAAACAAAGCTTTTACTAAACATACCGTTGATGCTATGATGCAATGTTTTGAAGAAAAGCTTGAATTAGAAGTTTCTATCCCTAGAAAACTTTATGATGAGGGGGAACCTACTATTAAGATTAAGATTAAATATTATGAATGATATGCTTTGTGTGATTTGGGTGCTAGTGTTTCCACGATTCCAAAAACTTTGTGTGATGTGTTAGGATTCCGTGAACTTGATGATTGTTCTTTAAATTTGCATCTTGCAGATTCCACTATCAAGAAACCTAGGAAAGGATTAATTATGTTCTTATTGTTGCAAATAGGAATTATGTGCCCGTAGATTTCATTATTTTTGATATAGATTGCAATCCTACATGCCCTATTATTCTTGTTAGACCTTTCCTTAAAATGATTGGTGCAATTATTGATATGAAAGAAGGAAACATTAGATTCCAATTTCCATTAACAAAAGGCATGGAACACTTTCCTAGGAAGAAAATTAAATTGTCATATGAATCTATCATGAGAACCACTTATGGATTGCATACTAAAGATGGCAATACCTAGATCTATTCGCGTTTTTATGCCTAGCTAAGGGCGTTAAATGATAGCACTTGTTGGGAGGCAACCCAATTTTATTTTTGTTCTTTGCTTTTTGTTCCTGTTTAGTAATAAATAAATCATCTAGCCTCTGGTTAGATGCGGTTCTATGTTTTAATTAGTGTTTGTGCCAAGTGAAACCTTTAGGATAGCTTACGGTGATAGTTGTGTTGATCCTGCTGAAAATCAGAAACTTTTGCGCTTAGTAAATTAGTTTTTAAAATTCACAGAAACATGCTTTTGATCTTATTCATTTTTCTCTGGATTGGTACACAAATTTCGCAGGTTTTCCTAATTTGGCTGGATTTTTATAGTTACATAAGTATTCAATAGTTACAGATTACTACATACTGTTCTATTTTTAACAGATTCTGTTTTTCGTGTGTTGTTTGCTTATTTTGATGAATCTATGGGTAGTATCGGGGGGTATGAACCATGGAAAAGTTGGGATGCAGTAGATATTAAACCAATATAAATAAAGAATGAGTTTGCAACAGTACCTTAAAGTGGTGATTTATTTTCTTATACTAACGGAGCTCATGAGATTTTCTGTCGAGTTTTGTATTGTGAAGTTTTCAAGTTTTGGATAAGGATTTGATGGACAATGGAATAAGGAGTGGCAATAGCCTAAGCTTGGGGATGCCCAAGGCACCCCAAGGTAATATTCAAGGACAACCAAAAGCCTAAGCTTGGGGATGCCCCGGAAGGCATCCCTTCTTTCGTCTTCGTCTATTAATAACTTTACTTGGGGCTATATTTTTATTCACCACATGATATGTGTTTTGCTTGGAGCGTCTTATATGATTTGAGTTTTTGCCTTTTAGTTTCCCACAATCATCCTTGTTGTACACACCTTTTGGGAGAAACACGCATGAATCGTGATTTATTAGAATACTCTAGTACTTCACTTATATCTTTTTAGAGCATGGCGGTGGCTTTATTTTATAGAAATTATTGATCTCTCATGCTTCACTTATATTATTTTAAGAGTCTTTTAGAACAGCATGATAATTTGCTTTGGTTATAAAACTAGTCCTAATATGATGGGCATCCAAGATGGATATAATAAAAACTTTCATATAAAATGCATTGAATACTATGAGAAGTTTGATTCTTGATGATTGTTTTGAGATACGAAGATGGTGATATTAGAGTCATGCTAGTGGAGTAATTGTGAATTTGAGAAATACTTGTGTTGAGGTTTGTGAGTCCCGTAGCATGCACGTATGGTATCCGTTGTGTAACAAATTTGGAGCATGAGATATTAATTGATTGTCTTCCTTATGAGTGGCGGTCGGGGACGAGCGATGGTCTTTTCCTACCAATCTATCCCCATAGGAGCATGCGCATAGCACTTCATTCAATGACTAATAGACTTTTTGCAATGAGTATGTGAGTTCTTTATGACTAATGTTGAGTCCATGGATTATACGCACCCTCACCCTTCTATCATTTCGTCGGTACCATACACCCACCATATACCTTCCTCAAAATAGCCTCCATACCTACCTATTATGGCATTTCCATAGCCATTCCGAGATATATTTCCATGCAACTTTCCACCGTTCCGTTTATTATGACGCGCTTCCTCATTGTCATATTGCTTTGCATGATCATGTAGTTGACATCGTATTTGTGGTAAAGTCATCTTTCATAATTCTTTCATACATGTCACTCTTGATTCATTGCACATCCCGGTACACCGCCGAAGGCATTCACATAGAGTCATATTTTGTTCTAAGTATTGAGTTATAATTTTTCGGGTTGTAAGTAAATAGAAGTGTGATGATCATCATTATTAGAGCATTGTCGCATGTGAGGAAATAGAAAAAGAGAGGCCAAAGAAGCCAAAATAATAATAAAAAAAGACCAAAGAAGCCAAATAAAAAATGAGAGAAAAAGAGAGAAGGGGCAATGTCACTATCCTTTTTTCCACATTTCTGCTTCAAAGTAGCACCATGATCTTCATGTTAGAGAGTCTCTTATTTTTTCACTTTCATATACTAGTGGAAAATTTTCATTATAGAACTTGGCTTGTATATTCCAACGATGAGCTTCCTCAAATGCCCTAGGTCTTCATGAGCAAGCAAATTGGATGCACATCCACTTAATTTCTTTTTGAGATTTCATACACTTATAGCTCTAGTGCATCAATTGCATGGCAATCACTACTCACTCACATTGATATCTATTGATGAGCATCTTCATAGCCCGTTGATACGCCTAGTTAATGTGAGACCATCTCCCTCTTTTTGTCTTCTCCGCAACCACCATTCTATTCCACCCATAGTGCTATGTCCATGGCTCACGCTCATGTATTGCGTAAAGTTGAAAAGGTTTGAGAACATAAAAGTATGAAACAATTGCTTGGCCTGTCATCGGGGTTGTGCATGATTTGAGTATTTTGTGCGTCAGAGATGGAGCATAGCCAAAGTATACGATTTTGTAGGGATAAGCTTTCTTTGGCCATGTTATTTTGAGACATAATTGCCTTGTTAGTATGCTTGAAGTATTATTGTTTTTATGTTAATATTAAACTTTTGTTTTGAATCTTTCGGATCTGAACATTCATGCCACAATAAAGAAAATTACATGGATAAATATGTAAGGTAGCATTCCACATCAAAAATTCTGTTTTTATCATTTACCTACTCGAGGACGAGCAGGAATTAAGCTTGGGGATGCTTGATACGTCTCCAACATATCTATAGTTTTTTATTGTTCCATGCTATTATATTATCTGTTTTGGATGTTTAATAGGCATTTATATGCTATTTTATATTATTTTAGGGACTAACCTATTAACCGAGAGCCCAGTGCCAGTTTCTGTTTTTTTTGCCTATTTTAGAGTTCTGCAGAAAAGGAATACCAAACGGAGTTCAAACGGAATGAAACTTTCGCGATAATCTTTCTTGGACCAGAAGGAAACCAAAGACTTGGAGATGAAGTTGGAGACGCAGCGAGGCGTCCACGAGGCAGGAGGGCGCGCCCCCTACCTCGTGGGCCCCTCGGGGGTCTCCTGACCTAGCTCCTTCGCCTATATATACTCTTATGCCCTGAAAACATCCAGGGGAGCCACGAAAACACTTTTCCACCGCCGCAACCTTCTGTACCCGTGAGATCCCATCTAGGGGCCTTTTTCGGCATCCTGCTGGAGGGGGATTCGATCACGAAGGGCTTCTTCATCAACACCATTGCCTCTCTAATGATGCGTGAGTAGTTTACCACAGACCTTTGGGTCCATAGCTAGTAGCTAGATGGTTTCTTCTCTCTCTTTGATTCTCAATACCATGTTCTCCTCGATGTTCTTGGAGATCTATTCGATGTAATACTCTTTTGCGGTGTGTTTGCCGAGATCCGATCAATTGTGAATTTATGATCAGATTATCTATGAATATTATTTGGTTCTTCTCTGAATTCTTATATGCATGATTAGATATCTTTGCAGGTCTCTTCGAATTATCGGTTTAGTTTGGCCTACTAGATTGATCTTTCTTGCAATGGGAGAAGTGCTTAGCTTCGGGTTCAATCTTGCGGTGTCCTTTCCCAGTGACAGCAGGGGCATCAAGGCACGTATTGTATTATTGCCATCGAGGATAAAAAGATGGGGTTTTCATCATATTGCTTGAGTTAATTCCTCTACTTCATGTCATCTTACTTAATGCGTTACTCTATTCTTTATGAACTTTATACTCTAGATGCAGGCAGGAGTCGGTCGATATGTGGAGTAATAGTAGTAGATGCAGAATCATTTTGGTCTACTTGATACGGACGTGATGCCTATGTTCATGATCATTGCCTTAGATATCGTCATAACTATGCGCTTTTCTATCAATTGCTCGGCAGTAATTTATTCACCCACCGTAATATTTGCTATCTTGAGAGAAGCCACTACTGACACCTATGGCCCCGGGTCTCTTTTCCATTATATTGAATCTCGTTTACATCTTACTAGTTTCCGATCTACTATTTTGCAATCTTTTACTTTCTGATCTATAAACCAAAAATACCAAAAATATTTACTTTACCATTTATATATCTTTATCAGATCTCACTTTTGCAAGTGACCGTGAAGGGATTGACAACCCCCTTATCGCATTGTGTGCAAGTTGTTGATTGTTTGTGCGGGTATTCGGTGACTTGTGCGTTGTCTCCTACTGGATTGACACCTTGGTTCTCAAAACTAAGGGAAATACTTACGCTACATTGCTGCATCATCCTTTCCTCTTCAAGGGAAAACCAACGCAAGTTCAAGAGGTAGCAATACTACAATTGAGTCACTGTGTAGGTTCGTCGAAGTGATCATCCGCGTCTTTGGTCCTGTCTATCTTCGTGCACCAAACGAGAAAGAGATAAAAAAGTTGATGATAGCAAATGAGAAGTGATATTGGCCCGACATGCTAGCAAGCTTTGATTGCATACATTGGTCTTGGAAAAACTGCCCAAAGGCATGGCACAGGCAGTATTGTGGCATGTCTCATGATGCAACAATTGAGCTAGAGACCATAGCATCCGAGGATTGATGGATTTGGCATTGCTTTTTTGTATGTCGGGTACTCTCAATGATATCAATGTGTTGCAACGGTCTTATTTGTTTGTTAGACTGCCTAATGGTGATGCTCCTACTTGTAACTACAAAGTGAATGGGCGTGAGCACACAAAGGGGTACTATCTTGCAGATGGTATTTACCCTTCTTGGTGTACATCTGTCAAGGGCATCATAAAACCCAAAACTAGGAAGCATATTGAATTTGCAAAGGCACAAGATGCTGCCCGAAAAGATATTGAAAGAGCCTTCAAGGTTTTGCAATCTAGCTTTACCATTTCTCGTGGTGCTGCTCGTTTTTGGGACAAGTGAACCCTGAACAACATCATGACATGTTGTGTGATTCTTCACAACATGATCATCGAAGATCAAAGGGACATGAACTTGGAGTTCTTCTACGACAATGTCGGTAGCCGTGTGAAGCCAACTAGAGACCCTCACCGCATACAAGCATTCCTTTACACATATTGACAGATTGAAGACGCAAACACCCACTATCAGCTTCAGGAGGATCTCATTGAGCACCATTGGCAAAGACATGGGTGGTAAAACCGAACAATTTTACATTAATTTCATTTAATTCATGTGTGATTTGTATCATTGGGTAATTATTGTATTAGCACAATTCTTGTATTGAATTATTAGTTTATTTCGGCGATTTGAATAATTATTGTAATTTGGATTAGTAATATTCACATTTTTCCTTATATTGAATTCATAATTCTGTGTAATATGTGAGATATGTGCCAAATAAAAAAAAACATGTATTTTGCGGGCTGGCACGAGCTACGACTGAATCACATTTTTCACAAATTGTAAACACATTATAAAAATCCGTAATATAAGGGTCTGCTAGAGATGCTCTTAGTATACAATATACGTCTTCAGAATCTGCACTGTGATCTGATCGGATACTGCACATCTGCAGCTTTCATGTAGTTTATGAATGGTACGTGTAACATGTGCGCGGCTCTCAGTGTTGAATACGCCATTTCCTGTTTGTCTCCTGGTGGCAGTTTTTTTTAGCAGCAACAAAAAGGAAAAATCGAGGAGTTGTCAAGGTTTGATTGTATTCTCTGTTTAAAGTAATATGCTTATTCTGTATGGTAGGAGTAGAAATATTCATGATGGATGTTGACCGTTGTGGCATTTCTTGGGACGTCGGACTGCACTTCTAAACTTGACACGTCTTTGCTATCATTATTGTTTCTCTTAACTAAAGACATCTAAAGGGCATCTTACATTTGATTAATATGTTTTGGAAAACAAAAGCATATACAATGGAGCGACAACTGGATGTAGAACGGTCGGTAAAACAAATAAAATTTGATTGAAAAGTACTCCATACTAGTCTTCTTCCTTACAGCATTCATCAAAGATTAAAAATTACACTGATCCAATGACAAAGGAAAATGATATTATGAACGCACTCACCATACCAGTTGAAGACAGCAATTTCGCCCCTTGAGACAAGATTTATAAATCACTAAAGCAACATCGGTTGGAGTATCACCCCACGCATAACAGACGATGTGGAAGTCAGAGAATAATCCAAAAGATGATGTGAAAGTCGTTACACCAATACTCAGCCAATAGCTCTCTTTGAGAGACAAATGAACTGCCAAAATCCAAATGGAACAAACAGATCTAGAGACATAAACTCTCACAAGCCCTTCGTCGACGTCGAATCAAACGTCGCCAAGATAGACAGAGACCAAAAAGACCTTATTCCATCACATCATCGCCGCCATTATCTCATCGATGTCGGCAGCAAAACAAAAACCTAAAAAAGAGACGAACAAGTCCTCACTCCTCTTGCCGCGGACAAGTGCCTCCGGACGAGGGGGAGGGGGGCAAAGCGGGGACGTCCACTTTTTTTCTTTTATAGTAGGAAATGTTCTATTATTGTTGTTGCTACAGACGTTTACTAGACATCAAGTCTTTTTCTTTTCAGTTGCCTAAGAGTCGTTACGTAAGCTGGTGGGTAACACTACCTGTCATTGTCTCCCAGATATTGAATATCCTTTTCCGAGCACGAGGTCGCATTTACAAAACTATGATTGAGATACCCATGAACAAGTGACATGTCACAGACTACACGTTTGAAAAATAAACACCATAAAAAGGAAAAAGAAAGAACACGATAAAAGCTTCTTCTTTTTTTATCTCCTTTTTCGTGCGTCCGCTAGAAATAGGGATGCATGAAAGGAAAAGCTTGTCAAAAAGAAAAGACACGCTGTTTGACCTGCGGGTCGGCCGTTTTAGAGCTGAAAGCCAATGAAACCGGGGGCGGTGCCTTTTTTATCCAAAAGAAATAAAAATGAGAGCCTAAGAACTTGCAGTTGCGTCGTAGGGGTATATACTTTTCGAAGACGACGACAGAATGTACGGCAAGAACGACACAAGTGAGTGCGGCCTACGTGCACCCTATCGAAAACCAAGCGCGCCTCGCGGCCACGTACGCGCGTCCTCCGCCACCCACGTACTAGTAGTACACAGCCCGAGTCCCCGCTCGCGCGTCGAGACGTGCCTGGTGTCGCTCGCACCTGCGGTCGCAGGCACCCCATGTGTGCCGTGCGCGGCTGGGCTGGCCCCGGCTCCTCACTTGTTTAATCGATGTCACGGAGTACGACAAAAGACCGCAACCGCGAGCAGCGAGACCATGGTTGATGGCTCCACGCGACGACAAACGCAGGACCGCTGATGAGTGATCGCCGTCGAGCACGCGGGTGAACGCACGGCGTTGCTTTGCTGATTCACACCGTGAACGCGACAGGACTTGGTACCGCCAGCGCACTGACTGAAGAGAAATGCTAACCAGCTCAGGGCATCATTTCCAATGACCCCTAAAACGGACATACAGCGGATATTGATACGGGAGGCGATCATCGTATTCATGTTCGGCCAATTTTATTTCAAATATTTCATTAAAGTTAGTACAAAATTAAGTCATCTATTTTAAAACGAAGGGAGTAGATAGCAATATAAACAAATTAACCGTGATGTTCATAGCCCAATCACAAAAAAAAGGGAATGCTCATAGTTTTACGTGCGCCTGAAAAAAAAGGTATCTATTCGACGGTCCCACCAAAAAAAAGGCAATTTTGCTTTGCTAGACTGGTTGAGCCTCACCGCTCACTCCGCCGCCAACTACTCCACACCACTCGCCTCCTTCTCGACCGCCAAACGCTTCAACATCTTGACATGGACGGCACGCACAATCGTCACCGCATCGTCATCCAAGTCGTTCATTCTCATGGTCAACACTCTAGTATCCTCTGAAGCGGCAGTGAGCTCAATCCTTCTCTTTTTCAGTTTGGTCTTCTTCCCTTCAAGGTTGATCTTCCTCTCGGCCGCTGCCATAAAGACATTAAATCTCTCCACCTTCTTTTCCTCCTTCACGTCGGAGCGGTTGACACATGTCTCCTTTTCGCCAAAATGCCCTCGAACCTCTCTGTCATCTTGTCACCGCCCCTTCTCGCTTCTCCTTCTCCCACTTCTGTCCCCGGAACACCCTTCTAATCTTCTTGGGCAGCTTTTTTGTCGGGTCGGTTGGATCACCCAATTGTTCAAAGGATTTATAGCCGAAGGAGAGGACAAAGTAGTGTTATGTTTTGCCTAGGTGGGTGAAGATTATGAGGTTTAGTTCAAGAGTTCCTTCTTTGGGTGCGCTTCTCATCTTAATCTGATAGATGTAATTATAGTATAGTGCTTAGCCGCTTGTCGCAACCACACCACTTTACCTCTACCACACCCATAAGTATTGTTAGTTCTAGTACCTTTGGTAATGATACTTGTTGACTACCAAAAGTACTCATCCTTGCCACAATAACAACAGATACATATGCAACTTACATGTATGGTGATGGACAACATTAGCTTGGTTGCCCTTCACACAACGGTCTGGCCAGGGTTATGGACGTCGTTTGCTTTACATTGTGCCTTCTTAAGGCAATTCTTATTCCTACTTCTTCCCTTTCGTTGTATGAGTTGGATTTTGGCCGTAGAACCCTGGTTGTATGAGATACTGTATGTGTATTATGGTTTGTAATCTCTGTCGTGATATCAACTCTTCCATATGGCGGGCACGTTTTGGTGTGTTCACCTTGTGAAGCTTCAGTGACCTTGGGATCGATTTCTATGGGGAGGTTGGTAGATCTTCATAGTGTCGGTCTCGAGGCGCTACGGGTAAGCCCCTAGGTGCGGCTAGGGTTGGAGGACATGGCGCACCCCTTGGGGTGCAGCCAGCCATAGATGGGGTGCACCCCATGGGGGTAGCCCCTCTCCATGTTGGCCTCCTCCTCTTGGCCTATATAAATAGAGGAAAGGGGCAACCCTAAGGATCACATCTTTTTCTGTGCGCATGGATGTGCTCTCCCTCCTCCCCCCCCTTCAAGTTGCTCCATGTCGCAAGGCTGCTCCTTTGTTCTTCTACTCTGACACCGCTTAGCTTTGGACGCTCTCCACGAGAAATCCAACGGTGAAAACAAATCTGAATTTCGACACTTGAATCAAATGCCACAACTATTTTTCAAACCCAAATAAATGCATGTGGGATATGGGCGTCCTCTCGTCTCCACTCTGATGTCCTATTACAAGTGCACATGGTTTAGTTGTAACTTTTTCTAAGCAAGAGTATCCATCCCACAGGGAGCACATGAATCAATCTTTTGTCTCTTGAAGGGGTTGAAATGAAATGTGCGCAAGCTGTAAGTTATCCAAAGCAGGATAAGATAAATATAATGGTGTAGCGAGCGTAAAAGTAATAATGTGGTAAAAATAAACAACAAAGGTTGGACAAAAGAGCACTCAAACCGGTGAGATGAAGGTGTTCCCAAGGAGTCCGGAGTCCCCACTAGCATGCACCTATAGCGGTGCCTAAACATAATTCTACGTCGGATTCCTAAGCTACTTTGCATATTTCTATTTGTGGGCAGAGCCGGTACATATACGTGCATATATTCGGCAGCCCCATATCGCATACGCCAACACCGTTCTTCTCCACTCCGGTTACCAAATGGTGATTAAGGGGGCATAGGTCCATTTGGACGCGCGCCTATAGGTGGTCTCTATCTTACCCCCTGCTGCAGTGGTCTGGGATGAAGGGAGATAGGGCCTATCACGTCACCTACCTCCATAACCAGCCGGTCCGCCAACAGTAATAACCTTCCGTCCAAAACTAGCATACATTGGATGGTCGACTTCATCCAACATCAAGAAGATCATTAACATAAACATGCAAAGAGGATATTATATCCTAGGACCAAACGATCTATTACACACTAGGGTTCATTCATCCCCTAGAACTAGAGGAACTACTCACACATCGAGGGAACAAACATCATACAGATGGTAATGGTGAACATGGAGAGATTACACATGTAACACTCAAGTCAATCCACTAGGGTTCTTGATGAGTTACAACGAACAAGATGTGGATGATGATGATGATGATGACATTGGTGATGATGTTGAAGCCTCCCTTGTGGACGAGGATGAAGATGGCGATCTCCTCCTTGAGAAGCTCCCCCTCTGGACTGATTCAGAGGCTATAGTTCCTCCTTTTGAATGAGTTTCTCGTGTCTCTGGGCATTTGTTCCCCGTTCTGATTCCACGGGGTGAAAATAGTTGACGAGGCAGTCCTCCTGGCACTCGATACGACCGCTCGCTTCTTCTTTTGGTCTTGAGTGTCTGCCCACGCTTCTTCTTTGGCCCTTTTGCTTTATTGTTCTATGGAAGGATATTCTCACATGAAATAACATGATTTCATCATTATTTCCTGAGATTCCTTCCATAAGTATTTATTTGCTCTAAAAGTGTTTCCTGGGAAAATTAACAAAAGAAGTGCGTGTATGTGGTAAAATTTCGGAAAGCCTATTATAAAAGGACAAAATAACAACTGGAATTATTCATCAACTCCCCCAAGCTTAAAGATTTGCTCGTCCCCGAGCAAATGCCGCAACTTGTAATAAAAGAGGTCGTCCTTTTCATGAGGCGTGGATATAAAAAATGGACGAGTCCATCACGAGATTTCAGAATGTGTATTATATGATCGATCCTTCCGTGCACTGTCATATCTCTGCATTAATCAGATGAGCATGAATGCTTCCACGCCTTACTATCTATCATTAATAAGATGTGATTCATCTCTAAGCGATAATTTCTCCATTCTTCGGGACGAACAAGCCACCCCGGTTTTTGTTTAGAAAATATAATTTCTTCTTTCCCCTTTTTCTTGAGAAACCAAGTCTATCCCATGTCGGTGCAATTTTCTTTTCCTTTACTTTGTGTGTGGCATGTGGAGATATGCTTGATTCTTTGCATTTACAAAGGGGTTTTGCATAGGTATTTCAGTTTTTGTTTCCATTGTTATTTCTACCATAGAAGCAACTTGTTCTTTTATATTCTTGGATCATGAGCCTTTTGACTTCACCAAGTTATTAGAAGAAAAATTGAAATAAAGGTGATCTATCCCATCACGTTGTTAACCGCTTCTTCCAAATCGATACTAAAGATGTGGAAGACTTATAAGTATCCTATTTAAGCAAAAATATTTAGCACACAACAAGGCCTAATATTCAAAGCAATTTCAAACAAAACACCATAATAGAACATCCATTTAAATACCCCTCACTCATTGAATATGACTCCTTCCTCTATCAAGAAAGCATGATTGCCCAAGTTTATTAAAACTAAGCAAAACAATTTCACTGAAATTTAACTGGAGAGTGATAAGGGATACAAAGGGCTTCAAAATCCCCCCAAGCTCAACATGCTAAGCCGGTTGGATTTATTTATCATTTTTATTGATACCAATGTTCTTCTCTAGAGGTGGAGTGGTAACATCGGTAAGGACATTTATCAGAAGCTTGTTGGTGGCCCATTATAGGAGAATGGTATACGCGCAGCGTCTCATCTTAGTTGGCGATGATTCGCAAGCTCGTGTTCAGAGCCCCACGAGTCTTTGTAGCCAACACCACTTCCATCTCCCTGATTTGCTCAGTCATAATTTTAGTTTCAATCTTAGAACTATTGACTTGTACCTCGAGCTGAGCAGATGGTGCTGAATTGGTTAAACGCCGCTTTCTTGTGGGCCCCACTTGGATGCATGCACCGATTGTGTGCATCTTACGTGCCCTGGGTTTGATCTCTTGAGACTCTCCCATCAGCTCATGGATAGTGCAATTCCTGAAACCACACCTACCCAACACGATGGAAGTGTCCTTGACGAAGTCGAGTCAGTTCCTGACGGTGATGACCTTGAGAGATTCAGTGGGGATGGCCTCCGACTTCTTCTCCTCTTGTTCCTCTTCTTCCTCGAAGGGCTCTGCCTCCTTAGGGTCATCGAACATGATGGGTCCTCTCCCTCTTGCTTGTCGGAGAGTCATAGCCTTCTTGCTCCATATTCTCCTCCTCTTGAGAGGAGGTTTGCCTCTCATCCCACAAATGAGCCATAGCTTCCTGCAGTTGAAAACTAGAAAATTCTTAGGCTAGATTAATTTGTTAGATTTGATGAAGAAGGGGGAAGGGCTCTATGTATAAGAGGTTAGGGGTGCAAGTTTTAATGAGATAAGGAAGTTAAAAAGTATCTAAAACAAACCAAACAAAATCAGACAAAAATCTGTTAAAGATCGGAAATAAATCATGATCGACGACCTTCCATACAACCGCGTACGATCACACGAACGGTTGCATGGATCCTTCCGATCGAGTTCTCCCTATATAGAGCGTACGGTGTTCCGGACGGTCATACCCGCCTGCATGGACGCTTGTTTTCCTTCCTCCGCCCCGTGTAATATATTTTTTAACATGCAAAAAGGAGACAAAAGTTAGTTCCGGGTGACAGAGTGATCGACGATGTTCCATGTGACCATAGGGCAATCACGTGGCTGGTCATTTGGTCATTCGCCTCAATAACCCAAACTTACAGAGCCAACGATGGCGTGTCACGATCGCGAGCAATCGTATGACTGGTCATATGACTAAGAAAACAAAAGGAATTTTATATAAAAACAAAACAAAGAGGAGAAGAGCAATACTTAAGGTTTTCGGGAGAATCCATGCGAATGTCCATGCCTTTCCCAGCCCTTGTTTTTAAGGTACGTCTTCGTGCCCGGTTTCTTTTCTCTTCGGAAATGAAGCGATGAAGATGTCTTTTGGAGCTTGAGGGGGTGCAAAGAATTAGTATAATCAAACAATTTGACATCACTTTCTTCTCTTATCCTCAGTTAAGGAATGGTTCTTCCAATCCAACGATCGGGGCCCCAGTATCCCCGAAGGTACGGGTGGTTTCCCGATCCAAGGCCACCACCGTTCCATATGGGATACATATTCTCGTTCCTGGGTACTCATGCTCTTCTTCCAATAAGGAGATGTTGTCAATGCTTCATTTATCTCTGTACGATCTAATATCTTACTTTGAAATTCCTGCAAAAGAAGAGAGCACCTCATCCATCGAGGCTTCGTATCTTTATTATCGAGGACTTACTTTATTGCTTGACGATCTGTGCAGAATATGACCTTGGTGTCGGTGATGTAGGGCCTGGACTTTTCACAAGCAAAAATCACTGCATATAACTCTCTATCATTCTTAGCATAATTTCTTTGAGCTTTTGTAAGAGTGTGACTAGCATAGTAAATAATATTAAAGATGTTACCTTCCCGTTGGCCCAACACCTCACCTATCGTGTTGTCATCAGTCTCACATGCTACTGCAAAAGGTTGGTCCCAATTCGGAGGTATAATAACAGGTGCATTTAGTAAGGCATGTTTGAGTTTCTAAAAATAAGCCTTGCACTCGTCATTGAACATGAACATAACACTTTTTTGAAAGAGGTTAGTCAAAGGTTTCGAAATACTAGAAACGTTTTTAATGAAGCGTCTATAGAAGCCAACATGTCCAAGTAAACTCCTTATTCCTCTTATGTCTCAAGGATAAGGAGCTTTTCTATGGCATCTATTTTTGCCTTATTGAAAATCCATAAGTATTGGGGATCGAGACAGTATTCGAGGGTAGTATTTGACCCAAAATTTGTTGATTCGACACAATGGGAGCCAAAGAATATTTATGAGCCTTAGTAGTTGAGTTGTCAATTCAACCACACCTGGGAAATAATATCTCTGTAGCAAAGTGTTTAGTTGCACAGTAGTTTGATAGTTATGATAGTAGTAGTAATAGTAGCAATAGTAACAGGAATAGTGACAGTAGCAGTTTATAGTGATTGTAACAACAGCAGTAGTAACTTAGCAAAGATCAATGCTACTTGTGAGCTGCGTTGGGATTTACCCAAAGAGGAGGGGATGATGCAATACATTAGAGATAAGTATTTCCCTCAGTTATGAAACCAAGGTTATCAATCCCGTAGGAGAATCACACAACAGCTCGTTAGCAGCACCTGCACACAAAGTAACAAATACTCGCACCCAATGCGAACAAGGGGTTGTCAATCCCTTGGCGGTTATTTGCAAGATTAAATTGTATGGTGATAGATAGATAGATCGAACAAAAATACAAAATAAAATGAATAAGGTAAACGTGCAACAAGGTATTTTTTAGGATTTTTAATATATGATAAAGGTATACCCAGGGGTCATAGTTTTCACTAGAGGCTTCTCTCTTGAAATAGCATACGGTGGGTAAACAAAATATTGAGCTATTGACAGAAACGCAAATAATCGTGACGATATCCAAGGCAATGATCATGTGTATAGGCATCACGTCCGAGACAAGTAGACTGAAACGATTCTGCATCTACTACTATTACTCCACACATCGACCGCTATCCAGCATGCATCTAGAGTATTAAGTTGATAAAGAATGGAGTAAGGCCTTAAGTAAGATGACATGAAGTAGACAAAGTAAACTCGCGCATGAATAAACCCCATCTTTTTACCCTTAATAGAAATGATACAATACATGTCATGTCTCCTTCTGTCACTGGGATGGAGCACCGCAAGATCGAACCATTACAAAGCACATCTCCCATTGCAAGATAAATCAATCTAGTTGGCCAAACCAAACGGATAGATTGGAGAGAAACCTATAACAATCATGCATAAAAGAGTTTAGAGAAAACTCAAATAATATTCATGGATAATCCGATCATAAACTCACAATTCATCGGATCCCAACAAACACAACACAAAAAGTGATTGCACCGGATAGAACTCCAAGAACATCAAGGAGAACATTGTATTGAAGATCAAAAAGAGAGAAGAATCCATCTAGCTACTAACTATGGACCCGTAGGTCTATGGTAAACTACTCAGCATCATCGGAAGGGTAGCAAGGATGATGTAGAGCCCCTCCATGATCGAATCCCCCTCCCGAAGAGTGCCGAAAAAGGCCTCGAGATGGGATCTTTCAAGAATAGAAGCTTGCGGCAGCAGAAAAAGTATTTCATGGACTCCTCTGTTGGTTTCCCGATTTTAGAGAATTTATAGGGGCAGAGTTAGGTCAAACGGAGCCACGTGGACCCCACAAGCCACCAGGGTGTGCCCTGGTGCCTCGTGGGCCACTGCTCCATCTTCTCGTCCCCTCTCAAAGCTTCTAGGGTCTCTCATGTCTAGAAAAAATCTCCAAAAAAAATTGTGGCATTTGGACTTCGTTTGGTACTGATATTTCGAAAAACCAAAAACAGGCAAAAAAACAGCAACTGGCACTAGGCACTAAGTTAATATGTTAATCCCCAAAAATGATATATAATTGCTTGTAAGTGTATATAAAACATCCAAGATTGGTACTATAATAGCATGGAACAATAAAAAATTATAGACACATTGGAGAGGTATCGATCAATATGAGAAAAACGCAGGCATTGGATTAGCGATGGATATTTGTGTCGGATGATATTCATCACATAATAGTCACAACCTAGAACAATACACAATAACTCCAACTCATCAATTCAATGTAGGCATGTATTCCATATATAGTCATACATGCTTATAATAAGAACTTGCATGACATCTTTTGTCCTACCCTCCCGTGGCAGCGGAGTCCACAGGGAAATCTAAGGGATATTAAGGCCTCCTTTTAATAGAGAAGCAGAACAAAACATTAGCACTTAGTGAATACATGAAATCCTCGTACTACGACCATCACCGGAGTGAACCCCAACTATTGTCACTTTGGGGTATGCGGATCATCGCACATAGTAGGTGCATACTAATAAGTCCATTTTGCATCATGTTTTCCTACTCTTATTTATAGTGTTTTTATGCAATATAACACTCTGTGGAGTAATTCTAATTCCTTTTCTCTCATAATGTGCAAGGTTTACACAAAGAGGGAGAATACCGGCAGCTGGAATCCTGGACCTGAGCTACGTTAGAGATACCTATTCTGCACATATCCAAATTAGCTGAAATTTCACGGAGATTTATTTTGGAATATAATAAAAATATTGGAGAAAATAAATACTAGAGGAGAGGCACAAAGGCACGCCTACCCCCCCTAGGCACGCCCTGGTGGGTAGTGGGCTCCCTGGCCCACCTCCGGTGCCCATCTTTTCGTATATAAGGTTTTTTGACCTAAGAACAAAGAGAGGACTTTCAGGACGGAGCACCGCCATCTCTAGGCGGAACTTGGGCACGAGCACTTTTGCTCTCCGGCGGAGCGATTCCGTCGGGGATGCTTCCCTTCGGGAGGGTGAAATTGAAGCCATTGTCATCACCAACAACCCTCTCATCGTGGGAGGGATAATATCCATCAACATCTTCAACAGTACAATCTCATCTCAAAACCCTAGTTCATCTCTTGTGTTCAATCTTTGTATCAAAACCTCGTATTGGTACCTGTGGGTGACTAGTAGTGTTGATTACATCTTGTAGTGATGCTAGCCCTGTGGGTGACTAGTAGTGTTGATTACATTTGGTGGAAGATTATATGTTCAGATCTAATATGATGTTCAATACCCCTCTGATCTTGAGCATGAATATGTTGTGTGAGTAGTTACTTTTGTTCTTGAGGACATGGGAGAAGTCTTGTCTAAGTAATCATTTGAATTTGATATTCGTTCGATATTTTGATGATATGTATGTTGTGATCCCCTTAGTGGTGTTATGTGAATGTCGACTACATGACACTTCACCATCTTTGGGCCTAAGGGAATGCATTGTGGAGTAGTTATTAGATGATGGGTTGCTAGAGTGACAAAAACTTAAACCCTAGTTTATGCGCTATTTCGTAAGGTGCTAATTTGGATCCATTGTTTAATACTATGGTTAGATTCTATCTTAATTCTTCTTTCATAGTTTCGGATGCTTGCGAGAGGGGTTAATCATAAGCGAGAGGCTTGTTCAAGTAATAACAACACCCAAGCACCGATCCACCCACATATCAAATTATCAAAGTAGTGAACGCGTATCAAACCAACATGATGAAAGTGACTAGATGAAATTCCCTTGTGTCCTCAAGAATGCTTTGCTTACTATAAGAAATTGTTTTGGCCTGTCCTTTGCTACAAAAGGATTGGGCTACCTTGCAGCACTTATTGTTACTATTGCTACTTGTTACTTGCTACAAATTATCTTGCTATCAAATTACCTGTTACCGACAATTTCAGTGCTTGCAGAAATTACCTTGCTGAAAACTGCTTGCCATTTCCTTCCGCTCCTCGTTGGGTTCAACACTCTTACTTATCAAAAGGCCTAGATTTATCCCCTATACTTGTGGGTCATCAAGACTCTTTTTTGGCACCGTTGTCGGGGAGTGAGGCGATCTTGGTAAATGGAAATTGGTAAGGAAAATTTTATATTACGTGCTAAAATTTACTGTTACTCACTATGGAAAACAATCCTTTGAGGGGTTTGTTCGGGGTACCTTCACCTTGTTTGGAAGCACAAAACCTTGCTCCTCAACCTACTACACCTACTGAAAATATTGATTATGAAATTCATTCAAGTATGATAGAGAAACTGGTAGCTAATCTTTATGTAGGAGATGGAATGAAGCATCCTGATATGCATTTGATATATGTGGACGAAATTTGTGGATTGTTTAAGCTTGCAAGTTTACCCGGAGATGAAGTTAAGAAGAAGGTTTTCCCTTTATCTTTGAAGAGAAAATCATTGACATGGTATAGGATATGTGATGATATTGGAGCTTGGGATTGGAATCGATTGAAATTGGAATTTCACCAAAAGTTTTATCCTGTGCATCTAGTTCATCGTGACCGGAATTATATATATAATTTTTGGCCTCGTGAAGGAGAAAGTATTTCTCTAGCTTGAGGGAGGCTTAAATCAATGTTATATTCATGCCCTAATCATGAGCTATCAAGAGAAATTATTATACAGAACTTTTATGCTCGGCTTTCTCGTAACGATCCATCCATGCTCGATACTTTTTGTACTGGTTCTTTTATGAAGAAGACTATTGAATTTAGGTGGGATATTTTGGAAAGAATTAAATGCAACTCTGAAGATTGGGAACTCGATGAAGGTAAAGAGTCAGGTATAAAGCTTGAGTTTGATTGTGTTAATCCTTTATGAACATCGATGCTTTTCACAAGTTTAGCACTAAATATGGACTTGAATGTGAGATAGTAGCCTCTTTTCATGAATCATTTGCTAATCATGTTGATCTACCTATGTAGAAGTGGCTTAAATATCACCCCCTATTAAAGAAAGGATCGAGGATCTAGTTAGAATTAAAGATGAAACTATCATTTACAATGTTGATCCAGTTGTGCCTACTGCTTACATTGAAAAAACACCGTTCCTTGTTAGGATAAAGGAAGATGCTAAGGTTTCAACTGTGGTTAACAAGAGTAACATTAAAGTACCTAGATCCTCTGAAAAATTAAATGAACCTAGTATTTCTATGGTTAAAGATCTCTTGGTGGATAATATTTATAGGCATGTTATTTATTTCTATGATAAAGCTGCTAGAATTGCCAAATCCTATACTAAAGATAAGAATAAGCCCATTGTTGGCATGCCTGTTGTCTTAGTTAAAATTGGAGACCATTGATATCATGGTTTATGTGATTTGGGTGCTAGTGTGAGTGCTATTCCTTTTACCTTATATCAAGAAATTATGAATGAGATAGCACCTGCTGAAATAGAGGATATATAGTTACTATTAAACTTGCAATTAGAGACACCATCACACCACTTGGGATTGTTAGAGATGTTGAAGTCTTCTATGGGAAAATAAAATACCCCACTGATTTTCAAGTTCTAGGTTCTCCACAAGATGATTTTTGTCCCATAATATTTGGTAGACCTTTCTTGAACACTAGTAATGCTAATATAGATTGCAAAAAAGAAACGGTCAGTGTCAATTTTGGTGATGTGTGTCATGAGTTTAATTTCTCTAAGTTTCGTAGACAAACTCATGATAAAGAATTACCTAGTAGGGATGAAATAATTGGTCTAGCTTATATTGTCGTACCTCCTACTGATCCACTAGAAGAATATTTGCTAGACCATGAAAATGATATGCACTTGCATGAAAGAAATGAAGTAGATAAAATATTCTTTGAACAACAACCTATCCTTAAACACGATTTGCCTGTTGAAAATCTAGGAGGTCCTCCTCAACCTAAAGGTGATCCTGTGTTTGAATTGAAGCAATTGCCTGACACTTTGAAATATGCTTATCTTGATGAGAAAAAGATATATCCTGTTATTATTAGTGCTAACCTTATAGAACATGAAGAAAATAGATTATTAAAATTTCCGAGGAAGCACCGTGCTGCTATTGGATATACTATTGATGATCTTAAGGGCATTAGTCCTATTCTTTGTCAGCATAAGATTAATATAGAACCTGATGCTAAACCCGTTGTTGATCATCAACGATGTTTGAATCCCAAGATGAAGGAAGTGGTAAGAACTGAAATACTAAAGCTTTTGGAAGTAGGTATAATCTACCCCATAGCTGATAGTAGATGGGTAAGTCCTGTTCATTGTGTCCCTAAAAAAGGAGGTATTACTGTTGTTCCTAACGATAAAAATGAACTCATTCCACAAAGAATAATGACTGGCTATAGAACGGTAATTGCTTTTAGAAAATTAAACAAATCCACTAGAAAATATCATTACCCGTTGCCTTTCATTGATCAAATGTTAGAAAGATTGTCAAAGCACACACACTTTTGCTTTCTTGGTGGATATTCTGGTTTCTCTCAAATACCTATATCACAACATGATGAAGATAAAACCACCTTTACTTGTCCTTTTGGAACTTATGCTTATAGACGTATGCCTTTTGCTTTATGTAATGCACCTGCTACCTTTCCAAGATGTATGACTGCTATATTCTCTGATTTTTGTGAAAATACTGTTGAGGTTTTCATGGATGATTTCTCCTTTTACGGAACTTCTTTTGATGATTGCTTAAGCAACCTTGATCGAGTTTTGCAGAGATGTGAACAAACTAATCTTGTCTTGAATTGGGAGAAGTGCCACTTTATGGTGAACGAAGGTATTGTCTTGGGGCATAAAATTTTTGAGTGAGGTATTGAGGTGGGTAAAGCTAAAGTTGATGCAATTGAGAAAATTCCATGTCCTAAAGACATTAAAGGTATTCGTAGTTTCCTTGGTCATGTTGGTTTCTATAGGAGGTTTATTAAAGACGTCTCTAAAATTTCTAGGCCTCCTACTAATCTCTTGCAAAAGGATGTTCCATTTGTTTTTTATGATGATTGTGCAGAAGCCTTCGAAACACTTAAGAAAACCTTAACTTCTGCACCTATTGTTCAACCACCTGATTGGAACTTACCTTTTGAAATTATGTGTGATGCTAGTGATTGTGCTGTTGGTGCCATTCTAGACAAAGAGTTGATAAGAAATTAAGTGTTATCCATTATGCTAGTAAAACACTATACAATGCCCAAAGAAATTATGCTACTACTGAAAACGAATTCTTAGCAGTTGTGTTTGCTTGTGATAAATTCAGATCTTACATCGTTGATTCTAAAGTAATTGTTCACACCGATCATGCTGTTATTAAATACCTTATGGAAAAGAAAGATGCTAAACGTAGACTTATTAGGTGGGTTCTTTTGCTACAAGAATTTGACTTGCATATTACTAATAGGAAGGGAGCTGAAAACCCCGTAGATGATAACTTGTCTAGGTTAGAAAATATTCTTGATGACCCACTACCTATTGCTGATAGCTTCCCTAATGAACAACTAGCTGTCATAAATGCTTCTCATAATACTCCTTGGTATGCTGACTATGCTAATTATATTGTTAAGACATTACTTTTGGGATGACCCACATCTTCACAAAGAAGGAGTAGATGGTATTATTAGACGTTGTATACCTGAGCATGAACAGGAACAAATCCTACAGAATGTCACTCCGAAGCCTATGGAGACATCATGCAGGAGACAGAACTGCACACAAGGTATTACAATTTGGTTTTTATTGGACTACTCTTTTCAAGGATGCTCATAAGTTTGTCTTATCTTGTGATGAATGTCAAAGAATTGGCAACACTGATAAACGTCACGAAGTGCCTATGAATTATTCACTTGTTATCGAACCATTTGTTGTTTAGGGCTTTGACTATATTGGGCCTCTTCTTTCCTCTAATGGGTATACACATATTTTGGTTGTTATTGATTATGTCACTAAGTGGGTAGAAGCTATTCCAACTAGTAGCGCTGATCATAACACCTCCATTAGAATGCTTAAAAAAATTATCTTCCCGGGGTTTGGAGTCCCTGGATATTTAATGACCGATGGTGGTTCACATTTTACTCATGGTGCTTTATGTAAATTGCTTGCTAAATATGATGTCAACCATATAATTGCATCACCCTATCATCCTCAATCTAGTGGTCAAGTTGAGTTGAGCAATAGAGAAATAAATTTGATATTACAAAAACTGCCAATAGGTCTCGAAAGAATTGGTCAAAGAAACTTGATGATACACTTTGGGCCTATAGAACAGCTTATAAGAATCCTATGGGTATGTCTCCATACAAATGGTTTATGGAAAAGCTTGTCATTTGCCTCTTGAGTTGGAACATAAAGCATATTGGGAAATTCAAGAACTCAACTATGATTTCAAACTTGCCGGTGAAAAGAGGTTGTTTGATATTAGCTCTTTAGATGAATGGAGAACCCAAGCCTATGAAAATGCCAAGTTGTTTAAAGAGAAAGTTAAAAGATGGCATGATAAGAGAATCCAAAGACGGGAATTCAAAGTAGGTGAGCATGTTCTATTATACAATTCTTGTTTTAGTTTTTTTGCAGGTAAACTTCTTTCCAAATGGGAAGAACCATATATTATAGAAGAAGTTTATTCCTCTAGAGCTATTAAGATCAATAATGCCGAAGGCACTAATCCAAAGGTGGTCAATGGACAAAGAATTAAGCACTATATTTTAGGTACACCTATTAATGTTGAAAGTAACATTATCCAAACCATGACACCGGAGGAACACATAAAAGAAACCTTCCAGAACCCTGAAAAGGAAGAGGTACGTGATACGGTAAGTAAACGGACTCCAAAATTCCACAAAAATATTTTCTGTTAGTTTGGGAATATTAGAAAGAAAAAATAAACACCCAGGAAGGCAACCCAGGTGCCCACTAGGCACCAGGGCGCGCCTACCCCCCAGGCGCGCCTGGGTGGGTTGTGGGCCGCTCAGGCACCTTCCCGACTCTGTTTTCCTATTGTATACTTGTTTCCGAAGATAAAAATTCTTCATATAGACCCTTGGATGATTTGACCACTGCATCGCAGTAATATCCTCTGTTCTTGTTTTTCAGGGTTTGAAATATGTTTGATCTTTTAGTGTAAGGGAAGATAAGCGTTGTACGAACTTGTGATGGCAAAGTAATAAAAGCGACATACTGCATAATAAAGGTTGCTATCATAAGGGGCAATATAACGCGATGTTCTTTTTGCATTAAGAGACTGTGCATACAAAACCAAAAAGCGCATGGAAACCTTTGCTTCCCTCTACGAAGGGCCTACCTTTTACTTTTATGTATTTACTTTTTATGCAAGAGTCAAAGTGTTCTCCTCTGCTCCTTTTTATCTTCTCTTTTGCAACCACCATGTGGTGGGGAAAGATCTAGGCACATATATCCAGTTGGATATGAGTGATCATGAGTTGTTATTGTTGACATCACCCTTGAGGTTAATAAGTTGGGAGGTGAAATTATAAGCCCCTATCTTTCTGTGTGTCCGGTTGAAACTTTTTGCTTCATATATATGTTGTGAGTGTTAGCGATCATAGAATACTAAATGATGGTTGAGTATGCGAACTTGCTAAAAAGCTCTGACATGAGACCCTTCCTGAAAATATGATGGATTGCAATTGCATTGTTGACCAAGAACATAGTTTTTTAGTTTTCAAGAAAGTTTACGCTTTATACTTCGATATTGTGATGAGTTGTTACTTGCTCATAAGAAGTCTTATGATAAAGTCTATTGCTGTTATAATAATAAGCATGATGCCACTATGTTCGTATTTTGTTTATCGACACCTCTCTCTCTCTCTAAACATGTGGACATGATTTTCGGTATCGGCTTTCGCTTGAGGACAAGCGAGGTCTAAGCTTGGGGGAGTTGATACGTCCATTTTGCATCATGTTTTCCTAATGCTATTTATAGTGCTTTTATGCAATATAACACTTTGTGGAGTAATTCTAATGCCTTTTGTCCCGTAATATGCAAGGTTTACACAAAGAGGGAGAATACCGGCAGCTGGAATTCTGGACCTGAAAAAGCTTTGTCAGAGATACCTATTCTGCACATCTCCAAATGAGATGAAATTTTATGGAGATTTATTTTAGAATATATTAAAAATACTAGAGGAGGCCACCCAGGTGCCCACTAGGCACCAGGACGTGCCTACCCTGCAGGCGCGCCCTGGTGGGTAGTGGGCTCCCTGGCCCACCTCCAGTGCGCATCTTCTGGTATATAAGGTATTTTGACCTAGAAAAAAGAGGACTTTTGGGACGGAGCGCCGCTATCTCGAGGCAGAACATGGGCAGGAGCACTTTTGCTCTTTGATGGAGCGGTTCCGCCGGGGATACTTCCCTCTGGGAGGGGGAAATCAAAGCCATTGTCATCACCAACAACCCTCTCATCGTGGGAGGGCTAATCTCGATCAACATCTTCAATAGCACAATCTCATCTCAAAACCCTAGTTCATCTCTTGTGTTCAATCTTTGTATCAAAACCTTAGATTGGTACATGTGGGTGACTAGTAGTGTTGATTACATCTTGTAGTTGATGCTAGCCGGTTATTTGGTGGAAGATTATATGTTCATATCTAATATGATATTCAATACCCCTCTGATCTTGAGCATGAATATGTTGTGCGGGTAGTTACTTTTGTTCTTGAGGACATGGGAGAAGTCTTGTCATAAGTAATCATCTGAATTTGATATTCGTTCGATATTTTGATGATATGTATGTTGTGATTCCCTTAGTGGTGTTATGTGAACGTTAACTACATGACACTTCACCATCTTTGGGCCTAAGGGAATGCATTGTGGAGTAGTTATTAGATGATGGGTTGCTAGAGTCACAGAAACTTAAACCCTAGTTTATGCGCTATTTCATAAGGTTCTGATTTGGATCCATCGTTTAATGTTATGGTTAGATTCTATCTTAATTCTTCTTTCGTAGTCGCGAATGTCGGCGTCCTGGATTTGGGGGTATCCAGCCCGCCTGCCTGCGGCCCACCACGTGGCTCCATCGACGACGTGGTACGGCCCAACTTCAGCACCAACACCACAAGACCCTCGTGAGGGACCAGGCCTCGTGAGGCGGATGACGCCAAGACCCCCAAAGGAAGTGGCCTCCTCAAGAGGGCTCCTGAGGGGCGAAGAGTTCTATGCAAGTATCTCATGTGGCTCAGCTGACGTGAGCCATGACAACCAAGGCCAGGCGGGCGCCAGGCGGGCGCAGGGCGCAGGTTTCCTCTTTGGTGCAAGGGAGGCAAGCCACAGGCGCAGAGTCCCGAGGAATCAGCCAAAGGTTTCCCTTCTGGTACAACAAGACCAAGACCGCCAGGATAGCAGGACGGAGGTCATCAACGAGTCCACCGCAGCGTCATGACCAGAGGCTTTTCGCAGGTGAACACTACTTTTGTCAGGATAGACTGTACTACTTGTCCCCTTTCAAATCCCGCCATTGTGGAATCTCTTCCCGCTCATATTTGGGAAGAGGACCAAGGCCACTATATATAGGACTAGCCACCACCATAGGAAGGGGACCGAAGATTAGAACAAGTAGAGCACCGCACCAGCCCAAGAACACCTCACCTCCTGAGGCTTGTTCATCCTTTGTACTAGTTCATCCATAGCCCCTCGAGGAAATCCACCACATCACACTGGATTAGGGTATTACACCACAACGGTGGCCCGAACTAGTATAAATCTCTATGTCTTTGTGTCTCTTTGAGCTTGACGCGCTAGGCTAGGGAGGATCGCGAGTAGGCAGGCTGGGCAGGTTGAGATCTCCGCACACACCCAAGTGTTCAAACCCTTCAAGGGTTTCCACATCCCTAAATCCGACATTTGGCGCGCCAGGTAGGGGTCCGTCGGAATCTCCTTCCTCGACCTCTAGATCATGCCACTGACCCCATGGCGGGCGCTCCTCCATCGGCCCTGTCGACGCGCATTCCCGGAGAAGTGTCGGGGCTGCGCTGCTTCGCCCTTTCCGTGCGGCAGGTGCAGTGGCCGCCCAAGTTCCGGTCGGAGATGCCGCCGCGCTACGACAGTGTGGCAGATCCAACCCCCTTTCTTCAGGCATATGAGGAGGCAGTTTGGGCGACTGGCGGAGATGACAAGGTGAAGGCCAACTGGTTCCCCATAGCCCTCG
The DNA here is from genome assembly GCF_018294505.1 of Triticum aestivum. Classification (NCBI taxonomy): domain Eukaryota; kingdom Viridiplantae; phylum Streptophyta; class Magnoliopsida; order Poales; family Poaceae; genus Triticum; species Triticum aestivum. The sequence goes on along the minus strand of NC_057795.1, from coordinate 369,182,163 downwards.
TAGGTGCACCACGCCTGGTTGCTCAACCTGTCGGCATCATCTGTGGCCTCCTGGGAGGAGCTACGCGACCTCTTCCTCGCCCACTACACGGCACCGGCGCCCCCGGTCATCGCAGCTCTCCTAGGTGGCTCGCAAGAGCCACCCTCCGACCGCCACATCAAGCATTTCTACCGGTGGAGAGGCAACAATTAGGCAGGCTCGGGGGCTTCCCCGGGCTAGGCGGCGCCCCAAGCTGACCTCGCCTTTAGCCCCGAGGATCACCCCACCTCCATGACGGGAGTAGGCGCGCTCCCGATGCTCTGCACCCCCACCGTCTGCCATGTGGCGATCACCAAGACCCTCATCGACAGTGGAGCTAGCCTCAACATGCTCTCCGCGCAGGCGTTCGGCCTGCTCCACGTGCCGTGTAGCCGGCTCCGCCCCTCCAAGCCTTTCTCCGGGGTCGGCGATGGCTCCACCAGGCCCCTGCGGCAGATCCGTCTCCCTGTCACCTTCGGGACCCGCGGCAACTACCGCATCGAGCTCATGGACTTTGACATCGCCAAGATCGACCTGCCGTACAATGCTATTCTGGGATACCCAGCCTTGGCCCGGTTTATGGCTGCGACTCACCCCGCGTACAACCTCATGAAGATGCCTGACAGCAACAGTGTCCTCACGGTGGTAGGGGACACCAAAGGCGCACTGCAGGCCCTCAAGCTCGCCTTCAAGGCGGCCGCGGCCATGCTACCCAACGAGAAGAGGGACCAGGAAGCCCCGGAAGCAGCACCTGCTAAGAAGAAGCAGTTGTTCTCCCAAGACCAAACCAAGACGAAGCAAGTGCCGGTCTGCGAGGATGGGACGGCCAGCACCACCTTCACCATAGGGCTGGCCTCCCTCAGGACCAAGAGGAGGCATTGATCAACTTTTTGCGAGCCAACAAGGATGTATTCGCTTGGGAACCCAAACACCTGGCTGGGGTCCCAAGAGGGATAATCGAGCACCACCTAAGGGTATGCCCAAATGTGAGGCCTGTGAAGTAGAAGGTTCACCGACAGTCCAACGAGAAGCAGGCCTTCATGATCCAAGAAACCCGTAAGCTGCAAGCCGCAGGGGTCATCAGAGAGGTGCGGTACCCAGAGTGGCTGGCAAACCCCACCATCGTCCCCAAGAAAGGAGGGAAGGAGCACATGTGTGTCGACTTCACCAACCTCAACAAGGCCTGCCCTCAAGATCCCTTCCCGCTCCACCGTCGAGTGCGACCTGCTGCGCTTCCTGGATACCTTCTCCGGCTACCACCAGGTCAAGATGGCCATGGAGGATGCGAAGAAGACGGCATTCCTCACCCCATGCGGGGTGTATTGCTACACCTGCATGCCCTTTGGGCTACGCAATGCCGGAGCAACCTTCCAGCGGTTGATGGACATCGCAGTGGGTTCGCAGCTCGGGAGGAACACAGAGGCCTATGTTGACGACATAGTGGTGAAGTCTCAAGAGGCCAGGACCCTGATAGAAGATCTGGAGGAGTCGTTCGCCAGCCTGCGCACGGTGGATCTTCGGCTAAACCCCGAGAAGTGTGTGTTTGGGGTCCCCTTCGGCAAGCTGCTGGGCTTCTTGGTGTCACACAGAGGGATCGAGGCTAACCCAGAGAAGGTCAAGGCGATAGAGGATATGAACCCCCCACAGACCCTGAAGGAGATGCAAAAGATGGCTGGCTGCGTAACCTCACTTGGGCGCTTCAGTTCCAAGATGGGGGAGCGCGCCCTCCCGGTTTTCAAGTTGATGAAAAGGAAGGAGCCATTCGAGTGGACCCCCGAGGCAGACGCAGCCTTCCAGGACCTCAAGAGATATTTGACCAGTCCACCCGTGATGGTGGCACCGCGCCCTCTCGAGCCCTTGGTACTCTATCTGGCAGCAACCCCTCACTCAGCCAGCGCCGCCCTTGTGGCGCTAAGGAAGTAGCGCCTGATCAAGAAGCCGTAGCAGGACGCACAACCAGCAAACAAGGCGCAGAACCCCCAAGGCGAGGCGTCTGAAGTCTCGGCCGGCACAGTGGTCGACATTCCTCCAGAAGCCACGATTAACCCCGAGGCTGTCAAGGCTCCGGAGGGCGGGCCTCATGAGGTCGTAAAGGACCCGTGCCCTTGTGAAGAGAAAGATTCTGCCGATGCTTCCCCCCTTATCGAGCACCATGTGTACTTCATCAGCACAGTATTGAGGGAGGCTCGGGCACGCTACCCCATGCCACAGAAGTTCTTGCTCGCACTTCTAGTCGCCTCCAGGAAGCTGCGCCACTACTTTCAAGGTCTCAGCGTACCCGCTGGAGAGGGTACTCTGGAGCCCGAACGCAGCCGGGCGAGTTGCTGAATGGAACACTGAGCTTCAAGCATTCAATCTCAAGTTGAGCACCACCAGGGTCATCAAGGGCGCGGCTCTTGCGGACTTTGTGGCTGAGTGGACTGACGCTCCAGACAACGGAGAAGGAGAGGATCGTTCCCTCCTACCAGGAGATGAAGAGCCGGGCGGATGGATCATGTACTTCGACGGGAGTTTGCTCGACAAGGCGCAGGGGTGGGGGCCATCCTCATCTCACCCACCAAGGACAAGCTTTGTTATGCAGTACAACTCTGCTTTTAGCAGCGCGAGAAGGTCTCCAACAACATCATAGAATTCGAAGGCCTGCTCGCCGGACTCAGGGCCGCGGCCACGCTGGGGGTAAAGCACCTCACCATCAAGGGCGACTCTCAGCTTCTTGTTAATTTTTCCAACAAGGAGTACACGCCCAAGGACGAGCACATGGAGGCGTACCTAGAGGAGGTGCGCAAAATGGAGAAGCGGTTCATGGGCGTGGAGCTGCAGCACGTGCCGCGCGGGACAAACAAGGAAGCATACGACATCGCCAAAAGAGCCTCTCGCAGGCTCCCTCAAGAGCCAGGGGTGTTTGAGGAGCAGCTTTTCAGCCATCTGCGAGCCCGCACGCCACGACTCCAGCACCACCTCAGGAGGACTTGCCACAGGCACCCGAGGCGGGCGCTCCAGCTTGTTGTCACCCCTCAGGAGCCCGCTTTCTACTCGCGCTTGAGCCTCAGGAGGGGTGCTGGACCAAAGAGTTCAAGTCGTACTTGCTTCAAGGGACCCTGCCAGAAAAGGAGGAGGACGCTAAGTGCGTGGCCCGTCAGGCCACCGCATGCCGCATCAATGATGGTGAGTTATATCACAGGAGGCCCAATAACATTTTGTTGCGATGCATCTCCAAGGAACAGGGGCTCGAGTTGCTGGCGGACATACATGGTGGGGACTGCGGGCATCACTCCTCATCGCGCACCCTGGTGGGCAAGGCGTTCCGCAGCGGCTTCTACTGGCCCACCACGCTCAACGATGCTACAGAGCTGGTGCGCTCCTGTGAAGCATGCCAATTTCACGCCAAGCAGATCCATCAACCCGTGCAGGGCCTCCAGACGATACCGCTCACATGGCCGTTTGCGGTCTGGGGGCTAGACATCCTGGGACCGTTCCCTCGGGCGCCAGGGGGGTACCGATACCTCTACGTCACCATCGACAAGTTCACCAAGTGGGTGGAGGTAGAAGCCATGCGCGCCATCCCAGCTGCATTAGCCATCAAGTTCATCAAGGGAATTGTGAGCTGATTTGGGGTCCCCAATCGCATCATCACTAACAATGGCTCACAGTTCACTAGCAACCTTTTCAAAACATACTATGCTAACCTTGGAACGCAGATCTACTACGCCTTAGTAGCACACCCATGGAGCAATGAACAGGCTGAGAGGGCCAATGCGGAAGTCCGGAGGGGCCTCAAGACCCGCACCTTCAAGAAGAAGCTCGAGGCCTACGACAGGGGCTGGCTCGACGAGTTGCAGTCAGTGCTGTGGTCCATCCGCACCACTGCGACCAAGCCAATAGGAGAAACACCATTCTTCCTCGTCTATGGAGCAGAAGCGGTTCTCCCTCACGAGGTTAAGCATCCTCCAAGCGGGTCCTGGCGTTCGATGAAACGCAGTAGGATGCCACGCGGAGGATGGATCTCGTGCTGGGGGAGGAACACCGCCGTCAAGCCTCGCTCCGAGTAGCGAGGTACCAGCAGGTGCTGCGGCGGTACCACTACTGCAGCATCCGCTCCAAGACGTTAGAGGTGGGCGATCTCGTCCTGAGGCGGGTGCTCTCTAGGGAGGGGCTGCATAAGCTCTCTCCCATGTGGGAGGGCCCATTTAGGATTGCCCGTGTATCTAGGCGTGGCGCCGCGCGCCTGAAGACACAGGACGGGGTCCCCATCCAGAACGCCTGGAACATCCAGCACCTCCGGAAGTTCTACCCCTGAAGAAAGGCTCTAGCCTGTGAAGGTCTCTGCTCGTGACACTCTCATGTAATAATGAGTGGGGATGTACACACCCCGGAGTCTCCTAAGAGTCACCCTAGGGCCTCATGGGGGCTCCCTCCCACGTCCTAGTGGCAGCACTTAGCTCCGCGCTGGTGGGAAGATTAGATTTGGTGCCGGACGCGGCTATTCATTTGCTTTCTGGAGTTGCTTGCAATTTTTAGTAGTCTTTTAATGGATTTGGTATTCTCGAACGCTGGTTCCTTGACTTGTGTTTTCTCCTAAGTTGTTTTGGTCTAAGGACGTGAGAGAGGTGGCAATCGCCCGCCACTTCTCCTCGCATTTCTCGCGCGTGGGGCTAGGTAGGTGTGTGCGCCCAGGGCTTGCCCTTGCGCGCACACACCGCACCGAACCCCGTCGTTTCGACTTCTTCCTCGCGAGGAGCCCTCGATCGAGTCTGCTGGTCCAAGCTAACCTATGGTAGGGGGCTCGCGTAAGGAGGAGCAAGTCGCACGACAAATTTTCTCTTTCTTCAAAGGACAACTCTACCCTGCCGCGACTCCTGAGGGCACAAGGCGTATCTCCTGGGGGCCCTGTCAGGTACCTGAGGTCGGGTTCTCATGAGGCAAAGGACGACTGCACATACCGAGCTAAGCCTTTCTACCTTAACCCGCTCAAATTGCAAACACTATAGCACAACATCAAGATGACAATTATAACATAAAAGGCATAGCAGCAACCGTTCATTACACGCCCCCGTAGGGTACATTCTTATCTTTTTTGGATTGCAGGAGAAAGGAAAAGCTAAACAAAGAGGGCCCGAAGGCGTACAAGCTTGGCGCCAGCGCTGCATCCTCAAGCAGCACCTCAAGGTAGCCCGGCGCTCCACCAGTTCTTCCATAGGAGATCTGGGGCCACCGGCCTTGAGTCCAAGTTCGCCGGCCCCCAACTTCACACAGGGCTCCTCTCCAGCTTCACTGGAGCACTGCGACGGGAAGAACCACCGGAAACCTCGACACGAGCACGGCGACACGGAGGCCGGTCGTAGCCACCGCTGCTTGAGCTCTCGTCTGAGGAGGAGTTGCAGTCACGGGAGGGGGAGCGCGCATCGCCAAGGCCAAGCTCGCCGTCGCCACCATCATCATCACTGCTGTCCTCCGAGCAGCACCCCATGCGGCGGCCACCCCCCTGAACACCCTCACATAGAGGGTCGCTAGGCCGTCATACTTGAAGTGGAGGGTGCAACGTCTGCCCAGGCCACGCGCGCGGGCGAAGGTCTGCCAGCCGCGGGCCAGCATCACGCTGCCAGAGGCGGAGACCTCGGTACCAACCCACAAAGCTCTGTTGTAGCACCCGCCAGCCTGCAGCTAGATGCCATTAAGCCCTGAAGAAGGGAGCTCGCCGGAGAAGAAGCGTGGGAGCCGGAGCGAGGTGCCAGCCGGGCTCTCTGACCACACCACGAAGTCAGGGAGCACCTCCAGCAAGGAAAAGCACGGCCGAGGCGGGCGCACGATCACAGCGCACCTCCCTTCATCATGGGGGCTGCTACGAAGCCGGTGGCCCCCGCCACGGGAGGAGGTGCCATCGCGGGCGCCTAGAGCAACGCTACCTCTGGGGGGCGCGCGCCCGCGCCCCCTGGATGCTGCTGGAGGGACCGCAGGGTGCTTGCGGGGACGACCACGACCCCTCTTGGGAGGAGGAGAGGTTGGCCCCTCCTTGGAGGCCTTCCCCTTCTCGGCCGCTGAGAACCTCTTCGGCGACGGCATGGGAGCAAGAGGGAGAGGAGAGAAGCAGGCAGGAGCAAGACGAAGGAAAGATGGACAGGGGGCTCTGCCCCTCCCTCGCATTTATAGCCAAGGGAGGCCAACCGCCGGCCTCCACGACCCTGCGCCATCATGACCCCCTCTACATGTAGCATGCAGTTGTCAAGTCAAGCAGTTGCCGAGGCAGCGTGAGGAAACGGAGTCGCCCATGTCCAATAAATCGCCACGCGTCATCAAGGCTGCAGGCGCTTAGGGCCCGCGGTGCTCCGCACTTGCCCTTTGGCTTCGCCTGGAAGCCAAGTCCGAGCGCGCCTTGGGCCCGGGGGCTATTGTCGGCGTCTTGGATTTGGGGGTATCCAGCCCCGCCTGCCTGTGGCCCACCACGTGGCTCCGTCGACGGCCTGGTACGACACAACTTCAACACCAACACCACAAGACCCTCGTGAGGGACCAAGCCTCGCCAGGCGGACGATGCCAAGACCCCCGAAGGAAGTGGCCTCCTCTGGAGGGCTCCTGAGGGGCGGAGAGTTCTATGCAAGTATCTCATGAGGCTCAGCTGACGTGAGCCATGACGACCAAGGCCAGGAGGGCGCCAGGGGGCGCAGGGCACAAGTTTCCTCTTTGGTGCAAGGGAGGAAAGCCACAGGCGCAGAGTCCCGAGGAATCAGCTAAAGGTTTCCATTCTGGTGCAACAAGACCAAGACCTCCAGGATGGCAGGACAGAGGTCATTAACGAGCCCACCGCAGCGTCAAGACCAGAGGCTTTTTACAGGTGAAGACTACTTTTGTCAAGATAGACTGTACTACTTGTCCCCTTTCAAATCCCACCGCTGTGGAATCCCTTCCCGCTCATATTTGGGAAGAGGACCAAGGCCACTATATATAGGACTAGCCACCACCATAGGAAGGGGACCGAAGATCAGAACAAGTAGAGCACTGCACCAGCCCAAGAACACCTCACATCCTGAGGCTTGTTCATCCTTTGTACTAGTTCATCCATAGCCCCTCGAGGCAATCCACCACACCACACTAGATTGGGGTATTACAACACAACGATGGCCCAAACCAGTATAAATCCCTGTGTCTTTGTGTCTCTTTAAGCTCGACGCGATAGGCTAGAGAGGATCGCAAGTAGGCACGCTGGGCAGGTTGAGATCTCTGCACGCACCCTAGAGTTCGAACCTCTCAAGGGTTGCCGGATCCCTAAATCCAACAGCGAATGCTTGCGAGAGGGGTTAATCATAAGTGGAGGCTTGTTCAAATAAGAATAACAACCAAGCACCGGTCCACCCACATATCAAATTATCAAAGTAGCTAACGTGAATCAAACCAACATGATGAAAGTGACTAGATGAAATTCCTGTGTGTCCTCGAGAATGCTTTGCTTACTATAAGAGATTGTTTTGGCTTGTCCTTTGCTACAAAAAGGATTGGGCTACCTTGCTGCACTTATTGTTACTATTGCTACTTGTTACTTGCTACAAATTATCTTGCTATCAAATTACCTGTTACAGACAATTTATGTGCTTGCAAAAATTACCTTGGGATTCGTCGCTCCGGAGAGGGGGATTCATCGCTGTCGTCATCATCAACCATCCTCCATCACCAATTTCATGATGCTCACCACCGTGCGTGAGTAATTCCATCATAGGCTTGCTGGACGGTGATGGGTTGGATGAGATTTACCATGTAATCAAGTTAGTTTTGTTAGGGTTAGATCCCTAGTATCCACTATGTTTTGAGATTGATGTTGCTATGACTTTGCTATGCTTAATGCTTGTCTCTAGGGCCCGAGTGCCATGATTTCAGATCTGAACCTATTATGTTTTCATGAATATATGAGAGTTCCTGATCCTATCTTGCAAGTCTATAGTCACCTATTATGTGTTATGATCCAACAACCCCCGAAGTGACAATAATCGGGATACTTCTCGATGATGACCGTAGTTTGAGGAGTTCATGTATTCACTATGTGTTAATGATTTGGTCCGGTACTCTATTAAAAGGAGGCCTTAATATCTCTTAGTTTCCACTAGGACCCCGCTGCCACGGGAGGGTAGGACAAAATATGTCATGCAAGTTCTTTTCCATAAGCACGTTTGACTATATTCGGAATACATGCCTACATTACATTGATGAACTGGAGCTAGTTCCGTGTCACCCTATGTTATAGCTATTACATGAGGAATCGCATCCGACATAATTATCCATCACTGATCCAATGCCTACGAGCTTTTCACATATTGTGCTTTGCTTATTTACTTTTCTGTTGCTACTATTACAATCACTACAAAACTGCTATCTTTACTTTTGCCACTGTTACCATTACTATGCTACTACTTTGCTACTAAATACTTTGCTACAGATACTAAGTTATCAAGGTGTGGTTGAATTGACTACTCAACTACTAATACTTAAGGATATTCTTTGGCTCCCCTTGTGTCGAATCAATAAATTTGGGTTGAATACTCTACCCTCAAAAGCTGTTGCGATCCCCTATACTTGTGGGTTATCAAGACTAATTTCGGGCGCCGTTGCCGGGGAGCATAGCTCTATTCTTTGAGTCACTTGGGATTTATATCTGCTGATCACTATGAAGAACTTGAAAGACGCAAGAACTAAGATTTTTCCCTCAACTACGAGGGGAGGTAAGGAGCTGCCATCTAGCTCTACACTAGATTCTCCTTCTGTTTTGAGTAAGCTTGCGACACCTAAACCCGCTACTGCTATGAATTCTGATATGTTGCATGTTATTGATGATGCCACTTCTGCTATGCAGGATACTTATGATGAAACTACTTCTATGCTTGATAGTACTGTGCCATTAGGTGAATATCTTGGTGAACAACTTGCTAGGGTTAGAGAGAATGAAATTATTGAGAATGAAGTTATTGATGATAGTGATGACGAAGGTTCTCCCCCTAGTTATGAATTGCCTGTTGTTCCGGAGGGTTATGTTATGGATGAAGAAGCCGCTAGATCTATTTTTGCTTGCAATGATAGATATGATCTTAAGAAGTTATTAGCTAAATGGAAGCATCAATCCCTTAATGCTAGAATGAAACGTTACCCCGCTTTTGTTACTTCACCTATCGGTGTTACTGATAATGATTATGAATTCTCTGTCCATCCTGAGATCATTACTTTAGTTGAATCTTATCCTTTTTATGGCTATGAATCTGAAACTATTGTGGCACATCTTACCAATTTGAATGATATAGCCACCCTGTTTACTAATGATGAGAAGTCTCGCTATTATTATATCCTTAAGATATTTCCATTCTCATTAAAGGGTGATGCTAAAACTTGGTTTAATTCTCTTGATCCTGGTTGTGTGCATAGTCACCATGATATGATTTATTACTTCTATGCTAAATATTTCCCAGCTCATAAGAAACAAGCTGCCTTGCGGGAAATATATAATTTTGCGCAAATCAAAGAAGAGAGTTTCCCACAAGCTTGGGGGAGGCTTCTCCGGTTACTTAATGCTTTGCCTGATCATCCTCTTAAGAAAAATGAAATACTTGATATCTTTTATAATGGACTAACCGATGCTTCCAAGGACTACTTGGATAGTTGTGCTGGTTGTGTTTTCAGGGAAAGAACAGTCTACCAAGCTGAATTACTACTGAATAATATGTTGACTAATGAAAATAATTGGACTCTTCCTGAGCCAATTCCTGAGGCGATTCCTGAGCCAATTGAGCCAACTCCTGAGCCTATTCCTAAACCAACTCCGAAGAAGAGGGGTGTTCTATTTCTCAGTCCTGAAGATATGCAAGAGGCAAATAAAACAATGAAAGAAAAAGGTATTAAAGCTGAAGATGTTAAGAATTTACCTCCTATTGAAGAAATACATGGTCTTAATCTACCACCTGTTGAAGAAACACATTGTCTTGATAACTCGACACAGGTAGTAAAGGTAAATTCTCTCTATAGATATGATAAAGTTGAAATCCCGTCTACTAAATTTCATAGCCCATGCTTAGATGAATTTGCTGACTTTATGGCTAGACAAGAAAGTTTTAGTGCTTATGTTGGTAGAGAATTAAAGAATAATGCTTTCGAGATAGGACGCTTGAGTGATTATATGGCTAGAGTTAAAGATGAACTTAAACTCATTAGCAAATATGCTTCTATGGTTACCACTCAAGCTGAGCAAGTGCTTAAGGCTCAAAGTGACGGTGTTCTGGGAACGGGGGTCCCCAGACTTGCCTGCCTGCGGCCTGCGGCGTGGCTCAAGCAGTGGCCCAGTACGGCCCGTCTTCATCAACTCAAGCTCAAGACCCTCATGATGGGCCAAGCCTCGCGGGGCGGACGAAAGGAAGCTTCCTCAGGAGCGGCCTCATCAGGCAGGCTCGCGAGGAGGCGGAGAGATCAAGGCAGGGGTACCTCGTGAGGTGCCCATGACGCAAGCCATGACGACCGAAGCCAGCTGGGCGCCAGGCGGGCGCCGGCCTGTGCAGTGCCCTTGTTTCCTCTTTGGTGCAAAGGGGGCAAGCACATGCCAAGGCATCAGGCAAAGGCTACCATTTCGGTGCAACAAGACCAAGACCAGTAGAGCGGCAGGATGGAGGTCACCGTGGAGCCCAAGACAAATCCACGACAGTTGGCGCCCACCGTGGGGCTATCGCACGACGGGTTGATGATCTTGGAGGGCAAGCTCAAAGGACTCGAAGGCTATGCTGTGGGCCGGATGACCAAGAGTCGTCGCGGCAAGCTCTACATCGACGATGCGGGATGGGGTCCCGAAGCCGGCTCGATCGAGTACGGGTACCGGGTCCCCTTTGGTGGCATACACGTTTTTATCGACAAGATTGGTGAGCCTGGGCCTGAGCCGAACATCCGCACCGACCTCGTTGAGACGGCTCAGCGTGCGAGATCTACCCAGGTTAAACCGGCCGTGAAGCGTGCCTTCGTGGGAGTCATCCACGGAGGAGAGCATGGGGATGAGTCAGAATATGGTAGCAAGACCATCGTCTATTCCGGCAACGAGTCCTCAACCGGAGAGACCGAATCATTGTACCAGTTGCAAGACGACCAGATTAGGGGCTGTTCCGATGGCGACAGTATTCCGGACCCCCCCTGAGCAGATCAACCGGGTTGGAATATTCATGGCCGGTACGCAGGTGGCGAATCACTCCTCGACCGCAGCAGCAATGTTCTCCGGATTAGCAGCGGTAGCGGCAGCAGGGGCAGGAGGCCTTGTGCGCCCATCGGTTCAAGTTCTGTCTGACCTGTTTGATGCACTAGCTGTACTTATGGCAGAGGCCAATCCGGCGGATCAGGAGGCCCATGATGCAGAGGTTGCAAAGGTGAGAGAGCAGATCGCACAAGCCAAAGCCGACCTGGTAGCAGAGAAGGACAGGATGGCCGCAGAGCGGGCCGCTTTGGACGCCCAGGCCTATAAGCTCATGCTCGACCAGAACGCATCACAGGAAGTCTTGAAGCGGAAGCACAGATCACGCCTGCTGTTAGGGTTCGACCCTCGAAATCTCTTTCACACTCCGGGAGCTGGAACCAGTAATCTGCCGGGGCACCTAGAGGTAAACCGGGTCGAGGCACCAGGGCCAGGAGCGACGGTCCAACCCCGCCTGATGGAACCTCCTCGGCAGAACATTGTGATTCCTCCGCCGGTCCAGACACCTCCGGGTCATTATTCTAATCCTATGGACAATCTTGTCGCAGCTGCTGCGCGATTAGAAGCTATCCCGGTCGAAGGAGACTCTCCGCAAGCAATAGAGACGCGCCGGGTTAAGGAACTTCTCCGGACCGCTTTGATTCAACAGGAGGCATATTCATACAGCCGCGATCAGATTCATTCCACACCTCGTCCAAGCCGGAGCTATAGTAGGTGCCTGGATGAACCGGCCATATCAAGAAATGCGCGGGGCCGTGAAGCGGCCCGTGGCAATAACCCGACCGGTGGTGTTCACGATGCTCAGGATGTAGTGGACCGGGCCCGGGCACGAAGGGAGGCCGAGTTAGCAGCACAGAACGAGGCGGCTCAGCTTGCACCGGTTCGTCCTACCACCTCTGCCGGGCCAGGGGTCGCATGTAGCTTGGGAGTGCCCTATTTAGTCCCCGCTTTACGCAATGTACGCCTGCCCAAGGACTTCAAGGGCCCGCGCAAGGTGCCAAATTACACCGCTGATTTATCTCCAGAAGCGTGGGTAGAGAGTTATGAGATGGCAATGGAGATGCTGGATGTGGATGAGACCACGTGTGCAAAGTACTTCACCATGATGCTTGAAGGCACAACCCGTACTTGGTTGAAAAGCCTGCCGCCTAATTCTATCAGTTCATGGGCCCAGTTGCGGACCCGATTTATCCAGAATTTCAAAGATACGTGTAAGCAGCCTAAGTCCATAGTAGACTTGGCGGCTTGTGTTCAGGAGGACGGAGAGTCAACAACCCATTGGGTACGCCGCGTTTCTGAAGTCTTGCACTCGTCTGACAGGATCAATGCTGACTCTGCAATCTTAACCCTGGAGGGCAACTGCCGGTTTAAGCCTCTAAAGCAGAAGTTGGGGCGTATGAAGCGGTTCTGTAATGACATGGGAACTCTCATGGCCGCTTTAGTGAAGTATGCTGATTCTGATAGTACCAAGGATCCCGAGACTGACAATGACGAAGCAGGGAAGGGAAAAAAGAATAGCAACTCTAAGGGGCATCAATACAAACCGGCGGGCCATGGCAACGGAGGCAAGCGTAAGGCGGATGGCAGCATGGACTTTGTGGCTAACACTAATGCGCAGGACAAGGGTCAGCGGCGTAGAGGTAAAGCGGCGAATCGTAATGGGGCTCCAAATCCTAACCCGGATCGCTTAAACTATTTGCTGAATCAGCCTTGCCCAAAACACGGGACGAAGGAGGCGCCGGCTAACCACCTTTTGAAGGATTGTTACATTATGCAGGAATTTAAAAACTCTAATACCTTCCGGTATGACCGTGGGTCAGGTGGTGGCTCAGGATCCGGTTTCCATGGGCCGGGTCACGATGGAGCTTCCGGTTCAGGTCTCAATCAGGGCGGTAATAATAACCAGGATAATCAGAACGGTCAAGGGGGTTACAACCAACAGCAGCAGCAGCAGCGGTCGGGTTATCAGAGCCAGCCAAAATAGTTGAACAATGGGTAGTATCACGTTTTCACAACTAGCTTGGATAAGCGCGACCGGAAACTTCATAAACGAGCAGTGAACTCTGTTGAACCGGCCGTACCGCGTTATTTACGCTGGTCGGAATAGCCTATCGTGTGGAGCAGGGAGGATCACCCCCCGGGTTGACAATCCGGGCCAATTGGCATTAGTGGTAGACCCTCAGGTGGGAGGTTATAAATTCACCAAGGTACTCATGGATGGAGGGAGCAATATTAACATCCTGTACTATGAGACATTCTGCCGCATGGGGCTAACAGACAAGGATCTCAGACCGTCTAATACGGTGTTCCATGGTGTGGTGCCTGGCAAATCAGCATATCCTGTTGGTAAGATAGCCCTGGAGGTGGCTTTTGGGGACGAGCATGATTCCCGATCCGAGACACTAACCTTTGAGGTGGTGAAGATCCGGAGCCCGTATCACACCTTGTTTGGGCGGCCGGCTTATGCCAAATTCATGGCACGGCCTTGTTATATCTATTTGCAGCTCAAGATGCCGGGTCACAAAGGGACAATAACGGTTCATGGGAGCCGCAAGATTGCTTTGGAATGTGAGGAAGGTGATGCGGCCTATGCAGAGTCGGTTTGTGCCACGAAGGAGTTAAAATATTATAGGGACAATGTTGATCCGGCGGACATGACCCCTTTGAAGAAGCCAACTACGGAGCATGATTCAGATCTGAAGTTCAAATCAGCGGCTGAGACCAAGCTTGTTGACTTCGTGCCCGGCGATTCGTCCAAGCAGTTCACTGTCAGTGCCAGCTTGGACCCTAAATAGGAAAGCGCGCTCATCGAGTTCATCCGTGAGAATCGGGACATTTTTGCATGGAAGCCTTCTGACATGCCAGGTGTACCGAGGGAACTCGCTGAGCACACTCTTAATGTTGATCCCAAGTATAAACCGGTAAAGCAATTTCTCCGCCGGTTTAACGAAGAGAGGCGCAAAGATATTGGGGAGGAGGTGGCCAGGCTCTTAGCAGCTGGTTTTATCATTGAAGTGTTCCATCCAGAGTGGCTTGCTAATCCAGTGCTGGTTCTTAAGAAAAATGGCACTTGGCGTATGTTTGTGGATTATACGGATCTTAACAAGGCTTGTCTAGCGGATCCTTTTGCCCTCCCCCGCATTGACCAGATTATTGATGCCACGGCAGGTTGTGAGCGTTTGAGTTTTTTGGATGCGTATTCTGGGTATCATCAGATCAAAATGGCGGTTAAGGACCAGGAGAAGATGGTGTTTATTACTCCCTTTGGAGCCTTCTGCTATGTATCTATGCCTTTTGGGCTCAAGAGCGCCCAAGCCACTTATCAACGGTGTGTACAGAATTGCCTGCATAAACAGATCGACCGCAATGTGCACGCCTATGTGGATGATATCGTAGTCAAGTCAAGGCAGAAGGAGACGCTGGTTGATGATTTAAAGGAAACCTTTGACAACTTGCGGGTTTATAAGATGATGCTTAACCCTGCCAAATGTGTCTTTGGTGTCCCGGCAGGCAAGTTACTGGGCTTTCTTGTGTCCAACAGAGGAATTGAGGCTAATCCGGAGAAGATTACGGCTATCACCTCCCTGGCTAAACCGAAGTGTATCAACGATGTTCAGCGTTTGGCGGGTCGGATCGCCGCACTGAGCCGGTTTATCAGCCGCCTCAGAGAGAAGGCCATCCCTTTATACCAGATGTTGAGAAAGACAGATCAATTCATCTGGAGTCCAGCTACTGATGAAGCGTTGGAGGACTTGAAGCGGCAATTAGCCAATCCGACCGTTCTTGCAGCTCCGGTCGACAAGGAGCCGTTATTGTTATACGGAGCGGCCAATGCTCGTGCAGTTAGCGTGGCTATTGTGGTAGAACGCAAGGAGGCAGGCAAGGAGTATCCTGTTCAGCGGCCGGTTTACTATATCAGCGAGGTGCTTATCGAATCCAAGCAAAGGTATCCGCATTGGCAGAAGCTGGTATATGGAGTTTTCATGGCAAGCTGGAAGTTGAAGCAGTATTTCCAAGGGCACCCTATCACAGTGGTCAGTTCAGCTCCCTTGGGCGATATCATACAGAACCGGGAGGCGACCGCCCGGATTGCCAAGTGGGCTATAGAACTTGGGCCGCACGGATTGAAGTACGTACCCCGGACGGCGGTGAAGTCTCAAGCACTTGTTGATTTCATCAATGATTGGACTGAGTTGCAAGCACTAGAGGAGAAGCCGGATCACACATATTGGACTATCCATTTTGATGGATCCAGGCAATTGGAAGGCTCGGGGGCCGGAGTCGTGTTAACTTCCCCACGAGGTGATAAGTTTTGTTATGTTCTCAGCTTAATGTTCCCTTGTACTAATAATGCAGCTGAGTATGAAGCCTTGCTCCATGGTCTCCGGATGGCTAAAGAGATGAATCTAAGTCGGGTTAAGTGCTTCGGTGACTCAGACCTCGTAGCTCAACAGGTGTCTGGCACTTGGGATTCTAAAGACCCACTCATGGCGGCATATCGTCGTCAGGTGGATATTGTTGCAGGTCACTTCAAGGGTTATCAGGTGGATCACGTGGATCGTTGAAAAAATGAAGCGGCGGACGCTTTAAGCCGGTTGGGCTCTCAGCGTAAACCGGTCCCGCCTAATGTCTTTCTTGATGTGTTGCACAATCCGTCAGTCAAGCTCCTAGGTGAAGCGGATTTGGCTATTCCTGATCCGGAGGCTCAATTGGTGGCAGCCCTGCATGTTATACAGGATTGGACAGTTCCTTATCTTGCGTACATGAACTGGGGAGAGTTGCCATAGGATGAGACTCTAGCCAGGCAGATAGTCCGGCGATCCAAGTCTATGACTATTGTCAATGGCGAATTGCATCATTGCAGTGTATCAGGGGCGTTTCAACGCTGCGTCTCCCCTGAGGAAGGCTGTGAAATTTTACACGAAATCCATGAAGGGGATTGTGGTCACCACGCCGGTTCAAAGTCTCTGGTAGCTAAGGCGTTTCGTCACGGGTTCTACTGGTTGATAGCTCATGCTGATGCGGAGGACTTGGTTAAACGGTGTGATGACTGTCAGAAATTTTCAAGGCGTGCTCATGTGCTGGCTCAAGAATTGAGGATGATTCCAATTAGTTGGCCGTTTGCAACATGGGGGCTGGATATGGTCGGACCTTTTAAAAGGTCCAAGGATAAGAAAACCCACCTTTTGGTGGCAGTCGATAAATTTACCAAGTGGGTTGAAGCGGAGCCTGTTAGTAAGTGTGATGTAGCTACATCAGTGAAGTTCATTAAAAAGGTGATTTTCCGGTTTGGCTTTCCACACAGCATCATTACGGACTATGGTACCAATTTATCCAAGGGTGTTATGAAGGAATTCTGTGAATGTGAGCACATCCGGCTTGACGTATCGTCAGTGGCTCACCCCCAGTCCAATGGGCAGGCAGAAGGAGCTAATCAAGAGATCTTGCGAGGCATCAAACCCCGGCTTATGGTTCCATTGCAAAGAACACCGGGATGTTGGGTTGAAGAGCTACCATCTGTGCTATGGAGTATCAACACTACGCCCAACCGATCTACAGGATACACACCGTTTTTTATGGTCTACGGAGCAGAGCCGGTTCTCCCTAGTGATATCTGGCACGATTCGCCTCGTGTGGCGGCTTATGTTGAAGCGGGCAATGAGACAGCACGGCAAGATGCTTTGGACCTATTAGATGAGGAGCGTGACATAGCGGCTGCCCGCTCGGCGATTTATCAACAAGATCTTCGTCGCTATCACAGTCGCCGGGTCAGAACCAGAACTTTTCAAGAAGGAGATTTGGTGCTTCGGCTCATCCAAGATCAGGCGGATATGCACAAGTTATCCCCACCTTGGGAGGGACCTTTCGTGGTCAGCAAGAATCTGCACAACGGGTCGTACTATCTGATTGATATTCGAGAGCATAAAGACTCACGCACATCAGAGGAGAAGACCAACAGGCCGTGGAATATAGCTCATCTTCAGCCTTACTACACTTGAGCCATCGGCTCTATCTATGTACATATTATGGCAGTGTATATATTATCATTGATATAATAAAACCGGAGCCTCAGCTAAAGCGGGGTCTCTGTCCTTTCATATCATGTGTGGTTACATGGAGTGGTTCTGTTTTAAAGCGGCCTCCGGCTTACCCCTTGAAATTTGCTTTTCAAAAAAAAGCTTTGTGATATCACTTGGGGCCTTGGTTGTGTCCGAACCAATGCGACACCTTTTGACAGGCGAAAGCCACCAGATCACTTGGGGACATGGTCAAGTCTGAACCAGTCATGCCTCTTGATCGGCCTAAGACCACGAAATCACTTGGGGGCTTGGTCGAACCCGAACCATTGCCACGCCTTTTGATCGGCATAAATGCCACTGTTTCATTTGGGGACCTGGCTGACTTGAACCATTGTCACTCCTATTGGGGGCTTGGTCCTGTCCGACCGTGGTAACACCATCTGATCAGCTCAGTGTCACGCCCAATATGCGACCCTATCCAAAAGGAACTCGAAGGTCCCACCAAAGATAGACCTGCATATTGAAACGCTTTTGCAAGGTGGATATCATTACATCAACATTACATAATAGATGGGGATACATACATAAGGCATACAATGCCATATGAATACAACAATACAATACATAAGAGCATCATATGTCTACGGATGAATCACAAACAGAAACTCAAACGACATCCACCCTGCTAGCCCAGGCTGCCAACCTGGAACCTATCCCCTGATCGAAGAAGCAGAAGAAGAACTCAACGCAAGCAAGCATCGCTCTCGCGTCATGATCATTGCATAACCTGTACCTGCAACTGTTGTTGTAGTAATCTGTGAGCCACGAGGACTCAGCAATCCCATTACCATGGGTATCAAGACTAGCAAAGCTTAAAGGGAAAGGAAGGGGTAAAGTGGTGAGGCTGCAGCAGCGACTAAGCAAGTATGGTGGCTAACATACGCAAATAAGAGCGAGAAGAGAACAAAAGGAACGGTCGTGAAGCTAGCAATGATCAAGAAGTGATCCTGAACTCCTACTTATGTCAAACATAACCCAGAAACCGTGTTCACTTCCCGGACTCCGCCGGGAAGAGACCATCACGGCTACACACGCGGTTGATGCATTTTAATTCGGATCAGGTGTCAAGTTATCTACAACTGGACATTAACAAATTCCCATCTGCCTATAACCGCAGGCACGGCTTTCGAAAGATTATACCCTGCAGGGGTGTCCCAACTTAGCCCATGACAAGCTCTCGCGATCAACGAAGGAATAGACCTTCTCCCAGGAAGACCCGATCAGACTCGGAATCCCGGTTTACAAGACATTTCGACAATGGTAAAAGAAGACCAGCAAGACCGCCCGATGCGCCGACAATCCCGATAGGAGCTGCACATATCTCGTTCTCAGCGCAACACCGGATGAGACAGGCTACGAGTAAAACCAGACCTCGAGTTGCCCCGAGGGGGCCCCGCAGGCGGCTCGGTTCGGACCAACACTTAGACAAGCACTGGCTCGGGGGGGGGGGGGCTAAAATAAAGATGACCCTCGGGTTGGCCGACCCAAGGGAAAGGGATAGGTGGTGGTGAGGCAAATGGTAAAACCAAGGTTGGGCCTTGCTGGAGGAGTTTTATTCAAAGCAAACTGTCGAGGGGGTCCCATAAATCACCCGACCGCGTAAGGAACGCAAAATCCGGGAACATAACACCGGTATGACGGAAACTAGGGCGACAAGAGTGGAACAAAACACTAGGCAAAAGGCCGAGTCTTCCACCCTTTACCAAGTATATAGATGCATTAATAATATAAAAGATATTGTGATATCCCAACCAAAATCCTGTTCACCATAGAGCAATCTTCAACTTCACCTGCAACTAGCAACGCTATAAGAGGGGCTGAGCAAAAGCGGTAACATAGCCAAACAACGGTTTGCGTAGGAAAGGTGTCAAAGGTTAGAGGTTCATGGCAATATGGGATGGCTCGATAAACAGGTAATAGGTAACGCAGCATAGCGATAGAACGAAACAACTAGCATAACAATGATAGTAGTGAGATCCAGGGTAGCAGTAATCTTGCCTGAAATCCCGCAAGGAAGAAGAACGAATCCATGAAGAAGATGAACGGATGAAGCCGAACCAACCGTAGACGAACGAATCCTCACGATCGCAACGAAACAGGAACTATCGAAAAGAAGCACACAACATCGTAAACACACCGCACATGAACAAGACATGATGCACAACAAGCATGATGCATGACAAGGATACATGAAACTACTCATGGCAAGAGATGATGCAAACAAGAACAACACATCAAGGCAAGTTTAAATGAGGCCGGGAACAACATATAACAATTCCGGTAAGTCCTCATATGCATATTTCGAAATTGGTCCAGATCTGAATAAACCTTATGTTCAAGTAGTTAAACATCAAGTTAAGATGCACAAGGATGATCTACACGAGATTCTAGTCAAGTTACATATAAAGTTCATTAAGTTTGGAGCTACGGCTTAGAAGATATGAGCAAAACAAGTTAAACATGGCATTGATGCAAAATGCATACAAACATCAAGCAAACACCTCAAAACATGGATGCAACATGATAATATGAAGCTACCTGCAAAATCAAGCAAGTTTCATATAGAGCACACTCAAAACGGAGCAACGGTTCAACACATGCACTCTATACAAGTTTAAAGGACAAGCTGTCCAAAACAGCAACTAGGCATATTGCAAGCATCAAAACAATAAGCTACAGCACACCAACATGATAACAAAAGGCATGGACATGATGTACAGGTAAAGCATAACAAAACATGAACACTGAGCTATCTCCAGAAATCACTAGAACATGCTCAAACACACATGGTAAGATTGCAAGTTATAACAATTTCAGACTTTGCAGAAAATAACATCACGATGCAATGTTCAGAGCTATCAAACAACATGTTACAGGAACTTATAATGGCAAACAAAGGCATGGCATGAATCTACTAATTGCATAGGTCAAAAGTCCCTTACTGACCATAAGCCAAAAAGGATCAGAAAATATGATGGCACCCACGTAAACATAGCAAGTTATTATACAGATTCAAACATGGCAGGAACATAATTATGAAGGCATGTAGATGAGTTTGTGCAACTCACTACAGAGCAAAACATGGCATGGCAAGGCACCCACCAGTAAGAAGACATATTTGTGAAGCTAAGCATGGCAATAGCAAGGTCATAGGATGCATGGATCACTAGCAAAACACATGGGAACAAGTGAACTTAATGTAAACAGGCTGACAACAACAATTTCAAGCAACTTTGGAGCAAGATATGAACAAGCTACAGCAACCTATAAATGCAACCAGGGACATGGATGGATAGAGGATGACATGTAGATCAAAACATGTTTATAGAATATCTCCAGATTATGCATAGAATGATTAGTAGAAGCATGTTTATATAGCATCACGAAATAACAGATTCAGCCTAGCAAAACAGCAACATCATGAACACTACTTAACAAGCTCGATACACTCACCACAAGTCATTGCATGACAAGATAAGCATAGCATCATCAAGAAGACATGTTTATGTAACAAACCAAGTCAAGAACAAGTCCATAGCATGCACGGATCAACTATAGCAAGCTTGGCCAAATTGAATAACATGTAAACAATCTGCCAGGAAACATTTTGAAGCAAAAGTAGAGCACTCAAATGACATGCTAGACTACTCCATAATTGCAACCAAGGGCATGAATGGATAGAAAAAAACCACATGTTCAAAACATCTTTACTGAAATATCTCTAAATATGCATGGATCTCTCTGTAGCATCAAGTTTACATGACATCAAAATAACAGCAGAACAGGAACTAAAATCAGCATTAACACGAAGCCTAGTTTGCATGCTTGTGCTAGTCACCACATTGATCACAAAATAAATGGTAAGCACCTCTGTAAAGAAGACATAGCATAGTTCAAAACACATGTAGACATCAACCTCATAGGATGCACACATCAATCATGGCAAAAATGACAAAAGAGCTCGTTCTGTTGACAGACATCAGAAAACATTATGAAGCACTCTTACAACAATGATTCAGGCATCTAGATGACCTCAAATGAATATGATGCAATGGAGTGAAATGATGTACTCGTCGAGACGAACAATTTGACATATTACACGCACGAAACGGAGCTACGGATGCAGAGTTATGATGGCATGAAGGAGGCATAAAAATATCGTCAGAGAAAGGACTTGGTGAAATATACCCTCCGAAATTTCAGACCTAGGGTTCGGGCACGCGAACCGAGGCGGGGCCGGAGCTTCGCCGGAGGCGATGGGGACGGCGGATCAGGGCCGGGGAAGCGCTCGGGGAAGTCTGGCGGGGCGAGGCCGGCCGGAGGTTGGCGCGGCAACGGCGGAGGCGGGGCCGGGGCGCGGGCGGCGCGGGGAGGCGCCGGCAGGGAGGCGCGGGAGCGGCGCCGGGTGGCGTCCGGCGGAGGGGCGCGGGGTCGCCGGCGGCGCCGGGACGAGGAGGCGCCTGGGCGAGGCGGCGGCGGCGCGCCGGCGGGCGGGGACGCGGCGGCGCGAGCGCGCGGGGAGGGGCACGGGCGCGGTGCGGGCCGCGGGGGCCGGCGGCGGGCCTGGCGGGCCGCGGGCAGCGCGCGGTGGCCGTGGCCACGTGGTGCTGCGCGGTTGGCCGGGCGGCGGCGGCGACTTCGTCCGGCAGGGACGGACATGTCCGGCGGGCGACGGGGATGTTTTTTTAGGGTTTGGACTGCGGGAATTCGGGGAGGAAGACATATTTATAGGTAGAGGGAGCTAGGAGACTCCAAATGGAGTGCGGTTTTCGCCCACACGATCGTGATCGAACGACCGAGAGCATGGAAGAGACTTAGATGGGTTTTGGGCCACTTTGGAAGGGGTGTTGGGCTGCAACTCAAAGAGGGCTTTACGGTTACCCGGTTAACCGCTGGAGTACCAAACGACCTCCAAATGGCACGAAACTTGACAGGCGGTCTACCGGTGGTATACCAAGGCCACTTGACAAGCCTCGGTCCATTCTGAGAACGTTTAACACCCGCTCACAATGAGAGAGAAAAGGGGAACACCGGAGGGCATAGGAGCGCCGGATTGCAAAACGGATAACGGGGAAAATACTCGGATGCATGAGACGAACACGTATGCAATGCAATGCACATGATGACATGATAAAATTCCACACGCAAGAAAATGACATGGCAACGACGGCGAATAACTGGCAGACATCTGGCGCATCGAAAACCGGGGCGTTACACTCAGTAAAGCATGTTTTTGCAAACGGTTTTTATCATTGCCTTTGCTTCCATATTTCTTTTATGACTATTCTTCAATTTTTAAAGTAGAAGTATGCAACATGGAAGCAAAGGCATCAACACTCAGTATAAGTATGCAACATGGAAGCAAAGGCATCAACATCGAAGAAGTTTGCAAACGGTTTTTATCTGGCGCATCAATACGTATGCACGAAGGCATATTTAAAGTAGAAGTATTGGCTATTCTATTACAAGGCAACGCGGTGCCCAAATAAGATCATTGTTATTTTGGCGGATCATAATAAGGCAGTTGTTTAAACCGGCTTCCGGTTCAAGCCTGCTCATCAAACCGGTCTGATGGTTGTGGGTCGTCCCGCGCCGCTTTAGCTTCCTCATCTCTATCCATTGGCTGGAAATCAACAGTGGACCAGTCGATTCCCATTAAAGCTGGAAAGACAGCCTCTTCATGGATCAGAGAAGACGGTTCAATATCAGGAGCATAAGTATGCTTACAGATTGGAGGAACCAGATTCTCCACTTCAGGAATTGGTGCGGCCACTCTTTTGTTCTGATCATTGTACTGAGCTTGATAATGCGACAAGTCGGCCTCTTCAGCCAATTGACAAGCCAGAGGGCGTACTGCACGGTTTATCGCCCTCAAATCATCTTCATTGAACTTTGAGCCATCTTCCTTCAAGCTGGGATAGCCTTGAGCTGCTTCAACAGGATCGAAATCCAGCACCCATGCTTTTGCCCGGATTAAGGCGTTAATGGCTCCGGTTCGAGCAGCAGATTTTTTCAGTTCTTCAATCCGAGCAGGAAGCATTGACAACCTATTAAGAGTGTCTTGGATTAAAGTGGGTGCCGGACTGTTATGAGATGCAGTGGTGATGATCCGTTGCGCTCCGGTATACAGCTGTTCAATTAAAGTGTAGGCAGCCTTCAACTTCTTCCGAACATCTGACCCTAAGTGACCAATGCGTGTACCTGTAACAATACAGGAAAGATCACAAACCGGATCTATTATAAGCAGGCCAGAGTTGTCCAGGAAACCAAAAGGAGCTTACCAAAGATAGCAGCGGTCATGGAATGTACTTGCCGCTTTACGGCGGTCAGCTCATCTACCACCGGTTTAAGGGCAGCTTCAGCGTTCTCAGCTCTTTTTATTAAATCGGCCTTCTCAGTGGCCCAATTAGTCCGCTCCTTCTTGAAGCCCTCTTTCAGCTGTTCTGTGATGCTCAAAGCGCTGGTTATTTCTTCCCTTGCCGTGTCGGTTTCAGCTTGTTGGGTTTTCAAAATTTCCTGCAGATCAGTAATCCGGTCCTCTTTGATCCTCACTTCAGCCTGCATAAAGACAGTGCTTGGCTTTCAACAAACGGTACAAGAATTTGAAGTACCAACCACATAACAAGTTATACGCTTGATACTTGGGGGCTAATGCACCTTCAATTTTCATCTATTACTAAATCGCAAAGTCCCAAGCTCAATACAGGTATTCAACTTGGCACTTGGGGGCTAATGGCTATTTGCTCAGTTATGTTCTGATGTTAGAATTTTTATTGGAGTCCCGGTTTAACTATACTAAGTTGAACCGGCCCTTGGGGGCTACATTGATGGATTTCAAAGTATTGAGGACTATATTCAAGTCCCGGTTTGAAGAAGGTTACAAACCGGCCCTTGGGGGCTAGGAGGATTAATACAGTGGCAGTAATTAAAGAAAGAAGAAGCACAAGGAAGTTACCTCAAATTTATCTCTCATCATCTTTACCATGCCAGCTTCACAGTCACGACTAGTATATAGCCGGTTCAAGTAACCAGAACAAAGATCTTGGGCACTCAGAGCAGCATATGTTTCCAGATCAACATCCCATTTGCCTTTGTTCATGGCAGAAAAATCTTCTTTCACAGTATGCTTGGCCAAAGCGACATGATTCCCTGGTTCAAAGCGACCTACGCCGGTAATTACAACGTCATCATCCTTGGACTCGCCGGTTTGCGTTGGCGCGGTTGGTTTATCGGCAGGCTTTGAAGGACTGCGGGACCCATCAATCCGGATGGAGCTGGCAGGCTGGTCAACAGGGACTGAGGTATTGATAGGCCTTTTCTCAGGAATAGCATCATCTTGCAAGGGAGGATCATTGGGAATATCCTCATAAACGAACGTTTCAAGATCTGGTGTTTTATCCTGTTCAGGGGCGACATCTTCCTCGGCCGCTTTATTCAGGCGGGATTTCTTGCTTGGTTTAGGTTTAGCCCTGAAAGAGAAACAAAGAGTCAAGGAACAACATAAGTTATAACGTGGTATACCAGAAGCATATGTTCAGTCTAGCTTACCCAAGAACCGTTTTCAGTGGTGGCAGCTGAGTGGCCGACGATTCACCAGAGGAAGAATGGGAAGTAACCTGATAATCGGAGTCGGACGGATTAAGAGGTTGACGGATGAAACCCCCTTTAGGACATAAATTATTAAAAAGGTCGGAGACCTCGGAGCGGCGTTTTCGAACCGGACTGTTTGGTAAACCGGTGGAGGTAACTACCTGGCCGCTGTGCCGGGTTGTGCGGCGAGCTTCATGTTGCTGAGTCTTCATAAGAAATTTGGGATCCAAATAAGCAAGAGGATGAGAAAATTTAACTTTCCGGTTTGCCTGGCGAAATTTTGGCAAAGGCAAAGGATCTGAATCGGAAGAGAGAATAGTTACCTCAGCGACATCAGCATTACTGGATTCAACGTCGTGCTAACAAGTATCATCATCAATAAGGCGGGTAAAAAGTAAGCCTAGTGAATCGATGTTAGGCTTAGGTGAGTGGTTTGGGTAGTGGCCCAGCTAGCACCCCTTCATCATTTTGGATAGGAGTAGCGGCATATGTTGCCAAGATGGTGGATTCAGGCACATTGTTATAATACTTTGTAAGGTCCTTGAGAATAATCAATAAAGTGGCCATATGCATCTCCCAGATGCAGAGGCCGGGGGTCATCCTCCTTTTCTAAAAAAATCAAACATTGTTTTTTACATCATCAAAAAACATCCAACTCCGATATATAATTGATGATGTAAAACTAGTGTACCAACAGATGATGTAAAAACGGCTAACGGTTATGCTGCAGCAATGATACAGCCGCACTACAAAAACACTTCAGCCGCACAACAACCTCATAATTTCAAATAAAAAACATCCCTAATTAAAACATGAAATTTCATTAGTCCATGGTATCAAATTATTACATAATCCATTAAATCCAAAACAACAAATATAATAAAGTTCTTGCACAATACAACAAACAAAGAATGAAACTAGGAGGTTTGTTCCCC
This sequence comes from Triticum aestivum, assembly GCF_018294505.1. Classification (NCBI taxonomy): domain Eukaryota; kingdom Viridiplantae; phylum Streptophyta; class Magnoliopsida; order Poales; family Poaceae; genus Triticum; species Triticum aestivum. The sequence goes on along the minus strand of NC_057795.1, from coordinate 369,156,343 downwards.
ATGCCATTTTCAGTACTCCTCCATCACATCTTTTTGAAGATCAATGTGTGTATCGGCATCTCTAATGTCAGGGTACACCTTCACGAAACGTCTGATCGGATCCTCTCTTCTAATTGGCCTAACACGTACGCCAATGAGATCATAGAAGGTGTAATCGAAATCCCGCCAAAGGTCATTCTCAATGATCATGCAAGCAGGCACGATGTACGAATGGTTCTTCTAATACCAAAGCCTGATCATGCACAACATGTTTTTGGTCCTCGCACAATAATTGCGATTGCAAAATCTCAAATGCCCTCTCAACATTTTTCCTAACTGCCGCTTGAGCATTGTGAAAATGGAGTTCTTTCTTACCTTGGGGGCTTTGGACTGGCGTCATAAAAGTACTCCACTTCTGATAGATTTCATCCGCAAGGTAGTACCCATAGTTGTAGGTGCGGCCATTTGCTTCGAACGTCAATGGTGGAGCTTCTCTGTTGGCAAACTTGGCAAAAGGAGGTGATCAGTCGAGCACATTGATGTCTTTGCAAGATCCAGCCATTCCAAAATAAGAATGCCTAATCCATGTCTCTTTATCGGCGACGGCCTCAAGAATGATGGTGGCATCCTTGGAGTGTCCTCTGAACTGTCCATGCCATGCCTTAGGACAATTCTTCCATGTCCAGTCCATGCAATTGATAGACCCAAGCACACCTGAAAGCCCATAAGCTTTGTTCATCTATAAGCAAACTGACACAGTTCCTCCATTGTTTGAAGTGTCGATCATGTTGCTTCACGGAATTGCAAATGTAGATGAACAATCATTGGACATCCTAAACCGGCGACGAAAGTACCTTTCTGGAAAACGGGTGGTGTACCAAAATAGTTGCGCATCAATCTCTCATGCACCTCAACTGTTCTCTCTGGATGAACTCATGGCCAAACACGGAACCACCGTGCTTCGGCTTCTTCTTGTGCATCGTCATTAGCATAGAGATGTCCTCTTCTTTGGTCAAATAGAATTCCTCATCCCATGAGGAATCTTCCACAAAAGACGAGTTGCATGAGCTCATCTACAGTACGGAAATCATAGTCAAACTACATCTTTATGCCCCACAAAAAACTCCTGGTTTGCACGAATTTTTACCTTTGGGGAATTTTGTCGAACATGTTGTGTGCGAGATGGAAGAAACCCGTCGGCGGCTGGTCCGAGCTTGGATGGTGCTCATCTAGGCTGTCGAGGGTGGGTGGCGGCCGCTTCTACGGCTTCTGGACGACTGGCGGCTGGCGAAGGAGTCCACTTGTGGTGACACAATGCCCGCGGCAACGACCGAAGCACCGGCTACTCATCGGGGTTGTCGTGTGGCTGCACATGCTAGCTCCGGCAGCAGGCAGCGGTACCACGAAAAGGCGACCATGAGCTGCTAGAGCCATTACAGCTCTCCGGCGAACAAGCGAATCGCCTGAAAAAACGGCGGCGGGGCGGATCCAAATTGGCGGTTCGTTGGTGGCTCTGGCTACACGGCTGGCGGTGGGGTCGTGACGGGGTCGGGGATGGACGGACGAGCAGTGGTGTTTCTGGGGCGAATCCCCGGCGGCAGGAGGCGAGAAGTTTCACAGTGGCAGTTGGGTGTTTAAGGGCGGCTCGTCGTTTTACATCCGCATATGTTAAGTGATGTATATTTGCATCACTTGGTGATGCATTTTACATCAAATGTAAATTTTGAGTAAAATTGTATACATCTACATCATTTGTTGGAGCATATTTTTGGACCTAAGTGGTGTAAAAAGTTGTTATACATCTATTGGAGATGCTCTTGGGAAAGTTCGACCTTCAAAGCATCTTCACGTTCACACATGTGGGCAAAAAGGATATGTTGGCGCCCATTCTCCTATACTTCACACATGCACAAATCAGACAAGAGTCAAGAAAGAAAAACATTCTACACGCATTTTTTTCGCAAATATGCAAGAGCTTGTGTGTCTTTTCACTGATATAGAAGAAGTTAGAGAGTTTTACAGAGCATAAGCAAAACACATTGGATAACACGTGCACACTAAGCGTGAGTCCAATGTCCCAGCAGTAGATTAGAGGGGTGCTCAGCCCAACGAACCAATGGTCTACGTCCCCGACAACATGCGATCTAACCCATGAGCGTTGGACCCAAACCCGTGTGTCATAGTGGATAGCTTGCATCAGGCGAGTTACGGTCGGTCGCACGCCATCAAAGATGCAGCTGTTCCGGTGCTTCCATATCAACCATGCAGTGATGATGATGATGGAGGAGATCCCACATTTAAGCGATGCCTGCGAGTGTGATTAGTCCCATTTACGTGATGATTTTAGTCGTTATTTTGTGCTTTTCTAATAGGCTTTACAGAATTTTACCGCGTACGCGCACTTCTTTTTGTTAATTTTTCCCAGGAAACACTTTTGGACCAAATAAACGCTTATGTAAGTAATCCCAGGAAAAAATGATAAAATCATGTTATTTAATGTGATAATCTCCTACCACAAAAGAATAAAGCATAAGGACCAAAGGAGAAGCACTGTCGGCCGCTCCAGAGCAAAAGACAGCCAACCATGCGACCGCGAGCGCTCGTATGGGCGGTCGTATGGAGTGCCAGGAGGGCCGTCTCTTCAACTATTTTCACCATGTGGAATCGGATCGGGGAACAGACGCCTAGAGACACGAGAAACTCGTCCAGAAGGAGGCACTCTAGCCTCCGGATCGATCTGGAGGGGAGCTTCTCAAGGAGATCGTCATCTTCATCGCCGACCACAAGGACGGCTTCAACAACATCACCACTGTCATCATCATCATCATCATCATCATCATCATCATCATCATCATCATCATCATCATCATCATCATCATCCACATCCGCTTTGTTATAACTCATCAAGAACCCTAGTGGATTGACTTGAGTGTTACATGTGTAATCCCTCCATGTTCACCATTACCATTTGTATGATATTTGTTCCCTCCATGTGTGAGTAGTTCCTCTAGTTTTCGGGGATAGGGATGAACCCTAGCGTGTCATAGATCATTTGGTACAAGGATTTAATATCCTCTTTCCATGTTTATGTTAATGATCTTTTTGATGTTGGGTGAAGTCGACCATCCAATGTATGCCAGTTTTGGACGGAATGTTATTACTGTTTGCGGATCGGCTAGTTGTGGAGGTAGGTTATGTGACATGACCTATCTTCCTTTGTCTCAGATTGTTACAGCAGGGGGTAAAACAGAGACCACCTATAGTTTGTGTCCACGAGGGCCTATTTCCCCTTAATCACTGTTTGGTTACCGGACTAGGGAAGAACGGTGGTGGCAAATGTGATATGAGTGTTGGAAATATGCCCTAGAGGCAATAATATTTGTATTACTATATTTTCATATTCATAATTATAGAGTTTATATTCTATGCTATAACTGCTATGATCCTGGAATAAGCGATTTAGTGGAAAACTCATATGCACGTGTGGAATGATAAACGGTTAAATAAAAGGTTCCTAGTCTTGCCTCTAGGACTAGCACCAACTATCACGTTTTTCAGATCTTAGGATATCGTTAAGTGTATCAATAGTCCCAAAACAACATTGAGATTATGTTTTCGAAAGCTTTCACTTCCTAAACCCAATGTGAAGCCACTACTAGGCATGATATGAAAATGTAATTTCAACTCCATGATATTCAATTCATTCAACAATTTACTCATAGGATATAAGTGAAGCATGAGAGTAAATGACAAACTACTCCAAAAAGATATAAGTGAAGATCAAGTAAGTAGTTATGTAAATGAGTAGCTATTTGAGGGCTCTCTTTTATTTAAAAACTTTCAAATCTAAGTATTTTATTAAAACAACAAGCAAAACAAAACAAAATGACATTCTAAGAATATCACACATCATGTGAATAAGCACAAACTTAGGCTCAACCGATACTAACCGATAATTGTTGAAGAAGAAAGGTGGGATGCCTACTGGGGCATCCCCAAGCTTAGATGCTTGAGACTTATTGAAATATAAATTTGAGATGCCCTGGGCATCCCCAAGCTTGAGCTTTTGTGTTTCCTTAATTCCTCTCATATCATGGTTTCCCTAAATCTTAAAAACATCATCCACACAGAACTCAACAAGAACTTGTGAGATAAGTTAGTATAAATCAATGCAAAACCTTATCATTCTCTACTGTAGCAAATCACTAAAATTATTATTCAGTATTGCATACTAAATGCCTCTGCATATTTAATACTCCTATCCTCAAATAGAATCATCAAACAAGCAAACATATGCAAACAATGCAACCATAACAGCAATCTGCCAAAACAGTACAGTGTTGATAGTGGACAACCCTGATAGCAGATAGTAGATGGAGCTAAACTTGTGAGTCTCTAGGGCATCATCACGAATTTCCTTGTACATGCGTGCCATGGAGTTATGTCCTTTCCTGGGCTTGGCATAAACATCTGTGTCATCTTCATGTTCTTCAGGGGCATTGATCAGCTTGGCCCACTCAGCAATGGAAGATTAGTACCTAGTACCTTCAGTCATCCAGACAATCTTTCCATCTGAGTAAAAATGTGTAGTTGAATAAAATTGCATCACCATCTTATCATTCCATTTTGTCAGTTTTTGACCAACATCCTTGTCAACTCCAGTCAATCTGAAGCTGTCATGCACTCCATGGAAATAATCAGCATTGTAATCAATGTAAGTCCAGTCAACCCATCTCATGTCACAGATAATGGGCTTCTTGTCCAAAAGAACTATCTCATAGAAGTCCTGCTGCTCCTTGGTGTGAAACCTGTAATCCACAACAATCCTTCTTCTTGTAGCATAGGGGTCTGTCTGTCTCCATAGTTTGAGACCTGCATCTTTTCTCAATTTCATCTTCTCTGCAACTGGATGGGTGTCATCATGATCTGGAATTTTTGGTTTGAGCTTCCTGAGTACTTGGGCCTCATCATCTTCTTCAGGCATTGGGGCCTTGTTCTTTTTAGCAGCTGGCATATTTCTTGTGGATCTCTTGGGTGCTGATGGCTTAGAAGCTTAAGCAGTAGCAGAAGCCTTGGGAGCTGTCTTGGGCTTAGATGGAGCAGCCCCATACTTGATAGCATCTCCCGTCAGCTTCTGGGTCTTGGCAGGAGGTGCAGTGGGCTCTTCCTCCTCTTCTTCATCTGATTCCCTGACCATAGATGGCTTTCCAATCACTCTACCATGGTCTTCTTGACCCTTTCTTTCCTTTTCTTTCCTGCAGCAGCCTCTTCTTCTCTTGGTTCAATAGTAGCTTGAATTGAGGCTTTGGCTTTTGACATAGGGTTTCTCTTGGCAGGTGCCTTGTTGTGCATGCCAGGCTTGGTGGATGCAGCAGTGCCAAATTCCTTCTTGACAACCTTCTTCTTTGAGGTTACTTCCTCAACTTCAAAATCTTCATCCTCCGAGTCAGATGTTCTCTACTTCCTCTGCCTGATAGTAGCCTTAGGAAAATTGCTTAGGGTGCTTCCGGTACCCTCCTCATAACTGTTGTTTGAGGGGCTAGTGCCCTCACTCAGATTTGCCTGCTCCTCAGATCTGTTCTAGCTACCACTGTTGTCTGACATCTCTGACACTAAAAGTTGACCCTGTGAATAGATAGGCTGAGATAAAGTGGATGAGCATCACAAAGCACAAACATTTTGCAAAACAAATGAGTCAAAACTTAGTTTTAGTTTTCTATCAAAAGCATTTCGGAGCTACCGATATTACAAACTCGGTGACACCAAAGCAGTTCTGGAGTCTAAACATGAGAGATCGTTAGACCGAGATGCAGGTCGGTGACTCCGAGATTGCTAGGGTTTCACAGAGAAATGAACTCGGTCACACTGATTGGTATGTTTTGGTTAGACCAAAAAATACTAGTGCTATGACCTGATCCAAATCGGTGAGACCGAAATCCCAATATCGCTCGGTCCGAGTTGAGTTCGACGAAAATCTAAACCTAATTTTTTGCATCGAATCTGACCTAACGGAGTTTGTAGTGGATAGAGTAATCTCAAACGTGGCAAGAATATAGGCATTGATCTTTGTGCTCGGAATCAGAGTGGGGATGGCACAAAGGGACAATTTCATACCCTAACTTGGCGATGAACCCACTACGGCGACAACGCGGGTGAAGATTCCCATTTACAGCAACGAAGACCAGCGGCAGGTGATCGCTAGCGACGCGAAGACGATTCGGAGACCATGAGTCGGCAGAGCTGGACAGGCGTAGGCGAAGCGTTTGTAGAAATTTGCAAATTTTCAGCCCATGGGTATATATATCCAGACTCTGTCGGTGTGACCGAGTGGAACGACTCGGTGGCATCGAGATGTAGAATCGCAAGCGGTTGGTGCAACTCGGTGTGACCGAAAAGTTCAAATCGGTTGCACCGAGATTAAAACCTAGATCAACTTAATGAACTCGGTGTGACCGAATGGGATGTATCGGTCAGACCAAAATGCACTAGGAGGTTTTGAAAGTTAAGTCTATGACGAATCGGTGGCTCCGAGTGCTCCTCACTCAGAGGGTCCGAATATGACTAGATCAAACTTTGTGATGTAGCATGAATAGAGTTCGAGACAAGAAAAGCATAGATAGCTAGAGGGAGTACTTAGGCATTCTTGTCCATCCATTTGGCAAAAAGAAAAGCCAAACAATCAAAACAACAAATGGTTGTCCTCGAATGGAGAAAATTATGCAACCAACATGCTCACACAATAAGATAGCAAATGAAATATGTGGCAAAGCATGCACAAATGCTCTAGCATCTATCAAGCAATTGGCGATGACTAGGTCATCTATATATGAGTATATTGACTTAGGAGTCAAATGAGAACATTTGATCATAGGTCATACTCATCGTTTAAGCACAAGTGGGGTTACCACTTTTACATAAAGCATTGTTGTGTTCACACTGTTAGAGTTGCTTTAGCTCAATTCTTAGAGTAAAGCCCCCCTAGATGTGATATCCCCTTTTAGAGGGGTGAACTAACCTTGGGTTTTGTCGATGATGACTTCATGTAGATGTTGAAGATGTGGATGCTCAATATTGATGTAGATCATTTGGAGCAATCCATTGGAGTGAGTTGCAATTTCAATACCTACATGGGTTAGTCCCACAAGGAACAAACAAGGATATCCATAAACATAGAGTGAAGTACACATATGATGATGTCCATGAAAGCATTTGGTTACCTTGTCCCTTGACTTACCAACAAGAGGGTTTGTGACTCCTTGAACTAGTGCAAGATGTGGAAGTTGATTGCACTTGTCCTTGCCAATATAAATATGAGTGAAGTATGTTGGTGGAGTCACTCTCAAGAACTCTATAGTTCTTATTCTTTGGGATCCACATCAACTTGATGGGAATCCTTGGGGTTGTAGTCGTACTTGATGAAGTAGAACTTGAAGTAGTCTTGGGAACCCACTTGACCAAGGCCTTTGGAGCTTCTTCAAATGCATCAATCTCCTCTTGAAGCTTGTCCTTGCCTTTTAGCTTGTGGTCTTGTGGTGGAAGATCATCTTGAGCTTGTGTTCCCTTGAAGGAAGTAGGGTCGTACTTCTCTTGCTGAGGAACAAACTTCGTCTTGGGATATTGATCTTCTTCCAACTCAACTCCATTGGCATTGAACTTTCATTCAAAACCAACACCTTGATTCTTCCGGTGCCTTCCTTGCTTGCTTACAATTTCCTCAAATTGCTTACCTCCGGCAAGGCTCTTGTAAACACCTTTATCTATAATTCCCTTCAATAAACTATTTTCGTGCTCAAGTGTAACTTGGCTAAGAGAATCATTAGTAGAATCAAGAGAACTACTAGAAGCAACAATATTGGATTTTGCATGATTATAGTTACTACTAGAAGAAGAATCTTTCTTACTCTTGTTGCTAGATTTTACTTGTGGCATGTAAGTAGACAAGAGTAAACGCTTGGTAATGTAAGAAGAGCTTTTCTTTCAAAGATCATCATTGATTGCTTTTAAGAACTCATGCTCTTGCTCTAAGTTGAGATTTTCAGAGCATAACTTATCATGAGTTTTTAAAAGTTCTCGATGATCCTCTAAAGTAGTTTCATGAGCTAACTTAAGAGTGTTTAGTTCTTTATTTAGACGCTCAATCTCCTTCTTATCATTGTCATTCGTTTCATCTTGATTAGCATGATTAATATCAATTTCATCATAGTTTTCATCACTAGCATTGTCAAAAAGCAAATCATCATCACCTAGCAAATCATCTTCATTACTATTGAAATCAATATACTCAGGGTGTGATACCTTGGGGCCTTTAGCCATGAAGGATCTTCCAATTCCTTCATTTGGTGAGTCAAACATGTCGTAGGAGTTGGTTGACACAAGTGCAAGACCGGCAACACCTTCATCTTGAGTATATTTGAAGTCGGAGTGATAACTTCTCTTGGAGTAGTTGTCGGAGTCAGAACCGAATACACATTCACCAACATGAGCTTGATGTCTTTGATTTGTGTAGCTCCTTGATGATTTGTCCTTCCTTCCCGAATCCTTACTTCTGCGAGAGGGTCTTCATTCATAACGATCATCTCTACTCCTTCTCTCTCTTGGAGGTGATTCATCTCTTCTACTGCTCCTTTTAGGTGAGTCTTCTTTTCTTTTGTAGGGAGCTGTACACTCATTGGAGTAGTGTCCGGGTCTTCCAAAATTGTAGCAATTTCGATCACGACTAGAAGATCTTTTGTCATTGTAGGACCTTGACTTGGAGCTTCTCTCTTTGCTTCTACTCTTGTAGAATTTTTTGAAGTTCTTCACCATTAAGCTCAATTCTTCATTGAAGGCTTGTTTTTCACTTGACGTGGCAGGAGCATCACATGAAGCTTTATAAGCACCACTAGACTTGTTGTGAAGCTCTTCCTTATCCTTGAGTGACATCTCATGAGCAACAATTCTTCCAGTGACTTCCGTTGGCTTGAGATGTTTGTAATTGGGAATCATTTGGATCAATGTGCACGCAGTATCATATTTTCCATCCAAGGCTCTTAAGATCTTCTTGATGATGAATTTCTCGGTCATCTCTTCACTTCCTAAGCCGACAATCTCATTTGTGATGAGAGCAAGCCTAGAGTACATTTCAGTGACACCTTCACCATCCTTCATTTTTGAACTTGTCAAGTTGACTTTGAAGCACATCCAATTTGGATTCCTTGATGGACTCGGTACCTTCGTGCATATCAATCAAAGTATCCCGAATTTCCGTTGCACTCAAGATGGCTGATTTTGTTGAATTCTTCGGGGCACAATCCATTGAAGATGATATCGCAAGCTTGAGCGTTGTATTGCAGCATCTTCAATTCTTCTGCAGTTGCTTCACGATTTGGTTCTCTCCCATCAAAGAATTCACCTTGCAAACCAATACAAACAATAGCCCAAACAGCGGGGTTATGTCCAAGCATATGCATTTTCATCTTATGCTTCCAAGTGGCAAAATTACCATCAAAGTAAGGACCTCTATGGTGGTAATTTCCCTCGCTATACTCCATACTCTCCTAGGTTGTGAAACCAAGGCTATGATCACCAAAGCTATGGAAATCAAGGCAAATGGAGGCCAAAGCTCTGATACCACTTGTAGGATCGAAAGTATGTCTAGGGGGGGGTGATTAGACTACTTGACCAAATAAAAATCTAGCCTTTCCCAATTTTAAGTCTTGGCAGATTTTAGCAACTTAGCACAAGTCAAGCAATCAACCTACACATGCAATTCTAAGAGTGTGGCAGCGGAATGTAAAACATTGCATATGAAGGTAAAAGGGAAGGGTTTGGAGAGGGCACACTCAATGTAGACACGAAGATTTTGGCGTGTTTGCGATAGGTGGTGCTATCGTACATCCACGTTGATGGAGACTTCAACCCCTAAAGGGTAACGGTTCCGCAAGTCCACGGAGGGCTCCACCCACGAAGGGTCCACGAAGAAGCAACCTTGTCTATCCCACCATGGTCATCGCCCACGAAGGACTTCCCTCACTTGGGTAGATCTTCACGAAGTAGGCGATCTCCTTGCCCTTACAAACTCCTTGGTTCAACTCCACAATCTTGACGGAGGCTCCCAAGTGACACCTAACCAATCTAGGAGACACCACTCTCCAAAAGGTAATAGATTGTGTGTTGATAATGAACTCCTTGCTCTTGTGCTTCAAATGATAGTCTCCCCAACACTCAACTCTCTCTCTCTCATAGATTTGGATATGGTGGAAAGATGATTTGAGTGGAAAGCAACTTGGGGAAGGCTAGAGATCAAGATTCTTGTGGTAGGATTGTAATGTCTTGGCCTCAACACATGAGTAGGTGATTCTCTCTCAGAAAATAAGTAGTGGAAGTGTGGGCACGTTCTGATGGCTCTCTCTCAAATGAAGAAGGGGGTGGAGGGGGTATATATAGCCTCCACACAAAATCTAACCATTATACACAATTTACCAAACTCGGTCAGATCGGATAGAGAAACTCGGTGGGACCGATCTAGTTCAAAATGTGAACGTTGGGGTTTTTGGTGGGACCGACAAGATCAACTCGGTGGGACCGATGAGCTAGGGTTAGGGCAAACCTCATCTCGGTGAGACCGATCGCATGAACTCGGTGAGACCGATTTCAGCAATAAGCAAACAGATACTTGGTCGAGCAAACTCGATGGGACCGATTGCTCATTTCGGTGAGACCTAAACATTATGAAAAGGAAATAGAGAGTTTGCATTCCCATCTTGGTGATACCGAGATTCCTAACGGTGAGACCAAACTGATTAGGGTTCATGGCTATGGCTATGTCAAGTGAACTCGGTGGCGCCGGATAGATCAAATCGGTGGGGACTAGTTTGACTTTAGGTTTTGGACATATGTGGAAATGAGAAAGTGGTTGAGGGTTTTTGGAGCATATCACTAAGCAGTTTGAGCAAGTAGACCATTAAGCAACACCTCATCCCCTTTTAATAGTATTGGCTTTTCCTATGGACTCAATGTGATCTTGGATCACTAAAATGGAAATGAAGAGTCTTGGGCTTTTGCCAATATATGTCCTTAGCATTTTGAGGGGTCCACATCTCTAGTCCATGCCATGCCAATCATTGAACTTTCTGAAAAATTTAACTTGAATGGGTATTAGTTCAATGAGCTATATGTTGTTATGAATTACCAAAACCACCCGGGGATTAGTTGCACTTCCATTTTTTGGACGCCAGACAAACGGTGGAGTACATATACGAAGAGAAGAGACGCACGCACGCAGTTGGTCTCTCGCTGCCTCGCACACATGAGAGTTACGTAAAGGCACTGTAAACAAATAAACCCTAAAACCCTAGGTGCATGATTGCTGCATGCATGGGTACCGGGTACGTGGTGGAGTGCACCTTTGTAGGAATAGTTAGCCCGCGTGATAATTTGAACCGTAGGAGTTGATGGCCGGGACCACACGTGAACGACCTCGAGGCGGTGGCTCGCTAGTCGCTACTGATCAAGTAGCCACGTTTAAAATACCATTTTTTTAGTGGGGTAAGAGTTCTGATTTTCAATGGCGCGTTATAAGTACTAGTTTTTAGAACGATTGGTATGGAGTGAAAATGGAATTCATAACTACTACCTCTGTCCTGTTTTACTAGTCCCCATCGTATTTTGGGTCAAAGTTTGTCCATGAATTTTACTTGTAAAATGTCAATGGAAAACGAGATTTGTTATACCTAAACAAAAAAGGACTGGAGGGAGTGATTGCTCTGACATGGACGCGACCTCTCATAGCGCAGGCATTGAACCAGCGCGCCGGCCAAGAGGGCCCCACTCGCTGCAGGACAGTTTGAACACGCCTCCTCGCTGCATCCAACCAGCTTCAGGCTGCCCCGCCTGCCTCCATTGAATCTGCGCGTGTGCCGGCAACACGTCCTTCCACAAGCCGGCCAGCATTTTAGAACACAACGGCGGTTGGCTCCTCTCATTCGCCCGCCATTTAAACAAGGCCAGACACCTGGCAAGAATCGCACCACACCGCCGCTCCCCATATCCTCCTTGCACCATTTTCAACACACTCTCCATAGCATCCGGTGAGCAGGAAGACGAGTTATTCGGCATAAAAGCCGGCTAGGTGCCCCAACAAGCCAGACAACTCGCTTCCCCACCTCCCTCCTCGCCCTAGGCCGTCAGTACCATGGGCGAGGCTGCAGGCAGGCAAGCGGAGGAGCAAGCCGCCGCTCCAAGCTGGCCCTTGGTGCATCAACTTGACGCTCCAAGCCTGCTCACAGAAGAGTCGCCATTTGCTGCACACCGGCACACGAGGGACCACGGTGTCCAGTGTACCGTGGTTGGCCGCGCCATCTGACACAAATGTTTGCGAAACCACGACATGCTGGCGGAGGTGGCCACCATGTCTATAATAACCCACAAGTATAGGGGATCACAACAGTTTTCGAGGGTAGAGTATTCAACCCAAATTTATTGATTTGACACAAGGGGAGCCAAAGAATATTCTCAAGTATTAGCATTTGAGTTGTCAATTCAACCACACCTGGATAACTTAGTATCTACAGCAAAGTATTTAGTAGCAAAGTAGTATGGAAGTAACGGTAACAGTGGCAAAAGTAACAATAGCAGTTTTGGAGTAATTGTAACAGCAGCAACGGTAAAGTAACTAAGCAAAGAGCAATATGTGAAAAGCTCGTAGGCATTGGATCAGTGATGGATAATTATGTCGAATGTGATTCCTCATGTAATAGTTATAACATAGGGTGACACAGAACTAGCTCCGGTTCATCAATGTAATGTAGGCATGTATTCCGAATATAGTCATACGTGCTTATGGAAAAGAACTTGCATGACATCTTTTGTCCTACCCTCCCGTGGCAGCGGGGTCCTATTGCAAACTAAGGGATATTAAGGCCTCCTTTTAATAGAGCACCGTACCAAAGCATTAACACTTAGTGAATACATGAACTCCTCAAACTACGGTCATCACCGGTAAGTATCCCGATTATTGTCACTTCGGGGTTAACAGATCATAACACATAATAGGTGACTATAGACTAGCAAGATAGGATCAAGAACTCATATATATTCATGAAAACATAATAGGTTCAGATATGAAATCATGGCACTCGGGCCCTAGTGACAAGCGTTAAGCATAGGAAAGTCATAACAACATCAATCTCAGAACATAGTGGATACTAGTGATCAAACCCTAACAAAACTAACTCGATTACATGGTAAATCTCATCCAACCCATCACCGTCCAGCAAGCCTACGATGGAATTACTCACGCATGGCGGTGAGCATCATGGAATTGGTGATGGAGGAAGGTTGATGATGATGACGGTGACGGATTCCCCTCTCTGGAGCCCTGAACGGACTCCAGATCAGCCCTCCGGAGAGAGTTGAGGGCTTGGCGGCGGCTCCGTATCGTTAAACACGATGAATCCTTCTCTCTGATTTTTTTCTCCCCGAACGTGAATATATGGAGTTGGAGTTGAGGTCAGTGGAGCTTTAGGGGGCCCATGAGGCAGGGGGCGCGCCCTAGGGGGGGGGGGGGGGGGAGCCCCCACCCTCGTGGACAGGGTGTGGGCCCCCTGGTGTTGATTCTTTCGCCGATATTTTTTATTAAATCCAAAAAGTTGCTCTGTAGATTTTCATGTCATTCCGAGGACTTTTATTTCTGCACAAAAATAACACCATGGTAGTTCTGCTGAAAACAATGTCAGTCCGGGTTAGTTCCATTCAAATCATGCAAATTAGAGTCCAAAACAAGGGCAAAAATGTTTGGAAAAGTAGATACGATGGAGATGTATCAACTCCCCCAAGCTTAAACCTTTGCCTGTCCTCAAGCAATTTAGTTGATAAACTGAAAGTGATAAAGAAAAACTTTTACAAACTCTTTTTGCTCTTGTTGTTGCAAATATGTAAAGCCAACATTCAAATTTTCAGCAAAGATTATGAACTAACCATATTCACAATAACATTTAGGTCTCATGTTTACTCATATCGATGGCAAAATCAACTAGCGAGCAGTAATAATAAACCTCGGATAATAACACTTTTTCAAAACAATCATAATATGATATACCAAGATGGTATCTTGCTAGCCCTTTCTGATACCGCAAAACATAAATGCAGAGCACCTCTGAAGATCAAGGACTGACTAAACATTGTAATTCGTGGTAAAAGAGATCCAGTCATAGTCATACTCAATATAAATTAATAGTAATGCAAGCAAATCACAGCGGTGCTCTCCAGCGGGTGCATTTTAATAAGAGGATGATGACTCAACATAAAAGGAAATAGATAGGCCCTTCGCAGAGGGAAGTAGGGATTTGTATAGGTGCCAGAGCTTGATTTTGAAATAGAGGTAAATAATATTTTGAGCGGTATACTTTCATTGTCAACATAACAACCAAGAGATCTCGATATCTTCCATGCTACACACATTATAGGTGGTTCCCAAACAAAATGGTAAAGTTTATACACCCCCACCACCAACAAGCATCAATCCATGGCTTTCCCGAAACAATCGGTGCCTCCAACTAACAACAATCCTGGGGGAGTTTTGTTTGCAATTATTTTGATTTGATTTGAGTATGGGACTGGGCATCCCGGTACCAGCCATTTTCTCGCGAGTGAGGAGCGGAGTCCACTCCTCTTGAGAATAACCCGCCTAACATGGAAGATACAGACAACCCTAGTTGATACATGAGCTGTTCGAGCATACAAATAGAATTTCACTTGAAGGTTTAGAGTTTGGCACATACAAATTTACTTGGAACAGCAGGTAGATACCGCATATAGGAAGGTATGGTGGACTCGTATGGAATAACTTTGTGGTTTATGGAAGTGGATGCACAAGCAGTATTCTCGCTTAGTACAAGTGAAGGCTAGAAAAAGACTAGGAAGCGACTAACTAGGGAGCGACAACAGTCATTAACATGCATTAAAATTAATCAACACTAAGTGCAAGCATGAGTAGGATATAATCCACCATGAACATAAATATCGTGAAGGCTATGTTGATTTTGTTTCAACTACAAGCATGAACATGTGCCAACTCAAGCCACTCGAATCATTCAAAGGAGGATACCACCCTATCATACCACATCACAACCATTTTAATAGCATGTTTGCACACAAGGTAAACTATTATAAACTCCTAGCTAATTAAGCATGGAATAAGCAAATATAATCTCTAATTGTCATTGCAAACATGTTTATTCATAATAGGCTGAATCAGGAACGATGAACTAATCATATTTACAAAAACAAGATAGGTCGAGTTCATACCAGCTTCTCTCATCTTAATCAGTCCATCATATATCGTCATTATTGCCTTTCACTTGCACGACCGAACGGTGTGAATAATAATAATAGTGCACGTGCATTGGACTAAGCTGGAATCTGCAAGCATTCAATTTCAAGGGAGAAGACAAGGTAATATGGGCTCTTGGTTAAATAAATAATAATGCATACGAGAGCCACTCAACATTTTCATCATGGTCTTCTCCTCTCGACCCCCAAAGAAAAGAAAAGAAATAAAACTATTTACACGGGAAAGCTCTCAACAAGCAAAAGAAGAACGAGAAATCTTTTTGGGTTTTCTTTTAATTACTACTACTACAGGCATGGAAAGTAAACTAACTAAAAGCTATAACTATTTTTTTTGGTTTTTCTTAAGATTATTCAAGCACACAAGAAGAAAGCAAGAAAAAGAAAATAAACTAGCATGGATAGTACAATGAAAAAGTATGAGCACCGACAACTAGATTGAGTGTGTGAACATGAATGTAATGTCAGTGAGAAATACATACTCCCCCAAGCTTAGGCTTTTGGCCTAAGTTGGTCTATGCCCATGGATAAGAGCTACTCTCTCCGATGTACTGAGGAGTGTCATCTGATTGCCACTGGCTGACGATCTCCTCTGGGTCCCACTGAGAAAAGGACTGTCGATAAGGGTCAAGTGGTGGTTCCGACTCAGGCTCTGGAGTTGATGTCTGGCTCCGGTGTGCGAAAATGGCCTCCGGCAAGATGAGGTACGTGCTTGCAGATAAGTCAAACAAAGAGGGTGCAGGCAAGATAATAGTCTCACTATGAGTTTTATTAAATCTCAAATTATACTTAAGCATCTTCTCATTATTTTTAACAATAAATTCATGTGCTACCATACTCTTATAATCCAGAAAAATAGGGGGTAGCAACTTTTCCTCTTTCTCATAATGCCTAATAGGTATCCTAAAGTGTTTAGCAAGGCGTGAAGCAAAGATGCCTCCAAAGATGGGGCCCTTTGTATGATCCAGACTTAACCGTTTAGCAACAATAGCGCCTAAACTAACAGTGTTGTCATGAAACAAAGCATGGCACAAAATAACAATACCAGGAACACTAAGTTTCCACAGTTCCCGCGACCAATTAAGCATCTACTAGCAAATATTGCATAGTACCGTAGAACAGGAAAGTGTATGCTAGTAATTCTTGCATTGGAAACCTTCCTCATTTCGCCTACAGTAATCATATCATAAATCCATCCACATCTCTACGATGTGGTTCCTCTATGCTGCCCTTGAAGGGTATCATGCAAACCCCACAAAAATCATGTAGTGTCATCTCCCTAACTTCATCATATAAATGAAACTCCACTTAAGGTGGTGACTTCTTGGCATGAAAATAAAATTTTTGCACGAAAGTATTAGTGAGTAGGAGATACTGATCGAGCTTGTCATGGAGGAAGTCGGTGAGGCCTGCATCCTCAGCCAAATGATAAAAATCATCATGAATCCCGGCTGCTCTCAAGAACTCATCACAAGGCCATTCACACGGCCGAACCTCCGTGGTACGAGGGAGGTTGTATTTGGGATTTTTATTCTCCTCCTTTTGTTTATCCTTCGAGCTTTGGCTCGAAGAGCCTCTCAAAAATCTCTTTATGATTCTTCGAAAATTTCTGAATTTTTTAGTAACTCAAAATAAAAGTGAACCAAACTCAACAAAATTGATAGCAACTACCCCCACAAGTGCCTAGAGACTATATCATGCATTAGAACTACTTGGGACCATATAAATTTGACATGCAAGCTCAAGAACAGGGTCACCTAGGCAGTAAAAATTTGCAATGAGTAAAGCACTAGAACAAAAACTAATTGGATCATTGGAGGAGTCACATACCAAAGAACAATCCCCCAAAGGCGTTTTGTGAGTGGATCTTTGAGCAAGGAGATCGAAATCGCAGCAAGATGAGCTAGAACTCGTGCTTGAGCTGGTTGGTGATTTTTTTGGGAGGAAGAAGAAGTGCATGGGTGCAGGAATAAGTGGAGGGGGCCACCAGGGTCCCACGAGGTAGGGGGCGCGCCCTAGGGGGGTGGGCGCGCCCTCGACCCTCGTGGCCAGGTGCTTGCCCCCCTACTGTGTTCTTAGTGCCAGATATTCTCAAATATTCTAGAAAAAACATATTTCATTTTCAGGGCATTTGGAGAACTTTTATTTTCGAGGTATTTTTTTATTGCATGGATAATTCAGATAACAGACAGAAAATACTATTTTTGCTTTATTTAATCTAAATAACAGAAAGTAAAAGGAGGGTATAGAGAGTTGTGCTTTCTAACTTCATCCATCTCATGCTCATCAAAAGGAATCCACTAACAAGGTTGATCAAGTCTTGTTAACAAACTCATTCCGAATAACATGGAACCGGAGAAATTTCGAATAACACAAGGTTACCTCAACGGGGATATGTACATCCCCAATAATAAGAATATCATATTTCTTCTTGACAGTAGGAAGAGGAAATTCAAAACCTCCAATAATAATCGATGGAATTTTTCCAATAGAATTGATACTGTGAACTTGAGGTTGTTTCCTCGGAAAGTGTACCGTATGCTCATTACCATTAACATGAAAAGTGACATTGCCTTTGTTGCAATCAGTAACAGCCCCTGCAGTATTAAAAAAGGGTCTACCAAGGATAATCGACATACTATCGTCCTCGGGAATATCAAGAATAAAAAAGTCCGTTAAAATAGTAACATTTGCAACCACAATAGGCACATCCTCAAAAATACCGACAAGTATAGCAGTTGATTTATCAGCCATTTGCAAAGATATTCCAGTAGGTGTCAAATTATTCAATTCAAGTCTACGATATAAAGAGAGAGGCATAACACTAACACCGGCTCCAAGATCACATAGAGCAGTTTTTACATAGTTTCTTTTAATGGAGCATGGTATAGTTGGTACTCCTAGATCTCCAAGTTTCTTAGGTATTCCACCTTTAAAAGTATAATTAGCAAGCATGGTGGAAATTTCAGCTTCTGGTATCTTTCTTTTATTTGTAATAACATCTTTCATGTACTTAGCATAAGGATTCACTTTAAGCATATCAGTCAAACGCATACGCAAAAAGATAGGTCTAATCATTTCAGCAAAGCGCTCAAAGTCCTCATCATCCTTTTTCTTGGATGGCTTAGGAGGAAAAGGCATTGGTTTCTGAACCCATGGCTCTCTTTCTTTACCATGCTTCCTAGCAATGAAGTCTCTCTTATCATATCTATAGAGAGAATTTACCTTTACTACATGTGTCGGGTTATCAATACCATGTATTCCTTCAATAGGTGGTATATGAAGGCCATGTATTTCTTCAATAGGAGGTAAATTTTTAACATCTTCAGCTTTAATACCTTTTTCTTTCATAGATTTCTTTGCCTCTTGCATATCTTCAGGATTGAGAAATAGAACACCTCTTTTCTTTGGAGTTGGCTTAGGAGTTGGTTCAGGAAGTGTCCAATTGTTTTCATTAGTCAACATATTATTCAATAACAATTCAGCTTGATCAACAGTTCTTTCCCTGAAAACACAACCAACACAACTATCCAGGTGGTCTCTGGAAGCATTGGTTAGTCCATTATAAAAGATATCAAGTATTTCATTTTTCTTGAGAGGATGATCAGGCAAAGCATTAAGTAATTGGAGAAGCCTCCCGCAAGCTTGTGGGAGACTCTCTTCTTCAATTTGCACAAAATTATATATTTCCCTTAAAGCAGCTTGTTTCTTATGAGTGGGGAAATATTTAGCAGAGAAGTAATAAATCATATCCTGGGGACTACACACACAACTAGGATCAAGAGAATTAAACCATGTTTAACATCACCCTTTAATGAGAATGGAAATATCTTAAGGATATAATAGTAGCGAGTTTTCTCATCATTAGTGAATAGGGTGGCTATATCATTTAACTTAGTAAGATGTGCCACAAAAGTTTCAGATTCATAGCCATAGAAAGGATCAGATTCAACCAAGGTAATTATCTCAGGATCGACAGAGAAATCATAATCCTTATCAGCAACACAGATAGGTGAAGTAGCAAAAGCAAGGTCATATTTCATTCTAGCATTCAGAGACTTCTGTTTCAGCTTAGCTAATAACTTCTTAAGATCAGATCTATCATTGCAAGCAAGAAAATCTCTAGCAGTTTCTTCATCCATAACATAACTCTCAGGAATAACATGCAATTCATATTTAGGGGGAGAACTTTCATCATCACTTTCATCAATAATTTCAGTTTCAAGAATTTCTTTCTCTTTAGCCCTAGCAAGTTGTTCATCAAGAAATTCACCTAATGGCACAGTAGTATCAAGCATAGAAGTAGTTTCATCATAAGTATCATGCATAGTAGAAGTGGCATCATCAATAACATGCGACATATCAGAATTAATAGCAGAAGCAGGTTTAGGTGTCGCAAGTTTACTCATAATAGAAGGAGAATCAAGTGCAGAGCTAGATGGCAGTTCCTTACCTCCCCTCGTAGTTGAGGGATAAATCTTAGTTATTTCTTCTTTCAAGTTCCTCATAGTGATCAGCAGATATAAATCCCAAGTGACTCAAAGAATAGAGCTATGCTCCTCGGCAACGGCGCCAGAAAATAGTCTTGATAACCCACAAGCATAGGGGATCGCAACAGTTTTCGAGGGTAGAGTATTCAACCCAAATTTATTGATTCGACACAAGGGGAGCCAAAGAATATTCTCAAGTATTAGCAGTTGAGTTGTCAATTCAACCACACCTGGATAACTTAGTATCGACAACAAAGTATTTAATAGCAAAGTAGTATGGAAGTAACGGTAACAGTGGCAAAAGTAACAGTATCAGTTTTGTAGTAACTGTAACAGCAGTAACGGTAAAGTAACTAAGCAAAGAGCAATATGTGAAAAGCTCGTAGGCACTGGATCAGTGATGGATAATTATGTCGGATGCGATTCCTCATGTAACAGTCATAACATAGGGTGACACAGAACTAGCTCCAGTTCATCAATGTAATGTAGGCATGTGTTCCGAATATAGCCATACGTGCTTATGGGAAAGAATTTGCATGCCATCTTTTGTCCTACCCTCCCATGGCAGCGGGGTCCTATTGGAAACTAAGGGATATGAAGGCCTCCTTTTAATAGAGTACCGGACCAAAGCATTAACACTTAGTGAATACATGAACTCCTCAAACTACAATCATCACCGGTAAGTATCCCAATTATTGTCACTTCGGGGTTAACGGATCATAACACATAATAGGTGACTATAGACTTGCAAGATAGGATCAAGAACTCACATATATTCATGAAAACATAATAGGTTCAGATCTGAAATCATGGCACTCGGGCCCTAGTGACAAGCATTAAGCATAGCAAAGTCATAGCAACATCAATCTCAGAACATAGTGGATACTAGGGATCAAACCCTAACAAAACTAACTCGATTACATGGTAAATCTCATCCAACCCATCACCGTCCAGCAAGCCTACGATGGAATTACTCACGCACAGTGGTGAGCATCATGAAATTGGTGATGGAGGAAGGTTGATGATGACGACGACGACGAATTCCCCTTTCTGGAGCCCCGAACGAACTCCAGATTAGCCCTCCCGAGAGATTTTAGGGCTTGGCAGCGGCTCCGTATCGTAAAACGCGATGAATCCTTCTCTCTGATTTTTTTCTCCCCGAATGTGAATATATGGAGTTGGAGTTGAGGTCGGTGGAGCTTCAGGGGGCCCACGAGGTAGGGGCGCGCCCTAGGGAGGGGGGGGGCGCCCCCACCCTCGTGGATAGGGTGTGGGCCCCCTGGTGTTGATTCTTTCGCCATTATGTTTTATTAAATCCAAAAAGTTGCTCCGTGGATTTTCAGGTCATTCCGAGAACTTCTATTTCTGCACAAAAAAAACACCATGGCAGTTCTGCTGAAAACAACGTCAGTCCGGGTTAGTTCCATTCAAATCATGCAAGTTAGAGTCCAAAACAAGGGCAAACGTGTTTGGAAAAGTAGATACGACGGAGACGTATCAGTCTACGGCCACTGCCGACACCGAGGTCGGGAGCCGCCGCCGCTTCGAAGCCACGAATGCTACGACCACCACTTCGCCGGCAGACACTCGGTGTGTTGCTCGGTTTTTCTCAAAACATCGTGGACCCCAGCCGCGGCCGGCATTAGAAATATTATACCTGCCTCCAAAAGTTATTCACGTTTAGTCAAAAAAATGTCCAAAATGTAATTAATTATGTATGGTCTTGACTTGTTGTGCTCGCACCAGTAGTAGGAACTAGAGACTTTTCTTTATTTATAACTCTCCTCACATTTTTTTGGCTTTGATGTGAATCATGGTTGTGGACATTATCTATGAATGTGCAGATATCTGTGAACATGAGTTTGATGTGGAAGTTGAACTTGGAATGTTGGGCTTGCGTATGAACTATACCATGTCCAATGCTTTGTCTGTTATTGTTTGGAAAGTAATTGCTGTTATTACATGACCCGAGTTCTTTTATTTTGTGCCACATCAGTAATGGACGAACATCACAACAGGCATGCTGACTGGATAAACATTTGAAGCTAGCTATAATGAAGGAAAATTTGTATTGACAATAGTTTTAGATAGCAGGAGACACCTAGCCTGCTCTGCCTCTGCTAGCTTCTTTCTAGCTTCTTCCATCTCTTCTTTGGCTTGGGTGAAGAGAGCATCTGATTGCTCTTTTCGCTTCTTTAGGAACTCAGCTACATTCTCAAGGGTTGTTGCACACTTTCTTTCAGCCTTTACTAGAGCCACGAGGACACGAACAGTTGACAACTCCACCTGGCTTGTGTGTAATCCAGCATCATCTGGGAATTTGCACCTTGTGTCTAGTCCAGCATCATTAGGGAACATGCACCTTGTGTGTAATCCAGCCTCATTTTGGAAACATGATCTCAAGGTTGACCATACTTCCCTCCTCACAGGAACTGCATCCTGACATGAAGTAACTTCTTTTTTAGATAATTACTTAGAGCAACCCATATCCATTTAGTAGAATCCAAATAAACAGGACTCGGAGAAGTGAATTCAAAAGGAGAAATATAAAAACAGACTCCAAGGTGAGAACACCCACTTCCTACATCGAGCTAAAAATGAAAGCATTAGGACGATTAAGACTCTTCTTGTTACACATCAAAGAACACGAGGTTAAGAGAAACAGAAACTACAACATATACACATCAAAGAACACGAGGCTAAACGGAAGTTATTGAACGGGTGTTACTTACCAAAGCTCATTTTACAGGTTCGGCACAACTCCTCTTTAACTTGCCATGTTCCTTGAAGATGTCCCCAATATCCCGTGTATGGTATTCATTGCTCCTCTGGATGTTCGCACTCATGGTTATAAAATCTCAACATGGCAAGAAAAATATAGTAATACTCATGCATCTTGTGGGAAACATTAAAGCACTCATCTGCCATGTTAGAGCATCACCAACAGAAGCGCAACGCGTGGCGCATTAAAAAGCATTTACACACCGGAATAGCCAGTTTTTGCGGGCCGCGGAGTGCTGGCTCTAGCGGCCGCTGCAAAAAATTGTGCACGCGCGCCGCTCCAGCAGACGCGCTATATTTTTCTCCTTTCTACTCTGACTCGATACACATTCGACTCCGAGTCGATACTGGCATAGATAGATACAAAGATTGTTCTCATCATAGATATATCATATATAGATAGAAAAATAGATAGTTCAAATCGTCGTCGGAGTCACAGGGCGACGCTACTCCTAGCTTGACGTTGAATTGAGAGACCGCCTTCCACGTACACTTGTCCTCGCGATAGGCGGCTCGCTCCACCCTCCTCTTCTCCCTCTCTGCCTCCTTTGCCTATAGAACTCGCGCTCGTTGATAATGTCCCACGGGAAGCATTGGCACCACAACACAATGGCTTCCTCGTCCATCTCGGCGATGCCGATACGGTGCTCCCGCCTCCGGTTGTCGCGACGTTCCTCGTCGGTGATAAGCCGCGGGGGAGGCACGAGCTCATGCGCCCGCTCCCGCGTCAGCACGTTGGGGAAGTTCAATGTTCTATGAACCATTGGAGGCGCCACGCCGCCGCATCATACGTGCGGGCGGCCCCGTGGGCGGTGTCGAAAGTGCCGAGGGAGAGGTGCATCTTGCGGAACCGGATCTCGGTGGAGAAGCCACCGGAGGGGCGCGCGTGGACGCCGCGGTATCCCCAAGTTTCCCGGCGACGCGGTGGCATGGTGGCGCGATAGCGGCGCGGCGAGAAAGAGCGGGGAGAGAGCGGTGGCGAGGCAAAGAGCGGGGAGAGAGCGGTGGCAAGGCATAGAGCGGTGGGAGGTCGTTGGGTTATATAAAGTGCACCGAACACCGCACGCCAAAACTAGCGCGCACCTGATACGTCTCCAACGTATCTATAATTTTTTATTGTTCCATGCTATCATATTACCTGTTTTGGATGTTTATGGGCTTTATTTTACACATTTATATCATTTTTGGGACTAACCTACTAACCGGAGGCCTAGCCCGTATTGCTGTTTTTTTTGCCTATTTCAGTATTTTGAAGAAAAGGAATATCAAAAGGAGTCCAAACGGAATGGAACCTTTGGGAGCGTGATTTTTGGAACGAACGTGATCCAGAGGACTAGGAGTGCAAGTCAAGAAGTAATCGAGGCGGCCAGGAGATAGGAGGGTGCGCCCACCCCTCCTGGGCGCGCCCCTGTCTCCTGGGCCCCTCGAGCGGCCACCGACGTACCTCTTCCTCCTATATAAGCCTACATACCCCGAAAACATCTAGGGAGCCACCGAATAAATATTTCCGCCACCGTAACCTTCTGTATCCGCGAGATCCCATCTTGGAGCCTTCGCCGGTGCTCCGCCGGAGGGGGAATCCACCATGAAGGGGTTCTACATCAACACCATAGCCCTTCCGATGAGTTGTGAGTAGTTTACCACATACCTTCGGGTCCATAGTTATTAGCTAGATGGCTTCTTCTCTCTTTTTGGATCTCAATACAATGTTCCCCCCGCTCTTGTGGAGATCTATTCGATGTAACTCTTTTTGCGGTGTGTTTGTCGAGATCCGATGAATTGTGGGTTTATGATCAAGTCTATCTATGAGAAATATCTGAATCTTCTCTGAATTCTTTTATGTATGATTGAGTTATCTTTGAAAGTCTCTTCGAATTATCGGTTTGGTTTGGCCTACTAGATTGATCTTTCTTGCCATGGGAGAAGTGCTTAGCTTTCGATTCAATCTTGCAGTGTCCTTACCCAGTGACAGAAAGGGTTGCAAGGCACGTATTGTCTTGTTGCCATCGAGGATAAAAAGATGGGGTTTATATCATATTGCTTGAGTTTATCCCTCTACATCATGTCATCTTTCTTAATGCCTTACTCTGTTCTTATGAACTTAATACTCTAGATGCATGCTGGATAGCGGTCGATGTGTGGAGTAATAGTAGTAGATGCAGGCAGGAGTCAATCTACTTGTCACGGATGTGATGCCTATATACATGATCATGCCTAGATAATCTCATAATTATTCGCTTTTCTATCAATTGCTCGACAGTAATTTGTTCACCCATCGTAATACTTATGCTATCTTGAGAGAAGCCTCTAGTGAAACCTATGGCCCTCGGGTCTATCTTTTATCATCTAAGCTTTCAATCTACTTTTATTTGCATCTTTACTTTTTGCATCTATAATATAAAACACCACAAATATATTTATCTTATCATATTATCTCTACCAGATCTCACTTTCGCAAGTGGCCCGAAGGGATTGACAACCCCTTTATCGTGTTGGTTGCGAGTTCTTTGTTTGTTTGTGTTGGTTCATGGGACTTGGGAGGAGCCTCCTACTGGATTGATACCTTGGTTCTCAAAAACTGAGGGAAATACTTACGCTACTGTGTTGCATCACCCTTTCCTCTTCAAGGAAAACCAACGCAAGCTCAAGACGTAGCAAGAAGGATTTCTGGTGCCGTTGCCGGGGAGGTCTTCGCTCAAGTCAAGACTTACCAAGCACCCATCAGAAACTCATATCCCTTGCATTTACATTATTTGCCATTTTCCTCTCGTTTCCCTCTCCCCCACTTCACCCTTGCCGTTTTATTTGCCCTCTCTTTCCCAATCTCTCTCTCTCTTTCGCTTGCCTTTTTCTGTTTGCTTGTGTGTTGGATTACTTGTTGCCATGGCGCAAGATAATACCAAATTGTGTGATTTTTCCAATACCAATAATAATGATTTCCTTAGTACTCCGATTGCTCCTCTTAATGATGTTGAGTCTTGTGAAATCAATGCTGCTTTGCTGAATCTTGTTATGAAAGATCAATTCTGCGGCCTTCCTAGTGAAGATGCCGCTACCCATCTAAACAACTTTGTTGATTTGTGTGAGATGCAAAAGAAAAAATATACGGATAATGATATTGTTAAATTGAAGTTATTTCCGTTTTCACTTAGAGATCGTGCTAAAGTTTGGTTTTCGTGTTTGCCTAAAAATAGTATTGATTCTTGGAACAAGTGCAAAGATGCTTTTATCTCTAAGTATTTTCCTCCTGCTAAGATCATCTCGCTTAGGAATGATATTATGAATTTTAAACAACTTGATCATGAGCATGTTTCCCAATCTTGGGAAAGAATGAAATTGATGATTCGCAATTGCCCTACTCATGGTTTGAATTTATGGATGATCACACAAAATTTTTATGCCGGTTTGCACTTTGCTTCTAGAAATCTTTTAGATTCGGCCGCCGGAGGCACGTTTATGGAAATCACTTTAGGAGATGCTACAAAACTTCTTGATAATATTATGGCTAATTATTCTCAATGGCACACCGAACGATCTACTAGTAAAAAAGTGCATGCTATAGAAGAAATTAATGTTTTGAGTGGAAAGATGGATGAGCTTATGAGATTGTTTGCTACTAAGAGTGCTTCTATTGATCTGAATGATATGCCTTTATCTACCTTGATTGAGAATAATAATGAATCTATGGATGTAAATTTTGTTGGTAGGAATAATTTTGGAAATAATGCTTATAGAGGAAACTTTAATTCTAGACCGTTCCCTAGCAATTCCTCTAATAATTATGGAAATTCCTACAATAATTCTTATGGTAATTTTAATAAGTTGCCCTCAGATTTTGAAAATAGTGTGAAAGAATTTATGATCTCTCAAAAGAATTTTAATGCCTTGCTTGAAGAAAAATTGCTCAAAGTTGATGATTTGGCAGGAACATTGATAGACTTTCGCTCGATGTTGATTCTTTGAAACTTAGATCTACTCATCCTAAGCATGATATCAATGAGTCTCTCAAAGCTATGAGAAGTTTCATTGACGAGTGCAAAGAAAGAACCGCTAGATTGCGTGCTAAGAAAGATTGCTTTGTTAAAGCGTGTTCTTCTAGTTTCCATGAAAATAATGATGAAGATCTCAAAGTTATTAATGCATCCCCTATTAGATCCTTGTTTTGCAATATGAATCTTGATGATAATGGGACTGGAAGTGAATCAACTTTTGTTAAAAAGCGTTCCGATAATTTGGAGTTTTTAGATCTTGATGCTAAATTTGGTAAAAGTGCAAATGGAGAGGTCAAAACTTTAAATAGTATTGAACCCACTATCTCGGATTTCAAGGAATTTGATTATGATAATTGTTCTTTAGAAAGTTGTATTTCCTTGTTACAATCCGTTGTGAATTCTCCTCATGCTTATAGTCAAAATAAAGCCTTTACCAAACATATTGTTGATGCCTTGACGCAATCTTTTGATGAAAAACTTAATTTGGAAGTTACTATACCTAGATAACTTAATGATGAGTGGGAACCTACTATAAAGAATAAAATTAAAGATTATGAGTGTTTTGCTTTGTGTGATTTGGGTGCTAGTGTTTCCACGATTCCGAAAACTTTATGTGATATTCTAGGTTTCCATGATCTTGATGATTGCTCTTTAAATTTGCACCTTGAGGATTCCACAATTAAAAAGCCAATGGGAAGGATCAATGATGTTCTCATTGTTTCAAATAGAAATTTGGTTCCCGTAGATTTTATCGTTCTTGATATAGATTGCAATCTTTCTTGCCCTATTATTCTTGGTAGACCTTTCCTTAGAACGATTGGTGCGATTATTGATATGAAGGAAGGAATATTAGATTCCAATTTCCATTAAAGAAAGGCACGGAGCACTTTCCAAGAAATAAAGTCAAATTACCTTATGAATCTATCATGTGAGCTACCTATGAATCAAGTGCCAAACATGGCACTACTTAGATCTATCCTTGCTTTTATGCCTAGCTAGGGGCGTTAAACGATAGCGCTAGTTGGGAGGCAACCCAAATTTCTTTGTGTTCTTTGTTTTTGTTCCTTTTTAGTAATAAATTTTGCATCTACTTTCTGTTTAGATCTTTTAAGTTAGTGTTTGTTCCAAGTAGAACCTATAGCATAACCTATGATATGAGTTGATTTGATTCTGCTAAAAAACAGAAACTTTGCGCTCACGAGAAAAAAAATCAATAAATCAAAGAAACGTGCTTTTGCATTGATTCGTTTTGTTGCTGATCAATAGACAAATTTTTTAGGACTTTCTATTTTGGTAGGATTTTTGGAGTTCCATAAGTAACCGAAAGTTACAGATTGCTACAGAATGTTCTGTTTTTGACAGATTCTGCCTTTCGTGTGTTGTATGCTTATTTTGATGCATCTATGGCTAGTATGTAAGGGTATGAACCATAGATAACTTGGAATACAGTAGGTTTAACACCAATATAAATAAATAATGAGTTCATTACAGTACCTTATGTGGTGGTTTTTCTTTCTTTCACTAACGGAGCTTATGGGATTTCCTGTTGAGTTTTGTGTTGTGAAGTTTTCAAGTTTTGGGTAAAGATTTGATGGACTATGGAATAAAGAGTAGCAAAAGCCTAATATTGGGGATGCTCAAGGCACCCAAAGATATTCAAGAATAGCCAAAATCCTAAACTTGGGGATGCCCCCGGAAGGCATCCCCTCTTTCGTTTTCGTTCATTGGTAACTTTACTTGGAGCTATATTTTTATTCGCCACATGATATGTGTTTTGCTTGGAGCGTTGTGTATTATATTAGTCTTTGCTTTTTAGTTTACCACAATCATCCTTGCTGTACACACCTTTTGGGAGAAGCCCACTTGATTAGAATTTATTAGAATATGGTATGTGCTTCACTTATATCTTTTGAGCTAGATAGTTTTTGCTCTAGTACTTCACTTATATCTTTTAGAGCACGGCGGTGGATTAATTTTGAAGAAATTGCTAGTCTCTCATGCTTCACTTATATTATTTTGAGAATCTCTTAGAATAGCATGGTATTTGCTATGGTTATGAATTTGGTCCTAGAATGATGAGCATCCAAGTTGGGTATAATAAAAACTATCATAGAAAGTGCATTAAACACTAGGATCAATTTGATGCTTGATAATTGTTTTGAGATAAAAAGGTAGTAATATTAGAGTCATGCTAGTGGATAATTATGAAATTGAGAAATACTTGTGTTGAAGTTGGCAAGTTCCATAGCATGCACGTATGGTAAAAGTTGTGTGACAAATTTGTTGCATGAGGTGCTCTTTTGATTGTCTTCCTTATGAGTGGCAATCGGGGACGAGCGATAGTCTTTTCCTACCAATCTATCCCTCTAGGGGCATGCATAGTAGTACTTTGCTTTGAGGGCTAAGTAGACTCTTGCAATAAGTATATGAGTTCTTTATGACTAATGTGAGTCCATGGATATACGCACACTCATCCTTCCACTTTGCTAGCCTCTATTTTACCGCGCAACTTTCGCCGGTAGCATGCACCCATTATTTACCTTCCTCAAAACAGCCACCATACCTACCTATTATGGCATTTCCATAGCCACTCCGAGATATATTGCCATGCAACTTTCCACCGTTCCGTTTATTATGACACACTCCATCATTGTCATATTGCTCTTTGCATGATCATGTAGTTGACATCGTATTTGTGGCAAAGCCACCTTCATAATTTTCATACATTTCGCTCTTGATTCATTGCATATCCCAGTACACCACCGGAGGCATTCATATTGAGTCATATCTTGTCCTAGCTTTGAGTTGTAATTCTTGAGTTGTAAATCAATAAAAGTGTGATGATCTTCATAATTAGAGCATTGTCCCAGTGAGGAAAGGATGATGAAGACTATGATTCCCCCACAAGTCGGGATGAGACTTCGGACTTTATAAAAATAAAAGAGGCCAAAGAAGCCCACCAAAAAGAAAAAAAAGAAAAAGAAAAAGAAAAAGAAAAAAAGAAAGAAAAAGAAAGAAAAAAAGAAAAAGAAAAAAAATGAGAGAAAAAGAGAGAAGGGACAATTGCTACTATCTCTTTTCCACACTTGTGCTTCAAAATAGCACCATGATCTTCATGATAGAGAGTGTCCTATGTTGTCACTTTCATATACTAGTGGGAATTTTTCATTATAGAACTTGGCTTGTATATTACAATGATGGGCTTCCTCAAAATGCCCTAGGTCTTCATGAGCAAGCAAGTTGGATGCACACCCACTTAGTTTCTTATGTTGAGCTTTCATACATTTGTAGCTCTAGTGCATCCGCTGCATGGCAATCCCTACTCACTCACATTGATATCTATTAATGGGCATCTCCATAGTCCGTTGATATGCCTAGTTGATGTGAGACTACCTTCTCCCTTTTTGTCCTTGCAACCACCACCATATACCACCATAGTTCTATGTCCATGGCTTGCGCTCATGTATTGCGTAAGAGTTGAAAAAAAAGCTAAAGCGCATTAAAAAGTACGAACCAATTGCTCGGCTCGTCATCAGGGTTGTACACGATGGGAGTATTTTGTGTAATGAAAATGAAACATGGCCTAACTATATGATTTTGGAGGGATAAGCTTTCTTTGGCTATGCTATTTTGATAGGACATGATTATTGTTAGTATGCTTCGAAGTATTATTATTTTTATGTTTTATAAGCTTTTATCTTGAATCATTTGGATCTGAACATTCATGCCACAATAAAGAAAATTACATTGAGAATTATGCTAGGTAGCATTCCACATCAAATTTTTTGTTTTTATCATTTACCTACTCGAGGACGAGCAGGAATTAAGCTTGGGGATGCTTGATACGTCTCCAACGTATCTATAATTTTTGATTGTTCCATGTAATTATATTACCTATTTTGTATGTTTATGGGCTTTATTTTACACATTTATATCATTTTTGGGACTAACCTACTAACCGAAGGCCCAGCCCGTATTGCTGCTTTTTTGCCTATTTCAGTATTTTGAAGAAAAGGAATATCAAACGGAGTCCAAACGGAATGAAACCTTCGGGAGTGTGATTTTTGGAACGAACGTGATCCAGAGAACTTGCAGTGCAAGTCAAGAAGCAATCGAGGCGGCCAGGAGATAGAAGGGCGCGCGCACCCCTCCTGGGTGCGCCCCTGTCTCCTGGGCCCCTCGAGCGGCCACCAATGTACCTCTTCCTCCTATATAAGCCTACATACCCCAAAAACATCCAGGGAGCCACCAAAGAAATATTTCCGCCACCGTAACCTTCTGTATCCGCGACATCCCATCTTGGAGCCTTCGTCGGCACTCCACCGGAGGGGGAATCCACCATGGAGGGCTTCTACATCAACACCATAGCCCTTCCGATGAGTTGTGAGTAGTTTACCACAGACCTTCGGGTCCATAGTTATTATCTAGATGGCTTCTTCTCTCTTTTTGGATCTCAATACAATGTTCTCCCCCTCTCTTGTGGAGATCTATTCGATGTAACTCTTTTTGCGGTGTGTTTGTCGAGATCCGATGAATTGTGGGTTTATGATCAAGTTTATCTATGAGAAATATCTCAATCTTCTCTGAATTCTTTTATGTATGATTGAGTTATCTTTGCAAGTCTCTTCGAATTATCTGTTTGGTTTGGCCTACTAGATTGATCTTTCTTGCCATGGGAGAAGTGCTTAGCTTTGGGTTCAATCTTGCGGTGTCCTTACCTAGTGACAGAAAGGGTTGCAAGGCACGTATTGTATTGTTCCCATCGAGGATAAAAAGATGGGGTTTATATCATATTGCTTGAGTTTATCCCTCTACATCATGTCATCTTTCTTAATGCGTTACTATGTTCTTATGAACTTAATACTCTAGATGCATGCCAGATAGCGGTCGATGTGTGGAGTAATAGTAGTAGATGCAGGCAGGAGTCGGTCTACTTGTCACGGACGTGATGCCTATATACATGATCATGCCTAGATAATCTTATAATTATTCGCTTTTCGATCAATTGCTCGATAGTAATTTGTTCACCCACCGTAATACTTATGCTATCTTGAGAGAAGCCTCTAGTGAAACCTATGTCCCCCGGGTCTATCTTTTATCATATAAGCTTTCAATCTACTTTTATTTGCATCTTTACTTTTTGCATCTATATTATAAAATACCAAAAATATATTTATCTTATCATATTATCTCTATTAGATCTCACTTTCGCAAGTGGCCATGAAGGGATTGACAACCCCTTTATCGCGTTGGTTGCGAGTTCTTTGTTTGTTTGTGTAGTTTCGTGGGACTTGTGAGGAGCCTCCTACTGGATTGATACCTTGGTTCTCAAAAATTGAGGGAAATACTTACGCTAATGTGCTGCATCACCCTTTCCTCTTCAAGAAAAACCAACGCAAGCTCAAGACGTAGCAGCGTCCGGCCGCTTTTTCCCGCGCGCGCGATCCTTTCCTGACGTCCCTGCTATCTCTACTGGCTTCTCTGCTCTTATATTATATATATTATATATTTATTTTATATTTATATTTATCACTACTTCTTATATCTTATATATCTCTTATATATATTATAGATATATCTACTACTCTTTTCTTTCTTTTGAAAAAATATAAAAAAATAGAGTTCGTGATGATGGTGTGCCTGCCATCCTGCAATATAGGCCGTCCCATTTGTATCTGACGGATAGGAAGCAAACTATGGCAATTTTGCAAAAAGATACCCACACCCCTCTCCACATTTGCAAATAAGGCCTTCCCTCGTTCATCCTTTTCTCCCACAAGATAAACTACTCATACAAATGCATCTTGATGTTCTGTGCAATGCATGGGCATCTTGCTAGTTCTAAAAAACTTTCCATCATTTGCCACACTACTGGTTGCAGATGAAGAACCTACCCAAGCACAGCGCAATACTGGAGCGACTCACAATTACAAGGTGATATTCTGATGGACAATGCAAGCTAGTATAACCAATTACTTTTACGGGAACAATAGCAACCAGAAAATTTGAAGGGTAGGTATGAACAAAATTGGAACTGCACATGTACTTCTAAGAGATTCAATACACACATTACCAATCGAGGAGGAGTACAATGGTCACGGCGGCCTCTGTGCATCATGGTCGGCAACGGGAGTCAGTTCATTGTCCATGATGGTGGTGCTTCTGCACTTGGCGTCGGCTTCCGGGAAGCAGATCCGAGATCGTGGAAGACTGTGTCGGGGAAGAGGCTCCGTGTACGACGATGACGGTGGACCGGCTCCAGTGCAGCGTACGACATCGTCGATGAGGCAGATGCGCTGCGGTGGATGAGTGCGCCGATGTAGAAGGGAAGGATCACGAAGGCTGCGGTGCCATGGAGAAGTCTATTTTGCGGTGGGGATAGAAAATGGGGAGTATTCAGGTGTACTACTCTGGGTGCCGGGGTGCGGTTGGCTGGGTAGAGTGAACCTGAAGTTACCAAAACAACCCCCTACCAACCAGCATATGTAGGCCTGTTTCCAAGGGTATGATGATAACTTCGCACTGCTGGAATCAGGGTCACGGGAGATTTTCCCGGCGACCTCAAAATTTGGTAACATTGAACTCCCCGTTTGGTGTGTTGGGTGATTGGGCTAAGCAACTAGCGAGTAGTACTAGTAACTACCAGTACTTCCTCCGTTTTTATTAACTATGCATATTAGGTTTGGCCAAAGTCAAACTTCCTAAAGTTTGACCAAGTTTATAGAAAAAATATAAACATTTACCATAAAAAATATGTATGATGTGAAACTACATTCAATAATGAATCTAATGGTATTTATGTTTTATTGTATATGTTAATATTTTTTGTTATAAACTTTGTGAGATTTTACAAAACTTGACTTTGACCAATGCTAATACATGGACGTAAAAAATGGAGGGAGTAGACATTTGTTTTCTTAGTTTTTAGTGGAATTAATCATTTATTGTAATCGTGAAATAAATATATTAGGCTACTGACTTTGAATGTAATGGTTTATACAATTCAATAGTTAGAATCATTTTTGAATTCCAAGATGTATACGAGGTCTATAGTACTTCACAATATGCTCAAACTCACATAATCCCAGTCAAACGAAAATCTAAATGCATTTCATAGCTATTACTTTGTAGGATGCAACAAAGCCAACCATAACTCTACATGATCCATTATAAAAGTAACATTTTGAACACATCCCAATGTGTGAATGAAATGTGTAGAGAGAGCTTGCGAAGATGGAGCAGATAGGGCGGGAAAGATTGAGAGAGAGAGAGATAGAGAGAGAGATAGAGAGAGAGAGAGGAAGAAGTTAGGTCTGTGAGGAAGATGGAGACATGTAATATACGTGAGATGCATGTGCATCCCGATTTTGTACACGTGGAAGGAGAAGAGATAACAGATTTGATGAGAGAGCTGAAAAAACATGGACGGGAGCGGAAGGATCTCGTGGCTTGAGGGATTGACAATTTTGTGCGGGAGAGAGAGGGGGGGGGGGAGGATTCAGTCAGCCGTCATCACATCATCCTGCTTCCAAATGGCCCTGCATTCTCTAGTGCAGTGTGGTCGCCGTCTTCGATATCCTTGATGCTCTCTTTGAAGATTGAGGTGGTGTGTATGGGGATGAATTGTGTGCTCGGGGAGGGGGGAGTGTGTGTGTGTGTGTGTGTCTATGCGCCAGATATTGAGATAAATCAAACCTATGGACAGAAAGTGTGTGTATGTGATGGAAAGCTACATGCTAAATAGGGTTTTCACGAAGAGATTGTGCGTGCGAGATAGAGAGCGATGTGCGAGCCTTGATGTGGGCAGGGGCCGGGTGAGGGTGTCAAAATGTGTGCGTTGATGCATGTGTTACATGCGATCGTGCAAGGGACAGACGAATCGAGAGATATTCTTGTTGTGTTACAGATGCTCCTCTCTCTCTCACACACACACACACAAGTACAAATAGAAGACCATTCTCTCATGTATACACAACGTATCGGCATCTCTCTATGTCTCACTCATGCATGATCGTTTGCACATTCACATCTCTCTATGTCTCTATCACACGCACACCGTCTCCACATTTCCCTTCCGCCACAACACACATATGGACACATACACACATTCTCTCTCAATCACACACACAGAATCAGTATTAAAAAAACTAGGGTGCACCTAAAACATCCAAATCCAAATAAGAACGAACTGAAGCTAAATTCAAATATATGAAATTGTAGCGTGAAGAACTTTTCCAGGAAAAAAAGTAGAATAATATCCGGGGATTGTTTTCACACACACAAAAAGGTTCGGTGGATGTCCTTCAAGCGTGACACGGTCACGGGTCGTTCGATCGACCGTGCGGCCGCGGTGCACGCGCTTGCACAGGATTGCATATCGATGTTGTGCTAACTAATATGGTAGTATAAGTGCTGCCTCAGTCTAATGTTTTTTTGAACTGGGCCTCAGTCTAATGTTTACATGTACTAGTACGGTGTTCTTTTATGTTTGACAAACCCTATATAAAACTAAACTAAGCTCCCATACATGCACTCATCAATATGCCGGCGCCGCCGTTGCGCATGCCGGCGCCCGCCTGCTCCAGCCGACCATTTCTCGCCCATCACAGCCGTGTCCCCGCCATCAAAGTGCCATGAATCTGAAGGATCGACCGCTCACATCGTCTGCAGTCCCTCCTCGCGATAATGCCGCGCTGCCAATCACGCTAGCAGCTGGTGGAGCCGCATCTATGCCCGCAGTGTATGAAGAGGAGGACGAGTGCATCCTCCAGCACGCCGGCGAGGAGGAGCTAGCGTGTCATTGTCGTCTCCGCCCGCACGAAGGAGGCGCGCATGGTGGCTGTCGCGGCGGAAGCCGGTCGCGCCCGAGCCGAGCCCGCAAACCGGGTGTGGACGTGGAATCTACCTTCGAGACCTTGAATGCCACGTGGATCCTGCAATCTGAAGGAACAATTTGGGTCAGTCGACTCTTGTGAGCCATTGGATGCAACATGGACGGCCAGAAGGGCTTCTTCAACCTCCAAAATTGATGCACTGTTCATCTTCTCTCTCAGGTATTGAGCCACCAGCCCGCCACAGGCCTAACCGCCTGTCGCCTCTGCCCCGCCCTCCCCTGAACCACCTGCCACCGCCATGCTCCTCCAGCCCCGCCATCCGTTTAACCCCGGGCACGATCCATTTTTTCCGGCGAACTGCATTCCACACCCAACATTCATCAGATAGATCATGGGCACCCTGCCACCCTAATATAGATGGTAACATCCGAATTTTCAATTTGAATGTTATACATAGATCATCACATGCATATCATATTTTTTTTGGTTGTGATCCTAGAAATCTTAAGCAACTCAAGGACCCAAGAAGAGAGTTGGAGGTTTCACAAAATGTATATTTGAATTTGATTCAAATTTGAAGAAAGGATCAATTTGATTTTATTATTTTCTCTCCAATTATTTACAATATTAAAAATAAATGAGAGAATATAATATGACTTCTTTAAATTAAGAGAAATATTGGAGAAAGAATTTTAAAATCAAATTATGATTTCTCTAGTATTTTATTTGCTATTTTATTTGAATTAGAAAAATATGCATTTTTGAAAATTGCATTTTTAGGCCAAAAAAATGTTCACTTTGCTCTAAATATTTTAGACGGTTAAAATTGTTTCTAGAATTTTTAGAATTTTTTTATATTTTATTAGGAATTTTTTCTTCGGGCGAAATTATTTAAAAAAACGTTTCGCCAGACTGGGCCAAAGGCCCAGCCGAGCCGGCCCGCGCTGCCACCGACATCGCTGGAGCTTGGAGAGTTCGAGTCGGACTCCCCTCACCCCGACTCCTCCCGCAAGCCGCCGTCGCCCCTTCCCCTTTAAAAGCCGACCCGGGCCCCCCTGGATCCCCAAGTCGAGCCACCGCCGCCCGCCCTCGCCAGCGCCGCCGCTGTCGTCGCCCTGAGCCGCTACCGCCGCTTGCCCGCTCGCCGCCAGCGCCGCCGCCGCTCGTCGCCGCCCGCCGCCGTAGGAGCCCCGCGCCGCCGTCGGAATCCCGTCGGAGCCGCCGCCCACCGCCGTTGACCGGTATAAAACCGCCCCAGTTCGCCGGTTCACTTTGTTTTTTTCGGTTTTTCAGATTGATTTTTTTGGGTTATTTTATTTAGCGGACATTCGTCTGTTCGTTCATTTAAACGGACGTTATTCGTCGGATTAGTTCAGACAGCAAATGTGCGTCCATTAGTTTTTTTCATTTTAGTTTATTTTCGGCCAGGGACTTATCCGCGATTATTTTTATCGTGATTTGGCCCCTGATCTTTAAACTAGCATACCTTTTTACTCGTTTATCCAAATTAGATGAAACCAGCGCCAAAATCTTCGTATCGTTTTGTTCTTTCCAGTAAACCAACTTGAACATGATTTTGGTACTTTAAAATTTGACTTTAGTCCAGATTAGTAAACAATCTTGTTTTGTTCGTGTTCTGAGTTTCATTGCTCCGTTTGAGTTGAATCTTTTTGCGAATCATAGCTAATCACATGTTCCTACTGTTAAGATCTAATTCACATGTTAATATTGCAGTTAGGTTTTGACTTTTGTTAGTTTAAGCCGTTTTCTTATTTCGTGTTCGATTTGGATCTTTTCTCGATTTTTCTCGTGTTTCGTTTGAGTGATTGCTTATGTATGCTATTGTTTCTTTACACTTGATTACCCGAAGTGCGAAGCTTGTTACTATGAATCTCTAGAGTTTGCAGATCGTCAGCAAGGCAAGTTACACTTTGATCATATCTTTTATACCCACTTTTTACTATGCATTAGTATTGCCCCATTGCATTGGTAGGATTGGGAACATGTGGTTTGGTTGTAGTGCTTGAGGTAGGAACCTAATACCTTTTGATCACCTCGGGAATATATGTTATGCTTATTATTTCTTAGCCATGCTCGTAGACGGGGATTGGATCATGATTCACACATGGAAGTTTGAGAGTTATTTAATCATGGATAACATTAAGGTGGCAACTTTAATACACATCTGGGTGGATTGGTTGAGGCACCTGGGGAATCTAGTGTTGTTTGTTTTTGTAAAACCCGGGGGTACCAGTGTGATTATCCTATGGAATGCCACCCAGGCTCAAAGGGATCATAAGATTATTCATGCTAGAAACTTCCGTGTGGAGCCACAAGCCATTATGGGCTCTGGCATAGTTTAGTAAGTTGAGTGAGCTCTTGAAGAGGTAGACTAGCAGATGTAGGGGAAAGTAGGATGGTACTGTCTACCCAGAGTAGAGAGTTAATGCTTCAGAAAGGCTATGTCTCGATCATCCTATCATGGATGTGGTCGAGTCTTGTGGGGAAAAGTGTGCAAACCTCTGCAGAGTGTATAAACAAATCATGGTTAGCCGTGTACCCGGTTATGGACTTCTTGGGTATCTAGTACTTGAATCTATTGATGTGATCTCATCATGTTACTTTAATTAATTATGATGTTGGGTTAATGATGATACTTTTAATTGGGATTTGAGTTGGGGTTACCTTCTCAAATAATTGGCAACATGGGAGTAGTTAAATAAATTTATTCCTTTGTTGTAGGGAAAAAGTAGCTTTATGCAAATCTATGAAACTTACAGCCTCCACCAGCCAATATATTGCATGTAGATATAGTTCTTGCATTATAATTGCTTTACAGTGTAACTATGCCAGCATATTCCATGTGCTGACCAGTTTCGTGCTGCAACATCTTATGTTGAAGACTCAGACGACAAATAAGGTGCGATAGGTCATTGTTTTGCACTCAGCTATGCTGTTGGAGTTGATGGACTCATATACCTTCGTAGCTTCCGCAGTTATCTAGTTTAGATGGCCTTCATCCATTATATCTTTGTAATCATACTCTTTATGAGGACTCGATGTAATAAGTGTGTGATTCAAACTCTGTTATAATTCCTCGAGTACTATGTGTGTCAGCATTACCGATCCAGGGATGACACTAATGCACAGAGACTTGACCGTTTGAGGTCTGGTCGCTACAAGATGGTATCAGAGCACACATTGACTGTAGGACGCGACCACTAGAATGAGCCACAAGATTTCTCTTCTCTACTCATTTCTAATTCTCCTCTCTTTCCACTATAGATGGCGGATCCCAGGAACAAGTTCACTCAGCCGAATGATGACACCCCTTTCAAAAAGCACTTGAAGGAAGTCACTAAGTATCTAAACATCGGATTACCAAGCTTCACGGGGACTTCCTCTACATCGGTATCGGAATAGGAGCACTAGAAGATCAAAGTCTGGATACCTGGGGGGACCTTTGCGCCAACAATGGAGCCTATTGATTTCTACCTGGATGCACCAAGCTGGAGTATCGGGAAGAGCATGGCCGCACATATCACCTTTGGATGCATATGTGAGGTGTATCACAAGCAGCTGGAGAATACCATTTACCAGATATGTGGCCGTCGAGATGACAAATGGGAGATGATTCGCACTGGGAGGGGTGGATCAATTGCAGCTTACATTCAAGAGATGGGAGATCATATTCGTCGACAGGAGAATCAACAAATTATCCACATGAAGACGATCAAGAAACTGGTGAGGAGAAACAACAAGCTAGAAGATGAAATCAAGTATACCCGCGATGGATACGAGGAAGAGATTGCTGTACTACTGGAGAAGAATGAAGACCTAAAGAAGAAGCTAGGAGTATTCATGGGAGACCCCGCGCCAAAGAAGGAGAACAACCACCTAGGAGACTACATCATCATCGACGACACCGACTCCGACCCCGATAGTGATCACGACTATGTTGATGAAGCTGGAGCAGATATCATGGAGTCTTCCTCTGATGAAAATTTCTAGACAACCACCATTGTATTTAGTAGTATTTCCCTCCAAGTAGTTGCAACGATCGAGTTTGTAATCATAGGTTAGACCGCTTTGTGTGATTTTGTGTGCTATTGATTGAAGTGAAATTGATTGTGTTTGTCTCATGAGCATTATGGGTAGTGAATCTCTCTTAGACCCCATTCTATTTCTGTTTTCTCACCCTTCTAAACCCATCAGATGCCTTCGAGACGTGACAATGGATTTGCCTTCCCACCGGAGCTCACTCAGTGGATCCAGCGTCAGAATACCATGATGCAGTTATTAGTTCAGAATCAGAACCAAGGCAACAACAACAACCCACCACCACCACCACCCCCTGTTGATCACCTAGCCCGTTTCCTAGGGTTGAATCCGCCGGTGTTCTCTAGTAGCACCGAGACGATTGTCGTAGATGATTGGCTCCGCAAGATTGGAAGAGAGTTGACCACTGCAAGATGCACATATGTGGAGAGAGTGCATTTTGCCGCACACCAGCTTGATGGACCCGCAACATCATGGTGGGAGAATTTCACCGGCAGTTACCCCATTGACACTGTTACATGGGATCAATTTCAGCAAGCTTTCCGTACTGCCCATGTTTTAGCAGGAGCTATGAGCATGAAGAAGCGTGAGTTTCGCAACTTGTGCCAAGGAGGACGTGTCGGTGTCAAAACCGGCGGATCTCGGGTAGGGGGTCCCTAACTGTGCGTCTAAGGCCAATGGTAACAAGAGGTAGGGGACACGATGTTTACCCAGGTTTGGGTCCTCTCGATGGAGGTAATACCCTACTTCCTGCTTGATTGATCTTGATGATATGAGTATTACAAGAGTTGATCTACCACAAGATCGTAGAGGCTAAACCCTAGAAGCTAGCCTATGATTATGATTGTTTTGTATATCTATCGACTAGCCTGGCCCTGGTTTATATAATGCACCAGAGGCCTAGGATAACAAGAGTCCTAGCCGAATACGCCGGTGGGGGAGGAGTCCTTGTCTTGATCACCAAGTCTTCTGGAATCTTCCTTGTATGCGGCAGCTGCCCGAACTGGCCCATGAGTATACGGGCATGGGGGTCCTCGGCCCAATCCAACTGATCGGGAGATGACGTGGTGAGTACCCCCTAGTCCAGGACACCGTCAGTAGCCCCCTGAACCGGTCTTCAAGTTGGGGATGCTCCTCGATTCTTCTGAACTGTTCTTCATCTTCGGTCGTCGGTCTTGAAAACTGGTTCAACAAATCTTCTTCGATCTTGAGGATCACCAACGTGCATCTGAAGAGTTTATACATCGGGTATCCGAGGAGCCCCTTTAAGTTTTCAGACTTTATTAATGCCTTGTTATTTTTATGCCAGACCTCGGGTTTGAATTTGTTCCCGGGCGGCAGTGTCCTCTTGCATCCGAGCTCCAACGCCGGACTGCATTCGATTTATCTTTCACAACCAAGCTCCAACGCTGGGCATCATTCGATTTATCTTTCACAGCCGAGCTCCAACGCCAGGCTACTTCCGAGCTCCAACGCTGGAATGTATCCGAGCTCCAACGCCGGATTGCATAAGAGTATTGCTACAGCCGAGCTCCAACGCCAAACTGCATCCGGGCTCCAACGCCAGAATGTATCCGAGCTTCACCACCGGACTATATCTGAGGTGTCATAGATCACCTTGGCTCAAAAAAGTTTGAAGGAGTTTAGCCGAGCTTAATGTCGGAAATGCCCGCTATGGAGCCAGCCACTGGCGCCCGAGCTTTATGTTGGACTGCTTCCGAGGTGGTGCACCACCTTGGCCATGGGCTGATTTTTATGAATTTAATTCTGAATTGTGCAATGTAATATCGACCGAGATGTATAGCCAGTAGTGATAACCCACAAGTATAGGGGATCGCAACAGTTTTCGAGGGTAGAGTATTCAACCCAAATTTGTTGATTCGACACAAGGGGAGCCAAAGAATATTCTCAAGTATTAGCAGCTGAGTTGTCAATTCAACCACACCTGGAAACTTAGTATCTGCAGCAAGGTGTTTAGTAGCAAAGTAATATGATAGTGGTGGTAACGGTAACAAAAGTAAAGACAACAAAAGTAATCTTTTTGGTATTTTGTAGTGATTGTAACAGTAGCAACGGGAAAGTAAATAAGCGAGAACCAGTATATGGAAAACTCGTAGGCACCGGATCAATGATGGATAATTATGCCGGATGTGGTTCATCATGTAACAGTCATAACATAGGGTGACACAGAACTAGCTCCAGTTCATTAATGTAATGTAGGCATGTATTCCAAATATAGTCATACATGCTTATGGAAAAGAACTTGCATGACATCTTTTGTCCTACCCTCCCGTGGCAGCGGGGTCCTATTGGAAACTAAGGGATATTAAGGCCTCCTTTTAATAGAGAACCGGAACAAAGCATTAGCACATAGTGAATACATGAACTCCTCAAACTACAATCATCACCGGGAGTGGTCCCGATTATTGACACTTCGGGGTTGCCGGATCATAACACATAGTAGGTGACTATAGACTTGCAAGATAGGATCAAGAAATCACGTATATTCATGAAAACATAATAGGTTCAGATCTGAAATAATGGCACTCGGGCCCTAGTGACAAGCATTAAGCATAGCAAAGTCATAGCAACATTAATCTCAGAACATAATGGATACTAGGGATCAAACCCTAACAAAACTAACTCGATTACATGATAAATCTCATCCAACCCATCACCGTCCAGCATGCCAACAATGGGATTACTCAAGCACGGCGGTGAGCATCATGAAATTGGTGATGGAGGATGGTTGATGATGACGATGGCGACGAATCCCCCTCTCCGGAGCCCCGAACGGACTCCAGATCAGCCCTCCCGAGAGAGATTAGGGCTTGGCGGCAGCTCCGTATCGTAAAACGCGATGATTTCTTCTCCTTGATTTTTTTCTCCCCGAAAGCCAATATATGGAGTTAGAGTTGGTGTTGAAGGGCCACCAGGGGGCCCACGAGGTCGGGGCGCGCCCAGGGGGGTGCCCCCACCCTCGTGGACAGGGTGTGGGCCCCCTGTTCTTCATCTTTTGCGAGGATTTTTCTTTGTTTTTTCTAAGGTGTTCCGTGGAGTTTCAGGACATTCCGAGAATCTTTATTTTCTGCATAAAAACAACACCATGGCAATTCTGCTGAAAACAACGTCAGTCCGGGTTAGTTCCATTCAAATTATACAAGTTAGAGTCCAAAACAAGGGCAAAATTATTTGGAAAAGTAGATACGACGGAGACGTATCAACTCCCCCAAGCTTAAACCATTGCTTGTCCTCAATCAATTCAGTTGACAAACTGAAAGAGAAAAAGAAAAACTTTTACAAACTCTGTTTGCTCTTGCTGTTGTAAACATGAAAAGCCAGCATTCAAGTTTCAGCAAATATTATGAACTAACCATTCTCACAATAGCACAAAGGTCTCATAATTACTCATATCAATAGCATAATCAGCTAGCGAGCTATAATAAGAAAACTCGGATGACAACAGTTTCTCAAAATAATTATAACATGATATAACAGAATGGTATCTCTCTAGCCCTTTCTGAGACTGCAAAACATAAATGCAGAGCACCTTTAAAGATCAAGGACTGACTAAACATTGTAATTCATGGTAAAAGAGATCCAGTCAAGTCATACTCAATATAAACCAATAATAACGAATGCAAACGACAGTGCACTCTCCAGCGGGTGCTTTTTAATAAGAAGGATGATGACTCAACATAAAAGTAAATAGATAGGCCCTTCGCAGAGGGAAGTAGGGATTTGTAGAGGTGCCAAAGCTCGGTTTTAAAATAGAGATTGAATAACATTTTGAGCGGCATACTTTTGCTGTCAACGCAACAACTATGAGATGACGATATCTTCCATGCTAAACAAATTATAGGCGGTTCCCAAACAGAACGGTAAAGTTTATACTCCCCTTCCTCCACAAGCATCAATCCATGGCTTGCTCGAAACAACAAGTGCCTCCAACATTCAACGGGTCCCAAGGGGAGTTTTGTTTGCAATTATTTTGATTTAGTTTGCATAAAGCATGGGACTGGGCATCCCGGTGACCAGCCATTTTTCTCGTGAATGAGGAGCGGAGTCCACTCCTCTTGAGAATAACCGCCTAACATGGAAGATAAGGGCAGCCCTAGTTGAAACATGAGCTGCTCGAGTATACAAAACAGAATTTCATTTGAAGGTTTGGAGTTTGGCACATACAAATTTACTTGGAACGGTAGGTAAATACCGCATATAGGAAGGTATAGTGGAATCATATGGAATAACTTTGGGGTTTAAGAAGTTT
This sequence comes from Triticum aestivum, assembly GCF_018294505.1. Classification (NCBI taxonomy): domain Eukaryota; kingdom Viridiplantae; phylum Streptophyta; class Magnoliopsida; order Poales; family Poaceae; genus Triticum; species Triticum aestivum. The sequence continues at coordinate 369,112,611 of NC_057795.1, read as the reverse complement.
GGATGCACAAGCAGTATTCCCGCTTAGTACAGGTGAAGGCTAGCAAAAGACTGGGAAGCGACCAACTAGGAGAGCGACAACAGTCGTAAACATGCATCAAAATTAATTTACACCGAATACAAGCATGAGTAGGATATAATCCACCATGAACATAAATATCATGAAGGCTATGTTGATTTGATTCAACTACATGCATGAACATGTGCCAAGTCTAGTCACTCAATTCATTTAAAGGAGGATACCATCCCATCATACCACATCATAATCATTCTAATAGCATGTTGGAACGCAAGGTAAACCATTATAACTCATAGCTAATCAAGCATGGCACAAGCAACTATAATCTCTAAATGTCATTGCAAATATGTTTACTTCATAATAGCTGAATCAAGAACGATGAATCATCATATTTACAAAAACAAGAGAGGTTGAGTTCATACCAGCTTTTCTCATCCCAATAAGTCCATCATATATCATCATTATTGCCTTTCACTTGCATGACCGAACGATGTGTATAATAATAAGAGTGCACGTGCATTGGACTAAGCTGGAATCTGCAAGCATTCAACTCAAGAGAGAAGACAAGTAATATGGGCTCTAAGTTAAAATAAACAATCATGCATATATGAGCCACTAAGCATTTACAATATGGTCTTCTCGACCCCCAAGGAAAAGAAAGGAAAAAGAAACTATTTACACGGGAAAGCTCCCAACAAACAAAAGAAGAACGGGAAATATTTTTGGGTTTTCTGTTTTAATTACTACAACAAAGAAATAAACTACTACTAATTTTTTATGTTTTTCTTAAGGTTTATTAAACACACAAGAAGAAATCAGGAAAAAGAAAATAAACTAGCATGGATATTACAGTGAAAGAGTATGAACACCGACATCTAGCAATGAGTGTGTGTGAACATGAATGTAATGTCGGTGGGAAATACGTACTCCCCCAAGCTTAGGCTTTTGGCCTAAGTTGGTCTATTGCTAGGGATGGCCTGGCGGATACCCGTAGGTGAAGCTGGGGTCATACTGTGACGAAGAAGGCTCCGACTGCCACTGGCTGGCAGCCTCCTCTGGATCCCAAGAATAAACAGATAGTCGTGGAGGCTCATCTTGTGGTTCCGGTTCCGGGGCAGGTGCAGGATTTTGATAGGCTTGAATGGCCGCCCACGGAACGATGCGAGGTTCTGCAAACAAGTTAAATAAAGAAGGAGCAGGCAAGGTAATAGTCTCAGGGTGATGTTTATCAAAGTATAATTTATATTTGAGCTCCCCATCGCGACTCTTAACAAGAAAATCATGCGCTATCATACTCTTCTATTCTAAATAAGCACGAGGCAGCGCTGTTTCTTCTTCCTCCTCATGCCTAATAGGTATTTCTAAATGTTCAGCTAGGCGTGAGGCATAAATACCTCCAAAGATGGGGCCTTTAGTACGGTTCAGACTTAACCGCCTAGCAACAATTCTGCCCATACTAACAGAGTTATTGCGGTATAAACCATGGAGCAAAATGATAACATCAGAATACTAAGGTTTCCACAGTTTCCGCGACCTATCAGGCAACGACTAGCAAATAAGGCAAAGTATCGTAAAACAGGATAATGTATGCTAGTGATTCTTGCATCAGAAACCTTCCTGGTTTCTCCCACCGTGATAGTGTTAACAAAAGATTCTACTTTGTTACGGTGGGGTTCATCTAAGGTGCCCTCAAAGGGTATTCTGCAAACCTCGCAGAATTCTGCTAATGTGATCTCTCTAACAATGTCATATAAATGAAATTCTACTGTTGGAGGTGATTTCTTAGGGAAAAAGTAGAAGTTTTGCACAAAAGTATTTGTGAGTAAGAGATACTGATGACGTTGGTCGCGGAGGAAGTCGGTGAGGCCAGCATTCTTGATTAATAAATAGAAATCTTCATAAATCCCAGCTCTCCTCAAAAAGTCATCGGAAGGCCATTCACAAGGCCGGACCTCCGCGGTGCGAGGTAAATTAAATTTGGGCTTATGTTCTTCTTCCTTTTGTTTTTCCTTCGAGCTTTGGCTCGATGAGCCCCTCAAAAGTGTCTTCATCATTTCTAAAATAATCTGAAATTTTTAGTAACTTAAAGTAAAAGTGAACCAACTTCAATAAAATTGATAGCAACAACTCCTACAAGTGCCTAGAGCCTATATAGAGCATTGGAACTACTTGGAACCATATAAATTTTACATGCAAGCTCAAGAACATGGTCACCTATGCAACACAAATTTGCAACGAATAAAGCACTAGAACAAAAACTAATTGGACCAATGGAGGAGTCACATACCAAGGAACAATCTCCCCAAGCAGTTTTGCGAGAGGTGCTTTGAGCAAGGAGATCGAAATCACAGCAACGGGGGCTGGAACTCGTGCTTGAGTTGGTTTTTCGTGTTTGTGTGAGACAGAGGAAGAAGATGGGTGCAGGAATAAGTGGAGGAGGGCCACCGTGGGCCCACGAGGCAGGGGGGCGCGCCCAGGGGGGTAGGGCGCGCCCTCCACCCTCATGGCCAGGTGGCAGCTCCCCCCGCGGTGATTTTTGCACAGTAAATTCTTAAATATTCCCGAAAAAATCATACTAAATTGGCATGGCATTCTGAGGACTTTTATTTTCGGGATATTTTTATATTGAGCGGATAAGTCAGGAGACAGACAGAAAAATACTATTTTACTTTATTTCTACTAAATAATAGAAAATATAAAAAGGGTACAGAAGGTTGTGCTTCCAGTTTCATCCATCTTGTGATCATCAAAATGAATCCACTAACAAGGTTGATCAAGTCTTGTTAACGAGCTCATTCCGATTAACACGAAATCGGAGAAATTTTGAATGACACTAAGTTACCTCAACGGGGATATGAAAATCCCCAATAATAAGTATATCATACTTTTTCTTGACAGTAGGAAGAGGAAATTCAAAACCTCCAAATATAATCGATGGAACTTTTTCAATAGAGTTGATACTATAAACTTGAGGTTGTTTCCTCAGAAAGTGTACCGTGTGTTCATTGCCATTAACATGAAACGTGACATTGCCTTTGTTGCAATCAATAACAGCCCCTGCAGTATTAAGGAAAGGTCTTCCAAGAATAATAGACATAGTATCATCCTCAGGAATATCAAGGATAACAAAGTCCGTTAAAATAGTAACGTTTGCAACCACAACAGGCACATCCTCACAAATACCGACAGGTATAGCAGTTGATTTATCAGCCATTCGCAAAGATATTTCAGTAGGTGTCAACTTATTCAAGTCAAGTCTATGATATAAAGAGAGAGGCATAACACTAACACCGGCTCCAAGATCACATAAAGCAGTTTTAACATAATTTCTCTTAATGGAGCATGGTATAGTAGGTACTCCGGGATCTCCAAGTTTCTTTGGTACTCCACCCTTAAAAGTATAATTAGCAAGCATGGTGGAAATTTCAGCTTCAGGTATCTTTCTTTTATTAGTAATAATATCCTTCATATACTTAGAATAAGGATTTGTTTTGAGCACATCAGTTAATCGCATACGCAAAAAGATAGGTCTAATCATTTCAGCAAAGCGCTCAAAATCCTCATCATCCTTTTTCTTGGATGGTTTCGGGGGAAAAGGCATGGGTTTTTGAACCCATGGTTCCCTTTCTTTACCATGTTTCCTAGCAACAAAGTCTCTTTTATCATAGCGTTGATTCCTTGATTGTGGGTTATCAAGATCAACAGCAGGTTCAACTTCTACATCATTATAATTACTAGGTCGAGAATCAACATGAACATTATCATTAACATTATCGCTAGGTTCATGTTCATCACCTGATTGTGTTTCAGCATCATAAATAGAAATATCATTCGGGTTCTCAGGTGGCTTAGCGATAGGTTCACTAGAAGTTTGCAAAGTCCTACCATTTTTCTTTTTCTTCTTTTTAGAAGAACTAGGTACATCAATATCATTTCTCTGAGAATCTTGCTCGATTCTCTTAGGGTGGTGTCGGTGTACTAGAGTAGGGGTACCCTAGTATCCCAAACTCGTGCACGGGCAGTTGCAGCACCCCGCGGCAAGGCTTGCCGGGTGACCGCCAAGACCCTCCGTGGATCCCTTGAAGACCATTCAAGAACAAAGTACTCAAACCAAGGCCCCGGCAAGAGGAGCTTGCCGGGAAGGCCAACCAAGGCCCCGGCAAGAGGATCTTGCCGGGAAGAGACAAGACCCCGGCAAGAGGAGCTTGCCGGGAAGGCTATTCAAGGCATACCAAGAAAGCTTGCCGCGACGCGCCCTGCATCCCGGCAAGATCCGGCGAGCGACAAGCTTCCAGACGCGACAAGACGACGACCGCGGCAAGGAGCTTGCCGCGGGAAACCCCCACTTCGAGCCCGCGCTCCAGCACACCTGCTAACGTGTCGCTCTGGGACTCTCCCAAGCACACGTGGCAGGAGGCCGTGCAGCTAGGGGTACGTGGTGGCAAGCGGAGATGAAGAGAAGCCCATCGTGGCGAACGATGGCGCTCCTAACGGTCACCTTTTGCACTGTTTAGGAGACTCAGACAGGCATTTAATGCCCTTGTCCCCTGCCGTCAGAGTTAGGTAGGGCGCACTGTATCCACAGTAGCGGTAGCTGCACCTACCGCATCCTTTTCCATTTTTACCCTTCTAGTCTACGTTGCCACCTGTCGGTGACCCCTTGAAAGTATAAAAGGAGGCCCAAGCGCAACGTAGAAGGGGTTCGGCCAGTTCGGCTCATTGGAGACACCAGAAACACTCCCACGCTTAGTCTGGTAGCGTCGATCGCTCCTGAGCAAAGATTCAATACACACAAACAAGCAGCAGTAGGGTTTTACGCATCCGTGCGGCCCGAAGCTGGGTAAAATCCCCCCCGCGTGCACCGTCTCGATACAGTCTTTGTGCGCTCTCCGCCTCCCACCGAACCGAAAGGGGCCCTGTCCCCATAGGTGTTGGTGGAATCAGCGCCCCCCGACATCTCTGGCGCGCCAGGTAGGGGGCGTCGAGATTGTGCGAACCCGATCCGGCGTGCACGCAAGCTAAATCTTCATCGTCATGGCTCCTAAGGAGTGGGCGAGCGAAAGAATGGCGCCAGTGCGGCAACAGAAAAGCTAAGTCATGCGAAACTTTAGATATTTCCTTTCTATATAAAGTTATCCGCCTCGGAGATCTTGTTCTTTGTACGGAAAACCTGTGCGCGAAGGAATCAACTCGTAGCTAGTTGCGCCCTTACTTTGTTTCGAGTCCGCTCAACAACTTCAGTGAACTACTAGCGCCCTTACTTTGCTTCGAGTCCGCTCAGCAACTTAAGTGAGCCGCTAGCGCCCTTACTTTGTTTCGAGTCCGCTCAACAACTTAAGCGAGCTGCAACTAGTTGCGACAAGATTGCTTGTCGGTAGCGACCCCGCCAGCAGGCTGCTGAAGTTCCGCACTCGGCGCTCGCGGCAAGGGTGCCTGCACCGGCAAGTTTCCCTAGAAAGCGTAGGGTGGACGTACAAAGAGAGGTTGAACAGGAAGATAGCATGCACTATTTATTTGAGATTTTTGCATAGACCTGTATGCCGAGGAGCCTTCTCGGGGCTAGTTGCACTCCATGTTGCCTCGAGTCCGCTCGGCAACTTGTGCGGTTGCGCTAGAACCAAGAAGGTAAACCTTTCCGGGAGGCGATGTTCCCGAATAGCCGCTAAGGGCCCGTTCCCTCAAGCGCTGCTGGCTGGATCATACGCACCGGAAAGCATTCCAGCAGGCATAGGGAATATGTAGCAGAAGTCAAAATTCGCAAGCGAGTTAAGTGCACTTCGGATGCTAATCACTTGCTATGTTTGAACGCAGTTATGGCCCGGGGGCTGGCAGCGCCCTTAGGGCCAATCTTTTCGGCGTCAAGAACGACGAAGTTCTTCGCCATAAGCCTTTCCGGCAACGATCTTGCCGGGAGCCGGTGTCAAGAACGACGAAGTTCTTCGCCATAAGCCTTTCCGGCAACGATCTTGCCGGGAGCCGGTGTCAAGAACGACGAAGTTCTTCGCCATAAGCCTTTCCGGCAACGATCTTGCCGGGAGCCGGTGTCAAGAACGACGAAGTTCTTCGCCATAAGCCTTTCCGGCAACGATCTTGCCGGGAGCCGGTGTCAAGAACGACGAAGTTCTTCGCCATAAGCCTTTCCGGCAACGATCTTGCCGGGAGCCGGTGTCAAGAACGACGAAGTTCTTCGCCATAAGCCTTTCCGGCAACGATCTTGCCGGGAGCCGGTGTCAAGAACGACGAAGTTCTTCGCCATAAGCCTTTCCGGCAACGATCTTGCCGGGAGCCGGTGTCAAGAACGACGACGTTCTTCGCCATAAGCCTTCCTGGCAACGAGCTTGCCGGAAGCCGGCATCGAGAACGTCAAAGTTCTCTGCCGAAGATAAAAGCCTTCCTGGCAACAAGCTTGCCGGAAGCCGGCATCGAGAACGTCAAAGTTCTCTGCCGAAGATAAAAGCCTTCCTGGCAACAAGCTTGCCGGAAGCCGGCATCGAGAACGTCAAAGTTCTCTGCCGAAGATAAAAGCCTTCCTGGCAACAAGCTTGCCGGAAGCCGGCATCGAGAACGTCAAAGTTCTCTGCCGAAGATAAAAGCCTTCCTGGCAACAAGCTTGCCGGAAGCCGGCATCGAGAACGTCAAAGTTCTCTGCCGAAGATAAAAGCCTTCCTGGCAACAAGCTTGCCGGAAGCCGGCATCGAGAACGTCAAAGTTCTCTGCCGAAGATAAAAGCCTTCCTGGCAACAAGCTTGCCGGAAGCCGGCATCGAGAACGTCAAAGTTCTCTGCCGAAGATAAAAGCCTTCCTGGCAACAAGCTTGCCGGAAGCCGGCATCGAGAACGTCAAAGTTCTCTGCCGAAGATAAAAGCCTTCCTGGCAACAAGCTTGCCGGAAGCCGGCATCGAGAACGTCAAAGTTCTCTGCTGAAGATAAAAGCCTTCCTGGCAACAAGCTTGCCGGAAGCCGGCATCGAGAACGTCAAAGTTCTCTGCTGAAGATAAAAGCCTTCCCGGCAAGCCAGTATCGCTGGGGGCTGCGAGTGCCAAGAATCGTCCACGGCAAACCAGAGTTGCCGGGGGCTGCAATATCAGATAAGTTTTTCATCCCTCATCATGCATCCTCTTATGGACTGGGGAATGCGAAACCACGTTTCTTCCCGGAAACTGCCGTGCTCCCTCGACTCTAGGCCCTGGGGCTCGTTCTCGGGGCCAAGTTTGGTCGTAGTCGCGGCAGCAAAGGAATGAAACGAGGAGACCGCACCCACCTCGTTCCTGCCTCCGTCAAAAGCGTGAGAAAGGTTGAGCGACGTGGGAAGGCGGCAGGGCCTGTTGCCGGGAGATGAAATGTCTGTCCGAGGGATACCAAGGATTTGCTCCTTGGCGTGGGTTTAACTCACGAGACAAATAACCCGGCAAGCATCCCCTTTTCATTAAAAAAACATCCCACTCAGGTACAGTCCATAGAGGATGAAAAACATGAAAGAGAGGATTACAAGTTTTAGATACAGCTAAGGCCCGAAGGCTTACAAATTAAAAAGATAAGATGCCCGTAATCCCTTTCCTGTCCCTCTCCTCAGGAGGCAGGTCAAGGAGGCGAAAAGGGCAGAAGGAGCGCCTAGGCGAGCTACGGGTGCCAGAAGACACCAAGGGAACATCCCGGGGGTCGTCCGAAGGCTGGACGGCGACGGCGGCGCTGGAAGCGGGGCTCGAAGACGGGGCGGCAGGACGTCAGCACGCTGTCGAGGGCACCACGCCCTCGTACTCCGACCTGACGGCCTTGTCGCCAGCCCTCTTCCCCTTCCGCAGCCTCCCTACGCCAGCCGCCCAAGGAGACGACCCCGGGGAGTTCAAGAAGCCGGCGACGCGGATGATGGGGTCGCCGGTGCCGCGCAAAGCGGCGCCCGACGCCTAGTCGGACCCGCTACCCCGCCGCCCGCTACCCTCGTCGTCGCTGTCGCTCCCCTCCTCGTCGCTCTCGCTCGAGGAGGAGCCTTCGCTGTCGGAGGAGCTGTCCACGCAGCACTTCGCCCGAGTGCCGAAGCACCCGAAGGCCTTGACGGAGAGGAGATCGCCCTCCATCAACTTAAAATGGAGGGTAAACCCCTCCGTCAAGCTGTGGATGCGGGCGAACGTCTTCCACCCTCGATCAAGATACATCACATTAGGGGCTGGGAATGCAACGCGGACTCGCGTGCCGTTGATCCCACAGCCCCTCATGTGCAATCTCAGTGTCTCGGGCGGGTCCAACTCCATCGCGCGCGCAAACGGAGCTGGAAGCCGGAGGCGACGACGAGGCGCCCGGCGCAGCCTGACGAAGAACTCGCAAGGGTCGTCCCCTATATGGACCGCCGTGGGGGGAGGAGCCGCAGGCGGAGGTGAAGCTGACGCGCCGCCCCGTCCGCCTCTCCCTCGAGCGCCTCGACCTCGTCCTCGACCTTGTCCGCGACCTCGCCCCCTCCCTCTTCCCCTTATGGCTGGCTCTGCCACCACGGGCGCGGAAGAGGGAGAGATGCGCTGTCTGGCGGCGACGCTCGCCGCCACCGATGAAGGGCCTGGGTTCCCTTTCTCCATGGCAGATGAGAGAAAGGGGAGCAGAAGATGAAGAAAAGAGAAGATGCGAGAGTGCGGGTTTCTATGCTCCCATCCCGCTCTTTATAAAGGAGCGAGGTGGGGGCTCGGCCGCCCCGCTCAGCGAATCAAGGCACGGGAAGGGCAGGGAGTCGGGGCCGACCCGCTGCCTTTGCTCGCGACGGCCCAGTTTCCCACTCCATCGTCCGTGACCCCAAGCGCATGGGAGCCGCGTGGCAGGGATGCAGAACCAAAGCGACAGATGAGGCGGCCTCGCTCCGCCCCGTGATCGCGGAGAGTGGGCGTCCCGAAAACTGCGCACCGGCCCCGTCCAGTAAATGCACCACGCCCCCACGCCTACCTCTGTTCAGGGAGGAGGGCGTGAATCGTCCTCATCATCGTGGCCTGACGCATGCTCGAGGGGCTTAGCCCCGCGCATGCCGCCCACGTCACCCATGACGCCGCGTTTGACGCGTGCCGTTCTGGGCGTGCGCGGTGGGAGTGGAGTCAGATTCGGCGTGACCTAGGCCGCGCGTGCCCATGCACTATTTTGGGCCTGGCCCAACAGTGCTCGGCACCGTGTATGGCCCAGGACCGGGGGCTCCTGTCGGTGTACTAGAGTAGGGGTACCCTAGTATCCCGAACTCGTGCACGGGCAGTTGCAGCACCCCGCGGCAAGGCTTGCCGGGTGACCGCCAAGACCCTCCGTGGATCCCTTGAAGACCATTCAAGAACAAAGTACTCAAACCAAGGCCCTGGCAAGAGGAGCTTGCCGGGAAGGCCAACCAAGGCCCCGGCAAGAGGATCTTGCCGGGAAGAGACAAGACCCCGGCAAGAGGAGCTTGCCGGGAAGGCTATTCAATGCATACCAAGAAAGCTTTCCGCGACGCGCCCTGCGTCCCGGCAAGATCCGGCGAGCGACAAGCTTCCGGACGCGACAAGACGACGGCCGCGGCAAGGAGCTTGCCGCGGGAAACCCCCACTTCATGCCCGCGCTCCAGCACACCTGCTAACGTGTCGCTCTGGGACTCTCCCAAGCACACGTGGCAGGAGGCCGTGCAGCTAGGGGTACGTGGTGGCAAGCGGAGATGAAGAGAAGCCCATCGTGGCAAACGGTGGTGCTCCTAACGGTCAACTTTTGCACTGTTTAGGAGACTCAGACAGGCATTTAATGCTCTTGTCCCCTGCCGTCAGAGTTAGGTAGGGCGCACTGTATCCACAGTAGCGGTAGCTGCACCTACCGCATCCTTTTCCATTTTTACCCTTCTAGTCTACGTTGCCACCTGTCGGTGACCCCTTGAAAGTATAAAAGGAGGCCCAAGCGCAACGTAGAAGGGGTTCGGCCAGTTCGGCTCATTGGAGACACCAGAAACACTCCCACGCTCAGTCTGGTAGCGTCGATCGCTCCTGAGCAAAGATTCAATACACACAAACAAGCAGCAGTAGGGTTTTACGCATCCGTGCGGCCCGAAGCTGGGTATAATCCCCCCCGCATGCACCGTTTCAATCCGCTCTTTGTGCGCTCTCCGCCTCCCACCGAACCGAAAGGGGCCCTGTCCCCATAGGTGTTGGTGGAATCAGCACCCCCCGACAGGTGGCCTTCAGGATACAAAGGTTCCTGAGTCATTCTACCGGTTCTAGTAGCCACTCTAATAGCATAATCATTTTTCTTACTATTCATTTTATCAAGAGCTTCTTTTTGAGCTTTAAGCGCTTGTTCTACTTGAGTGGTAACCATAGAAGCATGTTTGCTAACAAGTTTAAGTTCACCTCTAATATCAGCCATATAATCACCCAAGCGTTTAATCATATAAGCATCTTGTTTTAGTTGTCTACCAAAATAAGGGTTAAAGTAATCTTGCTTAAACATAAAGTTATCAAACTCATCCAAGCACTGACTAGCAATTTTAGTAGGAGGGACTTCAGCTTTATCATATCTATAGAGAGAATTTACCTTTACTACCTATGTCAGGATATCGGGAGGTTCTTCAGTAAATAAGTAATTGAGATCATATACTTCTTCAACAGGCGGTAAATTAAGACCGTGTATTTCTTCAATAGGAGGTAAATTCTTAACATCTTCAGCTTTAATACCTTTTTCTTTCATAGATTTCTTTGCCTCTTGCATATCTTCGGGACTAAGAAATAGAACACCTCTCTTCTTTGGAGTTGGTTTAGGAATAGGCTCAGTAATTGGCTCAGGATCTGGCTCAGGGGGTAGCTCGGGAGGTGCCCAATTATTTTCATTAGCCAACATATTATTCAATAGAATTTCAGCGTCATCCGGTGTTCTTTCCCTGAAAAGAGAACCAGCACAACTATCTAGGTAATCTTTGGAAGCATCAGTTAGTCCATTATAAAAGATATCAAATATTTCAGGTTTCTTAAGAGGATGATCAGGCAAAGCATTAAGTAACTTGAGAAGCCTCCCCCTAGCTTGTGGGAGACTCTCTTCTTCAATTTGCACAAAATTGTATATTTCCCTCAAAGCAGCTTGTTTCTTATGAGCAGGGAAATATTTAGCAGAGAAGTAATAAATCATATCCTGGGGACTTTGCACACAACCAGGATCAAGAGAATTATACCATATCTTAGCATCACCCTTTAACGAGAACGGAAATATTTTTAGTAAATAAAGATAGCGCGATCTCTCATTATTAGTAAACAGGGCAGCTATATCATTCAACTTAGTAAGATGTGCCACAACAGTTTCAGATTCATAGCCATAAAAAGGATCAGACTCAACCAAAGTAATTATATCTGGATCAACAGAAAAATCATAATAGTCCTGATCAGGAACACAGATAGGTGAAGTAGCATAAGTAGGGTCGGGTTTCATTCTACCTCTAAAAGATTCTTTACTCCATTTAATTAGTAACCTCTTAAGTTCACGTCTATCCTGGCAAGCAAAAATAGCTGCAGAAGATTCAGCATAAAAAAGATAACCCCCAGGAATAGCAGGCATAGGTTCATCGTCACTAACATCATCGTGTTCAGGTTCAATAACTTCTCTTTCTCTAGACCTAGCAATTTTCTCATCAAGATATTCACCAAGTGGCACAGTAGTATCAAGCATGGAAGTAGTTTCATCATAAGTATCATGCATAGCAGAAGTGGCATCATCAATAATATGCGACATATCAGAATTCATAGCGGTAACAGGTTTAGGCGTCGCAAGCTTACTCATAACAGAAGGAGAATCTAGTGCAGAGCTAGATGGCAGTTCCTTACCTCCCCTCATAGTTGAGGGTAAAATCTTGGTCTTAGCGTCTTTCAAGTTCTTCATAGTGTCCAACAGATATAAATCCCAAGTAACTAAAAGAATAGAGCTATGCTCCCCAGCAACGGCGCCAGAAAAAGGTCTTGATAACCCACAAGTATAGGGGATCGCAACAGTTTTTGAGGGTAGAGCATTCAACCCAAATTTGTTGATTCGACACAAGGGGGCCAAAGAATATTCTCAAGTATTAGCAGCTGAGTTGTCAATTCAACCACACCTGGAAACTTAGTATCTGCAGCAAAGTAATATGATAGTGGTGGTAACTGTAACAAAAGTAAAGACAACAAAAGTAATGTTTTTGGTATTTTGTAGTGATTGTAACAGTAGCAACGGGAAAGTAAATAAGCGAGAACCAGTATATGGAAAACTCGTAGGCACCAGATCAATGATGGATGATTATGCCGGATGTGGTTCATCATGTAACAGTCATAACATAGGGTGACACAGAACTAGCTCCAGTTCATTAATGTAATGTAGGCATGTATTCCGAATATAGTCATACGTGCTTATGGAAAATAACTTGCATGACATCTTTTGTCCTACCCTCCTGTGGCAGCGGGGTCCTATTGGAAACTAAGGGATATTAAGGCCTCCTTTTAATAGAGAACCGGAACAAAGCATTAGCACATAGTGAATACATGAACTCCTCAAACTATGGTCATCACCGGGAGTGTTCCCAATTATTGTCACTTCGGGGTTGCCAGATCATAACACATAGTAGGTGACTATAGACTTGCAAGATAGGATCAAGAACTCACGTATATTCATGAAAACATAATAGGTTCAGATCTGAAATCATGCCACTCGGGCCCTAGTGACAAGCATTAAGCATAGCAAAGTCATAGCAACATCAATCTCAGAACATAATGGATACTAGGGATCAAACCCTAACAAAACTAACTCGATTACATGATAAATCTCATCAAACCCATCACTGTCCAGCAAGCCTACGATGGAATTACTCACGCACGGCGGTGAGCATCATGAAATTGGTGATGGAGGATGGTTGATGATGACGACAGCGACGAATCCCCCTCTCCGGAACCCCGAACAGACTCCAGATCAGCCCTCCCGAGAGAGATTAGGGCTTGGCGGCGGCTCCGTATCGTAAAACGCGATGATTTCTTCTCCCTGATTTTTTTCTCCCCGAAAGCCAATATATGGAGTTAGAGTTGGCGTCGGAGGGCCACTAGGGGGCCGACGAGGTAGTGGGGCGCGCCCAGGGGGGGCACCCTCATGGACAGGGTGTGGGCCCCCTGGTCTTCATCTTTTGCAAGGATTTTTCTTTATTTTTTCTAAGGTGTTCTGTGGGGTTTCAGGACATTCCGAGAATCTTTATTTTCTGTATAAAAACAACACCATGGCAATTCTGCTGAAAACATCGTCAGTCTGGGTTAGTTCCATTCAAATTATACAAGTTAATAGTCCAAAACAAGGGTAAAAGTGTTTGGAAAAGTAGATAAGACAGAGACGTATCAAGTAGCCCTCAAGGTGCGTGCTGGCCTAATATTCGGGATGCACCTGAAGGAAATAAAAATCAAACCACTGATCCTAGTAGCCCTGAGACTCAGGTCGATTCGTAAAGTCAGCCTGAGGATCAATTCCTAGTTCGGCAGCATACCTAGGAATAAAAACATGGTGTGCCAAGTCCTCGAGACTCAGGTTGGGTGTGGCCGACCAACCTGAGGATAATAATCTCCTCGAAAACTATATTGCACTTTAAATTTTCTGCATTGGATTGTTAATGCAGTAGCCCTTGAGCCACTGGTTGGGTGGCAACACCAGATCAGGGGATCGATGTACCCCTTTAATATTTGTAAATGATAAGCACAAAGCCCAGTAGCCCCCGAGCCTTAATGTGGGCACGGGTGGCCGAATTAAGGATCGATATCCGTAATAAAATCACAAATTATGTGTAATGATTCTATGTATCCAAGTACTTTACATCATTAATGCTCCGATCCGCATTGTAAAAAACTTTGTTGACTGACCATCGGCTTCCACCTCCTTGGCCAGCAGCCGAGGAGTGTTTGTCCTACTTTATAAAGCCTTTATGAGGGCAAAGATTTACGGCAAACAAGGCAATCCGGCCATACGGTTTTATAAACAAAGGTACGCAGAGAGATATGTTATATTACTTTTTAACGTAAGAAACATCTTCCAAAGAAAATAGTCCCACTATCATTTACTTTCTTTGGGTTGTTATGCTAAGCATGATCATGAAACCTCAGCTCTGATCAATGTGGGAGAAAAAAATTGAGGATTTAGTTCGGGGAAAGTTCTCGAACTCTATGGTATTAATGAACCAAATTTTTTTACTTCTGTCGTTGCCGACCAATGTGATCCTTTAAGATTGCTAGGTTTCGGCTTCACCCAGTCTGAGTTACTAACTCGGATGACCCAGTAGTAACAATCACAGAGGTGCTCCCTTTACCGCCTAGCCGAACAATCGGGAACGTAAGGGTAAGCACAGGAACCAGGCAACCCAGCTTGGCCAAAATCTTAAGTCAAATTGATGCATATTTATGGCTATATATAACGATAATTACAGAAGGCAACACTTGTATAATGAATACAAATGTTGATGATATATACTTATGACCGTTTATCAGTTGAAAGTGGCCCATCGTCGGCTTCTACCCCTTTGTAGATACTACACAGGGTGTTTCTGCAATAACCAGACAACCCTTAGCCAATGTCTCGGTGCTTGGAGGCAGTTGTGTTAGCGGAAACGAGGCAATCCGATATCTTGGCTTTATAACTTTCACCTAGTCATAGGAGCTTTAAACTGGGGAAGCTAGCTACGAGCCCCCGGTTAGTGTTCGGCGACAGCAGATGTCAAGCCGTAAACACTTTGGCCAATGTTATGAACGGCTCATCATTTAACACGGTCATGGGATCGCTGACTAGTTTGCGCTTATTGTGACAGTCAGCTTTCAGCTTTCTCCACTGAGGTGCTTAACAATGCGAGCTGGATGCAAAATCGCAGTGGTTCTCCCGTTGCACACCTAGCCGAACAAAGCGGAACATAGGAGGCAAGCACAGGAGCCGGGCAACCCAACTATTGACCACAGACACAATTCGAAACTGATGCATATATAGCAACATCCGAGAATGTTTTTGCCGAATCTCTAAAGATGTCTGGCGTTGCACTGCGAGACTTATGCTGGAAACACACAAATAGTTTAAAAGTGCCATAAGCTTGGGAAACCAAAAAATGTCAGTGAAAACTTGACGTCCGAACAAGATCAAGTGTTCGGTGCCAATCTGAAAATTGGAAAAAGAAATTGTGCTTCTGTCGTGTTTTGACAATGACCAAGAAGAAAACACATTTACATCTCATATATAAATTTTGAGCGCCCCCAAGTGACTTGGGTAAAAGAAATTTATGTATAATGATTGTATGTACCGAAGTACTTATATCATATCTGTGTTCACCTGAACTTTAAATGCGTCTTAACCGACCATTGGCTTCTCCCTCTTTGGCTAAAGGCCGAAAAGTGTTATGTACTCCACCTGTCGAGAATATCGATGGTGTTTCCGATAACCAGGCAATCAGGCCATAAGGCTGTAACAGACAAAGCGCGCTCAGGGAACTTATGCTTTATTACTGACGAAGTGTAAGAAGCATCTTCGAAGAAAATAGTGCCCCCACTGATGCCTTTCTTCGGTTGCTCATTATTACTATGAGATTTGTGCAATAGATTTTTTGTACTCATGAGTTCCATTGTGTGCCGACCATTATTGAAAACAGTAAGAGTGCTAGCTTTCGGCTTCACCCAGTCTGAGGTCCGGCTCAGATGAACAAATCGTGATAGTCGCAGAGGTGCTCCCTTTACTCCCTAACCGAACAATCGGGAACGTAGGGGTAAACACAGGAGCAAGGCAACCCAGCTTGCAAATCGCTTAGGTCAATATGGTGCATATCGTGGTGTAATACACGAACAAGGAACGAATCCGCACAAGTATAATCATATGCCAGAGGAAAAGCTTCATAAAGGAAGCCCCCATGTAAAAGGGGTTTTTGAATTTTTGTGTTACAAACAAAGTTTTGACAAGAAAGTTTGTCACAAACAACTATTTTTTCCAAAAAGTAAAATGCTTGGTCGAACCGAACAAATTTTAAAACTGAAAGTTTTTGAGCATGAAAGCGACTTAGCTGGTTAATGTGCTCGGTGTTGATGACGCGATTCGGGCTTGTGGTGGGATGAAGATGCCCATTGATCTGTGACAGATCTGACAAGGTTCACAGACCTCGGCATGGCTGAGGTCCCATCCCCCAGGCCGAGGTGTCCGAGCAAGGAGTTCGCCACTCCAAAGTAGTGACGGCGTAACGCAGTCAAAATCGATTACCTGCACACATAAAACAATGCGGTCTAGGAAATAATAATAATATATATATAATCCTTGCATAATTGCTTTACGCAAAAATAATTTATGTAAAGAGATGTGGCCTGGCGCTGAGGCCAATGTTGATGCAGGGCATCAGCGTGACGTAGTGAAGGCGTGACAAAGCCTGAATTTGCAGGGTGGTCCGGGCTCCGGATGTGGCATTCACTGAACTATGTATGGAAACTAAACGAACCACCACGCGATCATTTTTAATGTGGCCGCCATTCAATAGACCTATGTACAGATGATGGAACAAACCAGAGTAATAATTCCTTAAGAAAAATAAACCCAACAAGCAAAAATTGTTAGGATTAATAGCACCTGGTTTATTTGTTGTAGCATTCCGACGAAAAGCGACTCCCAAAATCGGGAATCGATCCGCACACCCATTGCCTGATGGGCGATAAAGCGATGGCCTGGTGATGCTGGCAAAGGTTGGCTTGCTGAGGCGAAGCCCTCGGTCCAGCTAACGTGACGAAGCTGGTCGGCTAGTGACGCCGAAGTCACCGGAGTATGTTGATGAAGAAATAGCCAAGTCCCTGGTCTAGCCGAGGTGACGGAGCAGGCCGGTGAGGAGTTGTTGTAGCTGCCATGTCAGCCGAGGTGTTGAAATAGTTCGACGTGATGGACATTGGCTCGAAGAAGCAACAGTGCGGCCATGCCGACCCAGGTCGTAACTTGTGACGCGGCCAATGCTGGTTTGATGAAGTGACCATGCGGCGATGCCGATGTGCCTGCTTCGTGTAATCTATGGGGCGGCGATGTTGGTGATGATTTATCCTTGGTGATTCCGAACTCTAATTCGGCTCGCCGAGGTGAGGATCCGAAGAAGTTGAGCTCGGCTCAAAAGCGACGACATGTCTAGCGCAGGCCGGTAGTCGTGGAGCTATAATGCCGGACTGGTTTGACATCAGCGTGATGGCGAAGATTACCTCATAGGAGGATTAAAATTTTATGGGCGCGTGTTAAAAACAACGCACAATACCTTAGAAGAAAATTCCTTTTAAAAAGGTGGTCAAATATCACGTTCATAAAGAAACATGAATTCGGGTTGGATCCGTATTCGCACAGGAAACAGATCTGCAAAGTGATGCACTAATCGGAAGGTTCCCGGAGTTTGGACGGTCCGATCGAGCTGAAATTTTGAGGGGTGGTAGATATGGGAATTTTGTAGTAGATGAACGGTTGAATCTTCCAAAGGACTTTCGAGCTGGGCTCTGGAGACCATGCCGTAAACTCGTCTAGATTCCCGTCTGGATTTGACAGGGCCCCGGTATATCGTAGATTGTCAGAGATTCCTCCATCGGAACTCAACGAAATTTTCCAGGGTTGTTGTAGACTCGATTCCGTGCAATTCCATCGAAGCAATCGTTTAAAACGACACTCGAGGAGGCGGTGGCGGCGGATACACGTTCGCTGTCCGGAAAAACAGCACGGTCGCCCGAGGGCAATGTTGACGTTGAGCCCCCGAACTCCATGTATGGTTCCTCCATGATCTTGATAGAGATCGGAGTTGGTGTTGATGAAGGCCCTCATCCGAACATGACGATCGGAGGTAGGGCATAGTCTTGGTTAAGCCAAGGTGACAATTCGAGCCGGTGACGAAGAAGTTGACATCACAGTTGATCTGCAGTGGAGCCATGATCCTTTTGTCGATCACACAGCGGAGCTCTCAATGAAACCACCAATGTCGGAGTCAAAACCGGCGGATCTCGGGTAGGGGGTCCCAAACTGTGCATCTAAGGCCAATGGTAACGGGAGGCAGGGGACACGATGTTTACCCAGGTTCGGGCCCTCTCGATGGAGGTAATACCCTACTTCCTGCTTGATTGATCTTGATGATATGAGTATTACGAGAGTTGATCTACCACGAGATCGTAGAGGCTAAACCCTAGAAGCTAGCCTATGATTATGATTGTTTTGTATATCTATCGACTAGCCTTGCCCTGGTTTATATAATGCACCAGAGGCCTAGGAACAAGAGTCCTAGCCGAATACGCCAGTGGGGGAGGAGTCCTTGTCTTGATCACCAAGTCTTGTGGAATCTTCCTTGTATACGGCAGCTGTCCGAACTGGCCCATGAGTATACGGCCATGGGGGTCCTCGGCCCAATCCAACTGATCGGGAGACGACGTGGTGAGTACCCCCTAGTCCAGGACACCGTCAGGACGTATAGTGTGCCAGTATGTAGATGAGTTTAGCAAGTTAGCACGCTATGCCCCTGATGACGTAGCTACAGATGCTGCTAAGCAGGAGAAGTTTCTAGAAGGACTGAATGATGATCTTAGCATGCAGTTGATGGCGGCAGCATTCTACAACTACCAGGAGTTGTTAGATAGGGTTCTTAAGATTGAAGGCAAGCAGCAACAGATTGATAATTGCAAGAGGAAGTATGGACAGGGGAGGTACACTCAGGAGCTCAGCAGAAGCCCCACTATTCCTCGTACTCGGGAGGACATACCCACAACCATGGAGGACATAACCATGAAGGGCACACGCACAACGGAGCAGGTTCGCACAACCATAGTGGCCCCAAGAATGGCAATGGGAATGGAGGAAGCAGCAGCCAGAACCGTTCCAACCCTTCAACACCAGCCAAGAGGGATCTGAGCCACATTACCTGTTTCAAGTGCCATAAGACTGGACATTATTCCAATGAATGTCCTAAAGCGAAGAATGGAAATGGCAACGGAGGTTCTGCCAAGAAGCCCAACCCCTTCACCAAAGGACAAGTGAATCACATCAGCGTGGAGGAGATTGAGGATCAACCCAACGCAGTTGTCAGTAAGTTTTTGATTAATGCATTTACCACACTTGTTCTTTTTGATACTGGTGCATCACATTCATAGGAGATTTGTGGACAAGTTTAATTGCCAACCCAAGCCCTTAGGTCACCCATGTTAGTAAGCTCGCCAGGAGCAGAGTATATGGCCAGCCGATGGTGTGATCGGTTACCCTTAACCATTGGTAGCCATGTGTTTCCCTCTGACCTAATAATTTTGGAGTCACAAGGATTGGATATAATATTAGGCATGGATTGTACTACAAAAAAATACACTTCCGTGATGATACGTGTTTGTCATAGTAGGTCGCGTTTTTGTCATGCATGTACATCCATGACGATTTTATGAAACAATCAAGATAGTCATACCTGTGCTGTCGTAGAAGTGTTCCATGACATTACCAAAATTATCTTCACAGAAGTGTCCACTTCCATGACGATAAATCATGCGTCACAGAAGTGCTTTCGTCAAGCGTGACTGACATGTGGCATCCATCGTAATGGAACGCTGTTAAGCTATTGGGTCCGGTTTTGGATCCGATAACCCGTTAACAGCCCGGACCAATGGGGATTTTCCACGTGTAAAATCATCATTGGCCGGAGGAAACACGTGTTGCCTCACCGTTGGGACAGATGTCATCCACTCATTGGACAGGAGGCGCCTATGATAGGTCGACACGTGGCACAGCCCAACAGTGGCCCATTACGATGAAAAAGGTCGGCTTCGTAAAAATTAATAGGCCGGCCCATATAAGGCCTACTTGTGTCAGGTCCATTTAAGCCCACGATGCATACGAGATGTGCCAATTCGGCCCGTCAACGGCCCGTTAAAGATTTGACACCATTGCAGCCCATCATCAGTTTGAGCTTGTTAACAGCCCACTATATATTTGGGCTCAATATCGGCCCGATGAGATTTCGGCCTGTTAACGGCCCATTCAATGGATGGGCCAATTTTCAGGATGTACATATTTCGGCCTTTTAGCGACCCATTTAAATGTTGGGCTAATTTCCGGCCCGGTGTGTCTTTCAGCCTGTTGACGACCCATAAATCAGTTGGGCCATTTGTAGTCGGACCTGAGTTTCGACCTTTTAGCGACCCATTTAAGTGTTGGGCCAATTTCCAGCCCGGTGTGTCTTTCAGCCTATTGATGGCCCATAAATCAGTTGGGCCATTTGTAGTCGGACCTGAGTTTTGGCCTTTTAGTGACCCATTTAAGTGTTGGGCCAATTCCCGGCCTTGTGTGCCTTTCAGCCTGTTAACAGACCATAAATGAGTTGGGCCATTTGTAGCCGGACCTGAGTTTTGGCCTTTTAATGGCCCATGCACTTCATGGTCCAATACCAACCCGGTTTCTCTTTCGGCCTGCTAAAGGCCCACAACACAGTTGGGCCATTTACAATACGACCTGACTTTCGGCCTCTTAGTGGCCCATGCTCTTCATGGTCCAGTACAAGCCCGCTGTCTCTTTCGGCCTGCTAAAGGTCCACAGTATAATTGGGCCATATGTAGCCCGAACTTAGTAATGGCCTGTTAATGACCCGTGAAATCAATTGGGCCCACCTGTTGCCCGCTTTGATATCGGCTTGTTAACGATCCGGAGGTAAGAGGGCCGACCATTAACTTTCGGCCTGGTATGGCCCATTAACTTAATGGGCCCACTAAAGTTCGTACATGTCTTTAGGCCAAATTAGATAATTTGAGCCCATTACGACGAGCAATTATGCACAGGACCAAAACCGATCAGGCAAAGGTACGGCATACAGGGAAAAACGTTGCACATCCAGCATATATTACAGGAAATTACATCCACTGGGCAATCAAAGATTGATGCCAGTGCAAATAAATGAACAGAACCTAACGGTCTACAACGTCACAATCTGCAACCTCAGCACGGATGACACCCATAAGCATGTGGGCAAGTTCTTGCTGCTTTGCTACACTGTCTTTGAAAACATTGATCAGTTGTTGTGTCACACAACTCTGCACCTCTGATTCCTCCACCATTTCCATCATTGCTTCAGCCATTAATTGGTTCACAAACATACATTTTTTCCATTGCATTCGAGACAAAGGATACTGAACAGATTTAGATGGCGATTTTGGCAGGCTTGTATTATTGATAGTGGAGAGTGTCTCGACCACTGCATCATAACTACATTAGGAGGGGAACCAAACAGATTAATCATGAGTTATTGCCATATTACTTGGCCTAGATTTATTGGAAAGAAACAATGGGGTTGCCTTGCTGTTTTCAGAGTTTGTCTTCTTATCTTCAACAGCCTGCACCAAATTAACACACTAACATTGCTATCATTGGCCAAGTCAGATAATAGGAAAGAAACACTGACACAACGAATGTTTGGGCAACTAGCCTACACCAAATTAACACAATATGGCACAGCTATGATAATCCAGGTAAGGTAATACGAAAGCAACATTGACACAATGAATGAATGGGCAACCAGAGCAACACTACAATTTAGTAATGTGCATGATATGAGATAGTACACTCATGCAGCTTAGTAAGCAAAACTACCAGGCAGTTTTCTTT
The DNA here is from genome assembly GCF_018294505.1 of Triticum aestivum. Taxonomy (NCBI): domain Eukaryota; kingdom Viridiplantae; phylum Streptophyta; class Magnoliopsida; order Poales; family Poaceae; genus Triticum; species Triticum aestivum. The sequence continues at coordinate 369,091,020 of NC_057795.1, read as the reverse complement.
ACAAAAATCAACATTGGCACCTTTAACATTTTGCTACAACTAATTTTAGATCAGATAAAGGTTGGATTCACGCTGATTAACAAAATACATGCTGATGTAAAAATATAGTGATATACAACAGGTACTTACATCAACATTGGAGCACAGAGAATTCCCGCAAGATATTTTCCTCGAATACAATCCCAATGAAGGAATTCTTCTATCATTTAACGTTATTTTCTAAAAGAGAGATGGGTAAGAAACATGCAGAAAATATGATCAGAATGCTATAAAATTTCATGATGCGAGGATACGCACATGCTTCTTAGAATGGAGTAGACATTCTTTTGCTGGACTGGAGCGGACTAGTTGTTTGGCCACTGGAATCTTCTTATTATCAGTGGGAGTTGGGTTTCTCTGTGCTGGAGCAGTATCTATGAAAAATGGAGTTGGTTTATTATCTCCTGGCATTTGGATCTTTTGCAAAGACCTGGTTTGCAACCCTTCAGATTCTAACATAGCCGTCTTCCCCTTGCATGCCTTATATAGAAGAATGGTGCTTCAATTATTTAACATGCTATAGCAGAGATGGAATAGGTACTGAAGAATTGAAACCCATGACATATTGACATGTATTCCCTCCATTCGGAAATAAATGGATGGGTCCAGGCATATTTCATTTCTAGATACATCCAGTTTTATCCATTTCGGCGACATGTAATCCGGATGGAGGGAGTATGATGTAAGAGCTAGGGATATGACAGGACAACACAGTAAAAAAACACTGAAAACCCACTGCAGAACCAAAGTATTCAAACCCACTGATATGAGATAGTACACTCATGCAACTCAGGATGCAAAACTACCAGGCAACTTTCCTTACAAAAATCAACATTGTGGCCTTTAATCATACATTTTGCTACAACTAAATTTAGATCAGATAAAGGTTGGATTTACGCTGATTAACAAAATACATGCTGATGTAAAAATATAGTGATATACAACAGGTACTTACATCTGCATTGGAGCACAGAGAATTCTTGCAAGAATCTTTCCTCACAGACGATACTAGTGCAGAAATTCTTCTATCTATTAAGCTTATTTTCTAAAAGAGAGATGGGTAAGAAACATGTAGAAAATATGATCAGCATGCTATAAAATTTCATGATGCAAGGATACGCACACGCTTCTTGAAATGGAGTTGACATATTTTTGCTGGATTGGAGCGGACTAGTTCTTTGGCCACTGGAATTTGCTTATTATCAGTAGGAGTTGGGTTTCTCTGTGCTGGAGCAGTATCTATAAAAACTAGAGTTGGTTTATTATCTCATGGCGTTTGGATATTTTGCAAAGACCTTGTTTGTAACCCTTCAGATTCTAACATAGCCGTCTTCCCCTTGCATGCCTTGTATAGAAGAATGGTGCTTCAATTATAAAACATGCTACAACAGAGAGATGGAATAGCTACTGAAGAATAGAAAGGCATGACATATTGACATGTATTCCCTCCATCCGAGAAAAAATGGATGGGTCTAGGCGTATTTTAGTTCTAGATACATCCTTTTTTATCCATTTCGGCAACATGTAATCCGGACGGAGGGAGTATGGTGTAAGAGCTAGGGACACGACAGGACAACACAGTAAAAAACACTAGTTGAATGTAAAACTGTATGCTAGCGGAATACATACAGAAAAAACTAAGGCAACATACACGTGTATGATTGGGAAACTAAGATGGCATTGCAACAGAGCACTAGAACAACACTTCAATGTAAAAAACATGGTATGGTAGACAGATGAAGTACATACCGATGAATAACAATGCATAAGATATTTAGAAGCATGATGTCCAAATTAAGCAGAAGGCATTGCGATAGAGTAGAATGACAGTACTTGAATTTGAAAACATGTTATCATGAATGGAATAGGTACTGAAAAATAGGAAGGCATGACATACTTAGATGCATGATCAGCATGCCAAGCACATGGCATTGCAACAGAGTAGATACACTCCACGACATTATATGCATGTTGTACCCATATCACGGGCCAAGTTAGATAAAGGACCTTGTGGGTTGAAGAGGATCCATCATCTTTCTACAAGTCTTCTGAAGAACTGCCTTTACATGTTCCATCATATTGGGTATCATTGGCATCAAGTTTATTGGCCTTTACATTGCTCCGTGAGGTTCTTGTGGATATATCAGTGTGTGCAATTATATCTGACATGCATGGAAGACAACTAGTAGTTAGATTTATGTAATGAGTGCCTGTAGGAGACGACATAAATAGTAGGACTGGGGTTAACTAGCAGCAACAAGTCTCAAAAACTAAAGGGAGAACACAGATGAAAGCTACAGAGTATGTATCATTTGTACTCGATATTAACTAGATGGCACACAAAAGTATTTAAGAACAACATAGGTAATACTAGAAGTGGTATAATACTATAATCACCAGCCTGTGGGATAGCATTGGCTGATGGATGATAACTATGGAACATCGTTACCTAAAGAACAAGTATCTTAGCTGAACTATGGAACATCGTTAACTCCTGAACAAGACCCGTAAGAGATCAACATGAATATACAGTGAAATGTGATAATCTTTTTTTGATGCTTAGATTAATAACAAAGCCATAAATTTTGCACACAAGTAAGATGAGGGTACAACCTATCTGGCCCCATCCATAGGAGTGAGCATCATGTGCTGACTTGTCGATGGCCCTGAAGTTGTTGTGGCTGTCCATGTCGGGCACGCGCATTCGAAGCAGGGAACTATTGAGTGGGGACTATAGCTCCCTTCTGGTGTATGCTTCCCTTGTTGGAGCAGTTGCGGTGAGTCGGAAGACGGTGTGGCTGAAGATGCAGATAACGCATAATGTTAAGAACGCCACATCTCTTTGATTTGAAGAAATACACTAAGAGATCAACATCAAGGTACGAGAGTGGTCACACGTCTGTTGACTGAAGACTAAATTGGGGTCACACGATTTTATTTTATTTTGGTACTGTTCGATCTACGCCGGATGGCTTGATGGCCGTATTGTGCCTCCCGGCTGACACTGTTTGGAATCTTCCCCGAAGAACCAGCGACCAACGGCAGAGCAGCCTGCCTCCGCCGTCCGTGGCCCCGGCCAAAACCACGCTCCCCGCCCCACCGCACTGCCGTGGTTGCGCCGCCCCCGGGCCAATCCACAAAGACTCCCCGTCATCCATATCAGGCGGCGGCAATACCTTCAACCCACACAACTCTAAGATAGCCATCTAAGCGCTGCTTCCGCGGCGAACTTGCGGCCCCGCACCCTTACGTTAGACACTAGCCAACCGGCAGCCTAGGAGCTCCGCCGCCTCGAGGGGTGCTGCTTCCCATTGGGAATCGATTGGCCCAGAATAAAAATTCAGACAATTGACGCCTAAATAAAGTGATTTGAGATGAGGGTGCGACCTATCTGGCGGCATGGTGAAGTAGGCAGGTCCAGCTGCCGAGTCGGTGAGGCCGCCACAGTTGCGGTGGCGACCGGCGGTAGGGAAACAGTGATGTCACGACGGTCGACGGCTACGGGGAGGCAGTGCCAGGACTCTGGACGGATCCGAAGTTGGAGCCGCTCCGGTGCCGTAAACAACGGTGGGGGTGAATTGGTTCCGGTACGGTTCACGCGGCCGTCGTCGAGGCAGCTCCAGCAGCACAGAGTAAGAGGCACACGGCCCAGTGCACGACAACAAATGGACAGCGTCTCCGGCATTAGGAAGGATGGCGACTGTGAAATTGGTGCGGTGGGGGGCACCATGGAGGAGGGGCTGAGGTTTTGCGGCTCAGGAGAAGGGAGCTTCCGGGGAGAAGGTGATTTGGTGCCCACTAGGTATGAATG